>NC_053125.1:0-605306 GCF_010015445.1 Perca fluviatilis
TGACTACTAACCATAGCCTTTGTCCTGTCTCTACCCCTACCCACCCCTGATCATAACCTCTCCTATGTGTGTGCCTAACCCCAACCCCTCTCCCACCTTTTGCCCTCCATTTCCCCTCTCCCTTTAACTCTTGCCTAAACCTACCTTACCCCTTGACCCTAACCTAGCCATAACCTTTGTCTAGATCCTTGCTCCTGCCTCTCACCCGGGTCCCCTTCCGGCACACAGGTTTGTACAGCCCCTTTAACATTTTTTGCTGGGGTTCTGCCCTGCCTGGAGAGGTGCTTGGGGGCCCTGGGGTTGTTCTGTGAAGTGGTTTGTGCATTTAAGCCTGCGCCGCCCGCTTAAGCGTGAGACTCTTGCTTCCTATCAGCCCATTACCCTGGCGGGTTGGCTTCCCTAAGGGCCCTCCCGTAGCCCCTCTCTGGGGTCTTCCCTCCTTTCCCATTTTTTGGATCTGGTAGCCATCCCTGTCTCGATTCAATTGGCTTAGCTTGTGTTTCCGTCCTGTATACATGCCCTATTTTTGTGCATTTATTCAAACTATGTATAGTGGCTGACATGACTGAATGTGGGACTTTTGAGTTCCATGCGCTGCCTAGGACTGTCCGCGTGTCTGCTGGCGTTCAACACAATACCCTGGCTCTTGTTTCTGGATGGGTGGGGTTCAGAATCATTTTAATAAGCCATTTTATATATACGCCCATGGACCATTTGGTCTCTCTTAACTCCCTTACATCAACACCGTGTGAGAGCTCTGGACCCCGATCCCCCCTCCACCTTGACCAGCTGCCACTGGATCCAGAGTGGCCCTGGATTATCCCTCCTATTCTGGGGGGCGTTTCTGTTTCCCTTCTTGAACTGTAAGGGCCCGGCTTTTGAAACCATCTTTTATTGAATATGCAACATTGCATGCACAAAGTAATAGCACTTGAGCTGAGCAGCATGGACTGCTGTTTGCATCAGGGGACACTACCAGCGATGTCAAATTACCTCCCTTCTCCTCTTGGAGGCACTGTAGTTGCTACATTGACTGAGGTCACACACTGACACAGACAATCCATGCACAGTTCAATTTTGCTTATAATAATGTTTGTGATGGTCATATATTTTCCATAAGTAGGTAAAGTCTGAGATATAATTATATCACATATACGGTTATGCTTGGATTCATGTGGACCCTCTTTGATTTCCTTACACTGTTTTTCTTTCAGGACATTTTGTTAACACTGTGTTTGGAACAAAACTGACAAATTCCACATCCATTATCGATGGATGAAGTGCTTTGTGCAAGATCAGTTTTTCTGCTTGTACCATTTATTGTCTGTTTTTGGGTTCATTTACTTTCCACAGAAAGATCTTTTGATCGCCAAGTGCATGGTGCCAATACAGCGGCCACGGTGAGTTATTAAATTGCAGAGTGCAATAAATGAAATATCTTTAGCTCTAAAATGCAAAACGCAAAGAGCTAACAATACAAAACAATAATAAATAGAAGACAACTCAGTCATAACAGTACACAAGCAATAAATAACGCCGCCGTGTCTTATAAGCTGTGTAATCCCAATAAATAAAGGCTCTTGAGCTATAAAGTGCCAGTGCAATAAATAATGGCTTATTTCATTTTTGATTTATTAGATTATAAAGATGATGATACAGGAGTCCGATCATGATCTGTTGGGTCCCATCTTTCTTCCCTAGGGGCATCTTTTCCAAAGCTAATACCAGTTCAAGATGATTAAAAATGTTTCTCATGATTAATCATTATTTAAAAGGCTATTTCATGTGTGTTTAAAAGCAGCTAAAATTTAACACAACAGGATTAAAAATGTTTTCATGTTAATCGCGTTAAAATGTTTTCCTTGTAGCCTTAAAATGTATTTAAAATGTATTTTAAGCTAACTTGCCATACGGCATTCTGTATATATGTGTAAAGTGTGATTACACATATATAGACCGATAAATATTGAGAGCTTCCATTTTACATTTCCAGCCCATCAGAATGCAGTCCTAGATGATAAAAACACAGAAGTTTTTCTAAAACCAACATCTTTGAAAGCGCAACGTCACTATCTTTGATTCTCATTGGTCCCCACGCTGGCGGCATAGCAGATTAAACAGGAAATCTCAGGTGCTGAGTGCTGCACCATGTCTTTCACTCCAGACGCTATGGAAGAAATACAATCACTCTGGATTGTCTTAACAGCCTGATGATGAAGATTTATTCTGATCGAAGCGATGGCTGGCGACTTTATGAATAAAAGTTTGACAACTGACCATCAAATCACGGACTTTACAGTCTGAAGATTTGGGTTGGAAGGGGATCGATTTTAGCAACACACCTGCGTCATGAAGTGGAAATACGGCTACCACCGAGGAGGAACAAGCGCTGGACTGAACCGAGGTGGTGGTGCCGCGATGCAGTTACCCCAGAGGCGAAGACTAGTTAGCCCGTGATTCACGCGTCCCTCCCACCGTTACTGGCCCTCTCCGACCACCTATGAACCAGGCAGCTATCATGCGCGCTATGAACCTCTCCACGAGTGTAGCTAAACCAGCCTAGCCTCCATGCACAACTACCAAGCTAATTACCATCCACAGCCCGCACTAGCTTGAGGCCTTCGCTTGAGCTCACGCTACAGCTATACTTACTTGATAGCCAGGCTAGCGCTCAGGCCCAGCCAATCCCTAGGCGTTAGCTACTGATGAGCCAGCTATACCATGCCGGCCTTTACTAGGCCCGTTAGTTTTTAACCCCCGCTCCAGATTACCTATGACAACTAGCCCGGTACATCCGATCCGGCTGACCAAAATAAGCGCCGCCCACCGGCTACTAAAGGTGGCGGTCCGGCTGGGAACAGACCAACGGCAACAACCACCCGTCAGACCCAGCAGCAATAGCCGTGGCAAAACAGGGACAAAGTGCTTCCCGTTCCGCGCTCTAGGTCCAAGCAGGAAGCTCACAACAGCAGAAACAGGGGAATAACTTAAAACAACAATTGGGTGAACAATAAGAACAACAAAATGCCCAAAAAATCCCCAAGAAACAACAGAAATATGTAACTACGGCAGAAAAACCAAAGCAGAACAACAAGCGCCCAAAGACCACGGCAGCAACATCTGGCCCGTAGTGCACGCTAGCGTTCAAGCCGGACCCTGACTTCAGTGTCAAAATGGGACCATTCACAGACTCATCGAGAGGCGGGGCAGCACCACTTGCGCCAATGTTTCTACACAAGATGCTCAAAGGCCATCCACTAAAATCACCAAGGAATTAGTTGTCTGATGTAATTAACCACCCGTCTGACCCCATTGATCCCACTAAGAAACTGATACGCTGACTCTAGCCCAGCAGTTTAGGGAATCAAAACACCATTAAAGGATTTTAGCATTGGTCACTTTCACAATAGAGAGCGGCTGCAGGCAATTGCAATTTCTACTACGCTTGACATGTCCTCCTGGCAGCAGAGACTTCGGCATTGCAGCGTCGTCAGCGTAGCCACTTTAGGCGGAGGGCTACTGCCGACACTGCCGGGCGTCGTTGGTAACGCTAAAATAATAGAGAGCCCTACCTGAAAGACCAAATTACAGGCTAATGCAACGACCTACCACACCCGCATTAGCCCGTCATCCCCTGCGGCCCATTTGGATAGGTGGTCACGGGGTCCCCAATGGAGGCTGAGGATACGACGCGCAGCCCAATCCCCTCACAGAACTGGTATGGACGCCTATGACTGCCGGACAAGGAAGCCCGCCCTCAATGAGCTTGCGCCCTCAGCCTGCAGGGATACGCCCACCCGGACCCTGGACCAGCATCAACTGCAGGACAGCTGCTGGTTACTGCTGGACATTAGCAGGACCCCACTGACCGGGCACAACCGGGGAGAACGTCAGGGCGGAGATCGGGGCTGGGAGAGGGGGGAGGTACGGGGCCCCACTCCTCTCTCTTCCCCTGCCCCTCCCACCTCCCCTTTCCCCCTTCTTTTCCCTTTTCCCTCTCTCCTCCCCCTTACCTCTTCTCCTTTTTCTAGCCCCCCCTCCCCCCTAGAGGCCCTGAACCTGGGCGATCCCCACACGCCTCCACCGGGACTCCCACCAACCTCCCGACCTGCTCCAATCTTTGATCCGAGACCGAGTTTCCTGAGCTCTCTAAGCTGAGGGGAGCAGTTGGCCCCGGCCTTCAGGATCTCAGGTCCCCTGCTACCGCATCAGCTGCGGGCGCTCCCAGCTGGTAATCCACCAAGCCTAACTCCTCTCAGACTTCTTCCCAAGGGACTCGGGAGACCCACACACACATCCTCGGCCTACAGGGGTAAGTCGCCTCGGACAACCTGGGGCCTCTGGAACCAGGCCAAAACACAGAGCAAGCTCTCATTTGCAACACCTGTAATACAAACTGTATTTTCTCCACATAGACACCCTAATGTCACAGATAAGATGAACGACTGGTCCCTGACTGCACACAAGCCCTGGCTTTTGGTGGGAGACTCAAATTTAAGCGCCCCCTCCCTACTCACAGAACCAGGTCCAGATAGAAAGTTATCCCGTGCCGATTTAAACACGCCAGGCTATATTAGCCAGTGCACCGTTTCTACGGCCGTAAAGGTTTTGGTCCTTTCATTTGGGATTAACAACAGGGCCAGGATCCTGATAAAGTCTCTATCCCACACATCAGTGCGGTTATACGTATGGCGAAACTCCCCTTCCCATAGGTCTTCGCATCTTGAGTCCCAATCCTCAACTTCCCCGCTCCCTGTCACACCAGGAGCAACAGAACTTGAGGGGTATCAATGAGTTTCTTGTGTGCTACGAGGTCATCATATCCCCAGTTATCTAGGTCTGTCTTTTCCACCGACAAAGACCACGTCCACTGGACTATGTCCACCGCCAAACACATGTTTGACCATTGGATGGTGTTTTTTAAACACCTTAAACCCCATAAACACTTCCACAGTCTCGGGTTAAAACAGTTATAAACTTATCCAAGTCGCTTCATCTTAACTGCGGCTCAAACCGATCTTCTGAACAAGGGTTTAACATTCATCCCGCCCATCCAAAATCAGACCAACAAACAGGTCAAGGATGCTCTCAGAATTGATCTTGCAAGATTACCACAGGCATCTCAAATTGGCTGTCTATTATCAAGATAAGCCTGAATCTTCCCAATTGCCTTTCATGCCTAAATCAAATTGGTCACCTGCTCTCCCCCTTACTCCCTCCAGAAGTGACACAGCTGATTCAGCCTCGACCTGGACACGTTCCACAAGCAACACAAGGTAGGTTGGACAAAACCGAACCTCTCCCGCTTTGAGAGACGAGCTTTGGAACAGTTAAGTAACAATAGGGTGTTGTGTTGAAGCCAGCGGATAAGGGCAGCGCGGTGGTAATAATGGACAGGACTGACTACTCTATTTGAAGGACTTAGACAACTCAATGACCCACATTATTACAAAAACTGGACCGTCCGGATATACCAAGACACCATCCCATTGGTTAATAAAATCGCTCAACTCTCTTTATGAGAAAAAGTTTATCAACCACAAACAAAAGACCTTTCTGTTGGGTGATGCGCAGCCTAGGCCCCGTAGGGTTCTACCTATTACCGAAAATACATAAAGTTGGTGACAAGTGGACGGTTCCCTCATAAGATCCCTCCGGACGTCCAATAGTGTCGGACTGTAACAGTGAGACTTATCTGACAGCCAAGTTTATCGACCACTATCTCAACCCTCTCAGTGTTACATGACAGTTATATTAAGGACACTTTTGACTTTGTCACGGAAGATTAAAGCCTTAAAAATCCCCGGCTTTTCTTTCTAGATGTCTCCTCGCTTTACACCAACATTTCCAACCCCAGAAGGCCTTGCTGCGTCAGAGAAACCTTTTTAAAGTACCCTGACATTAAAAGACCGGACAAAGAACTTTTACAGTTACCTGAACTCAACCTGACTAAAAACGACTTTGAATTTAACGCCAGTTTTTTCTGCAGGTGCTTCTGCAACCGCAATGGGAAAGACTTTTGCCTCCTATGCCGACCCGTTCATGGCCCTCGATGGGAGCAAGGAGCTTTGGCCTCCCTGTCCGCTAATAACCTTTGCATTATTATAGATATCTGGACGATATCTGGGCGTAGGGACCACTCTGAGCCAGAGTTCTTTCAGTTTCTCGACAAGCTAAATGCACACAGTGACTCCATCACCCTCACGGCCACACTCAGTCCTGACCAAATTGACTTTTTGATACCACGACCTTTAAAGGCCCAAATTTCAACAATACGCAAACACTGGACGTTAAAGTCTTCTTTAAGGAAACGGACAGCCATTCCTTGCTCTACAGAACAAGCTATCATCCTAAACATACCTTCCGTAGGTCTGGTGAAGTCTCAGCTTTTGAGATTCAAAAGGATTTGCACGAGGCAGGAAGATTTTAAAGCAGCAACCAACATCCTGTTCTCTTTCCCTCCTCAACAGAGGTTATACATCCACAATGTTACGCCAAGCTCTCAGGACATTTGAAGTGGTTAAACCTATCTCTGTAGAATCTGTGCTGGCTGTTGTGGTGACTTTTTCGGAGTCCAATGTCAAATTTGTACAGAAACTGAAAAGGAATTTTGTTTCCTCGGGGTGAGAACTTTTTAAGAGGTTTTAGACTGATTGCGCCTACAGACGAAACCCTAACCTACAGGACTCTTTGGTTAGATCTAAGCTCAGACCCCTCAACCCTCCTAAGACTAGGCGACTAGACGGCTTCTTTAGGACATACAGGACGGTACAGAACCAGACCACCCACGAGGTGTCCAGAACACAGAGTGGTTTGGACGGTAGACTAAGAACTGCGCTTATCTGATTAGATGCTCAAAATGTTATGCGCTTCAATACGTGGGCGAATCAGGCAACACCTCTTCTTAACTCGATTCACGCAACACCGATATAACATTACACACAAAAGTACCTCAACAACCCTCTCGCGGAACCATTTTGTCCAACACGGATTGCTGCTAGAGCTACGATACTCGAAGTCTAATCCCAACTGGACGATTAGAGTCAGACGCAAGGTTGAGAGGACTTGATAAAAAAACTGGGCACTTTAATGCCCCAGGGCTCAACGAGGGTAGGAGCCCCCTCCCTAACCTTAACCCTGACCTTAACCTCCCTCTCTGTGTGTGCCTAAACCCAACCTTCCCTTACCCCGGCCCCTCCCATTCCCCTTTCCCCTCACCCATTTTACCTAATTCTAACCTCACCCCTTGACCCCTACCCTAACCATAACCTTTGTCCTGTCTCTACCCCTACCCCACCCCTGATCATAACCTCTCCCTATGTGTGTGCCTAACCCCAACCTCTCCCACCTTTTACCCTCCCATTCCCCTCTCCCTTTAACTCTTGCCTAAACCTACCCTTACCCCTTGACCCCTAACCTAACCATAACCTTTGTCTCGTCCTTGCTCCTGCCTCTCCTCTTGAGTCCCCTTCGGCACACAGGTTTGTGCAGCCTTTAACGCATTTTTTGCTGGGGGGTTCCCTGCCTGGAGGGTGCGGGGGGGCCCCTGGGGTCTTGTTCCTGGCCAGTGGTTTGTGAGCTTGCCTCGCCGCCCATGGGCGCGAGACTTTTTTTCTTCCCTATCCAGCCCGTCACCCTGGCCGGGTTCGCTCCCCTGGGGCCCTCCCCGCCTCTCTGGGGAGCCTTCCTCCTTTCCCATTTTTGATCTGGCGCCATCCCTGTCTCCGATTCAATTGGCTTGGCTGTGTTTCCGTCCTGTATACATGCCCTATTTTTGTGCATTTATTCAAACTATGTATAGACTGACATGACTGGACGTATTAGGACTTTTTGAGTTCCGCACGCCCTTTGCTAGGACTGTCACGTGTCTGCTGGCGTTCAACACAATACCCCCTGGCTCTTGTTTCTGGATGGATGGGATAAAATCATTTAATATAACCATTTTATATACATACATGGACCATTTGGTCTCTCTTAACTCCACTTACATCTAACACACACGTGTGAGAGAGCTCTGGACTGACAAACCCTCGACAGCGGGCTCCTTTAATTTCGTGGGGTCTCCCCCTCACACCCTGACCAGCTGCCACTGGATCCAGAGTGGCCCTGGATTATATCCCTCCTATTCTGGGGGCGTTTTCTGTTTCCCTTCTTGAACTGTAAAGGACGCTTTTGGCGCCATCTTTCGTGAATATGCAACATTGCATGCACAAAATAATGACAGCACTTGAGCTGAGCAGCATGGACTGCTGCATCAGGGACACTACCAAGCCGATGTCAAACTACCCCTTCCTTCTCCTGCGGAGGCACTGTAGTTGCTACATTGACTGAGGTCACACACTGACACAGACAATCCATACTGTTCAATTTTACTTATAATAATGTTTGTGATGGTCATATATTTTCCATAAGTAGGTAAGTCTGAATATAATTATGTCACATATACGGTTATGCTTGGATTCATGTGGACCCTCTTTGATTTCCTTACACTGTTTTCTTTCAGGACATTTTTGTTAACACTGTGTTTGAGACACAAAAACTGACAAATTCCACATCCCATTATGCGATGGATGAAGTGCTTTGTGCAAGATCCAGGGAGGTTTTTCTGTACCATTTATTGTCATTTTTGGGTTCATTTACTTTCCACAGAAAAGATCTTTTGATCATAAAGTGCATGGTGCAATACATGACACGATTGAGTTATTAAATTGCAGAGTGCAATAAATAATGCTCTTTAGCTCTAAAATGCAAAACGCAAGAAACTTTAACAATACAAAACAATAATAAATAAAGACAACTCAGTCATAACAGTACACAACGCAATAAATAACACCATCGTGTCTTATAAGCTATTAGTAATAAATAAGGCTCTTGAGCTATAAAGTGCCAGTGCAATAAATAATGACTATTTCATTTTGATTTATTCGATTATAAAATGCAAGGTCGATCATGATCTATTGGGTCCCATCTTTTCTTCCCCTAGGGGCATCTTTTCCAAGCTAATACCAGTTCAAGATGATTAAAAAATGTTTCTCATGATTAATCATTGTTAAAATACATTTCATGTGTGTTTAAAAACGCTAAAATTTAACACAACAGGATTAAAAAATGTTTTTCATGTTAATCACGTTAAAAATGTTTTCATATGTGCTTAAAATGTATTTAAAATGTATTTTCATGCTTATGTACATTTCTGTATATATGTGTAAAGTGTGATTACACATATATAGACCGACACGTGACGAGAGCTTCCATTTTTACATTTCCAGCCCATCAGAATGCAGTCTAGATGATAAAAACACAGAAGTTTTCTAAAAACCAACATCTTTGAACGCAACATTCACTATCTTTGATTCTCATTGGTCCCCACACTGACGCTGGACGTAAACAGGAAGCTCTCCAGGTGCTGAGTGCTACTCGCATGTCTTTTCACTCCAGACACCGCTATGGAAAAATACAATCACTCTCGTTGTCTTAACAGCCTGATGAAGATTTATTCTGATCGAAACGCGTCGCTGTGACTTTTTATGAATAAAAGTTTGACAACTGACCATCACGTCTACGGACTTTACAGTCTACTTTATCTATATTCAGTACGGTGTATTATTTTTCACGTCCTTTTTTCCCGGCCCCGCAAGTGGGGATTTTAGCAACACACCGTCATGGTCGGCTACGGCTTCTACCCGGAGGACAACTGGACTGACGAACCGGAGTGGTGCACGGTACGGTACCGCAGAGGCAGACTAGTTAGCCGTGATTACGGCGTCCCTCCCGCCCGTTACTGGCCCTCTCACGACCACTATGAACCAGGCAGCTATCATGCTAGCAATGAACCTCTCCACAGTGTAGCTAATCAGCCTAGCCTCCATGCTAACTACCAAGCTAATTACCATCCACAACCCACTAGCAGGCCCGCTAACGGCGCTCACTACAGCTATACTTATGATAACCAGGCTAGCTATCAGGCCCAGCCACCTAGCGTTAGCTACAGTAGGCCCAGCTATGCCGACGCTACTAGGCCCGTTAGTTTTAACCCCCCGCTCCAGACCTATGACAACGGCGGTACATCCGATCACGGCCCCGGCCAAAATAACGCCGCCCACCCGGCTACTAGTGGCGGTGGCGGTCAACAGACCAACAACAACAACCACCGTCAGACTAGCAACAATAGCCGTGGCAAACAGGGACAAAGTGCTTCCCGTTCACGCTCTAGGTCCAAGCAGGGGCGCTCACAACAGCAGAAACAGGGGAATAACCGTAAAAACAACAATTGGGTGAACAATAAGAACAACAAAAATGCCCAAAAAAATCCCCAAAACAACAGAAATAATAACTACGACGCAGAAAAATCAAAGGCAGAACAACAACGCCCAAACCGCAACAACAGCCCCGCCAGGTGCCGCTAGCGTTCATCGGACCCTGACTTCAGTGTCAAAAATCGGACCATTCACAGACTCATCAAGGCAGAGCACCACTTGGCGCAATGTTTCTGCACAAGATGCTCCAAAGGCCATCACTAAAATCACCAAGATGTTGTCTGATGTAATTAAACCGTCTGACCCCATTGATCCCACTAAAAAACTGTTCGCTGACAACGCAGCAGTTTGGGAACAAAACACCATTGAGATTTTTGCGTGGTCACTACAATAGAACGCTGGCAGGCAATCTGCAATTTCTACTGCGCTTTGACATGTCCTCCTGGCAACAGAACTTTGACATACGTTGTCGTGGCACCGTAGCCACTTTTGGGCGGAGGCTACTGCCCGACACTGTAGACGTCGTGTGTGCTAAAATAATAGAAGCCTTACAAAACCAAATACAGGCTAATAATACCGCCTACCACACAACCACCGTGGCCCGTCCATCCCTTGCGGCCCAGGATAGGGTCATCGAGGTCCTAATGGAGGCTGAGGATACGACGACACAGCCCCGCACAATCCTCCAACAGAACTGGTATGACGCCATGACTGCCGGACAGGAAGCCCCGCCCTCAATGGCTGCCCCACGCCCTCAACGCCTGCCCAGGACACGCCCACCGGACCCTGGACCAGCATCAACTGCAGGACAGCTGCTGGTTACTGCTGACGTACACCAGGACCCCACTGACCGGGCACAACCGACGGAGACGTCAGGGCCGGAGATACGGGCTGAGACGGGGGGGCCCCTTTCGCCTCACCCCCCACCTCCTCTCTCTTCCCCTGCCCCTCCTAACCCACCTCCCCTTTCCCCTTCTTTTTCCCTTTCCCTCTCTCCTCCCCCCCTTACCTCTTCTCCTTTTCTAGCCCCCCCTCTCCCCCTAGAGGCCCTGAACCTGTCGAATGAGATCCCGCCCACGCCTCCACCGGGACTCCCACCAACCTCCCGACCTGCTCCAATCTTTGATCCGGAGACCGAGTTTCCTGAGCTCTCTAAGCTGAGGGAGCAGTTCGGCTCCCGCCTTCAGGATCTCAGGTCCCCTGCTACATCAGCTGGGCGGCCAGCGGCACCCGCTGGTAATCCACCAAGCCTAACTCCTCTCAGACTTCTTCCCTCAGACGGGGGAGCTCGAGTGGGGGAGACCCCACACACATCCTCGGGAGCTGTCACCACGAGGGGTAAGTCGCCCTCGGACAACCTGGGGCCTCTGAACCAGGCCAAAACACAGAGCAAGCTCTCATTTGCAACACCTGTAATACAAACTGTATTTTCTCCACATAGACACCCTAATGTCACAGATAAGATGAACGACTGGTCCCTGACTGCACACAAGCCCTGGCTTTTGGTGGGAGACTCAAATTTAAGCCGCCTCCCTCCCTACTCACAGAACCAGGTCCAGATAGAAAGTTATCCCGGTGCCGCATTTAAACACGCCGAGGCTATATTAGCCAGTGCACCGGTTTCTACGGCCGTAAAGGTTTTGGTCCTTTCATTTGGGATTAACAACAGGGGCCAGGATCCTGATAAAGTCTCTATCCCACACATCAAAAAGGTTATACGTATGGCGAAACTCGCCTTCCCACAGGCCCGCATCTTGATCCCAATCCTCAACTTCTCCCGCTCCCTGTCACACCAGGAGCAACAGAACTTGAGGGGTATCAATGAGTTTCTTGTGTGCTACGAGGATCATATCCCCCAGTTATCTAGGTCTGTCTTTTCCACCGACAAAGACCACGTCCACTGGACTATGTCCACCGCCAAACACATGTTTGACCATTGGATGGTGTTTTTAAACACCTTAACCCCATAAACACTTCCACAGTCTCGGGGTTAAAAACAGTTATAAACTTATCCAAGTCGTTCATCTTAACTGCGGCTCAAACCGATCTTCTGAACAAGGGTTTAACATTCATCCCGTCCATCCAAAATCAGACCAACAAACAGGTCAAGGATGCTCTCAGAATTGATCTGCAAGATTACCACAGGCATCTCAAATTGGCTGTCTATTATCAAGATAAGCCTGAATCTTCCCAATTGCCTTTCATGCCTAAATCAAATTGGTCACCTGCTCTCCCCTTACTCCCTCCAGAAGTGACACAGCTGATTCAGCTCGACCTGGACACGTTCCACAAGCAACACAAGGTAGGTTGGACAAAACCGAACCTCTCCCGCTTTGAGAGACGAGCTTTGGAACAGTTAAGTAACAATAGGGTGTTGTGTTGAAGCCAGCGGATAAGGGCAGTGCGGTGGTAATAATGGACAGGACTGACTACTTATTTGAAGGACTTAGACAACTCAATGACCCACATTATTACAAAAAACTGGACCGTCCGATATACCAAGACACCATCCCATTGGTTAATAAAATCGTCAACTCTCTTTATGAGAAAAAGTTTATCAACCACAAACAAAAGACCTTTCTGTTGGGTAATGCGCAGCCTAGGCCCCGTAGGTTCTACCTATTACCGAAAATACATAAAGCTGGTGACAAGTGGACGGTTCCCCATAAGATCCCTCCGGGACGTCCAATAGTGTCGGACTGTAACAGTGAGACTTATCTGACAGCCAAGTTTATCGACCACTATCTCAACCCTCTCTCAGTGTTACATGACAGTTATATTAAGGACACTTTTGACTTTGTCACGAAGATTAAAGCCTTAAAAATCCCCCCCTCGGCTTTTCTCTTTTCTCTAGATGTCTCCTCGCTTTACACCAACATTTCCACCCCAGAAGGCCTTGCTGCGGTCAGAGAAACCTTTTTAAAGTACCCTGACATTAAAAGACCGGACAAAAAACTTTTACAGTTACTGGAACTCAACCTGACTAAAAACGACTTTGAATTTAACGGCCAGTTTTTTCTGCAGGTTTCTGGCACCGCAATGGGAAAGACTTTTGCGCCCTCCTATGCCGACCTGTTCATGGCTCGATGGGAGCAAGGAGCTTTGGCCTCCTGTCCGCTACGACCTTTGCATTATTATAGATATCTGGACGATATCTGGGGCGTGTGGGACCACTCTGAGCCAGAGTTCTTTCAGTTTCTCGACAAGCTAAATGCACACAGTGACTCCATCACCCTCACGGCCACACTCAGTCCTGACCAAATTGACTTTTTGGATACCACGACCTTTAAAGGCCCAAATTTCAACAATACGCAAACACTGGACGTTAAAGTCTTCTTTAAGGAAACGGACAGCCATTCCTTGCTCTACAGAACAAGCTATCATCCTAAACATACCTTCGCAGGTCTGGTGAAGTCTCAGCTTTTGAGATTCAAAAGGATTTGCACGAGGCAGGAAGATTTTAAAGCAGCAACCAACATCCTGTTCTCTTCCCTCCTCAACAGAGGTTATACATCCACATTAATGTCGTTACCAAGCTCTCAGGACATTTGAAGTGGTTAAACCTATCTCTGTAGAATCTGTGCTGGCTGTTGTGGTGACTTTTTCGGAGTCCAATGTCAAATTTGTACAGAAACTGAAAAGGAATTTTGTTTCCTCGGGGGGTGAGAACTTTTTAAGAGGTTTTAGACTGATTGCGGCCTACAGACGTAACCCTAACCTACAGGACTCTTTGGTTAGATCTAAGCTCAGACCCCTCAACCCTCCTAAGACTAGGCGACTAGACGGCTTCTTTAGGACATACAGGACGGTACAGAACCAGACCACCCACGAGGTGTTCAGAACACAGAGTGGTTTGGACGTGCAGACTAAGAACTGCGTTTATCTGATTAGATGCTCAAAATGTTGCGTTCAATACGGTGCGAATAACAGGCAACACTCTCTTAACTCGATTCACGCAACACCGATATAACATTACACACAAAAGTACCTCAACAACCCTCTCGTGAACCATTTTGTCCAACACGATTGGTTGCGTTAGAGCTCGCGATACTGAAGTCTAATCCCAACTGGACGATTAGAGTCAGACGCAAGGTTGAGAGGACTTGGATAAAAAAACTGGGCACTTTAATGCCCCAGGGGCTCAACGAGAGGTAGGAGCCCCCTCCCTAACCTTAACCCTGACCTTAACCTCCCTCTCTGTGTGTGCCTAAACCCAACCTTCCCTTACCCCCGCCTCCCTCCCATTCCCTCACCCATTTTACCTAATTCTAACCTCACCCTTGACCCCTACCCTAACCATAACCTTTGTCCTGTCTCTACCCCTACCCCACCCCTGATCATAACCTCTCCCTATGTGTGTGCCTAACCCCAACCTCTCCCACCTTTTACCCTCCCATTCCCCTCTCCCTTTAACTCTTGCCTAAACCTACCCTTACCCCTTGACCCCTAACCTAACCATAACCTTTGTCTCGTCCTTGCTCCTGCCTCTCCTCTTGAGTCCCCTTCGGCACACAGGTTTGTGCAGCCTTTAACGCATTTTTTGCTGGGGGGTTCCCTGCCTGGAGGGTGCGGGGGGGCCCCTGGGGTCTTGTTCCTGGCCAGTGGTTTGTGCATTTAAGCCTCGCCGCCCATGGCGGCGAGACTTTCTTTTTTTCTCCCCTAACCCTAACCCTAACCCTAACCCCCTAACCCTAACCCTAACCCTAACCCACATATTACACGATTGAATGTATTTATGTTATGAAACTGAATGCTATATAGTTCTCTTTTGCTGGTTTTCCTGTTCTCTGGTACTATTCATTGACTGTGGTCATTGTTCAAAAGAAACTGGTTTCCATATGTTTCATGGATGATTTATTCATGTGATGGTCTTTTTACTCCCCACACGTTTACTTTAAGTATGTTTGAGCAGCTGAGTGGAGCACAACATCCAACTTTCTCTTTAGAACGCTGAAATGCTTTTGGGTTACACATTACGGGACCTTTTGCCTAAACCCAACCGGTTGACGGAGGGTAAAGTAACAGCCTAGGCACTCACCGGTCACCATACCTGACCATAACCATTTAATATAGTGCCTAACCCCAACCGTGAGTTTAATTCTTACCTGATCATAACCCTAACCCAGTAAATTAACCCTAACCTTAACCATTTAATTATTTATTTATAATTGGGACCCCTCGCCTAACCCTAACCTAAATTATAACCCTAATCCGATAATTTAACCCTAACCTTAACCATTTGATTAAGGGTCTATAATTGGGAACCTTTAAATAAAACTTACCCCACCTGACCTCCAGCCTGGCCTCCCTGGAATCCTGAAAAGAGAGAAAAATAAACAGAAATGTAATGGGAGCTTTCATGGGGATTTTACGCCCGCCTAGAGATTTATTTTGGTTTGGATTAAGTGCTTTTATTTGCATTTTTACAAGATTTCGTTTTTATTTAATTAATTTTATAATACTGGCGTGTTACTTTTAATTTACAATATTTTTAAGTCCATCTTGAATGATGTCTCTCCTTTTTACTTAATTTTCAAGCAGGCTTCCAGCAGGCCTTGGTTTCCACACACACTCAATGTTATGCTTTCGAGCTCCTCCGTCATTGGCTCTGAGGTCACGTGGGGTCCTCTAGAAGCAGGATGTTGTGATCCGCTCTGCTCCCGGCTTTTCCTCATTCATTCTGCGGCGTCTAACCGCTACTACACTGTGGGAGAAGTAACTTTTCTGTAAGATTGTAAGTTATTCTGAGCTTGAAAAAGGCATTTTTAAATGCCGAAACGCGTCGCTCATTGAAAAATAAATATTCTTATAAATAGACCACGTCTCTCTTTTTTGAGATAGTTTTAAGTTAGTTTTTTTACACATTTTGGAGTTTTTCCCACGGCTTTCGGCTCGGCTGGGAGATGGCGGGCCAAAACTGGAACGACGGAGGCTGGCAGAATGTGAGTTACAAACGGGGAAGAAATAGAAATAGAAATTACAACCCCCAGAACAGACAGGCTGCCACGTCTTTTCCTCCACAACAGCCGGTCAGCCACCCTTCTTACGCCCGGACCGTGCGGGGAAATCAACGCAGCAACTCCCGCCAGTTTCAAAACAACGGCTGGCGCTCAAACCGAAACTTTAATGGAGGTAAGAGCCAGGCCGAACAGCAGGCCTACAACAACTACACGTACCAGAGAAGGGGCCAGAACAATGGTGGTCAGCAGAACCGCCGAACGCAAAATTATGCCCCGCGCGGAGGGACCGCTCAACGGGGCTGGCATTGGCCCCAGCAGCAGCCGCAGCGGAGCGGCCAGGAGCCTCAGCGGAGCGGACAGCAGGCACAACAACGCCAGGGCTGGCAGGACACACACCAGCACGATGGGAGGTTTGTCCAAACCTATGGGAATAACCAACAAAAACAACAAGCTAATGACCCGGACTTTTTGACCAGAACAAAGGTTATTCATAGGATTATTAGGTCAGCGCATCACTTTAATAATGTGACAGCTACTGATAGCCCACCTGCCATAGCCAGGCTGACCCAGACCCTTATTGATTCGATCAAACCAGCGGACACAAACCCTACAACAGAGAACATTATTATGGGTAATGCAAAAATCTGGGAACATGAGACTCTAGCAACACTGGAAGGCCATTATAAAGAAAATATAGATAACAACCTCCAGATCTTGCAACAACTACAGGCAGGCAACTGGAAAAAGAACTTTGAAATAGCAGCTGCTTGGTCACGCAGCCACTATGGCAGAAAATTGTCCCAGGAACTCCTAGATACAGTTTATGCTAGAGTAGAGGCTACTGTTCAAACCTGCCCTTTGGGGCAATCCCAGGAGACCCAACAGACCCAGACTGTACCTGAGACGGTGGTGAGAGCACGACCTTTGGCCCCACAAGGAACTGAGGGGCCACCACCTCCACCACGGGACCCAGAGCCTCCAGCCCCCACTCCTCCTCCTCCTCTTCCTCCTCCAGCCGCAGCGCGAGCAGGCCGACAGGTCAGCCTGCAGGAGAAGACACCTCAGCTCTGCCATCACAGAGTTTTTGAACATGGCAGCTCCTGCCCCCACACCCAACCCACAACCTGGAATCCCACAGATCGTCACACAGTGGCAGGCACTGAGGACGGACCCCGGCACAGCGGGCACCAGAGACCCAAAAGCTCCCCCAGATGACTACTCACGGCACTCAAACAGCTGAGGAGACAGAGGCACAGCAGCAGCATCAGGTAGAGGAGGCAGAATTGATCTCCCTACACGGGGATCCTCTTCCATGTGAGGCCCCCTCCCTCTCACCCACCCACCTCCTCCCTCCTCCCTCCACCTCCCCCAACCCACCCCTCCACATCTCCCTCCTCTCCCCTCTCTCTCCCCCATTCCCCCCTCCTTCTCCTCTACCTCCTCCCCCCTTTCCCCCACACTCACCTGCTGCCCTCTGCGCGGTGATCCAGGTCCTGGACACGCCACTTCAGCAGAGGGCCTCCACGCAGGCTCCCAAACCTGCAACAAAAACACAGAAGATAACACATCATCTACCCCCCTACACATGTTGGCGTGGAGAACGGGCTCCTCATCCAGACCCCCAGTTCAGAGTACGCTCTCATTTGCACCCCTGGCCACTTCATCCCCACCTGCTCCAACCAGCCCTGAAAACAGACCCTTCAGGCACTTGAGACCACCAACAAGGACACGGTTTGGAAGCTGGAGCCAAGGAGACCATGGGTTTTTTTAGGGGACTCCAACTTATCCAAAATCCCTGCTTTCTCCCACAAACACATCCAAGTGGACAGCTACCCAGGGGCTACATTTGCACATGCTGAGAGCATTTTGGCCAAAACACCAGTTTCCATGTCAGTGGAAAAAGTGGTGCTTTCCTTTGGCATCAACAACCGGGCCAAAGACCTGGACACAGTGACCATCCCACAGCTGGACAGAGCATTCAAAATGGCTGAAACAGCCTTCCCCAAAGCACAGATCTGTGTGGTCCTGCTGGATTTTAGCAGGCATCTGCCAGCTGCAGAACAAGACAATCTGAGGCGTTTGAACATGTACATTGAAGATAACTATATTTTCATCCCTCAGCTCTCCAGAAGCAGCTTTCGTGTGGAGAGTGACTTCATTCACTGGACCAGACAAACAGGTGAAAGCATGCTGCAACATTGGGTCCAGTTTTTAAACACCATTTCCCTGTAAGTGGTGAAAACAAAGCAGGGTTAAACACAGTGGTTAACTTATGTGAATCCTTTCGACTGACAGCAGCACAGAGCATGCTGCTAAACAAAGGGTTAACTTTTATTCCCTCCCTCCACAGCTCTAGCCACAAATGTCTCAAAGACCAGACTAAACTTGACCTGCAAAATTATCACAGGAAATTGAAATTGGCTGTCTATTATGATAACAAACCTGATTCTGTTCACCTTCCCTTTATTCCCAAGTCCACCTGGGTTCCCTCTACTGCACAGCTCCCTCCTGAAATCACCAATTTGACACAATTGGATAACGAATATTTTCAAAAAAACTATAGAATAGGTTGGGTTAAATCCAACCTTAGTAAAGTGGAAACCGAAGCACTCCACCAGTTGAGTGCACAGGACCAAATAGTGATTAAACCTGCAGATAAAGGGAGCGCGGTTGTCCTCATGGACAGGCAGGATTATCTGTGGGAGGGACACAGACAGCTTAATGACCGAAATTATTATACAAAACTAGACAGACCTATTTATAAGGATACCATACCATTAGTTAACAAAATTCTTTTATCATTATATAATAAGAAATTCATCAGCCACAAACAAATGACCTACCTCCAGGGAAATAAAGAACCCAGAATGCGTAGATTTTACCTTTTGCCCAAAATCCACAAAAAAAGAGAGTCTTGGAGCCTCCCTTACTGCATTCCCCCGGGACGCCCGATTGTCTCTGATTGTGAGAGTGAGACCTACCGTACAGCGGAGTTTCTAGATTATTATTTAAATCCTCTCTCAATATTACACCAAAGTTACATCAAGGACACGTTTCATTTTGTTGAAATTATTAAAAATATCATAGTCCCACCATCAGCCTTTCTCTTTTCCCTCGACGTCACGGCGCTGTACACCAACATACAGACCTCAGAAGGATTGTTGGCTGTCAGAAATATATTCCAAAAGTACCCCAACAGTAAGAGACCGGAAAAGGAGCTCCTCCAACTCCTAGAAATTAATTTAACTAGAAATGACTTCTGAATTGAGGAACCAATTTTTTCTGCAGACCAGGGGACTGCGATGGGGAAACGTTTCGCTCCGCTTATGCTAATATTTTTATGGCGCGAATGGGAAGAGAAAGCATTGGCGGCTTGCGCGACAAAAAACACTTTATTATTTCCATTTTTGGATGACATATGGGGCATATGGGAATATTCGATGGAGGATTTCGAACAGTTTATGCTTACCTTAAATGGGCAGAGGGAGTCCATCAAATTGACTTCAACCATTAATCAGGACTCAATTGACTTCCTGGACACGACGACCTTCAAAGGGGATGACTTCTCCTCAACACACAGACTGGATGTCAAAGTTTTTTTCAAAAAGACTGACACGCATGCGCTGTTGTTCAGGTCCAGTCACCACCCACGTCACACCTTTGCTGGTCTGGTGAAATCCCAGTTATTGAGGTTCAAAAGAATCTGCACCAGAACATCAGATTTTAAAGCAGCAACAAAAATTCTATTCTCCGCATTGGCCACTAGGGGCTACTCCCGCACCATGCTAAGACAGGCTTTGAGGACCTTCACTCAGCCTAAACCAATCTGTCTGGACCCACTCCTGCCCATTATTGTAACATACTCTGCACAAAACGTGAAATTGGTCAAAAAATTAAAAAATAATTTTATTTCCTCTGGAGGTAACAATATTTTTCTGAAGGATCACAGACTCATTGCAGCCTTCAGAAAAAACAAAAACTTAAGGGATATTTTAGTCAAGGCCAAACTCAGGCCTTTACAGGTCCACAGGACTAGGGCACAGGGGGATTTTTATAGGAGGTACAAAACTGTACAGAATCAAAGCTCCAAAGAGGTTTTCTTAACCCAAAATAACACAACTGTACATCACAAAAATATTATTTACTTAATTAGATGCTCACAATGTTCCAAGCAATATGTGGGGGAATCAGGGAACTCTTTATTGACCAGATTTACCCAGCACAGGTATAACATCAATAAACAAAAAAATCTACACATCCCCTTAGTCCAACATTTTGTGGACCACGGCTGGACCAACCTCAGGGCCACCATCCTGGAGTCCAACCCAGCATGGTCGGTCCAGCAACGTAGGAGAACTGAGAGGTCTTGGATCCAAAAGCTGGGCACGCACCTGCCCAACGGCCTAAACGAGAGATAGGGGGGTAGGGAATTAGACCAAAGTCCAAGGTTTGTGCTTCAATCCTGCTGCCTTACGGCAGCAGGATTTCATTTTTTTCATTCCTAACCCTAACCCTAACCCTAATCCCAACCCCAGACTCCCATTTTCTAACCCTAACCCTCTCCTAGCCTCTAACCTTAACCCTGTCTCTTGTCCTTCATACCTAACTCAGTCTCTTCTTTTCTAACCCTAACCCAGTTTTCTATCCTCTAACCTTAACCTCAGTCCTTTTATTCCTAATCCCAACCCTAGACTTCTATTTTCTAATCTTAACTTCAGTCTTCTAGCTTTTAACCCTAACCCAGTTTCTTATCCTTCAACCCTAGCTTAGTTTCTTCCTTCCTACCCTAACCTAGTTCCCTTGTCTCTAATCTTAACCTAGTTTCCTTTTTCTTCTATCTTATTTCGGTCCTTTATTTTATAACTTTAATCTTAGTTTCTTAGTTTCTAATTTGAATTTAGTTTCTTTCTATATATATCTCTCTCTCTCTTTCTTGCTTTCTCTTTTTCTCACTGTTTCTCTTTCTGTTTTCCTTCTCTCCCCCTCTCTCTTTCTTCCCCCTTTCTTTTCTCCACCTCCCTTTCTTTCTTCTCCATATGTATGTGTGTGTGTGTGTGTGTGTGTGTGTGTGTATGCATATGTATATGTATATGTATGTGTGTATATGTATGGATATGTGTATGTATGTGTATGTATGTGTGTATGTGTGTGTGTGTATGTATGTATGTGTATGCATATGTATATGTGTATATGTATGGATATGTGTATGTATGTGTATGTGTATGTGTGTGTGTGTGTGTGTGTGTATGTATGTATGTATGTGTGTGTGTGTGTATGTATATGTGTGTGTATGTATGTATGTATGTATATGTGTGTGTATGTGTATTATATATATATATATATATATATATATATATATATATATATATATATGTGTATATGTGTATGTATGTATATATGTATATATATCTCCCTCTTCCCTCTTCTCCCTCTCCCCTCCTCTCTTTTCCCTCTTCTCTCCTCCCTTGTCCATTCCCTCTGGTAGGACCTAAACTGACTTACCTCTATTTGTCATCCAGTCTCCTTCAGCTGTCCTTGATGGGGTGAGAGTGGAGTGGGGACCTGCCTGGGATCCGGTGATTGGGCCGGGGATCTGGACCTCCGGGTGTAGTTTGTGCCAAGACTTCCTTTATATCTCCCCTAACCCTTTTCTGCCTAAGGTGGATAACACTCAGACTCTTAACCAGGTGATTGAGATCAGCTCCTTTCAGCTTGATCTGGCTCTTCCGCAGGGGGATGTGAGCCTGCTCACTTTATGTCCAGTTAGGGCACTACGGGCTTATCTTGCTTATCTTGTTGGGACTCCCTGTGTCTAAACAGACTTTCTCACTCGATTATGGACACTGTCTCTGCTGCCTATTCCGGGCAGGGTCTAATCTGGTGGCCCACTCGACCAGAGGGACAGCTGCTTCCTGGGCTGCTCTTAGAGGTGTTCCTCTTTCAGAAATCTGTACAGTGGCAACTTGGTCTGCTCCCTGTACATTTCAGGTTCTACAGAGTGAACATGGCATCCCCTGCACCATTGGGTTCCGCCGTTCTCCTCTCGGCTACGGGGCGTGGTTGTGACGGGGTGGAGTCCTCTGTTCCTCGCGACCCTGATCGTACTTGTGGTGACGGTGAGGTCGAAATAGATCGTAAGTTATGACTATGACTATGGATCTATGTGACCGAACAATGACCGTCACCATCTCTTGTCGCTCAGAACGGGCTGAAGCGTTTCAGGAAAGAGGAAGAGGCGTGGCCACCATGATGCTCTTATGGACGGTGGCCAAGCCTCCTAAGGTCAGTCACTTGACTTTGTTGATGTAATGTCTCGATGATAGGTTGAGACCATGGTGACGGTCATCGTTTGGTCTCATAGACCTATAGTTATAGTCATAACTTACTTTACTGTGGAATGATGGAGAAAATTAATAGAAAAGTATTAGTTTAGGTAAAGGGGGCCGGTCAGCCAAAGATCAAGGATGGGAATGGCAAGTGCTCACATGAAAGACAAACAAGTGGGCCAATCATATGATATCTTTTTTAATAAAATTCAAAAAATAAAGTTTTGACCGGCATGAACCACATGCACAAATAGACCGGCCCACTGGGAAATCTACCGGTACTAGCAATGTCCAATCCATACCTGGCAACACGCTACATTAAAGACCCCTAATAAAGCCTCATTAGTCAGACCACCAGAATGGTTGACTCAGGGCCACGAGTAATCACTTTGGATTTAAAAGTTTCAGGCAAGAAGGAAAAAAGCAAACTGCTGAAAGCAAGACCTGCTTATCAAAAATCTTGCACCGCCAGACTACAACCTCAAACATTTTTGTCATTTAAAGATTCATTCTGATCGGTAAGGGCCTGTCACAAGGTCTGATGTTAGATAACATTAGCGCGATATAATCTGTTCACTTACAACTAACATATGCTAATGTTAGCCCAATATGCAAATATCAGAACTGAATTGGCTGCTTCACATGTTAGCGTTAAAAAAGTGACTTGATTTAGGATCTGACTTGCCTTAACTAAGGACTCGATTTAATGTGACATAACCTGTGACTCGCCTGACTTGGCCCCGCCCCCCCCCCCCCAAAAAAAACTGGAGATTTGCTTGAGACTTGGACCAAATTACTTAAAGGAATACGCCACTGTTTTTGAAATTGGGGTTATTCACCATCTCCACTAGATGTATATAGGTGGGCAAACGCATTTATTTCTGTCCATCCATTGTCTTAGTCCGGCAGCACCGCCGCTAGCTTAGCTTAGCGTAGGGAATGGAATCCTTTTGTTGCCGTATAGCATGTTGTGTGTAAAAGTGAACAAACAACAACAATAAAACAACCTAATTACTTCTTGTGGCCTGCGTATTCATAACAAGTACAAATAGGAATGCAGAATAAGACTAGGCAATTTCCTAGGCAGATATTGACTCGGGACTATACTGGGTCAAAGCACCGCTACTTGGGGGCAGCGATATCGCGCAGCACCTGAAAACCCCCAACTTCCGTCAACATACCGGCGTATGTAAATTTCAGTTACATTTAACTCATTTTAGACAAATTATGTGATTTTTTTGTCAAGTTGCATGAAATATAATAAACAAGACATATTCATAATGTAACTCCATGTCCTGCACTGGTCAAGAAAAACAACAAGAGACAATAATGATATGGTGAAACACAATACAAGTAAAAGTAACAGTAAAAGCTACAGAGTAGTGGGTGGGGGTTGAGAGAATCTTTTTAACGTGTCTCTAAGAGCACGGGTCACCAGGGTTTCTAAGCCTGTTGGGCATTAATCAGTTAAACCGACAGAACCAGAAACCCAACTGGCCGTTTTCCAATCGTTCCTAATTCTCACTAAGTGATAGGCATTTCAGAGCTATGAAGCTGCATTTAGAAAACATTGTGTGAAAAAACGCAGCCCTTTCATTCATTTAAATAGGTCCACTCTGTTGAAGCAGTAGGGCTTTGTTGACAAAAAAAAAGCAGTTGTACAACTTTTGCTGGCAGGTAATGTGACGTCATCCAGAAAGGTATCACATCTGTAAATAGGTAGTGGTGCAACGGATCGTCATAGATCCATGATCTGTTCGGATCAATATCTTCGGTTCGGCACACACGTGATCAGCGGATTGATTTCTGAAAAAAAAAAAAAAAAGTTGTGCTCATGTTCAGTCTACACACAGCGTGGTCATGGCGAGTGGAGGAACGGAGGAGGTTGAATGCCCCGCATCATTTAAATCCCCTGTATGGGAGCATTTCGGCTTCCCTGTCAAATATAATGATGAAGGAAAGAGGTTAGTGGATAAAACCGTGACGGTGTGTAGGCACTGTGGCACAAGAAAGCCATATGACAGTGGAAACACAACAAGCATGGCCACGCATTTGAAGCGACATCACCCCGGTGTTTCACTGACAGGAGTGAAAACGAAAGATGCTCAAGAACCGCTTATCACCGCGGCATTTAAGCAGCCCCTTGTTGCACAATCAGACCGGGCTAAAGCCATCACAAACGCTATTGGTGTGTTTATAGGTGCAGACATGAGGCCATATTTGGTTGTGCAAAACGAGGGCTTTAAACACATGCTGAAAGTGCTTGAGCCACGTTACGACATCCCATCGCGCATCCACTTCAGCGAAAAGATTGTACCAGATCTTTCTGAGCAGGAGAAGAAAAAAGTTGTGGATGAACTATCCCGAGCATCCTCTGTTGCGCTCACGAAAGACGGGTGGACATCCAGGGGAACAGAGAGCTATGTGACGATAACCGCTCACTTCCTCACAGCAGACTGGGAGATGAGAAGTCCGGTGCTGCAGACACGCCCCCTCTATGAGAGTCACACAAGCACTCATCTTGCGTAGGTACTGACACAAGCAGTGGAGGAATGGAAGATAAAGAGGCCCAGTACTAGTAATATCCCAGTCACAACTGATAATGCCAAAAATCAAATAAATGCAGTGAATGAGGCAGGACTGGGCCCACAGATTGGGTGCTTTGCACATGTAGTGAATTTGGCATCACAGAAGGGAATCTCAGTCAATAGCATGGACAAAAAGACCAAACTTATGTTTATTTCTCTTGTCTTTTTTTTTTTTTTTGCTGATCCGAAAAATTATCCGATCCGGGACTCTGATCCGAGAAACGATCCGAACCGTGAGTTTTTTGATCCGTTGCACCCTTATAAATAGGGTCAGAAAAGGAGGGATTAAGTAAAGTCAGAGAGAAACTAGGGCTAGGGTTAAATATGATGAAAATGTATTTGATTGTGTAGGTGTCTTATTAGCCTTCATACTCCTGGGCATCTGAGTGTGATTGCTGCATTGAAACCTGCACAAACGAACCGCACCAAGGGGGAAAACCAACCCTAGTGTGATTCAACCAAACTAAATGAGGCAGGTGTGAAAGCCTGTGCCATGCAACAATTATTGTTCAGTGTAGAGCTACATTATCTGCACACTTAAACTGCCACATTCATGAAATGCTCTGCTGACATGCC
Organism: Perca fluviatilis; assembly: GCF_010015445.1. Classification (NCBI taxonomy): domain Eukaryota; kingdom Metazoa; phylum Chordata; class Actinopteri; order Perciformes; family Percidae; genus Perca; species Perca fluviatilis. The sequence continues at coordinate 25,707 of NC_053125.1, forward strand.
AGAAGATGGACCTGTTGACTGTATTTTTCAGGATAGTAATGGAGTAAAGCAGTTGAGATGACAAGTTAAATAGTGGTGTAGTCAAGTCAACCTTTGTCAAGTCCAAGACCAGCACTAGTCAAGACCGAGTCCAAATGAGAGACCAAAAAATAGAATCCTCTTCAAGACCACTTAGATACTTGTTCATAATGTATGTGATGCAATAGACACTATAACTTTTATTTTAAGATAATCATTTTGCATTATTTTTGTAATGATCCAAACGCAAGTACAGTGTAACAACACTGTAGGATCATATGAGGCTATAGACAGGTGTCACAGGTTTCACTAAAAACACAGGTGTGCCTAAAAAATACAAATGTTCCCATTTTTTAAACTTATCATTTGTCTTGAAGAATCCACAGTACAAAGTGCTCAGTGACATTGTGTCCGTGGCCGAAATAAAAAAAAGCTTCGCTGCTCAGCCCCTAATAATACAGGCAAAATCAATAATGTCCCTAATTATCATCAACAGATTTATTTGAAATGTCCTCGGGTATGTAAGGTATATCAAATGTGGCCAACCGTACTCATCCCAGAGCTGAGAAATACAGTACACCCAAAAGTAAGTGAAAGAGCAAGACACTCCAATTGGGTTATTCACTGAAAAAAACGCTATCATGGAAACAATGTTGTTTTGCACTTCATCAAAGGAGGTCTATTTAGCAAAATTGTGATCAGATGTATGTGCGTACACGTAACATACACTACAAGGATGAGACCACAATAGTAGCATCAGACATAATGATGGCCTAATCTTTAATAAGTGTGAATGGATCAAACTGACACTCCAAAATCCACTATGAAAATTAAGATCAAGATGAAAGAGTAACATCAATATTGAACAGGCTGGCCTGTTTTGTAGCTCACTTGCACTAATCAAGCTAAAAGAGGTGAAGAAAACAGCAAACACGTATAAGATAGTTAAGTATAATAGGTCAAACTATGCTAGCCCATTGAAGCTATGGACTCGTGTGCAGGAAGAGGTGTAAAATTATAAATACATGGTCTATAATCATAACCATAAATATCTTTGAAAATGTGTCTCCAATCCGCCCATAAGCATAATGCCAGAGTACAGTGACATGTTAACCTAGGACACAAACTAATGAGCTGATCATTTCACACAGGTGTGTTGTTGATGCTCTGAAACATCTCAAACATGAAGGGAAGGTTTCCAAAGCACAATGGCTGATCATGTATAAGATGTGACATTGTGACCATTTGAACTCACAATCTTCAGGTCCAAAGGCAAACGCTGATCTCAGTGAGCTATTGTCCACGTGATGACTCCTCTAGCTATTTGGCTATATTTTACTGAGTCAGCCTGGGTTGACTCAATAACATGACTTTCCTTAACTGGAACTGGACTGATTGTTAATCAGAATCAGGTGTGTTACTGCAGACACACATTTAAAATATGCAGGGCAGTTGCCCACAGCTGTTCTTTTACTTAAGATATCAGAGTACTTCTTCCATCACTGGCAAAAAGTCAGTAAAATGTTCTTGAATCACTTCAATGCAGGTCCAACACAGAGAACACAACAACACCATTAACTTTATTCTGTTATTTCTATTGACTGTCCTCTCATTAACTTCCTTCCTTCCTTCCTTTCTTCCTTCGTCCTGTTCCTCTCTCCTTCAGGAGCTGCAGGATCAGCTGATGGGCATCAAGACACTGCTGACAGCCTGCAGATTATCTGCAAGGTACACAGGACATTTATGTCTATATATCTGTTATGTTAATTTTTTTAATCTTATTCTAGTTAGAATGTAATAAAGGCATTTTACCTTTTTTTTTAAAGACGAGTGCATTGGATTTTTTCTTGATGCTCACTGGATTTGCTCACTGAAACTCGCAAATTAAAACAAATCTCGCGAAACCTCGAATGTAAGTGGCGTTCCACCAAGGTGGAAGAATCTCGTTTGGATTGGCAAGAAAGTCTCAAAACCTATAGGAAGGCCCTAAGAAAGGCCAGATCAGACTATTACTCATCACTAATAGAAGAAAACAAGAACAACCCAAGGTTTCTTTTCAGCACTGTCGCCAGGCTGACAGATAGCCACAGCTCTACTGAACCATCTATTCCTCTAGCTCTGAGTAGTGATGACTTCATGAGCTTCTTCAATGATAAAATTACAACAATTAGAGATAAAATTCATCACCTTTTACACTCAACTTCTAACGGTTCACCTTTAAACGCAGAGTCGTTAGAAATAAAGACTAGTCTCGACATATACTTAGACTGCTTTTATCCTATAGATCTTCAACAATTATTGTTAAAGATATCCTCAGCTAAGCCATCTACCTGTCTCTTGGACCCCATCCCAACGAGACTACTCAAAGAAGCATTACCTGTGGTTAACACCTCATTACTAGATATGATCAATATGTCTCTATTAACAGGTTATGTACCACAGTCATTTAAAGTAGCTGTGATAAAACCTCTTCTGAAAAAACCCACCCTGGATCCTGAGGTCTTAGCAAACTATAGACCTATATCTAACCTTCCTTTTCTATCAAAGATCCTTGAGAAGGTGGTTGCTAATCAGTTATGTGATTTTCTACATAGCAACAGTTTATTTGATGACTTTCAATCAGGATTTAGAAAGAATCATAGCACAGAGACGGCACTGGTGAAAATTACCAACGACCTTTTAACTGCTGCAGACAAAGGTCTTGTCTCCATTCTTGTTTTACTAGATCTTAGTGCTGCATTTGACACAATTGACCATTCAATCCTGTTACAGAGATTGGAACACTTGGTTGGCATTAAAGGAATTGCTCTGAGTTGGTTTAGGTCCTATTTCTCTGATCGATCTCAATTTGTGAATGTTAATGATAAATCCTCCAAGTGCACGCTAAAGTTAGCCATGGGGTTCCTCAAGGCTCAGTGCTTGGACCAATTCTATTCTCCTTATATATGCTTCCTCTAGGCAATATTATTAGAAAACACTCAATTAACTTTCACTGTTATGCGGATGACACCCAATTATACTTGTCAATCAAACCAGACGAAACCAGTCAGCTAGCAAAATTTCAAGAGTGCATTAAGGATATAAAATCCTGGATGACCTATAATTTTCTGATGTTAAACCCTAACAAAACTGAAGTTATTGTGCTGGGCCCTAAACACCTCCGAACTTCATTATCTAGAGATATAGCTACTCTGGATGGTGTTGCCCTGGCCTCCAGCACCACTGTTAGAAATTTAGGAGTTATCTTTGATCAGGATATATCCTTTAATGCCAATCTAAAACAAACCTCAAGAACAGCCTTTTTTCATCTTCGTAACATTGCCAAAATTAGGAATATCCTGTCTCAAAACGACGCTGAAAAACTAGTCCATGCATTTGTTACTTCCAGGCTGGACTATTGTAATTCCCTACTGTCAGGTTGCTCAAATAAGTCTCTTAAGACTCTCCAGCTGATCCAGAATGCTGCAGCGTGTTCTCACAAGAACTAAGAAAAGAGATCATATTTCTCCTGTATTAGCTTCTCTGCATTGGCTTCCTGTTGAATCCAGGATTGAGTTTAAAGTCCTTCTCTTGACCTACAAAGCTCTAAATGGTCTAGCACCATCATATCTAGAAGAGCTCCTAATACCCTATTGTCCTACTAGAGCACTGCGCTCCCAGAATGCAGAGTTACTGGTGGTACCTAGAGTCTCTAAAAGTAGAATGGGAGCCAGAGCCTTCAGTTATCAGGCTCCTCTCCTATGGAACCAGCTCCCGATCTGGGTTCGGGGGGCAGAAACTGTCACCTCATTCAAGAATGAACTTAAAACTCTCCTATTTGATAAAGCTTATAGTTAGGGAGTGAGGAGTTGCAGTGTTCACCTAACTGGCCCAACTGCTTCTCTTCATAATTGTTAGATTAATAATACATAACAAAGTAGAGGGAGGCAGGCCAGCCAAGCCAGATCCGGCAGGGGGAGAGTTCTAAGCCCGAAAAGGCTACCTCTCCTTATGACCTGTCTCTCTTAGTTACCTGTTATAGTTACGCTGTTATAGTCCTAGACTGCCGGGGGACTTCCTTCCTTTGACACACTGAGCTGCTCTCTCCTCTCCCATTCTATTACTGTTTCTATTACTGTTACTATTACTATTACTATTTGTGTGCAGCCCGTCCCAGAAATGCTTGTTACTAATCCTAGCTTCTGGGGAGTTTACTCCCCGGAGTCCTTATGCTTTTTTTTTCCCCCAGCGTATTTCCTTGGAGAACGTTGGCACCAAGACCCTGGTTGCAGCTGTCGCCGTGGTCCTGCTGCACTCCCTGCTGAACTCAGCGATGCCCTGCAATGTCATGCTGCGTCCTGCTGAACCCTGCAGCTTCCCGCTACATCCAGTCACTGTTCCATTATTAACTGCTGACTACTATTTTTTCCCCCCCCCCCCCACACCACCACCAAGAGCCTGGGTCTGTCCGAGGTTTCTTCCCAAGAGGGAGTTTTTCCTCGCCACTGTCGCACTGCTTGCTCTTGAGGGAATTACTGGAATTGTTGGAATTGTTGGGGCTTTGTAAATTATAGAGTGTGGTCTAGACCTACTCTATCTGTAAAGTGTCTCGAGATAACTTATGTTATGATTTGATACTATAAATAAAATTGAATTGAATTGAATTGAATTGATTTGTTAATGCCCTCCTACCAAAGAGCACCATCTTATTGTCACAGAGACAAGTTCCAACAAGCTCTCGAGTTCTTCGTGTTTTACACAAAACATTGTGTACTTTTACTTGTAGCAGAGGATTTCTACACTGTGGTATTTCTACCCATACTTAAGTAAAGTATGAGTACTTCCTTCTCCACTGACAACTAGACCTCTTAAAAAGAGAGAACCTTTTCTAAAACAGGGAGTCTGTCTCTGTCACTTGATCATTGAAGCAGTGCATGCTTTCCTAATGATTTTTTCTCTCCAAATTATATATCTTTATAGAGTCCAATATTGTTTTGCCAACAAGTCCTCCAAACCATACGACCATATTAGTTGTTTGTTCCTACCCTCTACTACGACCCACGGGAGCATTTCATAAATTAGTGTCTCTATTGGTGGTGTTACAGGTACCGGCTGGCACCATGCAAACAGCTTATATGCTCTCTCTGTAAACAGGAGAAACAAATGAGACAGGGCAAACTCTGCGTCCGTTTTTGATCTTGCTCAGCAGAAAGAGGAAAACCGCAAAGCGGACAAGACTGACATAAAGCCCCCCCTGGAACACAACAAACGCCACACTGCCCCCTGCTGGCGACCCCCCACAATTACTCCTGACCTCTATATAAAATATTTTACTGCAAAGATGGTGGAACCAGGTTCATTACTCCTAAACAAATATTCACAAACATTAATTATAAAATTACTAAAACTACCACAAATGTGATAACACTCCAGTGGGCATCACACGCTCCCTGACAGAAAAGAATGGCTCCTGACATTTCCAAAAATCTTTCTCTCAAAACCTTTCAACTTTTTCAACTCTTAACCTTGATACTCAAATCTCTATTCAACAAACAAGCATGGTAGGTGAAATGTATGTGGCTGGTGCTTGGTAAGGGTATGGCATGTATGGTGTCTGGGAGTAAAGGAGTGGGTATGAATATGGCACACAAAGAGGCGGGATGTATGGAAAGAGTGAGTGTGCAGGTGTAGTGTGATAAGATGCTTCTATGACAGGTATATAGGGTGCTGTGTATCCGGTCACTGAGTTAACTGTGGCGTGCGTCTGGACTGATGGGTCTCACCTAATGACTCATATGTGAGAAAACGGCGTGGCCTTCTCTCACGAGCGGACCTTCTAACGTCTGACTGAGTGTACAGGGGGGGTCAAAGGTCGATTTTCTGAGTCAGAGTCTTGGTGTCCATTGTTTTCCTCCCCTTCCACAGGTCCAGTGAGTAAAGGTAGGTTTTCATCAGCGTGGTATCTCTTTTCAGTGGGATTTGGTAAGTGTTCAGGTACAGTATGATTTTCTCTCCTTACAGGTGCTGGTTCTGACCCCCAAATCTCTGGATACCTGGTGAGTTGCTCCTGGTAGATAACAGGTCTTTCCTCTGTCCTTTCGGTCAGTCTCCTTAACCAGTATCCTGAGCCAGAATCATCATCTGAATCATTTTCACTGTCATCACTCGTGTCTGCTTGTCTTTGAGTGTCTGTCATTCTCTCTTGATTTTGTCTGTTATGTGTTTTCTTCTCAGGGATAGGTCTGGTGTCAGATGGAGTGACATCGACAGGTAAGTCGTTCACCAGCAACAGGAAATTACGGTGCAGTGTCCTGCTTTTCTGTTTGTCTTCAGTTTCAGGGCAGACAACATACACAGGGTTCTCAGCAAGTTGGCGTTCGACTATGTATACAGTCTTCTCCCAGTATGCCCTTAATTTTCCTGGCCCTCCACGTTCACTGAGGTTCCTGACCAGAACTCTGTCCCCTGGTTGCAGTACAACCCCTCTTGCTTTCTTGTCATACGTCACTTTTCTCCTTGCACTGGACTTTTTGCTATTCTCGGCAGCAATGCGGTAGGCTTCTGACATCTTCTTAGCCCATTTCTCTGCAAATCCACGAGGTGAGTATGGTTCCCTTTCTCCATCCAATCCAAACAGAAAGTCGACTGGGAGACGTGGGTGACGGCCATAGAGGAGGAAAAACGGTGAGTAGCCGGTTGACTCATGTCTGGTGCAATTGTATGCATGTATGACATGCGGGAGGTGATCCTTCCACCGTAGTTTCTCACTATCAGTCAATGTTCTTAACATCTGGAGGATGGTGCGGTTCAACCGCTCAGCTGGGTTGCCTTGTGGGTGGTAGGGCGACGTCCGCGAGTGTCCAACCCCTGACAACCGCTGTAATGATTGGAACAGTTTGTTCTCAAATTCACGACCCTGGTCATGATGAAGTTTGGATGGATATCCGAACCGGGGTATGAAATCACTGAAGATCCGCTCAGCAGCTGTCTTCCCGCTCTTGTTTTTCGTGGGGTATGCCTGGGCAAATCTAGTGAAATGATCAAGCACTACTAGAATATATTCATACCCCCCACAACTGGTTTCCAGATGCAAGTAGTCAATACACACAAGCTCTAAAGGAAAGTTAGATGTGATGATGTCCATAGGAGCTCTTGTGTGTGACGTGGGTTTCTTAGACCTGATACAGGGACATTTTCGGGTAACATAGTCTTCAATTTCTTTGGCCGTAAAGGGCCAGTAAAATCTTTCCCGAGCAAGATGGAGCACTCTTTCTGTGCCTACATGACCCATCTCATTGTGTAGGTACTTCAGAGCTATCGGCCTGTGTTTCAAAGGGAGGACTAACTGCTTTTGCTGGTTCATCCTTCTGTAAAGGAGGCCGTCTTCAAGTTGCAACTTACTCCATTCATGCAGCAGCTTTTGGGTGGCTCCACTTACAGTTTGGCGTTTGTCAACTTTCAGTTTTGTGTTTGACTCCTTTAACTCAATAATCTTGCCTATGGCTTGATCCTCTCTTTGAGCCTTAACAAGATCATCATGGCTGATAGCTGGCAGGTGACAATGAGGTTGCGGGGGAGGATCCGGGGAACGCATGTTAAGTGCTGCAACCCAGGCCACATCCTTCCGCTCTGCTGCCTGACTCCCATCCCATGTAGCACGCACTACCTCGTTGGAGAGCTCCTCTGTACAAGCCACCTCATATTTCCCCATGTCCAAGGGGAGCTGAGACAGTGTGTCTGCATCCACATTTGATTTTCCAGTCCTGTACCTGATGTCAAACTGGAAATCTGAGAGTTCTCCCACCCACCAATGACCAACAGCGTTGAGTTTTGCTGTACTCGTGATATAGGTCAGGGGGTTGTTGTCCATGTACATGGTGAAATGGGGAGCGTAGTATAGGTAGTACTGGAACTTTTCACACACAGCCCATTTCAATGCAAGGAATTCCAGTTTTCTACTGTGCAGGTGATCATTGCGTTCAGCCAGTGTCAAAGTCCTCGAGCCATAACCAATGACTCTCAGCTTTCCATTCTGGCGCTGATACAGGACAGCTCCCAGGCCCTGGTCTGAGGCGTCTGTATGCAGTGTGAACGGTATTTTCTTTCAATTTTTCAATTTTAATTTTATTTATAGTATCAAATCATAACACAAGTTATCTCAAGACACTTTACAGATAGAGTAGGCCGAGACCACACTCTATAATTTACAAAGCCCCAACAATTGCAGTAATTCCCTCAAGAGCAAGCAGTGCGACCAGTGCGACAGTGGCGAGGAAAAACTCCCTCTTGGGAAGAAACCTCGGACAGACCCAGGCTCTTGGTAGGCGGTGTCTGACGGTGCCGGTTGGGGATGCGATGAACAGTGGCGATAATAGTCACATTACTAATGGAACAGTGACTTCAAATGGTAGTCGTAGTAGTTCATGTCATATCAGGGCGCTGCAGGGCATTACAGGATGTAGCGTGGCCCAGCAGAGCATGGATGGACGTAGCAGGAAGCAGCAGGGTTTAGCAGGACGCAGGATGAACGGTAGGTTGAAATCAGGATATGCTAAGACAGGTGGGGTCATAAGGAGAGTGACCAGTTGCTCCAAGGCTTCCTGATGTTGAGGGGCCCAGTCAACAGGCTCTCGGGAAGGCAGCTGTGGGCGTTTGGTGGTTTTTCCACGTGTTGGGATCTGGGCTTTCCCTGACTTAGTTTGGAGAAGCTCATAGATTGGCTTTGCGATCCTGGAAATATCCTGGATGTATGAGCGATAATATCCCAGGAAGCCGGTCAGTTTTCTTACCTCACCAACTGTCTGTGGTGTCTTGCTTGTCAAGGTTTTGACTGCTTCAAGGTCCCGTGGGTCGATCTTGACACCATCCGCTGACACGAGGCGCCCCACATACCTGACTTCCTGTTTGAAGAGCTCACACTTCTCAGGCCTCAGTTTTACGCCGTGCTGTTGAAGAGTCTTGAGCACTTAGCGGAGGGCCTCCACATGTTCATCAAATGTTCTTGCGTAACAGAGCACGTCATCCAGATATGGGATGCAGCATTCATCCCTGAGTGTGCCTAGTACCTCCTCCATACTTCGCTGGAATGCTGCTGGCGCATTTGAGAGTCCGAATGGGATACGGACCCATTCATAGAGGCCCCATGGGGTGATGAAGGCAGTCAGGTGACGTGAACCCTCGGCGATGAAGCCTTGATGGTAAGCTTTCCCCTGGTCGAGGATGCTAAACCAGGTGTAGCCCCCCAGTGTGTCTGTCAGGTCTTGTATTCTGGGCAGTGGATGTCGATCAGGCACAGTCTTTTTGTTCAGGAGACGATAATCGATACAAAGACGTAGGCTGCCATCCTTCTTCCTAACACAGACAACTGGGGCAGCATACGGGGACTTGGATTTAACAATCCAGCCTCTCATCAGCAGCTCCTGCATATACTCCTTTACTTCTTTAAACAGTGGCTTCGGGACTGATGAGTATGCTCTCTGTACAGGGTTTTCATCTGTGAGGGTGATCGACATTTGTAAGCTAGGCATGCATCCAATATCATCGCTGTCACGTGCGAAAGCTCCGGCTTCTTCACACAGCATTTTGTTGACTTTTTCCCTTGGAAAACGTGGACGGGCGTCAACAGGTGCTGATACAGCACGGTTAACAGTCACTGTAGGCTTGGATGCTTCAGATGAGCCTGTTGCGATCACTTTCTCATGCAGTGGATTCCGCCAAGTGCTGTCTTTCTTGGCAGAGTTACTGCATGTTTAGTGTTGTTACCCACAGGTACGGCCACATAAGGTTTTCTTGGATTTTGTACCTCCAACAGGCCTTCACCCACATCCAGTTCTGTCAACTGCACATTGTTGGCATCAGGCTCAAATAGGAAGACTGCGTCAGCTGTACTCATGTGGGGAGGGACTTGGCACTTGACCCAGGCTACCTGACCTGCTGGGATAACCATGTCCTGTCTGCCTGTACGTAGGCGCCCGCACTGCACAGAGGGTTTGCTGACTTGGATGAAGCTCACCATTAGCTCTGCCTTCTCTGCTGGCATACACAAGGCATTACAGAGTAGGACAAGGGTTGAAATCAGCTTTTCAGGTTGTTCTTGAATCATCTCTTCCAGCACGTTGAAACCCAGCAGTGGTCTCTCCAGAGCAAGACTGCTGACAAGAAAAGGCACAGGGATTGACAGATTAGGGTCCTCATTCCCCCTGAAATTGACTGTAAGGGCAACCCAGCCATCAAACGGGAGGACGTCACCGTTCACTGCACACACCCTTAACTCGTCTTCGTCACCAATAATGTCACTGAGTGGTCTAACAGGAGTGTCAGGTAGATATTTACTCTTCCAGTCTCTATCAATCATACTGACTTGAGCCCCAGTGTCTAGCAGAGCACTGACTGCTAATCCATTTAGGTTACAATGGGTGAGAGCTCTCCTTCCAATGAGCTTGGCTAAGCGTTCCCTTTTTCTGTGAGGTAGGTCATGAGTGAATGGATTGGTTGTCTTGTTTGGTTGTTTCTGTCTCTTTTCCGTTATTTTGTCTTCTGTTTGGGTGTTTAAGTCTTTTGGTGGATCAGTATGACAAGTGTCAGGTTGGGATGATTGCCGAGACCCGGTCACTGTTTGTCCCTCGGCAGGGACCGGCTCCGGTTTCCCTGACGTGTTGGTCTCTTTAAACAGCCCACTGTCCGGTGGCCTTCTACCCCACAGTGGAAACAGTGAGGGCAGTCGAGACGATTTTGCTCCACACACTTGTCACAGCCATATGGTTTCTCTCTCCTGCGGTCTCCTCTGCCTTTCCCATTGTGGTTGAACTGTCCTGCCACCTGTGTCTGCATTGACTGTCTCATGAGCTCAACCGTACTTGTAAGCTGTTCAAGTTTTTCCGTTAACTGCTGGATCACATCTGTTTTTGGCACCTTCTCCTTTACACTAGGACACTGTGCAGCGTTGACTTCAGACTGAGCGCTGTGCACATTTGTTAGTTTTTGGCGGGTGGCGGGACCTAGCCTTCGCTGCCTTTCACTATCATCACACATCACTTTCTTCATCTGTTTTAAGATTGCCTCATCCGATACTCTAGTGTCCACAAGCAATGGCTTCAGCTCTCTGCGGACATCATCAAGTTTATGACCTAGAACCTGATACACGGTGTGGAGAAACACATCCTGCACTGTGCTTGCACTGTACTTGACATCTGTGTCAGCATGTTTGGAGGACAGCATGATCTTCTGCCTAAGTCCTATGACTCTGTATAGGAACTGTTGTGGTGTCTCATTGTCTTTTTGTTTGGTGCACATGAGCTCCTGGAACAGCTCGGTGTTACTTTGCTCACCCAGGTGGGAGTGAAGGAAGGCTTTTAGCTCTTCTACAGTCAGATCATCCTTATTCATCAACATGTCTTTAAAAGTTCCTAGCTTGATGACTTTGAGGACGGCTCTTACAACCTCTGCATCACTGAACTGTTCCTTTAAACCGTCTTCCATCTGCCGACAGACACTGTTATAGCTGAGATCTGACCCCTGGTCCCCAATCTGACCCCCCTGGATCTTCAGTTCCCTGCGATGAAGGTAAAACAACTTTCTTAAGGAGAGCAACTTGTCATGTGTTAATGGTGTCGAGTGTTCACTTAAACCTCTGGTGCCTGCTACGTTACTACTCTATGTGGTGAGTCCTATCTTTACAGATGACTGAGGTACAGACTGTGGAGTGGGTGTGTGTTTGTGCTGCATAATTTTCTTACTCAGCTCCTCATGACTAGTAAGCATTTTCTGCAGCTCTGTGTCATGTGTGTCACTAGCCATAGATAGTGCCATTTGGGTTGTATTAGCAATTCCAATATCGGTAGCCTCACTATCATCAGTTGGATTAACATTATCATTAGCATGACTTACATCCCCACTGCCCGATACATCAATTGCTACAGCAACTTGTGAAGCACGACCCTGAATGACTATGTTGATTACCTCCCTTAAGTTTAATAAATGTGCCAACCCAGAATCCTCTAACTCCACTAAAGGCTCACTGGACATAAAACTGCAAATGTACTCAAAACAACCCTCCTCATCTGTCGACTTGACGCGAGACTCGTCCATTCCTGGCAATGGGCCCTCTGACTTGGCAATCTGGAGCAGTTCATCTGCAGAGAGGGTGAGAAGGGTCTTTTTGATGGCCCACACCAACCTTTTCCTCTCACCATCCACCATAATGCTTCCCAATTCCTCGCACTTGGTCACAAGAGTCCAGGATCACAATTCACGCTCTGTTCTTGATGAGTGGTGATTTCAGCACGGCACAGTCATTAGTCTTTATTCATGACAGGTAACCTCTTCATCCGTAGACAGCATCGATGGTATCTGGAGATCTTTTTCACTGGCTGCAGCTCGCTGGTTGCATCAGGTCACTTTTGGTCCAAGGTTGCAGTATCACTGGATCAGCTTCCGGCCACAAGGTGGGAGTGATCCCGGGCGAGCCCCCAATAAACTGTTACAGGTACTGGCTGGCACCACGTAAACAGCTTATATGCTCTCTCTGTAAACAGGAGAAACAAATGAGACAGGGCAAACTCTGCGTCCGTTTTTGATCTCACTCAGCAGAAAGAGGAAAACCGCAAAGCGGACAAGACGTAAAGCCCCCCCCAGAAGACAACAAACGCCACACTGCCCCCTGCTGGCGACCCCCCACAATTACTCCTGACCTCTATATAAAATATTTTACTGCAAAGATGGTGGAACCAGGTTCATTACTCATAAACAAATATTCACAAACATTAATTATAAAATTACTAAAACTACCACAAATGTGATAACACTCCAGTGGGCATCACAGTGGCAAGAGATACGTCCTCATATCTAAGATGGAGAATGTAATGGTCCCGGTTTTAAACACAACAAGTCATAACTACTACGGCCACTAATGGGCGCCGCCACTATAAACGTGAATATTAGTCGTAATTGCTGCTGGAACTAAAAATCTCTGGGATAGTTTTTCGGGGGAGGTCTGTGTTGATCTGTTGTGAAGGACTCAGACAGCCTCTCCAACACAAACTAAATATTCACGTTCAACCAGAAGCCCACGGACAAGATATGTGCCATCAAGAGGAAGGAGTTTCAGTGTGTTTGTGTCTCAGGGTGATGGCGGAGTTTGAACAGCTTCCTGCTCACCTGACAGAGCAGCCACACCTCTTTTCCATGGAGGACCTGTTGAGGGTGAAGAAGGGTCACCTTATGGCTCAGGCCAGAGCGCTGCTACACTCTGCTATCGATCATGTTGAAAACGGTGAGGTCAGCACAGAAATCTAACTAATACATACAGTATATTTCTATTACAGCATTTTATTATTGTTCCTTAATCTTCATGATGTATAGAGAATATATCTGCTCCCATGGGTTAGTTACTTTGTGTTGTTGTGTGACTTTGTTTTTTTTATGAGGCTGAGATCGGATTCACTATATACATAAACGCATTATGTATTTCACAGCCTTCTGCAGCAAATAGAGCTTCTCAGGTGTGTAAGACATATGTGCTTGTTGTTTGAGAGGCTGTTGTCTGTGCCCTCTCTATGGAATCAAACCTCTCTGATCTGAACCATCCTTCCAACTTTTTTCACACAGTTGTGTCTGGCCAGAGGTTTTATCTTTGAGTTCTGCAGAGAAAGAGACATCATCTTTCCTTTTCAGAGAGACACATGTAAGCGCTGTCCAGGTAAGCACTGACAGATGCTTGTTACCTTTAAAGAAAAAGACAGGGTTCCCCCCTAGAAAGGTTGTTTAGTCTGTTTTTTTTCAAATGAGGGCCCAGCTGGGGACAGTCACAGACTGATTGCAGCGTTAATGAAAAGCCCAATAGTTTCTGTGATAATGAGACTTAGATGGATTCGCGAAATTGAGAATTTAAAAATGCTATAAAACAGATTCCATAGGGCCCGACATTAAGTCAGTGCTAAAAGCTAACGGGGGATTAGGGTTTAGGGTTAGGGTCACAATCTAACTAGAGATTTGAAAGTATGATTACGTCTAAGTTTCCAACCAAGCCAACCCAAGTAGTCAAAAACATTTAAAAACATCTTAAAAATACATAAACTATTCCCAGTGACATAGGTGGGGGTTACCAGGCTTGCAATACCCTGATGGAGATATGCAAAATATAGGACTGATAGAGGCAAAAGGGCAGCAAAATGAAGGTGAATTTTGCATTTGGTGGGTAAAACTGTCAATCTGCCACGTTGGCTGGTAGCCAATGACAATTGAGTGACTCAGTTGTTTTTTGACACTTACTGTTGTTCTTTTCACATTTCAACCAAGTCTGTGATTTCCTTGAATTGATCTTAAAAAATGTGGCGGGACATCACTGGGATGAAGAGGCTGGCTAAAACAATCAACCGACAAAAAGATGAGGATTATTCAAAGAAAAGTAAAGGAAGACATTTTCATTCCCAAGTGGACAGTTGGCGACAATGGCGAGGTTCATGGCTGATTAACGGCAGCAGTTAATCGTAATAACTTGACAACTCTTAAATGTGTATTCTTAAGAAGTTCAAGAACGATGCTGGTACTTCCTTTGAGGCAAAACATTGGCTGGTAAAAAGCCTGTGTTGCCAAAAAAGTTAACTTCAGGCCCTGCTTACAACCATATTAGAGCTTCGTTCGGGCCCAAAAAATCAAGCCCGACCCAGCCCGAGCCCGTGCACGTCGTGCACTCTCACATTACAGCTGTCACACTCCAGCTTTCAGTGACTCCAAAGGCAAAGAAATCAGAGCTGAAAGCAGCCAGGAATCTTAGTGTTCTTGTAGTTGTGTTCCTAATATGTTTCTGCCCATATTACTCTGTCTCTCTTGCAGGTGACAGCTTGGTCAATGCTTCATCTGCATCGTATGTTCTCTTTGTGTTCTATTGTAACTCTTGTCTAAACCCTGTGATCTATGCCTTTGTTTACCCCTGGTTTAGAAAAGCAGTTATACTCATTGTTACTCTTCAGATACTGCAGCCTGGCTCCTCTGAGACCAACATGATGTAGAGAGGCTGTGGAGGGACTGAGATCAGACTCGGTCTAAGGACAAATTAATGAATATGTTGCTGATGTTCAGTGAGTGAAAAATATCAAATACAGAAGGTGAATATATGCTTTTCCATCTTTAAGTTTTTTCTCCTGTTTCACTGAGAAAAGATGCCCCTGAACATGCCCCTAAAATCCTTCTTTTGACCTACAAAGCTCTAAATGGTCTAGCACCATCATATTTAGAAGAGCTCCTAATACCTTATTGTCCCACTAGAGCACTGCGCTCCCAGAATGCAGAGTTACTCATGGTACCTAGAGTCTCTAAAAGTAGAATGGGAGCCAGAGCCTTCAGTTATCAGGCTCCTCTCCTATGGAACCAGCTCCCGATCTGGGTTCGGGGGTCAGAAACTGTAATCGCATTTAAGAATTAACTTAAAACTATTCTATTTGATAAAGCTTATAGTTAGGGAGTGAGGAGTTGCAGTATCCACCTAACTGGCCCATCTGCTTCTCTTCAAAATTGTTAGATTAATAATATATAACAAAGTAGATGGAGGCAGGCCAGCACAGCCCCATCCGGCAGGGGAGAGTTCCAAGCCGAAAAAGCTACCTCTCCTTATGACCTGTCTCTCTTAGTTACGCTGTTATAGTTCTAGACTGCCGGGGGACTTCCTTCCTTTGACACACTGAGCTGCTCTCTACTCTCCCTCTTTATTACCATTTGTGTGTATCCCGTCCCAGAAATGCTTGTTATTAATCCTAGCTTCTGGGGAGTTTACTCCCCGGAGTCCTTATGTTTTTTCCCCCAGCGTATTTCCTTGGAGAACGTTGGCACCAAGATCTTGGTTCCAGCTGTCGCCATGGGCCTGCTGCACTTCCTGCTGAGCTCAGTGGTGCCCTGCAATGTCATGCTGCGTCCTGCTGAACCCTGCTGCTTCCTGCTGAACCCTGCAGCTTCCTGCTACGTCCATCCATGCTCTGCTGGGCCACGTTACATCCTGTAACGCCCTGCAGCGCCCTGATATGACATGAACTACTACGACTACCATTTGAAGTCACTGTTCCATTATTAATGTGACTATTATCGCCACTGTTCATCACATCCCCAACCGGCCCGTCAGACACCACCTACCAAGAGCCTGGGTCTGTCCGAGGTTTCTTCCCAAGAGGGAGTTTTTCCTCGCCACTGTCGCACTGCTTGCTCTTGAGGGACTTATTGTAATTGTTGGGGCTTTGTAAATTATAGAGTGTGGTCTAGACCTACTCTATCTGTAAAGTGTCTCGAGATAACCTGTGTTATGATTTGATACTATAAATAAAATTGAATTGAATTGAACATCCACACTTTCCCATCAAGTATAGAAAAAACAGCTGTGAACAGTAATTGTGTTTCTCATGTACAAAAAGATCATGTTCCCTTTACAAAGTTGTTTTAATCATTTCAGTTTAGTGTCATTCATAGTTGATCCCAGTATAACATATATTGTCTTCATTATTTAAAGCACTATGAAGTCCTGTTGCAAGGAGTAAAAAAATAGATTATTTGAAAAGACAAGGTTATGTACAGTTCATCAGATCATTGCAGTCACATTTCCAGAGAAACATGTAATCATAGGACAGAGAAAGTTAAAGTTACACAAATTATGTAAAGTGTAATGGGTTGCAAAGATCAGAATTATTGTTATTTATTTAATTTAACATAGCATAGTGATTTGTTGTAAAGTGACATAATGATAATAAACAGACAAATCAAAATGCAATATTGTGTCTTTTGTAGGATTCTCGTAGGGTACAGATTTGATCATTGGCAAATTATCAAAGATGTTTTATCAATATCAATAAAGTTATGAATATGGTTATTAAGAACTTTATCAAATCGACAAACAATCAAAACGGGGCACCACCCTGCTAGTCAGGGACCAATAATCAAACTGTGGAACAGTCTCATTTCTGTGGTAATCCTTTAAAAAGGAAATAAAGGAAGGGGTGAATCCAAGCAACGGACCTGATCGACCAGCAATTATTACAAGTACACAAATAATCACAAGCAACTGCTAATTAAGTATAATAAGATTTATTAACTTCACAATTATCAGTAGCTAAACAATAATCCTTCAATAATAAACTCATATACCTTTTTATAATATCACAACCAAAAACAAAGCAAAAACAAAGCAGCATGTGTCATGGACACGTCTGTGTGTGTGTGAGTGTGTGTGAGAGAGAGTGAGTGACAAAGGAGGGGGCGGTGTCGGAGTGTAGTTCTAAACACCAAAACAACTCCAAAGATGGCTACTCCTGTGAGCTGCACAAAACTATTTAGCCTCAAGAGGGCGGTAGTGGTGCTGCGTGCGCGGAGAGGGCTGAAGAAGCCGGGGGGGTTGCTAGGCAACGAGAACGCTTAGCCGATCTGGTAGCTAGTTCCTGTTTTAGCTCTGTACGAACGTAGGGAGATCCCATGTGTGAAGCTACAGCGTTAGCTTGGTAATTGCGCGGCTAGTCTGTGTCGTGTGTGTGTGTGTGTGTGTGTTAGTAAAGGAAGAAAGAGAAGGAGAGTAAAGAAAAGAGGCACTTCTGATCTTAAGATATTGATAACGGCCAGCTCAGTGGCTTAACAGCGGATTCATCGCGATTATCTCGCGGACAGTAACTAAAACTCCTGAAAGGAGTTAGCAGATAGCAATTACGGTTTTAACCCAGCTACTTTAACACAACCAGAATCAAACGATATAATGATCAGTTATATATTCACAGAACAGATTAATAACCAGATATGGCCCATACATGATTACAATCAGATCACATTAATGGCAACAGCAGTAGCAAGCCCTTTGCTCATTAGTAACAAACCAAAACGCACTAGTTCTAATATCTGCCCAGAACTGTGTAAGCCTCTTACTGTTCATGCGTTGTTTGTCAGTTAAGTCTCTCGCCAGAGCTTAACGATCCGTTTCGTCCGAAGCAGAGGGGACGAACGTAAATCCAGGTCGACCAAACAAGAAACAGAGCGTAGTCCTTTTCTTGAATCCAGGCTGATTAAGACCGCTGCAGATGAAGGAATACTTCGGCCAGTATTCCCTCGGATCCCCTTTGTATATCAGGCCGATATAAAGTTTGTACCAGCTCGAAACTTGACCAGCGAGGTGATGCTAGTTTTCTAGCTAGCTAGTCCGGACTAGAGTGCTTCCTGTAGCGACGTGAGTCACGGTGGAAAAGCAAAGAAACACACAGTGCCGACAGCTTTTATCCTCCCTCCGCCTCCTAGTGGCGGGGTGGTGCATTCAAGGACCCAACGACCAATGGGAAAACTGCAACCTGGTCACAGGTGTGAAGCAGTTCTTTGTCTCACCACCAGTCTGCCTTGCCGTCCTCGTGTTGGATGCACTTTCTCCATTTTGCGAAGTGGCGGCTTTTTAGGAGTTTCGTGAAACTGGCTTTGGAATTCACATGTAGGCCAAGATCCTTTGTCCTGCCTCCCCTGTGTCTCTGCAGTCAACTCAATCTGAGCCAAATCACTGTTTAACCAGCTTTTTGGTCCCCAACACTTTTTAGCAATTTTTCACACCGATGTGAAATGACAAGAGACAATAATGACATGTTGAAACTCCAGAACAACAACAAAACTAGGGGCCCTATCTTGCACTCAGCGCAATTGCCTTTGTACACCGACGCATGTATCATTCCTATTTTGCACCCGACGCACAGCGGACTTTTCCCTCCACAGACGCATGTCGGTAAATTAGGGAATGTGCTCCCGGGGGCGGTTCAGCGAAAAGAGGAGGCGTGTTCCGGCGCAAACGTTACTTTGTGCTATTCTGCAGTTTCAGAAAACAATTCCGCCACTGACCAGGAAAAACCTGGTCTAAAGTCAGTGGCGCTAGTCTAAAGTCAGTAGCGCGTTATTCAGATGCTATTTTAGGGGCGCATGCTTGGCCATAATGTAGCGTGTGCACAACGCGCATACACTTCTCTCATCTACAGCAGTTCCCATTTTTGAAAACCATACATAATTACAAAGGAAAATATTACTGAAAATGCGCTTCATGTGTTTGGATAGATCAGGAGGCACTTACAGTCCCTAAAAAGTCGCAGCATTCTTTGTGGCTGTTGTGTTTTTACACATTTCCATGAATCATGGATGTGTTGATGACATAAATGAGGAAATATTAGAGGACTTAAGGAGACGTGATGTTGAACTACGGTGGGATTGGACACTCCGGCGGAATCTGGTCCGGGAGTAATGCGCGATGTGCTCCTGGTGGAGCGGGTGGACGGAGATGGACTGGGGGGAAGAGGAAGGGGCACAACAGGTGCAGGTGGTGCGTTTGGAGGCACACGCTCCATTGCTGCAGCAATCCTCTCCAGACTTGAGGAGATGCGCCCGAGAGGCCGCAGCAACATCGCCACCCAGCCAAGACGGGCATTTATTACTTTGCCGCATCTCGCATCGGCAGCTCCCGCTGGCGTGCGCCAGGCAAATCCGCCGTCATAATAGCAATCCGCCACGGAACAAGCGCCCTGCTCTTAAAGGGAATGTGAGATGACGCTCTGATTGGTTTATTGCACGTTACGCCCAAACCACACCTAGCTACTTCAGACCAACCCATTTTAGATTTGCGTCGGGCGCAAGAGTCATTTATCCCGCCGGTAAAATAGCAACAGCGCCCGAGATCCGCCCACAAAGCTACTTGCGTTTTGCGTTTCATACTTGCGTTTCAGATCGTTAAAATAGGGCCCTCTGTGTTTTATTATGAAGCTAGAACAGTGACAGCAACCTGTGGTATTGAAAATGAAAATTCGCATTTAAACAATATTGGTACTGAAAAATGTTGAACTGAAATATAAAACACAAACATCAAAAAGTAATAATCTCACAATGCTATTATTTTATTTCACTTTGACATTTGTTTGCATTATGATAGGTTTTTCAATGTCAATCTACATTTTTTCTTGATGTCTGACTTTTTTCAGTAACAGTTTTTTTTTACGCTGTCACGATTTTTACAATGTCACTGGTTTTCAGTTTCAACTTTCTGTCACTGTTTTGGCGTAGGGAGGAGGGGCCTGAGGGGAGGGACAAAGGGGGCGTGGTTTACAGGTAATTTGCATATCATTTGCATACTGTGAGAAACTGCACCTCCACAGGCATCCTCACAGATTACCATATCTGCAATGGCTTCCACAAGTTTACCTGGAACCTCCAAATCTAAGTAAGTCTGTTTATTTCTGTTTATTTTTTCACTTAGAAGCAGGCTGGTTTAGTGTTAACTTTTAATGTAGGCCTAAGCTGTGCTGTTTTGGCAGAGGTTAGAACTGTTCTCTTAATACATCCATGGTTGGCACATCTCAGCTAACTTGTGGCTAATTGTAGCTAAGTCTCCCATCGAACAAGCGCTAACGCTAGCTAATCCCACATCAGTTAGCCCACTTGGGGGTTGAAAGTGATATTAATAGTGCACTGATGTCTTTAAGAGGGTCGCCTGCTAGATCCCTCCAACCCACTATATATTTGTACCACACCTCCAGAGGTACCTTGACACTTTACCAGACTTCTCCAGGACCCTGTGCAGCTTCAAAATGTTGAATTAAATCTTCTTTTTTATTTTGTTTGGATATTTATTATGGCCATATGTGCATAACAAATTAAATGCACACCTAAAGTGTGCATTTTATTTACAAAAAAAAGTGTAATTGTTTTGTGAAGTATTATAAAAGCAACTGTAGTCTTTTAATAACATTACTTGTCAATTACAGGATATACAAGATCTTTTCTTGGAGGGCGACCATGACAGAGTGACAGAAGAGTCTGCCAGTGGAGTACTTTTACCACCCATCCAGTGCCCTCTGAGGCTGCAGACTATGGCAGAACTGAGGGCAGCCATTTACCCTGTGACTAACTCCTAGGACAATGGCGGATAGCTTTGCAAGACTGCACTTAACTATGTGATTCTTCACACATAAACATGGCAGGATAACACAGGAAAACCATTTTGTTGTTTAAAATGACAAATACCACTACTACTTTATATGTAGTACTGATTTGAATCCTTAACAGTTTTTGAAATGACATGCATTTACAGTATGGACTCCAGCAAAACAGTTAAATCTGTACCTTTTCAATGAATAACAAATAAATATATTCAAGTAAGAATTTGACTCTATATTTCATAATAACTTACAGTAAATGCAATGATAATGCATATGAGGGTTAACGTGTACTGGCCTATGCAAAAGAGTACAAGTCCCATTTCATGACTTAAACCAGTGTAAGTGTAAAACACAGTGTAAAAGTGTAAATAGTCAATATCCAATGTTGCAGAACTTCCTGAAGCCTTCTCAGCAGTCTCTCCATAAACTGCCTCCCAGTCGAAGGTGCCTGTAATTATACACAACTTAGTGAAATCGGATGAGAAATGTAAAAGTTATGCCTTTAAGCCAGAAATACCACAGACATACTAGTTTTTGTTTACAGACAAATGTATACATTTATGTCCAAGTAAACTTTTAACCGATAATATCAGTTAAACAGTTATAAAATATTGTACTGGACTGGTTTACATGATAATGTTAACTGTTATGTTCAGTTAAGGCAGTTTTTCAGTGTTTTCCCACTTTTAGGAGATGTCAGTGAACGCGTTCTGCCTGTGTGATTTGCCTAGAAACCTGTCAGTCAGCAGCTATACTTGTGATTGGAGGATAGTTATGGGCGAGGGGCGTTAACGTTCCGTGCCTGTGTCGGCAGGTAGAGAGAGCAGAGCTCGTTCTCTTAAGACATCCATGACGGAGCTAATGAGAGATGCAAGCGAGTCAAGCCTCGTGCACCAGCAATAACACTGGCCTTAGGACTCATAAAGGACACGAATTATTGTTATTATAAATACTAGATTATAGAAGATAGAGTGACATCCCCGGCGGCCGCGGGAGACTTAGCTACAATTAGCCACAAGTTAGCTGACGTGTGCTAACCATGGATGAAGAGAACAGTTCTAACCTCTGCAAAAAAAGCACAGCTTAGGCCTACATTAAAAGTTAACACTAAACCAGCCTGCTTCTACGTGAAAAAAATGGCAGAGATAAACAGACTTACTAGATTTGGAGGTTCCAGGTGAACTTGTGGAAGCCATTGCAGATATGTGGTTATAGGCTAACACCAATGGCTAACACATGGATCTGTGAGGATGCCTGTGGAGCTGCCTTCTCTCCCAGTAGCCTATGCAAATTACCTGTAAACCATGCCCTCTTTGTCCCTCCCCTCAGGCCCCTCCTCCCTACGCCAAAACAGTGACAGAAAGTTGAAACTGAAAACCAGTGATATTGTAAAAATCCTGACAGCGTAAAAAAAAAAACTGTTACTGAAAAAAGTCAGACATCAAGAAAAAATGTAGATTGACATTGAAAAATCTATCATAATGCAAATAAATGTCAAAGTGAAATAAAATAATAGCATTGTGAGATTATTACTTTTTGATGTTTGTGTTTTAAATTTCAGTTAAACATTTTTCAGTACCAATATTTGTTGTTTAAATGCCAATTTGTATTTTCAATACCACAGGTTACTGTCACTGTTCTAGCTCCATATTTTATTAGCCTTCATACTCCTGGGCATCTGAGTGGGATTGCTGTATTCAAACCTGCCCAAAAGAACCGCACCAAGGGGGAAAACCAACCCTAGTGTGATTCAACTAAACTAAATGAGACAGGTGTGAAAGCCCGCGTCCAATTTTTGGTGGTCCACTTTTTGGTGGTCCACTTTTTGGTGGTCCACATTTTGGTGGTCCACTTTTCGGTCCACTTGGATGACTGATGCCTGCAAAAAACACCCTTAGTATAGCAGCCTGTGCCATGCAACAATTATTGATCAGTGTAGAGCTATCACTGTAAATTCCAATAGCTGTCATAACTTGCATTAATGAGTTAGCTGTAGTCGGGTATCAATAATATGTGCTTCTTAATTGGTTTTACAAAGTAACGGTTAATTGCATGGTGAAAAAAGCTATTTACTTATTGTTTTGAGTGAATATAACTTTGTTTGAAGTTATCTTAACTTGCTTAGAGAGACTATTTGGAACTCATCCAATCAGCAATCAGGGCTGGGTGTGAGCATGCGCAGTAGAAGCCACCAACATTCAGGGCCCTATCTTGCACTCAGCGCAATTGCCTTTGTACACCGACGCATGTATCATTCCTATTTTGCACAGCAGACTTTTCCCTCCACAGACGCACGTCGGTAAATTAGGGAATGTATTTGCGCTGCAGGGGGCGGTTCAGCGAAAAGAGGAGGCGTGTTCCGGCGCAAATGTTACGTGGTCCTATTTTGCAGTTTCAGAAAACAATTCCGCCACTGACCAGGAAAAACCTGGTCTAAAGTCAGTGGCGCTAGTCTAAAGTCAGTAGTGCGTTATTCAGATGCTATTTTAGGGACGAATGCAATACACTTCTCTCATTTACAGCAGTTCCCATTTTTGAAAACCATACATAATTACAAAGAAAAATATTACTGAAAATGCGCTTCAGGTTTTTGGATAGGTCAGGAGGCACTTTACAGTACAGTCCTCAAAAAGTCGCAGCATTCTTTGTGGCTTGTTGTGTTTTACACAACATTTCCATGAATCATGGATGTGTTGATGACATAAATGAAGAAATATTAGAGGACTTAAGGAAACGTGATGTTGAACTACGGCGGGATTGGACACTCCGGCGGAATCTGTTCCTGGAGTGGCAATGCGCGATGCGCTCCTGATGGAGCGGGTGGACGGAGATGGAGTGGGGAGAGGAGGAAGGGGCACAACAGGAGCAGGTGGTGCGTTTGGAGGCCCACGCTCCATGGCTGCAGCAATCCTCTCCAGACTTGAGGAGATGCGCCCGAGAGGATGCAGCAACATCGCCACCCGGCCAAGACGGGCATTTATTACTTTGCCGCATTCCGGACAGCTCCGGCTGGCATGCACCAGGCAAATCCGCCGTCATAATAGCAATCCGCCATGGAACAAGCGTGCCTGCTCTTAAAGGGAATGAAAGATGACGCTCTGATTGGTTATTTTCACGTTACGCCCAAACCACACCTAGCTACTTCAGACCAACCCATTTAAAGTGATGGTTCGGAGTAATTTACCCTAGGGTCCTTTGCACCATGACCTCGAGCCAAACACCCCCCCCAGAAGCTTTTTTCACCTGGGTCTAACACTGGGCGAGTTAGCGTAGAGTAGTGTTAGCCGCTGAGTAGCTTAGCGCGGGGCTAATGGACCCACGTTTGTATCTCTTAAATGACCCCACTAATAATGCCCGAAATGATACCAAAGGTCTACACTAGTATATATAGGTTATGCTCTCCTAAAACGATGGATTGGAAAGTTTGTAAGTACACCAGAAGTTTATGAACACTTGAATGTCAATTAGACATTTAGATGGTTATTATGAAGAATAACCATCTAAATGTCTAATTGATTACTGTAAATGGAATAAGGTAAAATGAATGTTTGAAGTACTTAATTTACACAAGTAACAGTTACTTGGTCTTTTCAAGGCAGTCGGTTTGCATGGTTTAAACAATTAAATCAGAATCGCTCTTCAGTAACTAAAAACGAGAAATTCTAAGTTGCAGGAATTGTCACATTAATTAGCCCAACTTAAATAATTGTGTTTTGAGTACACACAAAGGAAAGTTCACATTACATTACTTAGTTGTTTGAAATAGTAATTCTGAGTTGTCTATACTAAGTCAGGAGTACATCTAAAGTAAATTGTCAAGTACACCGCACAAATTGTTTTTAGTTACTTAAACTCAAGAGTAAGTATACTATACTAAACAGGGATTTGTTAATACAACACGCAATACCTATTCCACTGTACTTAGTTTTTTTAAGTGCAATCGGTTTGCATGCTTTTTTTAAGTAAGGTTAACTAATCGGATTTTACAGTGTACATTATCTGCACACTTATTCAAACTGCCACAGTTATTCATGAAATGCTCTGTTGACTTGCCAGAAGATGGAGCTGTTGACTTGTATTTTACAGGATAGAACTGAAGTAAAGCAGTTGAGATGACATGGTGAATAGTGGTGTAGTCAAGTCAACCTTTGTCAAGTCAAAGACCAGCCCTAGTCAAGACCAAGTCCAAATGAGAGACAGAAAAATAGAATCCTCTTCAAGACCACTTAGATACTTGTTCATAATGTATGTGATGCAAGAGACACTATATCTTTTATTTTAAGATAATCATTTTGCATTATTTTTGTAACGATCCAAAAGCAAGTACAGTGTAACAACACTGTAGGATCAAATGAGGCTATAGACAGGTGTCACAGGTGTCACTAAAAACACAGGTGTCCCTAAAAAATACAAATGTTCCCATTTCTTTTCACTTGTCCTGAAGAATCCACAGTACAAAGTGCTCAGTGACATTGTGTCTGTGGCCGAAATAAAAAAAGCTTTGCTGCTCAGCCCCTAATAATACAGGCAAAAACAATAAGGGCCCTAATTATCATCAACAGATTTATTTGAAATGTCCTCGGGTATGTAAGGTATATCAAATGTTGCCAACCGTACTCATCCCAGAGCTGAGAAATATAGTACACCCAAAAGGAAGTGAAAGAGCAAGACACTCCAATTGGGTTATTCACTGAAAAAACAGCTATCATGGAAACAATGTTGTTTTGCACTTCATCAAAGGAGGTCTATTTAGCAAAATTGTGATCAGATGTATGTGCGTACACGTAACATACACCACAAGGATGAGAGCACAATAGTAGCATCAGACATAATGATGGCCTAATCTTTTATAAGTGTGAATGGATCAAACTGACACTCCAAAATCCACTATGAAAACTAAAGATCAAGATGAAAGAGTAACATCAATATTGAACATGCTGGCCTGTTTTGTAACTCACTTGCACTAATCAAGCTAAAAGAGGTGAGGAAAACAGTAAACACGTATAAGATAGTTAAGTATAATAGGTCAAACTATGCTAGGCCAAATGAAGCTATGGACTCGTGTGCAGGAAGAGGTGTAAAATTATAAATACATGGTCTATAATCATAACCATACAAACTGTTAATTATTTAAATCTTCTAAATTAAAATATCTTTGATTTTGGGTCTCCAATCCGCCCATAAGCATAATGCCAGAGTACACAGTGACATGTTAACCTAGGACACAAACTAATGAGCTGATCATTTCACACAGGTATGTTGATGCTCTGAAACATCTCAAACATGAAGGGAAGGTTTCCAAAGCACAATGGCTGATCACGTATAAGATGTGACATTGTGACCGTTGGAACTCGCAATCTTCAGGTCCAAAGGCAAATGCTGATCTCAGTGAGCTATTGTCCAGGTGATGACTCCTCTAGCTATTTGGCTATATTTTATAATATAATAACATGACTTTCCTTAACTGGACTAATTGTTAATCATAATCAGGTGTGTTAATGCAGACATTTAAAATATGCAGGGCAGTTGTCCACAGAACAATGCCTTATTAGATGTATGATCATCTTACAATTCCACAGGCTCGAACTTGGAACCATTGAGGCCGTAGGCAGGTTCTGATCTCAGGGAGCTTTTATCTGGGTAATATCACAAGTGGCATCGCAATACCTAGTAGACAATAATAAAATGGCATCTGTGAGAATAAACCCTATAACATTCACTCTGAATAATGAAGTATCACAGGTGAATATGGTCTAGCATTATCATATCAACGACAAATGCTCTTTCACTGATTCACTCATTTCAAATGTGTCTGGGATCTGCAGAGATGCAATAAGTTGACATGTCACACGCCTGCCGCTGGTGGTTGAATGTCATCGCTAACCTCAGATCAGACGAAACAACCCGCTGAATATACTAAGCGTATGCATATTACTAAGCGGAGGAAAAGAAACTAACCAGGATTCCCTCAGTAGCGGCGAGCGAAGAGGGAAGAACCCAGCGTGAGCAAGCCTGAGAAGATGATTACACGCTCGGCTGCAGACTTGGCCTCTGGGCAAGGCTAAAGTCAATGATATGTGAGCAACCAACACATCTGAAGAATGAATGCAGACGGATTTACAGACTGCTCTAAGTTGTAAAATTGTATTGTTTTAAAATTAAATGGATGTGTGTATTTTATTTATATATATATATAGTATTGTCACTTTTTTAATAGATTTGTATGTTTTTAAATAAATGTTATTAACATTAAAAATAGAGGTTTCTTAAAACTTATCTTGTGTTTCTTTGGTTTTTTGACCATAAAAAGTGACAAATTCTTTTTGACTACAGTTTTGAAATGAAACCCAAGACTTGATGCCAATTTCATACATCTGAGAAAAAACAACTGCCTGAGACCTGGTGATATGCTGTTTTAAAATACATAGAGAAAGTAACAATGCATGACATTTTGTAAGATGTATTTTTTATCCTCTTATATTGTCTGCAGTTTAAGAATTCTAACATGCAGATTAAAGTGTGTACTGTTTGGATTATCTGATACCACATTTAAAGTCAATATGAAATGAAAGATGTTGCAGCCTAAAGCACTCTGACATCAAGAAGTCACTTATTCGTCCTTTTAGTGACTTTAAGTGATTTATTCTTTTGCATATTTTATGGTTCAGCTCTTATTGAACCATTTAAACTTAAGGAAAACAAAGTAATTTTCCACTTGAACTATCTGCAAGCATGGTGCTTCCTCTAAATTTCAGGTTGTGGTTGACTAGCGCGGCCTGCTTTGGTTGTTTGATAAATTGATCAACATAGATTGTGATTGGTGGTTGGTTGTGCAAGCAGACTGCACTACACAGTTTGATGCACTAGCATCAAACTGTGTATCCAAGAACACTTCAGTCTGTGTAAATGAGGTTATATCAGACACAGACTGCTGTTGGAGATTGGTGTTACGTTTCCAGTGTCGCGGCTCCGATCCGTAACGTAATTTGGGACTTTTTCTTTAGGCTACCTATATTAGCTTTAGCCTGGCTGGTAGCAGCTCTCTGTGATGAAAAATGGCCGGGATGGACGTCGGAATTAGGTTGCATTAATCAGGTAATTTAGTTTGAACATAAAACACTGACTACTGTAGCTTCACTACCCGTGGAAATGTGCATCACTGTGTCAGCAGCAGCTGCCGCTAACGGTACTTTACTACACACGGAGAGCCTCACTTCCCCTAACAAACGCCGTCGGACTAACGTTACGTCATATGACCACCTGTCTTAAAGGTGAAGGCTCGGCCGCTAACAATCATGTAAAAGGAGAAATGTGAAAATGTACTTTCTATTAAGCAGCAAAAAAGTTTAAGCGTCAACATCGTGACGTCCTGTGATGTGACTATCACGCATGCGCACTTGAGCTTTCAGTCCAACAGTCAGCTGGGAAGAACAGCTTAGCCTCTCCAAACATCTGTGTGATTGTTCATGTCAGACCACAGGGAGTCAAACAACCTTAAATATGTGTTCAGAGAGAGACAGCACACTGGGAGAAGAAGACCTATTTAGCTGGAGAGTGTGGAGAAACATGAGAGATCCTTTTATCAAAGCTAAAACATGGCTTCATGTAAAGAGTGGTCTTCACAGTGTTCCAGGCAGACGGTCATTTAGAGTTGGAGATAAACAACGTTAATATCGTCATGTTAATGATTAGAGGAGATACATGTCATGTTTGGTAGTACGTCCGTGTTTAACATGGATGGGTTTACCACTGTTGCCAGGCAGCCTGCTTTCCTTAACTTCCACTTTCTTCTTCTCGACTACTTCTTGCTTCACAGATTATTTTGTCTTTACGCCCTCTGGTGTTTCGGAGCTATGCACTGTTCATATACGTCTCTGTGCGTGCTCGCAGGGCGCGTGCCATCTACGCCAGAATCCCAGCACCTTGATGTGTTGGGGGAACCATTGAGCTGCTTGCTGACGGGGCATCCAGTGCTGATGGCTCATCATCACCCAGAGCTGGAGCCACTAATGTAGCCAGGCATGTGGGGAGGAAGAGGATGCTGCACAGCCTGGCCCGAGTAGAGGCTGATGATGATGATGATGATGATGAGCCATCCACCTCTGCTGGTACCCGTCTCAGCAAAACAAACAACAACAACACAAGGTGCTGTCCTTCCCAAAACAAGGACCGGCGGTTGAGGCCACCCAGGCAGATGCCCAAGATTTTTTAGTTATTGGAGAAATCAGTTGAAAACATAGTTTAATTTATTTATTGCATTTATGTTATGGAACCGCTTTATGTTGTTACTTTGATTTGTTTTACTACTTTGTTTTTGTTTCAATAAACCTGATCAAATCCTTTTGCATCAGAGCCATTCCTAGGTTTAAAAGTCAAGTGGTTTTTAAAAAGGTCACAGTGTGAAAGTCTGCAGCTGAATAAAAGGTAAAAAGCAACCCTACTGGAAACATGCACTTCATTGGAATAAATCAGGCTACATCATGTGCACAAGGCATGGCCATTCATATTCCTAGCATGCAAACACGTGATTGTTATTGGTATTTTGTTCTAAACGTAGTAAAAAACCCAAGGACAGTGCTACTAGAACTGATTGCTCTGAGTAGGGGTCAAGGTCCTTAACAGATGACTGGCAGTGTATCTGAATCCTCAAATGACCTCTTCATTTTAGAAGAAGACATTGATCAGGGTGAAAGAGAGGGGCTGAGTGAAACCATTGACATCATTAACAAAAGTCTATTTAGGTGGAATGTTCCAAAGATGGGGGGAGAGAGAGAGAGAGAGAGAGAGAGCCGGGACACGTTCAATCTCAGAACGGTGTGTAACGGTGAGATCATAGACTGTAAATATTAAGTCTATGTTTGAGATATATTTTCTCCGGTTTGGTGGGTGTGTCTCGGCTCAGGTCACAGGTGATACTCAATCAGCAGGGAGTGTCCGTAAACTCGTGGTAATAAAACATTTAAAACTGCATCAGCGTTTAACCTTGACGTTTGTTTAAGCCATATTACATGAGAGGGTTTAATTTCCAGGTCTGAAAGTGTAGGCTTCCAAATTGACAAATATTAACATTATCATTATAACCAATACAACATAATGCATTAAAATGCAAAAGTAAGCCTACAAAGAACCTTTAGAACCATGTCTCTTAACTCTAATGTATCTAATGTAACAATAAGGGTTGGGCATCGTTTTGATTGTAACAATTCTGATTCCAATTCAGATTCTTCCTTTTGATTCTGGTTCTTATTGATTCTCGATTCCGATTCTTTGAGTGGTGGAGTTGAAACGGGTCACATGCTTATTTCACAGATAAGAGTAACACAAGTCGGACACAAGATGAAGATTGCAAAATCTGTCAGACAACTCCTGAATTACTGTGTCAACAATTGCATTGAAAACCATGCACACAATCTCGGCAGACAGCGACTTTGCCTCCGAGACAGTTTTGCCGTCTTTTTCCACTTCCTCAAGCTTTTCCAAAGCATCAAGAATCCCTCCTAACTGGAACTGTACAGATTTGAAGGAGTCTATTTTTATATAGTTTTATTTTTTGAAAATATGGTGTACAGTCTTTGGAGCAGGGGCGTCAAACTCATTTTCCCAGAGGGCCACACTGGAAAAAGAGAATCCCACCGAGGGCCAGACATGTATAGAGTTTGTTACTGCATGTCACTTTTTTTTAAACATTTTGGTAGCTTTTTCCCTCATTTTTATTGTTTTTATTCCAACCTTTTAATGGCTTTCTCAGACATTTGTCACCTTTTTGTAAATTTTTGTTGACAAGAAGCTCTACAAAAGTCATCAAATGAGTTCCTTAGCCATTGTAGAATTTAGCGAATCAAGAAATACTATTGTTTTAACAACAACCTTTTTCTCAGCCTGAATATGAAAACGCTGAGTCTCAGTCTGCTTTTGAATGTCAGGTAATTTGTTGTGTTTCTGGTTTGGCGCACAACTAGAAGGGCCAAAATTTATTGTGAACCCAAATTGATATACGGGCCAGATCTAAATCTGCAAGGTGCCGGATTTAGCCTGCGGCCTTGAGTTTGACACGTGTGCTTTGGAGAGTGCCAAAAAAGGTTAAACACACTCTGTTTGATGACGCAGCATCACATAACAAGAGGTTCAGACTGTGGATACAGCGGGGGATAAATAGGGCCTCTGGACACTTCTGCTGCACCAATGCTTGCACACCCTTGTGTATACCCCTCATATTTGAGCCATTGTCATAGCTCTGCCCCCTACAGTTAACCAACTCCAACCCCAGGTTATCCAGCACCCCAGTCAATGTTTCTGTGAGGCCTTTACCAGTTGTGTCCTTCACGACTGTGAAGCCAACAAAATACTCATTGATGGTGGCATTCTGTATGACCGAACAGATTATTACTGAGGCCTGCTCCTGCTTAGAAATGTCAGGTGTGCAATCCAACTCCACTGTAAAGTACTTGGAGGCTTTGACTTGTACACAAGTACACATTCTGAAATTGAATCTAAAAATTCATTTTGAGTGCACCAGGAAAGATATGCTGTGGTTTCTTTAGGGGCTACCTTTCTAAGATGCTCTGCTAGTGTGACATCATATCGTGCTATGAGCTCAAGGACACCCAGGAAATTTCCATTTTTAGGATCTCCTAACTTAGCATTCTTCCCTCTCAGTGGCAAGTTCCTTTCTGCAAGGAAGAGTATGCATTCGATCACGCTAGTTAACACACTTCTCCAGTGTGCCTTTTCAGCATATATGGCTCTTTGCAATGTGCTGTCAATAGTTTTACCAAGGTGTAAGTGGGATGCTAATTCTTTCCACATATAAGCATTTATGTGATCACCACTGGTTTCATGGTGCTGCTGTGTTTTTGAAAGACACTGCCAGTTATTGTACCCCACCACAAAGCGTGTGTCAACAACTCTAGCTCCACCAAAAAGCTTACATGTAAAACAATACACTTTATTAGTACTTTTGGAGTACAGTAACCAATCCAGCTGCACATTTTCTCCATTGGACATTGAACGAAAACAGTATGCTTTGGAAAAACACCTTCTACTCTTGTCTGATCTTGGATACGGCCCATCAGGACATTTCTGTGGGCCATTCTCAACCATACTCTGCCTAAATGAGTCCCCAATCTTGTGTGGTGGTCAGATGGATCGTCTGAGTAAGGCCTTGTCTCAGCCCTCTCCTCTTCACCTCTCTGTTCCACATTCTCTTCTACCTGATCTTCACCCCTATGTTCCACATACTTTTCCAACTCATCTTCACCTCTCTGTTCCACATTATCTCCCACCTCATCTTCACCTCTCGTTTCCACATTCTGCTTCAATTCCTCCTCAATGGTGAGTGGCTTTCCATATCTGTCTACAGTATTTTTTTACCCAAAAAGGACACAGTGAATAGGTTGGTCAATAGAACTTCAAACCATACTGGACATTTTGTTTTGTGTGGTCTAACTAATAGAACTCCTACCTGATGTTATCACTGGTCGCATCTCTACTTGATGCCAGAGAGACGACCTCATGTCTGTCTCTCTTAGTCCTTGCCTTTTTTCTTCTCCACTAAGACATATTGTCAAACAAACATTATGTAATAGATTTTCCATATTACTTTTTCCATATTAATAATATGGTATCAAGTGGCTCCCCCTCTACACTTCCACCTAATGTTAGACCTCCCTGTTGCCTTCCCCTGTCTTTCCTGATCCATCCTCACACCTGAATGAAATTAACTTACTGTTAAATGTAGAAGCCTAAATTCAATTCTTAAATCAGCCTAGTGATGGCATCTGATAAGACAACTATTATGCAGTAATGTTGTGCTGCTGTTGAAATTATATATATATATATATATATATATATATACACCTTTAAAGAGAGAGAGAGAGATGTGACCCTGTAATTACAGCTTCCTTGTCACCCAACAGATGTAACTGTAGCCTGTATATGTCTGACAGCACAGCTAAGATGATCAGTTGATGGTAAAACAAACTATTAATGATTCCATGGTAAACCAGAGTTATTGCATACGTTATGTTTTCCAGCTTCTAGTCATTTATTGTGCATGCTACCTTATATTTACCATTTGTTATTTTACCTTAAAGTGATGGTTCGGAGTAATTTCACCCTAGGGTCCTTTGCACCATGATCTCGAGCCAAACACCCCAGAAGCTTTTTTCACCTGGTCGAACATTGGGAGCGTTAGCGTAGCGTAGCGTTATCAGCTGAATAGCTTAGCGCGAGGCTAATGGATCCGAAGTGTCTCTTAACATTACCCCACTAATAATGCCCGAAATGATACCAAACGTCTACAGTAGTACAAATAGGTTATGCACTCATAAAACGATGGATTGTAAAATTTGTAAGTACACCAGAAGTTTATGTAAATAACACTTTCCTGCTGGCTTCTGCTCTCTGCTGCTGCTGCTGCTGCTGCTGCTGTTACTACCGGGCAGTAAGAGTGCTTAGGGACATCTACAAATTACAACACCGAAAGAGATGCAACAAAAATATTTATTAATTTAATGATTAAATAAGGTAATGTCTCCAAACTTACCTCAATTATTACTTGTCTCCTGCTAGTTATACTACAGCACTTACTTTAAAAAATAAGTTAAATTAAAAATATTTTTGTTGCACTCTCTTTCGTTGTTGTAATTTGTAGATGTCCTAACACTCGTCTTACGCAGCAACAACAACAGCAGAGAGCAGAAGCCAGCAGCAAGTGTTATTTACATAACCTTCTGGTGTACTTACAAACTTTACAATCCATCGTTTTAGGAGTGCATAACCTATATATACTAGTGTAGACCTTTGGTATCATTTCGGATAAGTGGGTGTTAAAAAGTACCAGTTCGATCAAACTCAGCGACCTTAATTATTGCTGCTAACGCTTTAACTCTCCCAATGTTAGACCCAGGTGAAAAAAGCTTCTGGGGGGGTGTTTGGCTCGAGGTCATGGTGCAAAGGACCCTAGGGTGAAATTACTCCGAACCATCACTTTAATAAAATTTAGATATGTCATGCATGGGGATTGGTACCATAGGGTTTAACCAAAATTGGCTGAACACTGGAAAACGGTTTGTATTGTCCAGAGGTCTGTACTACGAATCAAGATCAACATGTAAATGGACTGTTTTTATATAGCGTTTTTCTAGTCTTAACGACTACTCAAAGCGCTTTAACATAGTACAGGAACCATTCACCATTCACACACATTCATACACTGTGGTCGAGGGTGCCATACAAGGTGCCACCTGCTCATCAGGTAAACATACACACACATTTACACTCCGATGGCGCAGCATCGGGGGCAACTCTGGGTTCAGTGTCTTGCCCAAGGACACTTGGAACTGCAGGGGATCGAACCACCAACCTTCCTATATGCAGGCGACCTCTCTACCACTTAGCCACAGCCGCCCCTTGATCCGTTCCACACAGCTGTGGAACGGATAATAAATCAACAAGCGGTAGTCCTCCCTGGAACTCTTTTGGTGCAAAGCCTAAGAGTAAATCATTTTCCTGGGAAATGGGAGGACGACTAATGGGCAGGGCACAGCACCCTGAGATTTGTGATATGACCGGCTGGCCTGCATTACCACCCAGGCAGAGTGCCTCTTCAACCCCTGTACTTAGTAGGACACAGCCGTGGACAACTGCAAAAGGGAAAACCACCAACAAAATGCCTCCCCAACAACTGAGTGTGCAGGTGAAGAACAGATTTGCTCCTCTGCTGCAGGACCCTGGACATGACCTGGATTACGTCTCATCGTCACACAGCAGGGTAAGGACTGAGAGCAATTCTAAAAGTTAAAAGCTACAGGGAAAGCTAATGACAATGAATGATTGTGGGTGACTCTGCTGTGAAAGATATAAAAAGCAGTAAAAACACCAAAATACTCTGTTTTCCCAAAGACATGGTGTCTGACTTGGCCCAAAGAATCCAGAATATCTTAGCAGCACACCCAACTGTGAAGAACATTATACTGCATATAGGGTCAAATGATGTTGTAAAGCAAGAGTCTGAAGTGCTGAATCGTGACTTTATGAATCTGCTGAACGCAGTCAGCTCCCTAAACGCAAAGGTGTTTATCAGTGGCCCTATACCGCCAGTCAGAAGAGGAGCTGAGAGATTCAGCAGACGACGCATTGGGGTCATTTTAGGATTTATTACTGTAAATATATTACATATTGGAACTTTACCTGGAACTGGACTGATTGTTAATCAGAATCAGGTGTGTTAATGCAGACACACATTTAAAATATGCAGGGCAGTTGTCCACAGCTGTTCTTTTACTTAAGATATCAGAGTACTTCTTCCATCACTGGCAAAAAGTCAGTAAAATGTTATTGAATCACTTCAAAGCAGATCCAACACAGAGAACACAACAACAGCGTTAACTTTATTCTATTATTTCTATTGACTGTCCTCATTAATTAACTTCCTTCCTTCCTTCCTTCCTTCCTTCAGCCTGCTCCTCTCTCCTTCAGGAGCTGCAGGATCAGCTAATAGGCATTAAGAAGCTGCTGACAGCCTGCAGATTATCTGGAAGGTACACAGGACACATGTTGTAGTACTGTACTTGTTTAGAGATTGTGAACTACAGTAAAAAGGCCACTGAGTGTAGGATTAAAAACAGTTCAACTTTGGCGCCATCCAGTGGCAGCATCAAAAAAAAAGATTCTGGGCACGGAGAGATGCTGTGGAGGGACTGAGATCAGACTTGGTCTAAGGATAAAGGAATGAATATGTTCCTGTTGTTCAGTGAGTGAGTTATCAAATACAGAAAGTCAAGATATGCTTTCCTGTCTTTAAGTCTAAATTGTGTATGAACAACAATTGAAAGACCTGTGCTTCAGCTTTATCTTGTTGTGTATTTTGTCTCTCTGATGCTGCTGCATTTAAAGGAGTCATAAGCACCATATACTGTTTTTTAGGTAATCACCCAGTTTAATGCAAGCTTTAAAATCACATGTATGACACTTATGAAGAGTCATTTTTTCCCAGGGAACATTTTTTTCTTTGTGATAGGAAATATTTTAACCCTACACAATGAAAAATATGCTCCTAAACAGCATCACTTTCATGTATATGTACAACAGTTCAACTTTGGTGCCATCCAGTGGCAGCATAAAAAAAAGATCCTGGGCACAGAGAGATGCATGCCTCTGTTTCACAAACACACAAAACATGCAATGTTTTTAATCTTATTCTAGTTAGAATGTAATAAATGCATTTTACCTTTTTTGTCTAAAGACGAGTGCATTTGATTTTTTTATTGATGCTCACTGGATTTGTTAATGCCCTCCTACCAAAGAGCTAACCTGACTCCGCCAGAGGGATTGCTTCGCATTTGCTCGGCAGATCCATCTGGGAACTTTCCGTTGGAGAACTTTTGGGAAGGGGCGAAAATACTGGTTAGCTGATTGGATAAACCATCTGTCTATCACCACCTATGTTGGTGATAGACGGGCCAAATCAACCAATCAGATCAATGAAGCGTATGAAAATACAACCGCAAGCCCCTGCTGCTGCAGGCAAAGCATAGCTCGTTAGCTCAGCAAGCAAGCAACATGTCGGTAAAGGATATTTGCTGTTTGTGTAACGAGAATTTACGAATAAAAGGCACCCTTTCAGGTTCCCGGTCCATATTCCAAAAGAAGGATCCAAGAGAAAAAAGCATTAGCGAGCAGCTAACAGAATTAGGGCTACCGTTGGCTGAAAATACTGGTTAGCTGATTGGATAAACCATCTGTCTATCATCACCTAAACCCGCCTCAAAACCAACGCTGATTGGCCTGGTCGTTTGGCGAACGGCTCCAAATTTTCTCTATCTCAAGATGCCAGACTGATCTGCGGAGCTCGCCGGATCAGGACGGTCTCATGAGGCTACAAAGAGCACCATCTTATATTCACAAAGACAACAAGTTCCAACAAGCTCTCCAGTTCTTTGTTTTTTACACAAAATATTGTGTAATTATACTTGTAGCAGAGATTTTCTACACTGTGGTATTTCTACCCATACTTAAGTAAAGTACGAGTACTTCCTTCTCCACTGACAACCAGACCTCTTAAAAAAAGAGAGAAACTTTTCTAAAACAGGGAGCAGCCTGCTTCTGCAGGTGTCTGTTTCTGTCACTTGATCATTGAAGCAGTGCATGCTTTCCTAACAATTCTTTCTCTCCAAATTATATATTTTATAGAGTCCAATAGTGTTTTGCCAACAAGTCTTCCAAACCATACGACCATATCAATTGACTGTTCCTACCCTCTACTACGACCCAGGAGCGTTTCATAAATTAGTGTCACTATTGGTGGCAGGAGATACGTCCTCATATCTAAGATGGAGAATGTAACGGTCCCGGTTTTAAACACAACAAGTCATAACTACTATGGCCACTAATGGGCACCGCCACTATAAACGTAAATTATGGTCGTAATTGCTGCTGGAACTAAAAAACTCTTGGAAAGTTTTTCAGGGAAGGTCCGTGTTGATCTGTTGTCAAGGACTCAGACAGCCTCTCCAACACAAACAAAATATTCACGTTCAATCAGAAGCCCACGGACAAGATATGTGCCATCAAGAGGAAGGAGTTTCAGTGTGTTTGTGTCTCAGGGTGATGGCGGAGTTTGAACAGCTTCCTGCTCACCTGATGGAGCAGCCACACCTCTTTTCCATGGAGGACCTGTTGAGGGTGAAGAAGGGTCAGTTTATGGCTCAGGCCAGAGCGCTGCTACACTCTGCTGTTGACCATGTTGAAAACTGTGAGGTCAGCACAGAAATCTACCTAATACATCCAGTATATTTCTATTACAGCATTTTATTATTGTTCCTTAATCTTCATGATGTATAGAGTATATATCTGCTTCCATGGGTTAGTTACTTTGTGTTATTGTGGGACTTTTGTGTTTTTATGAGGATGAGATCGGATTCACTATATATGTATTGTTACTCGTTGTCTCCCCCTAGTGGTATACTAAAAGAAATTGCAGTCATGTCTTTCTGCAGCTTCCTTTAATGATGTCATCAGGAAGCGCTCAGGAATGTCTCCAGACAGTATTGTCTTGTATTCGTGAATCAATAGGCTCGTTCGAGATGAGCCAGATCTGCGCAGAATCGATCACCGTTAGATTTGTGTCCGACTTGATCCCGACTTGCTCTGACGTCATGCACACGTGGGCAACGATAATCTCACGAGACCAAGGCGCCGCAGTTCTGAGAGCACGAGTAGCGCGTTGCTTTTCACCAACTGCAAAAGCCAAGCGGAGCCAAGGTGGACCCCGGCATGCTGGGAACGCCGGCCTCTCAGCTGATCAAACAGCTGATTGGTTCAGAATCGACTCAACATGATGACGTTTTATATAAACTTTTTATTGATTTTCAATCGGAGGGATTTTAACTGTGATTTGTCTGATTTAAAAGCTTATTCTGTACAGAACACATGTTGTGTGGCTGATAGTTGTGTTTAAAAGTCAGAGAGACTAAATCTGTTCAGATTACGGATCATCTACAGTCTGTTGTTTATTAAAATCAGCAACAGATCGCATGTAGAGAATTTTGACAGCTACTTTGTCATAATAAAAACAACTGGAGACTGTGTAGGAGCTGATATAGGGGTCTGATAAAATTTTATTAAATCGGAATCGGACCACCGTGTTTCTGTCACTTCCTGTTCAGCCTGAAGGCTGCTGGAGTCAGCTGGAAAACTGTCCGACTTGAGAGCGGACTTTTGTCACTGCCCCCTGCTGCTGCCGCCTGCTCTCATCTACTTTACAGGCGAGGCGCAGTTCATCTCGAACGAGCCTAATCTAAGGCCATCTGCTCACGTTCATGTCACGCTCTGGACGGGGTAGGACACAAAAGAAGAACACAGGGCGAGATCAATAATACTACTGTTTATTAGAAAATGAACAATGTAGATGGTGTTCCGTCTTGGAGGTTATGGGAATGAGTATGGGTAGGTTGTGGCTCAGCAGAAGTACAAAACGGCAGGCGAGAATAGTCGGGAACAGGCTGGGGGTCCAGAGACACGGAGAGCAAGGCAGTGGTCGGCACGGGGAGTCCAAACAGAAGATCCAGTTGAGGAGGGAAAAAAGGCAGTGGCCGGCAGTGGAGGGAGAACGGCGTCTAGGAGGTAGAACACAAAAACACGATGAGAAAAAAAGGCAAAACTATGGGAAACTCAGGATAATAACTAGAACTGGAGATAGCTAAAGAATGCACAGGAACGCAAGTGATAATTACGTGGCTGAAACAATTATCTGGCAGGGACTGAAAGCAGACCTCTCCCTAATATAGGGAGAGTGGCAATCAGCCCCAGGTGCGTGGACTGGAGCAGGTGTAGTAGATTGTAGTGATTGCAGCAGCCTTGGTGCCGGGGTGCCTTCAGTGGTAGTGGGAATTCAGGAAACCGAGGAACAAAAAGAGACGGACGGAGACAAACAACACAGACACAAAAAGGGGCAGAGGTAAGGGAGACACACAAAAGGGAAGGGGAGACAGCTCAGGGAGGTGGGGCCCTGACAGTTCAAGCTATAAGCGAGCATCGTCGGTATGTAAATGTTCTTTAACATGTCATCTATCTATGCAGAGGAATATTTTCATGTAGGATGAGATGTAATGTTATTAAAATTGTTGTATAAATTTCCGGGTGTTCACTTATGCCGGCTGTGGTATAAACAGAATAGTCTGAGCTAAGTTATGACTAAAAACCTTTAAATAGCTATTTCATTGTGTAAAATAACAAGTTATTTGTTTGAGTATTGTTTAAGACATGTGAACAGACTCAATGTGAAGATTTAGTATTCATGTATGTATATGTTCGTTTTCAGTTTTACCCTAACTTTGGTCATCATTAAAGAAGTAAGCGATTCACCTTCGTCCAGTGTGGTGACTAGAGGAGGAGTTAAACTGTCTGTCAATTTACACAAAAGGTTGTAACAAGGACGGAACAATATATATAAACGCATTATGTATGTCACGGCCTTCTGCAGCAAATAGAGATTCTCAGGTGTGTAAGGTCACATATGTGCTTGTTGTTTAAGAGGCTGTTGTCTGTGCCTTCTCTATCGAATCAAACCTCTCTGATCCGAACCATCCTTCCGACTTCTTTCACACAGTTGTGTCTGGCCAGAGGTTTTATCTTTGAGTTCTGCAGAGAAAGAGACATCATCTTTCCTTTTCAGAGAGACACATGTAAGCTCTGTCCAGGTAAGCACTGACACATGCTTGTTACTTTTAAAGTAAAGGACAGGGTTCCCCCCTAGAAAGGTTGTTTAGCACGGTGGCTAGTGCTGTTTTTTTCCAATGAGGGCCCAGCTGGGGACAGTCACAGACTGATTGCAGCGTTAATGAAAAGCCCAATAGTTTCTGTGATAAAAAGACGGATTCGCCAAAATTGAGAATTTAAAAACACCATAAAACGGATTCCATAGGGCCCTACATTAAGTCAGTGCTAAAAGCTAACTGGAGGTTAAGGCTGGGGTTTGAATCTAACTGGAGATTCGAAATCATGACTACATCTAAGTTTCCAACCAAGTCAACCTCACGTAAAAGTAGTTTAAAAAGATCTTAAAAATACCTAAACAATTCCCAGTGACTTAGGTCTGGTGGGTTACTAGGCTTGCAATACCCTGAAGGACATATGCAAAATATAGGACTGATAGAGGCAAAAGGGCAGCAAAAACATCAAATAAAAACGGGCTTATTTGATGTTTGCCCTGATTGCCAACACCTAGAAGAACACTTTTTAAAAGCCAAAAGGAAGTCATTATTGTTCTTTGTGTGATTTCAATACATTTCTGTTTAGTCTTTTCTTTTCTCTCTATGGTCACATAACAATTTACACATTTATGTGGCATCCCTGCAAAATACATATCCTAATAGCCCAGGTTCTCCTGAAAGAAGTGATGTATAGAACTTGATTGTGCATAATCGTTAATAACTTGACAGCATTTAAATGTGTATTCTTGATAAGTTCAAGAACAATACTCGTGCTTTTCCTGTGTTTCACCTTAATTATTCAAAAAAATTGCTGGTAAAAAGCCTGTGTGGCTGGTGGCCAAAAAAGTTAACTTCAGGCCCTGCTTACTACCATATGGTACTAAAAAGAAAAACTGCATTAAAACAAAGTAGTCTTCATCAAGTTCATAGGGCAAAGTTCATGTGAATGCTACAGTATGGTGTCTTAATGAGCAGAGCTAAAACTGAAATGCCAAAATTGCCAAAATTCTCTATAGATCAGTGTTTGATGAGGTAAAGGACCATTTACTTAATTTGCCTGTATATAGTGGGCATTGTCACACACTCAACCAGTTCCCAACAGTTCCCGTGAGATTTAATTTGCCTCTCTGTGAACAATGTTTTGCAGCCCATTAGTGGCTCCTAAAGGCGGTGTGCTGAACCCCTCTGGACAGGAAGTTTGTTCACACCTGCATGGGTTAGTCACATGATGACATCTCGACCAATGAGGTGTCACTGCCAGCAGAGGTGTGAAGACAAACAATCATCAGCTTGAACCCATCAACA
This sequence comes from Perca fluviatilis, assembly GCF_010015445.1. Lineage (NCBI taxonomy): Eukaryota > Metazoa > Chordata > Actinopteri > Perciformes > Percidae > Perca > Perca fluviatilis. Next base: position 67,138 of record NC_053125.1, read on the forward strand.
TATGATGCAATCATTACTAAACAGTGATGCATTTTCAGTTGATATTGTGTCTGACATGAGTACAATAATTTAATCAATTGGAATTTTTTAGAGCTCCCACTATAAAAAGGGATTCAATTTCCATGTGTAATGTGAGAGAGTTGCTGCCAGTCACAAATCTACAGCGAATTATCTCCTGACTCTGCAGCTCCTCACAGCTCTACAGAGTTTTTTTTTTAACTCACTGGTATTTTGGGTTTTAAGGCCCAAAACTTTAATGTTTTGTTCACTCACACAGTTTCATCAGCATCCTCTTTTAGGACTCTCTGAAAACTCAGCAGCACATAGATGAAGTTAGAGACTAGCTGGTGAATATAGTAGAGGATTTAGCAGGTAAAGAGACTTAGGTTTGTAGAGCTGCCGGAGCGCACCAGAAGGTGCAGGAAGTATAAGAGGGAGGTTGGGGTGGTGCAACACGGTCTCACAGCAGTTCGTGAAATGGTCACGTTATTTTGAATCTATTGATTTGTGTACACGGAAACGATTATCTCGTTTATTTTGTGTTGCCGAAAACGTAATTTATTTGTGTGGTCAGGACGTAATGGGAAGCATCCATACGGAGGTTGGGTTTAGGAAAAGAAGCACAGGGAAAGGGGACACGATCCCCAGTCTCTGCGCCACAACAACAGGACGGTTGGTGTCTGGGGGACGCCGACGCGCCACAACAACGGGACGGTTGGGGTTAAGATAAGAACACACGCCGTGACACGATCCATGGTAGGGACAGTTGTAGTTAAAAGAACAACGGGGAAATGAAACGCTACACGTGGGACGCGATCCCCACTCTCCGGAGTGAAAGTCCTGTGTTTGACCCATCCACCACCCCAACCAACCTCCTTACGCGGATTTACGGCATTTCATACTACTCGCTACAGTTGTTGTCCTGTGAACACGAAACATGCTTCCCATTGAAATACATTAGTTTAAAAAATGTCTTGAGCGACACGAAAAAAACAACATAAACGTGTACATGTACACAAATCAATGGATTTCAATAACGGAACCATTTCACAAACTGCCATGAGACTGGGTTGGGTGGTGGATGGGTCAAACAAACGACTGAATCAAACACAGGACTTTCCCCTAGGAACCGGGGATCATGTGCTGAAAATATTATTGAAAATAAAGTAGTGGGGTGCCCGGTTAGTTCAATTGGTAGAGCACGCGACCATAAAAAGAGGTTTATTCCTCAATGCAAAAGTCCGGGGTTCTAATTCGACCTGTAGCAAGTTTCCTGCATGTCTTCCCCCTCTCTCTCCCCTTGCTGTCCTGGTGATGAAAGGCCAACATGAATCTCTCTCCAAGATTAATCTCTCGTTGTCCGTGGTGTTGTAGAGGAGACTTAAACGATATTGGGGAAGTTTTGGTCAACTGACTGGATGCTCTCGCTGTTTCCCTCCTGCCCGGCTGTCCAAGCGGCCCGTGGCTCATGTGAAAATAGACCTGGGGCATACCTCTATCGGAGCAGGGAGCCGATTCACGGGGACGCGCTATGACGCAGATGGTGGAATATCAAGCATTGACTTGAACGGCCGTGATTGCTTGTGTGGCAATACGCAGACGCGCCTGGTGAAAAATACCGGTTACTGTCACTTGACTGGTCGACAGTGGGCTGTCAGCGTATTTACGTTAAATATGATTGTGTTATGAGAAAGCTTTGCATCAGGTTACGCACATGAATATTAAGGGAACAGGGTGTGTATCCTGTTGTGACCTCACATGTAAGGGAAGCTTACTCGTTTCCAGTTGCAGTTTCACCTTCTCTTCCACCAGAGTTCAATCCAATTAAACTTTGTCACCCAAAACTGCGATCTGGGATCTCCAGGGTGCTGGAATTTTCCCTTTTATTGGGGAAATTTTTATTGTTTGTGTCTTTTTAATTACTGCATGGCAAAAGAATACAAGCAGAAAAGAAGGTAGAGAGGTACCTTTGGTTTCCAAATGGGGTCTAAAAGACAACACATGGGGCAATTACTAGGAAGGGTTTGAAGACTTTAGGGGTTATGGGTTCGGAATGCTTGAAACGTGATGTGTAGAGCAAGGAAGGACATTAGTAACCAACAGAGACTGAGAGGGAGGGATGAAGCCAACAGTAGAAAGAGATAAATCAGTTGTATGACAGAGTTCGAGGCAGAGAGCTGAGGCCTCTCTCCTTCCACTGATGATGGAGACACAGAACGGAGCAGAGCTCTGCTTTCCACAACTCTTCAACACCTCCTGCAGGAAGCTGACACCTCCTTGGTTTGAAGTCATGTTCATTCACATTTTGCTCTACTCCATCTCTCTGCTCACTGTAGTGCTCAACCTGCTCGTCATCATCTCAGTCTCCCACTTCAGGCAAAGATTAATGTCTCAACAGTTGAAGTTTTAGATATATGAACCCTTTGTGTCAGTTTAAGGGTCATGGTACTGTGCATGCTGGCTTGATGTCTCACTGTCAGGGCTTATTGGGATGCTCGAAGGAGCCATTGATGATATTAATTGTAATGTAACACCTGTTCTTCTCATACTGTGATAATCAAACTGACTGCTCAGAATAAGGCCTGTTTCTATGACGGATCGGGAAAAAAACTCATGAGAGTTTTTGGAAGGATTGTTTCAGAAAGAACTAACATAAAATGTTTGTCATTTAGATATGAGGACTTGTTGGTTTAATGGTGCTTTTCTCTTTCCCTCCAGGCAGCTCCACACACCCACCAACATCCTCCTCCTCTCTCTGGCTGTCTCAGACCTTCTAGTGGGCCTCGTGCTGATGCCGGGAGAAATCCTCAGAAATACATCCTGCTGGTTCCTTGGTGACTTTGTGTGTTTTCTTTATAAATATCTTTCATTTGTCATTCCATATTCATCAGTAGGTGACATGGTGCTCATATCAGTTGACCGTTACGTTGCTATTTGTGACCCTCTGCATTACACCACCAGAATCACTGTCAACAGAGTTAAACTCTGTGTTTGTCTGTGTTGGCTCTGTTCTTTTTCCTACAGCTTTCTCTTTGTGAAGGATGAACTGACTCAACCAGGGAGGTATAATTCCTGCTACGGAGAATGTGTGTTGGTCATTGTCTATGTCGTAGCAGCTGTTGATCTTGTTTTGAGCTTTATTGTTCCAGTTACTGTCATCATAGCTCTGTATCTGAGAATATTTTCCGTGGCTGTGTCTCAGGCTCATGCCATGCGCTCTCACATTACAGCTGTCACACTCCAGCATTCAGTGACTCCAAAGGCAAAGAAATCTGAGCTGAAAGCAGCCAGGACTCTTGGTGTTCTTGTAGTTGTGTTCATACTATGTTTCTGCCCATATTACGCTGTCTCTCTTGCAGATGACAGCTTGGTGAATGCTTTATTTGCAACCTATGCTCTCTTCTATTGTCACTCTTGTCTAAACCCTGTGATCTATGCCTTGTTTTACCCCTGGTTTAGAAAAGCAGTTAAACTCATTGTAACTCTTCAGATACTGCAGCCTGGCTCCTCTGAGACCAACATAATGTAGAGAGGCGGTGGAGGGACTGAGATCAGACTCGGCCTAAGAACATAGGAATGAATATATTAATGCTGTTCAGTGATCGCTTATTGTAAACAGAATGTAAATATATGCTTTCCTGTCTAAAAGTCTAAATTAAAAATACCAGTGTTTTGCTTTTGCTTGTTGTGTATTTTTCCTCTCTGATTCTGCTGCATTTTAAGAGTCATAAGCACCACATACTGTTTTTTAAGTCATCACATATTTACACATGTATGACACTTACAGTATAGTCTTTTTTTTCCCAGTAAACCTTTTTTTCTTTGTGATAGGAAACAGTTCAACCCAACACAACAAAAGAGGGTAACACTTTACTTGACAGTACCGACATAACCATGACATGACACTGTCATAACTATGACATGACACTGTCATGAATGTGTCATAAACCTTATAAACAAGTCATAAACGTTTATGACTTCTGTCATTAAGTGTCATTCGGTTTTTGTCATGACAAGTTGACATTGTTTGGCTTGTCTTGATTATGACAACTTGACATTAATCAAAGTGATATTACCAGAAGTTGTCTTGGTCATGACAACTTGACATTAAATTTGTCTTGATTATGACACTTTGACATTAATCAAAGTGTCATTACCAGAAGTTGTCTTGGTCATGACAAGTTGACATTAACCAGGATGACATTACCAGAGGATGTCTTTGTCAAGACAACTTGACATAAATAGAAATTCACCTCTTTTTGTATTCATGACATTTTGACCTAATATTTATTATAATTTGATCTGCAAGATTAGAGACCAATTCTAGCACTTTTTCAGATAGATGTCTGACAGGAAATTTCACAAAACTGGGTGTCATGACACTGTTATGACAGTGTAACTAATACATATTTTGACCTCAAGTAAAGTGGTTCCAAGTGTATTTGTCATTAAGATATAGATAAGACTTGCTGTCATGACAACATTATGACAGTGTAACTAATAAATATTTTGACCTCAAGTAAAGTGGTACCAATTGTATTTGTCATTAAGATATGGATAAGACTTGTTGTCATGACATTATGACAGTGTAACGAAAACATTCTTTGACCTCAAGTAAAGTGGTAACATTTTTATTTGTCATTAAGATATCATAGATAAGACTTGCTGTCATTACCACATTATGACAGTGTAACGAATACATTCTTTGACCTCAAGTAAAGTGGTACCAATTGTATTTGTTATTAAGATATCATGGATAAGACTTGCTGTCAGGACAACATTATGACAGTGTAACTAATACATATTTTGACCTCACGTAAAGTGGTACCAATTGTATTTGTCATTAAGATATCATGGATAAGACTTGCTGTCAGGACAACATTATGACAGTGTAACTAATACATATTTTGACCTCACGTAAAGTGGTACCAATTGTATTTGTCATTAAGATATCATGGATAAGACTTGCTGTCATGACATTATGACAGTGTAACAAAAACATTCTTTGACCTCAAGTAAAGTGGTAACATTTTTATTTGTCATTAAGATATCATAGATAAGACTTGCTGTCATTACCACATTATGACAGTGTAACGAATACATTCGTTGACCTCAAGTAAAGTGGTAAAAATGTTATTTGTCATTAAGATATCATGGATAAGACTTGCTGTCATGACAACATTATGACAGTGTAACAAAAACATTCTTTGACCTCAAGTAAAGTGGTAACATTTTTATTTGTCATTAAGATATCATAGATAAGACTTGCTGTCATTACCACATTATGACAGTGTAACAAATACATTTTTTGACCTCAAGTAAAGTGGTACCAATTGTATTTGTCATTAAGATATCATAGAGAAGACTTGCTGTCATTACCACATTATGACAGTAACAAATACATTCTTTGACCTCAAGTAAAGTGGTATTAATATAAACAGAAATATGGCATACATACAGATAAACTAACTGAAAAAATAAAGTGTGCACACAAAAGAAACCCTTTTCAGTTCTATGAGCTCAAATGTTCTTTGATGACAAGAGTTCAGAGACGTTCAACATTGGGGCCCATATGAGTTTGGTTTCCGTTTGTCCTTCCACCATGAAGAATGAATCAAGGGAAATCCGTCTACGTTCAGAGTCTCGATCCTGTAGCTCGCCACCCAGCCCACTGAACTGGGAATCTCTAAACCCTGGAAGTCTCTGGGATGTGAAGAATCAATGTGATTCAATATCCTTCTGTGGACTGGGCCTCCCCTGCGTAGCCTTTTCACCTCCTCCACCTGTAGATAAGGCCAAACAAATTCTCTCAATTACTATTCAGTAATAAAATCAATTGCTTAGGCTACAATGAAAATAAAATGAGGTCATATTTCAGTTAACCCCTATTGAAATATCTAAACCTCTATTCAGTTTGTACAACTTCTTAAATTTCTTCTCTTAGGTATCAAACGTATATAAATCCCTTTCATGTACCAAAAGCACATTTATATTAATAGGCAACCTTTATACAAACAATGCATTTCTAATTCAAGTTGTATGGAACCTTAGTAACATTAACACTATCCTAAATATAATTGCATAAATTGCATTATTTTCCCATAACTTAAGCTACAGTGTTGTAATCTAGAGGCATTAAGACTTGCGTGCTTATTTATCCCTCCCTGCAACGGTAACTGTAGAAAGAATGCACTAAAAATTAGCCTCTTTAAGTTAGCTACTTCACCATAAACTCCAGTTAAACAGTTAAACTCACAATTTGTACTAACATTCATTCAACAAAATACCCACAGCTAGCAATAGTTTAGAAAAGCAACATTACTTTCCATAACCAATAGATAGAATCATTAGCCTTTTCACAGGCAATATGCAGTAGCTAGTCTTCTAGCCTTTTGTGGCTAATTACCCTATTAGCATATGAATACAGCACCTTAGCTAACCTGTTAGCTTAATGCTATTAGCACCGATTAGCATGGATGCTAGCAAACTCTAGTGTTAAGGAGTGACTCACCATTTTGCTGCCTATAACTCCGTGACGATAGTTGATTCAGGCACAGCTCTCTTTCACTCTATTTACAACAAGGTATAGCGGTATAGCCGGTATTAGATAGTATTTAGTATTTAGAATTGATTTATTTCACTAACTGGCGTTCTATTTATCTTACTGAGTGAATAACGGCAGCCTCCTACATTCTGATGCAGGCGCCAAAAGGGATGTGAGGAGACGTAAATCTGATTAGTCAGCTCACAGACCCAAGTTCACCCATTGGTTTATTTACAAGCCCATCAAAGTGTTTTTCAAGCTTTCAGGTAAATAGGAGGATGCTGCCGTTATTCACTCAGTAAGATAAACAAGAACGCCAGTTAGTGAAATAAATCAATTCTACATACTAAATACTATATAATGACATGTTGAAAACTCCAGAACAAAAAACAAAACTACAGTAAAAGTAAAAACTACAGTAACGGTATAAGCTTACAAATGGGTGGGTGGGGGTTGAGAGAATCTGTTTAGCATGTCTCTAAGAACATGGGTTATCAGGGGTGGCAAGCCTACAGGGCATTGATTAGTGCAAGAGACATAAGACGTAACCAGATGCTCTTAATGGCCACTAGGGGTGTTAAAGGCTGTTTTTCAAATTGTCTGGAAATCTCAGTGATAGGCGTTTCTGAGGTCTGAAGTTGCATTGAGTGTGTAAAAAAGACAGCCCTCTCATTCTGTTAAATGGGGCCATTCTGTTGACGCAGCAGAGCTTTGGGGCCTGCTAGCATCCAGTTGGCATCCCATCCTGCCACCCAGTCAGTTAACCTCGGACTTGCTGCTGATGTGCAGCCTGCCACCCACTCTGCCAGCCTTGGGCCTGCTAGCATCCAGTTGGCATCCCGGCCTGCCACCCAGTGCGATAGCCTTGTAATCATTAGCCTCCAGCCTTTCTTTCTTGAGCCGGTTAGCCATTCCATTCCCTGATCCAGTATCTCCAGAACCCACAGATATGTATTGATATCACACACACAGAAATAAAACTCAAGCATTTCTGCTGTCTAAAACCATTATCCTATGTCTTGGGAGTCAAACTGTCAAAAAATAACCATAACTTATACAGTGGACAAAATATCTACATTTCTTCAAAAAAAGTCCAGATGCTTTTGCCCTCATGACATTCACTGATGCCAATAATCAAAATAATAATGTCATATTTATTGATATCACACACACAGCAATGCTACACAAGCATTTGTCGTCTAAAACAGAGCTCCTATGTATTTGGAGTCATCCAGTACATAAATAGACACATTTCTTGAAACCCTCACCCATTTTTCCAAAAGTGTAAACACAAAACCAAATTCTCAAACTATATTCACAAAACACCTGACCCCGCTGTCAAAGTCAAACAATGCTTTCAGAAAAACAAGTTTATTTCATACAGTAAACACATTTTGCAATGACAAAAACGAAGACAACTGTTTTGTAGTTGTGTTTAAATTTACGGCATCACAGTGTGAAATGTGTTTTAGGGAGTGAGAATGTGTTCAGGGTTTTGCCAAAAGAGTGATCGATTAGACAAATCGGTTTAGGCCACTGAGCATTTGGTTCGGAGAATGAGGTTTTGTTTTTTAGCAATTCAGAAAATCCGTGATATCAGAAATATGGGTTTCATTCAACAAAATTACCCAAAAATTAACACGGATGCATGAATGTGCATTGTATGGAATGAAAATGACGGGATTTCAGCGTAAGGAGTTACAACAGTACAACATTAACACGCTGCTCCACCATTGATGCTCCAGTATTAATATCTAATAATGGCGTTTAGAGACATTTAACGGGTTTTACTGCACTACTTTGAGTACATTTTACTGTTAAAGGTCCCATGACATAGTGCTCTTTGGATGCTTTTAGATAGGCCTTAGTGGTCCCCTAATACTGTATCTGAAGTCTCTTTTATATAGACCTTAGTGGTCCCCTAATATATTTAATATATAAATGGACTGTTTTTATATAGCGCTTTTCTAGTCTTAACGACTACTCAAAGTGCTTTAACATAGTACAGGAACCATTCACACACATTCATACACTGTGGCCGAGGCTGCCGTACAAGGTGCCACCGGCTCATCAGATAAACATTCACACACATTTACACTCTGATGGTGCAGCATCGGGGGCAACTTGGGGTTCAGTGTCTTGCCCAAGGACACTTCGGCATGGAACTGCAGGGCCAGGGATCGAACCACCAACCTTACGATTGGCATGGAACTGCTTCGATTGGGCCAGGGATCAAACCACCAACCTTCCGATTGGCAGGCGACCTCTCTACCACTTAGCCACAGCCGCCCATATAGGCCTTAGTGGTCCCCTAATACTGTATCTGAAGTCTCTTTTATATAGGCCTTAGTAGTCCCCTAATACTGTATCTGAAGTCTTTTATATAGACCATAGTGGTCCCCTAATACTGTATCTGAAGTCTCTTTTTATATAGACCTTAGTGGTCCCCTAATACTGTATCTGAATTCTCTTTTATATAGACCTTAGTGGTCTCCTAATACTGTATCTGAAGTCTCTTTTATATAGACCGTAGTAGTCCCCTAATACTGTATCTGAAGTCTTTTATATAGACCTTAGTGGTCCCCTAATACTGTATCTGAAGTCTCTTTTTATATAGACCTTAGTGGTCCCGTAATACTGTATCTGAAGTCTCTTTTATATAGGCCTTAGTGGTCCCCTAATACTGTATCTGAAGTCTTTTCCCGAAATTCAGCCTCGGTGCAGAATTACAGCCACTAGAGCCAGTCCCACAATGAGCTTTCCTTAGTATGAGCCCTTTCTGTGTCTGTAGCTATTGAGGAGGAGAGAGGGGGGGGCAAGGTGGAGGGTGGGGGTGTGGCCTTGACCAACTGCCACTTTGCTCATTTGAAAGCCATGATGTCTCTCTCTCATGGGTGGGCCAAATTCTCTGGTCGGGCAAAACAGAGAAAGGGGAGGTAACCTTGCTCTTTATGACGTCATAAGGAGCAAGATTCCAGATCGGCCCATCTGAGCTTTAATTTTCTCAAAGGCGCAGCAGGATACTGTTAGGATTATAAAAAAGACGTGTTCGTTCTGATTTCTGGAGGAAGGAGACGCTGGGGTCTAATTGAAAGTTAAGCAAAAGGTTTAAGAAAACAACACGATGAAAAACGACAGTCAAAACAAAATCAAACATAAAACATGAAACATAAAACACTGTCAGGAGCAGACTGCAAAACACGCTTCCCCTGTGGGGTCACAGTTAGCAGCCATGCGACATGACAAAACAATACGCTGTAAACAGCGGACTTCAACGTGCTTCCCCTGTCGGGGTCATAGATTGAAGTCTCGAATTTTTCTCCTGCTCCCACATTTATTCCTGTCTCTCAGGATAAGGACACACCTCTGAATTTCAAGTCACAGACTAAAGTTTTTTATCATGGAAGTGTTGATTATATTCAAGTTTACAGAGTTTGCATTTCCTTTGTTCTAACCCAGACTTGGCACCAGGAGGTTGGAGACTCAAAGAGACGTTTCTCTTCATATGTTAATAGTTGGTTTTAACCTAATCTATCTGCAAGAAACAGGAAGAGAGGGGGAGAGAAATAACCAGCTGTTTTTACCTTAGTAGGCTTGTCATTCTAGATTCCATTCCTGTTTTCATAACCTGACTGCAGCATACAATTTATTATTTAAAACATAATACATAAGCATAGTTTTAACTTTTTACAACCTAACAATACCCAGGGCTCGGTTTACACCTATCACCATTTCGAGCCACTGGGGGACCATAGGCAGGCTGGGGGAACGCATATTAATGTTAAAAAAGTGAGACCGCCCCTGAGACTTTGTTGGTCTCTGGCGCCCCTGAGACCACCCCTGAGGCTTTGCCTGTCTCCGGCGCCCCTGAGACTGCCCCTGAGACCACCCCTGAGACTTTGCCGGTCTCCAGCCCCAACGACTTCGCCTTTGATCTGCCTCCCAGAGACATTGCCTGTGCCGGTGGTCAGACCCACTCCTGCCCCTTGTGTCCTGGTTGCACCCCTGGCGACCTCTGCCATGGTTGCCTGGCCCCAGCCCAACTGACCCGTCGCCTGGCCCCAGCCCGGCTGGCCCGTCCCCTGCTCAGCCCCTGGAGGAGCGCTGCCCTCGATGTCCACTTCGGCCCCTGGAGGGGAGCTGCCCTCAACGTCCAGTTCCGCCCCTGGAGGGGCGCTGCCCTGGACTTCCAGTTTGGCCCCTGGAGGGGCACTGCCCTCGAAGTCCAGTTCGGCCGCCTGAAGGTTTCTGGCCTGAAGGTTTCTGCCTTCGTCGCCGGCCACCTGAAGGCGTCTACCTTCGCTGTGGTCCCCTGTTGCCGAGGCCTCTCTGTCTCCCTGTTGCCGAAGCCTCTCTGTTCCCTGTCCCTAGTGGCCTCTCTCTGTTCCCTGTCCCTAGTGGCCTCTCTGTTCTCTCCGGGCCCTCTATGTTTCCCTGTGCCCCCAGTGCTCTCTGTTCCCTGTGCCCCCAGTGCTCTCTGTTCCCCTGTGCCCCCAGGAGAAAAGAAAAAAAAAAAACCCCCCCCCCAAAAACCCAAAAAAAAAAACAAAAAAAAAGTAAAAACGTTAGGCTAAAAACACTCACTATTGTTCAAAAACACACCACTAAAGTAAAGTTTGTTACACAGTAATACAATTTCACAAGCAAAAATGCAGAGCTTCACAGAATAGGTCTTACCTTGTCAGTTGTCCAGTAGTTAATGAGCTGTCTTCGTGCAGAGTGTGGGGCCTTGAGCAGCTGCAGTAGCATGAGGTGATCACGTGCTGGGGTCCTGATACTTTATTTTAGTTATATTTAGGAACGCAGGGTTTAAACAGAAACGAAAATATACTATCTAGGCCTTAATATAAAATATAAAGGGATGATAGGTCGATAGATGAATATATCAATAGAAAAAATAGATAATTATACTTAACGAGCTACAGTGGAACAATTTAACGTCACACAGAGAGCATCCACGGGCCTTGTGATCAGCTTAGAGAGAGAGAGAGAGAGAGAGAGAGAGAGAGAGAGAGAGAGAGAGAGAGATATATAGATACAGTGCCTTGCGAAAGTATTCGGCCCCCTTGAACTTTTCGACCTTTTGCCACATTTCAGGCCTCAAACATAAAGATATAAAACTGTAATTTTTTGTGAAGAATCAACAACAAGTGGGACACAATCATGAAGTGGAACGAAATTTATTGGATATTTCAAACCTTTTAAACAAATAAAAAACTGAAATATTGGGCGTGCAAAATTATTCAGCCCCTCTGTTAATACTTTGTAGCGCCACCTTTTGCTGCGATTACAGCTGTAAGTCGCTTGGGGTATGTCTCTATCAGTTTTGCACATCGAGAGACTGACATTTTTGCCCATTCCTCCTTGCAAAACGGCTCGAGCTCAGTGAGGTTGGATGGAGAGCGTTTGTGAACAGCAGTTTTCAGTTCTTTCCACAGATTCTAGATTGGATTCAGGTCTGGACTTTGACTTGGCCATTCTAACACCTGGATATGTTTATTTGTGAACCATTCCATTGTAAATTTTGCTTTATGTTTTGGATCATTGTCTTGTTGGAAGACAAATCTCCGTCCCAGTCTCAGGTCTTTTGCAGACTCCATCAGGGTTTTCTTCCAGAATGGTCCTGTATTTGGCTCCATCCATCTTCCTATCAATTTTAACCATCTTCCCTGTCCCTGCTGAAGAAAAGCAGGCCCAAACCATGATGCTGCCACCACCATGTTTGACAGTGGGGATGGTGTGTTCAGGGGTGATGAGCTGTGTTGCTTTTACGCCAAACTAATAGCGTTTTGCATTGTTGCCAAAAGTTCGAGTTTGGTTTCATCCGACCACAGCACCTTCTTCCACATGTTTGGTGTGTCTCCCAGGTGGCTTTTGGCAAACTTTAAACAACACTTTTTATGGATATCTTTAAGAAATGGCTTTCTTCTTGCCACTCTTCCATAAAGGCCAGATTTGTGCAGTATAACGACTGATTGTTGTCCTATGGACAGAGTCTCCCACCTCAGCTGTAGATCTCTGCAGTTCATCCAGAGTGATCATGGGCCTCTTGGCTGCATCTCTGATCAGTCTTCTCATTGTATGAGCTGAAAGTTTAGAGGGACGGCCGGGTCTTCGTAGATTTGCAGTGGTCTGATACTCCTTCCATTTCAATATTATCGCTTGCACAGTGCTCCTTGGGATGTTTAAAGCTTGGGAAATCTTTTTGTATCCAAATCCGGCTTTAAACTTCTCCACAACAGTATCTCGGACCTGCCTGGTGTGTTCCTTGTTCTTCATGATGCTCTCTGCGCTTTTACACGGACCTCTGAGACTATCACAGAGCAGGTGCATTTATACGGAGACTTGATTACACACAGCTGGATTCTATTTATCATCATTAGTCATTTAGGTCAACATTGGATCATTCAGAGATCCTCACTGAACTTCTGAGAAAGAGTTTGCTGCACTGAAAGTAAAGGGGCTGAATAATTTTGCGCACCACTTTTTCAGTTTTTTATTTGTTAAAAAAGTTTGAAATAGCCAATGAATTTCGTTCCACTTCATAATTGGGACCCACTTGTTGTTGATTCTTCACAAAAAATTACAGTTTTATATCTTTATGTTTGAGGCCTGAAATGTGGCAAAAGGTCGAAAAGTTCAAGGGGGCCGAATACTTTCGCAAGGCACTGTATATGGATGGATAGATAAAACACTTTTTTAGCTATGATTTTATTTTTTTAGATTTATATTTTTAAGTTCATTCAATGAATGGATGCCTATATATGTATTTTCAAATTTTTTTATTATTGAAATATTATTGATGCTTTGGCAATATTGTTTTTCTGACATTCACGCCAACCATTTAGAATTTTAGATAGATAGAGAGAGAGAGAGAGAGAGAGAGAGAGAGAGAGAGAGAGAGTCTGCACAGGAAGGTAGGCCATTTTGTAACACTTTTGACTTTTGGGAAGGACAGGTTTACACAGGGGTGTATAAAGTACTAAAGACCCAGACTTGAGTAAAAGTACAAGTGCTCTATCAAAAAAGTGACTTGAGTAGAAGTTGAAGTCCTCTTTAAGCACCACACTTAAGTGGAAGTACTAAAGTATTCAGCATTTAAAAATGTACTACTCAAGTACTAAAAGTAAAAGTACAAGTATTGTGTTATGTAGTTATTAAAGAAAGCAGTCAAATTTGGAATATCATAGTTTTGGAGTTAAACTTTTTACTTGGTATTAAGGCAGTCACAAGCTGTACGTTGCTGGATATTTAGGAAGTTTCTGAAATAAACCCCAAAAGGTACATTAATATCACAGCTGTTATAACTACTATTATCTGATATTATATATTCTTGAGAGTCGGGACAAAACATGTCCCACAAAGAAAAGTATAATTTATATCAAAAATGAAGAAATTCATCATGATTGACATACTTACAAAGTTAAATCTAAAGGAACTGTATATACCTTTTTTTTCTTTTTTTTTAGAATATACTTTTTTATCTTTTTGGGGAAAAATTGTTTAAATGTGTGGTTTGTGGTTAGAAGGTCCATGTTATTGCACTTGTCCTCAGCAAGAGGTCACAATATTAACCATCCCAAAAAACTTTAAAAAAGCTCTACAATTGTGAAAACATATATATCAAATAAAAAAGAAGGGGTAAAAAATATAAAAAACAATGTATGAAGTGAACGTCAAACAATTTTTTCCATAAAAATGTGCCTATTAAAGTTGTGTCCTCAGTTTCTGTCAACTCCGTCAGATTTTTTCATAAAACTCATTAAATCAGGAAATAGCATGGTCAGCTTTATTCCTGAGGACCCCTTTTCATCTCTGCCTGTAGTGAATGCAACACTACCACACATGCTCCGGTTACGTTTTACATTTTTTGATATTTTAGACAAACAATGTCAATATTCCTATGGTCACAGCTGCACCATGTCAATACCATCTTTCTGTTAAGATACTTTTTTTAAACCATAATGGATTGAATTTAAGCATTTTAGTGAGGTTATTGGGACAGCTAGCAACTGAGGAAAAACTAACTAGCTGCAGTGTACAATACATGATTTGGCGGGAAAATACATGCCCTTACATCAACTCCGTCAGACGTCAACTCCATCAGGTTCTATGTCTGACGGAGTTAACCTGTAAGCTGACGGAGTTGAGAAATCCACCAATAACCTCTTAATGTGCGAATATAATATTATTTGTGAATATAGTGAAGGGTTAAAATGTTATTTAAGGGTTTTATTTACATTTACACATATTGTGTAATGTGTAACTTTCCCAGCACTTTAATATATATACACAGTACGGGCCAAAAGTTTAGACACACCTTCTCATTCAATGTGTTTTCTTTATTTTCATGATTATTTACATTGTAGATTCTCACTGAAGGCATCAAAACTATGAATGAACACATATGGAATTATGTACTTAACAAAAAAGTGTGAAATAACTGAAAACATGCCACCTTTTGCTTTTTTGATAGTGCTGGAAACCCTTGGTGTTCTCTCAATGAGCTTCATGAGGTAGTCACCTGAAATGGTTTTCACTTCACAGTTGTGCCTTGTCAGGGTTAATTAGTGGATTTGTTTCCCTTATTAATGGTGTTGGGACCATCAGTTGTGTTGTGCAGAAGTCAGGTTGATACACAGCCGACAGCCCTGTTGGACAACTGTTAGAATTCATATTATGGCAAGAACCAATCAGCTAAGTAAAGATAAACGAGCGGCCATCATTACTTTAACAAATGAAGGTCAGTGAGTGCGGAAAATTGCGAAAACTTTGAATGTGTACTCAAGTGCAGTCGCAAAAACCATCAAGCGCTACAACGAAACTGGCTCACATGAGGACCGCCCCAGGAAAGGAAGACCAAGAGTCACCTCTGCTGCTGAGGATAAGTTCATCCGAGTCACCAGCCTCAGAAAGCTCAGATTAGAGACCAGATGACTGCCACACAGAGTTCTAGCAGCAGACACATCTCTAGAACAACTGTTAAGAGGAGACTGTGTGAATCAGGCCTTCATGGTCAAATAATAGCTGCTAGGAAACCACTGCTAAGGAGAGACAACAAGCAGAAGAGATTTGTTTGGGTCAAGAAACACAAGGAATGGACATTAGACCAGTGGAAATCTGTGCTTTGGTCTGATGAGTCCAAATTTGAGATCTTTGGTTCCAACCGCCCTCTCCGTGAAGCATCACCTTATTGTGGTGGAGAGGTTTGCGTGTCTCTGTGAACCTGAGGGCTGTGTTGTCTGGAGCTTTGTGCTCCTGGTAGGGTCTCCCAAGGCAAAGTGGTCTCAGGTGAGGGGCCAGACAAAGAATGGTTCAAAACCCCAATGGAAAAACAAGGTAGAAATGGAGTGACCCTGCCCGGAGGAAGCCCGGGGCCCCCGTCTGGAGCCAGGCCCAGACGGGCGGGCTCGTCGGCGAGCGCCTGGTGGCCGGGTTTGCCACGGAGCCCGGCCGGGCACAGCCCGAACAAGCTACGTGGCTCCCATCTCTCCAGCCCATGGGCCCACCACCTGTGGGAGGAACCGCTGGGGTCGGGTGCGCTGCCACATGGGTGGCAGTGAAGGTCAGGGGCCTCGACGGACCAGACCCGGGCAGCAGACGCTGGCTCTGGGGACGTGGAACGTCACCTCTCTGTGGGGGAAGGAGCCGGAACTGGTGCGGGAGGGTGGAGCGCTACCGGTTAGATCTGGTGGGGCTTACCTCTACGCACAGTCTCGGTTCTGGAACCGTATCCTGGATAGGGTTGGACTCTTTTCTTCTCCGGAGTTGCTCAGGGTGTGCGCGCGCCGGGTGGGGGGGATACTAACAAGCCCCCGGCTGAGCCGCCTTACGTTGGAGTTTATACCCGGTGGACGGAGGGTCGCCTCCCCTACGCCGGCGGGTTGTGGGGGAAACTCTGACTGTTGTTTGTGCATATGCACCAAACAGGAGTTCGGAGTATTCGGCCGTCCTGGAGACCTTGAGTGGAGTCCTGCATGGGGCGCCAGTGGGGGACTCCATTGTTCTGCTGGGGGACTTCAACGCACACGTGGGCAATGATGGAGACACCTGGAGAGGCGTGATTGGGAGGAACGACCTCCCTGATCTAAACCAGAGTGGTTGTTTGTTGTTGGACTTCTGTGCTAGTCATGGATTGTCTATAACGAACACCATGTTCGAACATAGGGATGCTCATAAGTGTACCTGGTACCAGAGCACCCTAGGCCGAAGGTCAATGATCGATTTTATAATCGTTTCATCTGATCTGAGGCCGTATGTTTTGGACACTCGGGTGAAGAGAGGGGCAGAGCTGTCAACCGATCACCATCTGGTGGTGAGTTGGGTCAGGGGGTGGGGGAAGACTCTGGACAGACCTGGTAAGCCCAAACGTGTAGTGCGGGTAAATTGGGAACGTCTGGAGGAGGCCCCTGTCCAACGGACTTTCAACTCGCACCTCCGGCGGAGCTTTTCGTGCATCCCTGTGGAGGCTGGGGGCATTGAACCTGAGTGGACAATGTTCAAAGTTTCCATTGCTGAAGCTGCGGCGAGGAGCTGTGGTCTTAGGGTCTTAGGTGCCTCAAGGGGCGGTAACCCATGAACACCGTGGTGGAGACCGGTGGTCAGGGAAGCCGTCCGACTGAAGAAGGAGTCTTTCCGGGATATGTTATCCCAGAGGACAAACAACTCCACAGTGGCAAAGCCCCGGGGATTGATGAGATCCGTCCAGAAATGCTCAAGGCTCTGGGTGTGGAGGGGCTGTCCTGGTTGACACGTCTCTTCAACATTGCGTGGAAGTCTGGAACAGTGCCAAAGGAGTGGCAGACTGGGGTGGTGGTTCCCCTTTTTAAAAAGGGGGACCAGAGGGTGTGTGCCAATTACAGGGGTATCAAACTTCTCAGCCTCCCTGGTAAAGTCTACTCCAAGGTGCTGGAAAGGAGGGTTCGGCCGATAGTCGAACCTCAGGTTGAGGAGGAACAATGCGGATTCCGTCCTGGTCGTGGAACAACGGACCAGCTCTTCACTCTCGCAAGGATCCTGGAGGGGGCCTGGGAGTATGCCCAACCGGTCTACATGTGTTTTGTGGATTTGGAGAAGGCGTATGACCGGGTCCCCCGGGAGATACTGTGGGAGGTGCTGCGGGAGTATGGGGTGAGGGGGTCTCTACTCAGGGCCATCCAATCTCTGTACGACCAAAGTGAGAGCTGTGTCCGGGTTCTCGGCAGTAAGTCGGACTCGTTTCAGGTGAGGGTTGGCCTCCGCCAGGGCTGCGCTTTGTCACCAATCCTGTTTGTAATATTTATGGACAGGATATCGAGGCGTAGTCGGGGTGGGGAGGGGTTGCAGTTCGGTGGGCTGGGGATCTCATCGCTGCTTTTTGCAGATGATGTGGTCCTGATGGCATCATCGGCCCGACCTTCAGCACTCACTGGATCGGTTCGCAGCCGAGTGTGAAGCGTTGGGATGAGGATCAGCACCTCTAAATCGGAGGCCATGGTTCTCAGCAGGAAACCGATGGAATGCCTTCTCCAGGTAGGGAATGAGTCCTTACCCCAAGTGAAGGAGTTCAAGTACCTTGGGGTTTTGTTCGCGAGTGAGGGGACAATGGAGCCGGAGATTGGTCGGAGAATCGGGCGAGCGTGGTGCGGTATTACATTCCATCTATCGCACCGTTGACGCAAAGAGAGCTGAGCCAGAAGGCAAAGCTCTCGATCTACCGGTCAGTTTTCGTTCCTACCCTCACCTATGGTCATGAAGGCTGGGTCATGACCGAAAGAACGAGATCCAGGGTACAAGCGTCCAAATGGGTTTTCTCAAGGGGGGTGCTGGGGTCTCCCTTAGGGATTGGGTTAAAAGGTTAATCCTTCCTGAGGGAGCTCGGAGTAGAGCCGCTGTCCTTTTGCGTCGAAAGGAGCCAGTTGAGGTGGTTCGGGCATCTGGTAAGGATGCCCCCTGGGCGCCTCCCTAGGGAGGTGTTCCAGGCACGTCCAGCTGGGAGGAGGCCTCGGGGAAGACCCAGGACTAGGTGGAGGGATTATATCTCCAACCTGGCCTGGGAACGCCTCGGGATCCCCCAGTCGGAGCTGGTTAATGTTGCTCGGGAAAGGGAATGTTAATGTTGCTTGGGGTCCCCTGCTGGAGCTGCTCCCCCCGCGACCCGACACCGGATAAGCGGACGAAGATGGATGGATGGTTCCAACCGCCATGTCTTTGTGTGACAAAAGTCTTTAATTAATTTAATTAATCAATAAGCATTATATGCATTGGTGTAGTATTTTCCTACACCAATGCATATAATGCTTATTGATTAATTATCTACATTCATCTAATAGTTGATTTTTTTTTTTACTATCTGCACCCATTGCACTTTGTTTTACAAAGGATCAGTGTGATAAATAACATACTTACTTTCCACTCCAGCTTCCTGTAACATTTCAGTTTCCTTTACATTGTGAACTTCCTCAAATTCTGCAGATCCACCAATGCTATCTGCGTCGATGGATGAAGGAAACTGCTTGGCTCTTTTGCCTCTTCTTGTAGAAGGCATTGTTCTGAAAAGTTTGAATATCATTATGAAAATATTTAGTCGTGTAATGGTGACTTGAGAACAGTAACTACAGCAGTAGTATGCTGCCTTCACATTAATTAATTAGTAGTTAGTAAATTAGGCCCATAGTGAGAGAAACAAAGTGTCTCTCCTGTTCTTTCTGACCATGGTGGGAAATCTTTAGCAGGAAAAGTTAACCCTCTCCTTGACTTCATGTTGTTTATGGAGAAGGAGAACCAGGAAATGAGTCGGGGGTAGGGCTGGGTATCGTTCAAAATCTTTCGATCCGGTGCCAGTTTCGATACCTCAGTTTCGATACCAGTTCCTAATGATACTTTTTTCGATACAATGTTTTAAAATCCAACAAAAATCCATTAAACACAAAACTTTTATTTTCTACCTTAATTGTGAATCAAAAGAGTTATCAAAATTAAAAAATTCTGGTAACACTGCTCACTCAGAGTAACATTAATAACACTGGTTGTGCTTTTGGATAGGAGTGATCCAGTCAGATATTCAGGATTGGTATCAATCACAACTTTAAAAATTAACAAAAAAGGAGAAACCTTGTTGCCACAACATGAACATATTGTAAATAATAAATAAATGACATTGTGTACAGGCTAATATTGAACTAACTCAAATGCAAAGGAATGTAAAGAACAAAGACTTTTTAGGTCAAACTGCATAATGACTCAAACCTTTAACAATAAACTTGGTGATTGCCTTGTTGTCAACATTGAACTAATGAAGAACTAACTTAAGTGCAAAGGAATGTAATTGAATTGTCTTGTTGCTGAAAGGTGCTGTAGAAATAAAGTTGCCTTGCCTTACAACCTCAGACTGTCAGTCAGTCATCAGGGCAGGGGAACCACCTTTGTGCCTGCTTGTCTCAAAGGAAGTGTAAAACTTTTCGATTGTTAGGTGTAGCAGGGAGGAGTAGGGAATAGTGGACCCAAAATGCAGAGGCAGGCAGGCAGGCAGGAGAATGTAGAGGTGGAGGGTTTAATAGTCCATAAAAAACAAGAGCAAAAAACCGGACACCGGGAGACGCGACAGGAACACACAAACACAAACACAAACAATGATCTGACACTGGACAAGGGGAACACCAAGACTAAATACACAGACTAATGAGATAACACAAGACAGGTGACACAAGGGCTGGGAAACAGGTGAAACACATTAGGCAGGGCAGAGCAATCAACAAAAGGAGGGAAACACAAGACAGGAAGTAAAGTGGACAAGACAAGACAGAAAACCAGAGACTTCAAAATAAAAACAGGAAACCGAGCACAAAACAGACCACCAAAATAAGACAAGACACCAAAACCATAACAGTACCCCCCCCCAAGGGACAGATCCCAGATGTCCAAAAAAAAACAAGAAAGAAGCAAAGACAAACCAGGGGAGGGAGGGAGGGGCCCGGAGGAGGGACCGACCCAAAAGTCAAACTAAATCAACCCCGGAGGGGCGAGGAAGGCACCGGAGACACTCGGGGCAAGGGAAACAGAGAGAGACCAGAGGGAAAAGAGAGTCCTGGGGCACGGGGAACAGGGAGTCCAGGAGCACAGGGAACAGAGAGTCCCGGGGGCACGGGGAAACACAGAGCACTGGGGGCACAGGGGGCCACAGAGAAGGCAGAATCCCACAGGCGACCGGCGACGAAGGCAGGATGCTTCAGGCGGCCGGCGACGAAGGCAGAACCCCTCAGACGGCCTAACAGAACGGTGAGGGTTCGTAGGAGGCCGTCTGCAACGGCGAATCCCCTCAGGAGGACGAACAGGACGGGAAGTCTCTCAGACGGCCGGCGGCGAAGGCGGTACCCCTCAGGAGGCCGTCGGCGAAGGAGATATCCCTCTGGAGGCGGCCGGTGGGAAGGAGGATTCCCTCTGGAGGCCGGGCGGGGGCCGATACCCCTCTGGGGCGCGTGGCGGCGATACCCCTCTGGAGGCCGTGGGCCGGCGATACCCCTCTGGCGCGGCCGGCGAAGGCCATACCCCTCTGGCGGCCGTCGGCGAAGGGCGATACCCCTCAGGAGGCCGGCGGCGAAGGCGATATCCCTCTGGAGGCCGGCGGCGAAGGAGAGTCCCCTCTGGAGGCCGGCGGCGAAGGAGAGTCCCCTCAGGAGACCGGCGGCGAAGGGAGATATCCCTCAGGAGGCCGTCGGCGAAGGAGATATCCCTCTGGAGGCCGTCGGGCGAAGGAGAGTTCCCTCTGGAGGCCGGCGGGCGCACCCCTCTGGAGGCCGTCGGGGGCCGATACCCTCTGGAGGCCGTGCGGCGCGATACCCCTCAGGAGCGGCGGTGACCACCTCAGGGGCGGCGGGGGGCACCCCCTCAGGAGGGCCGGGGCGGCGCGCGATACCCCTCAGGCGGGCGCGGCCGAAGGGCCGAACCCCTCTGGCCGGCGGCGCGGCGGGCCGAACCCCTCAGGAGACTTGGCAGGCCAATGAAGGCTAAAACCCTCCGAGGGCCGGGCAAGCAACGGGTCAGCTGAGCTGGAGCCAGGCGAAGAGTCAGCGGGGCTGGAGCCAGGCGAAGAGTCAGCTGAGCTGGAGCCAGGCGAAGAGTCAGCGGGGCTGGAGCCAGGCGAAGAGTCAGCGGGGCTGGAGCCAGGCGAAGAGTCAGCGGGGCTGGAGCCAGGCGAAGAGTCAGCGGGGCTGGAAGCTAGCTGCGAGTCAGGGGGGCTGCTAGCTAGCTGCGAGTCAGGGGGGCTGCTAGCTAGCTGCGAGTCAGGGGAGCTGCTAGCTAGCTGCGAGTCAAGGGGGCCGCTACACGGCCGGGACTCAAGGAACTCTAGGGGGCTGCTAGCTGGCCTGGACTCAGGGGAGATGCTAGCTGGCCTGGACTCAGGGGAGATGCTAGCTGGCCTGGACTCAGGGGAGATGCTAGCTGGCCTGGACTCAGGGGAGATGCTAGCTGGCCTGGACTCAGGGGAGATGCTAGCTGGCCTGGACTCAGGGGAGATGCTAGCTGGCCTGGACTCAGGGGAGATGCTAGCTGGCCTGGACTCAGGGGAGATGCTAGCTGGCCTGGACTCAGGGGAGATGCTAGCTGGCCGGGACTCAGGGGAGATGCTAGCTGGCCGGGACTCTGGAAAGCCGCTAGCTAGCTGGGACTCTGGAAAGCCGCTAGCTAGCTGGGACTCTGGAAAGCCGCTAGCTAGCTGGGACTCTGGAAAGCCGCTAGCTAGCTGGGAGTCTGGGAAGGGACCGAACATCAACCCACGGTAAGGAGAACTGCACGTCAGCCCAGGGTCAGCAGAGCTGCACGCCAGCCCGGGAACAGAAGGGTTGCACGTCGGCTCGGGAACAGAAGGGTTGCACGTCAGCTCGGGAACAGAAGGGTTGCACGTCAGCTCGGGAACAGAAGGGTTGCACGTCAGCTCGGGAACAGAGGTCAACAGGGGTGCCGACAAGGCACGAGGGGCAGGAGCAGGCCCGACCGCAGACAGGACACGGGGACCAGGAGTCGGCTCGTGGCCACTGGAAGGCCTGGGAACACCAGACAGCACTGGGAAAGTCACAGAGCGAGGTTCAGGCTCACCGTTAGGAGACTCCAGGAAGTCTTGAATCCAGTCTGGGAGGGAGCTCCGGAGCCAGGGATGAGCGGAGGCGTCTCGGCGAGCAGCCTGGAGAACTGCCTCCTTGGCCTTCCGACCTCTAGTGAACCTCCACTCCCCAACAGCACAAATAAGCCTGCAGGTGAGGTCACTGAGGTCGTATGCCATTGTCTCTGCTGGGTCCATGGTGGTCAGATCATTATGTTAGGTGTAGCAGGGAGGAGTAGGGAATAGTGGACCCAAAATGCAGAGGCAGGCAGGCAGGCAGGAGAATGTAGAGGTGGAGGGTTTAATAGTCCATAAAAAACAAGAGCAAAAAACCGGACACCGGGAGACGCGACAGGAACACACAAACACAAACACAAACAATGATCTGACACTGGACAAGGGGAACACCAAGACTAAATACACAGACTAATGAGATAACACAAGACAGGTGACACAAGGGCTGGGAAACAGGTGAAACACATTAGGCAGGGCAGAGCAATCAACAAAAGGAGGGAAACACAAGACAGGAAGTAAAGTGGACAAGACAAGACAGAAAACCAGAGACTTCAAAATAAAAACAGGAAACCGAGCACAAAACAGACCACCAAAATAAGACAAGACACCAAAACCATAACATCGATGCCATAAAAGTATTGACGTTCGGTGCCCAGCCCTAGTTGGGGGAAATGCAACACTACCAAGCCATGGCTGAGCAACATATGTTGCCGGGACGTTTAGTTACATTTTTTGAGAGGTGAACATCAGGCTACAGTGTAGGGTCAGGCGTAGGTTTGGGTCTCCACGTACCTACGTACATAGCAACGGCATGGATTTTACACAGAACTATATATCAAGCTTGTTTCCTCATATTTCCATGACTGTTGTTTAATTAACTTCCAATTGAATCACCCCTGATTTGTCAACACATTCTCACACCCAACTCGTAAAATAAGGACGTTCGGTCAGGAGCCTTTCTCGTTCTTATTGACGTTAAAAGTGTCCTTTAGCGTCTCATGTAAACGTGCTTGGTCGCCATTATTGCCGTCCCTTTTGACGCGCTTGGTCGGGACGGTTGGGTTTAGGAAAGGGTCGTGGGTGGGCGAACGGTTCTGTGACACGGTTCCTCTACCACCGCGGCCTCAGCCTTCGGGTCTCTCGGACCCATACGTTATTCAATCATATGTCTGTACGTTACACAACTGGGCCTTTGGGTCTCTCGGACCCATACGTTATTCAATGGTATTTCTGTACTGCCGTGGCTCTGGCCTTCGGGTCTCTCGGACCCATACGTTATTCAATCGTATTTCTCTACTGCCGCGGCTCTGGCCCTTCGGGGCTCTGGGACCCATACGTTATTCAATAGTATTTCTGTACTGCCGCAGCTCTGGCCTTCGGGTCTCTCGGACCCATACGTTATTCAATCGTATGTCTGTACTACTGCGGCTCTGGGCCTTTGGGTCTCTCGGACCCATACATTATTCAATGGTATTTCTGTACTGCCGTGGCTCTGGCACTTCGGGTCTCTTGGACCCATACGTTATTCAATCGTATGTCTGTACTACCGCGGCTCTGGGCCTTTGGGTCTCTTGGACCCATACATTATTCAATGGTATTTCTGTACTGCCGTGGCTCTGGCCCTTCGGGTCTCTCGGACCCATACGTTATTCAATGGTATTTCTCTACTGCCGCAGCTCTGGCCTTCGGGTCCCTCGGACCCGTCCTGTATTCAATGGTATTTCTCCACTAGTGCAGCTCTGGCCCTTCGGGGCTCTAGGACCCATACGTTATTCAATAGTATTTCTGTACTACCGCGGCTCTGGTCTTTGGGTCTTGGGGACCCATACGTTATTCAATAGTATTTCTGTAGTGCCGCAGCTCTGGCCTTTGGGTCTCTCGGACCCATACGTTATTCAGTCGTACTTCTCTACCACCGGGGCCTCAGCCTTCGGGTCTCTGGGACCCGTCCCGTATTCAATCGTATGTCTCTACTACCACAGCCTCAGCCTTCGGGTCTCTGGGAACCATACATTATTCAATCGTATGTCTCTACTACCACGGCCTCGGCCTTCGGGTCTCTCGGACCCATACATTATTCAACGGTAATTCTCTCCTACCGCAGCTCTGGCCTTCGGGTCTCTCGGACCCACGCTTGTTTCATTTCATGTCAGGTCTACCACCGTGGCTCTGGCCTTCGGGTCTCTGGGAACCCTACATTGTTCGATGGCATTTCTCTATTACCGCAGCTCTGGCCTTTGGGTCTCTCGAACCCACGCTTGTTTAACCCTTGTATTGTCCTTCGTGTCACGGGAACTTGTTTAGTTTATTCACTTTTTGTATTAGCCTCGCAGCCTTGTCCTTCGGGTCCCGGGGACCCTGGCTTATTGTGATTCTATGCATTTGCTACTAGCCTCGCGGCCTCTGTCCTTCGGGTCCCGGGGACCCTCGCTTATTCTATGTTATTCCATGTCACACGCTCGCCTTGTCCTTCTGGCCTACTATTTGACCGCTTTGCCAACGTCAACTACCGCGGTGGCAACTACTTGGCCCTTGGGGTCTCCGAGACCCTCGCCTAGTCAATGGCATGCATTTTTTGTCTCTCGCTACTGGCCTCGTGGCGGCCTGTGTCCCTCGGTTCCCTGGGACCCTTGTTGCAGTGGAAAAGTTGATGTCGCTGTGTTTTTTTTTTGTGCAGCGTAAAGTCAAAGACGAAGCTCAAACCGCCGCGCGAGTCAAGAGGCTATTGTCTCACGCAGTCCACGCAGTAGGGCCGTGTGCACCTCCCGCAGATGTATCTCTGGCAGCCACCGCATGTGTGTGTCTTGCGGTCCTTTTTCTTTGCACAGAGCTGACACCTCTTTCGCTTGGTGGGCACTCTCGGTTCCACTTCCTCGTCGTCGTCTTCCTCCTCCTCGTCGTCTTCTTCCTCCTCGTCTCTTCGCTGGTCTTGTCGGGCTCGCGTGACACCAGTGCCTGACCTGGGCGGGCCTGACCTCGCCGCCACGGCTTGGACGAGTGCGGCGGACGCGAGCATCTCTCGATGAGCGGAGTGACGAGTGCCCTGCCCAGCTGCTCGATGAAGGCCCTGCGCCTGTTGAGCTTGCCATGCAGCCACTCGGGCCTGAGCTCTCGCCACAGCACAAAGGCGTTGTAGGCGGACATGTCGAGAATGTTGTGGAACAGGGCGAGGGGCCAGCGCGCCGTCTTCTTGCGGCAGCTGTACGTGCCGACGAGCTTGTCCAGGTTGTCCACGCCGCCCCTGGTGCTGTTGTAGTGCAGGATGATGTCGGGCTTGGCGGCCCTGGAGGCGCTGACCCGCGCGTCCCCCGTGTGCAGCGTGCTCAGCAGCACCACGTTCCTGTTTTTCTTGGGCACGTAGGACACCAGAGCGACGGTGGGCGTGAAGGCGAACCTGGACGAGAAGACCGCGTGGCCCTTGGTGTCGAGCAAGGCGCGCGGCAGCTCGGGCTTGTTTTTGCGCATCGTGCCCACCACGGTGAGGCGCCTCTCGTGGAGGAGCCGCCGGGCCAGCTCGTAGGAGGTGAAAAAGTTGTGCGCGTATGGCGTTGCGGGTCCCCGCGGGCCCTCGGTCAGGTCCATCACCACACGCGGGTGCCTGATTAATCTCGGCTCGCCCGCTCACAGACTTGCCCGTGTAGACCTGCATGTTCGCACGCGTAGCTGGAGCGCGGCGCCAGGCCACCCACGACTTGAGTCCGTACCTGGCGGGCTTGCTGGGCATGTACTGGCGGGAAGGATCGGCACCAATTGGCCGTTGTCCGTGTCCGTCAAAATAGAGAATGAGAAGGATGAAAGGAAAGGAGGAAGGGAAAGGACTCGGCGGGAGAGGAACCAGAGTGCAAAGACGAAATGAGAAGCAGAAAGAGATAAAAATAAACAAGGATACCAAAAAGAACAATAAAAAATTTAAAAACATCCGTGTGCGCATACGCACACACACACATAAGCATTGTAAACTACGGGGGTTGACGAAAACAAAACAAAACACAACACGAGACACGACTTGTGCCACGGCGGTGGGTGAGAAGAACAAACGGACAAACGTAAAAGTAGCCTAGACACGTGCTCCACAGGCAGCAGACTAGCAGACGCGCACGCCTCAGGAGTCGGGCAACTCTCGTCCGTTTGGAGGGCTTGTGAGCAGCAGCAGTGGCAGCAGCAGCAGCAGCAGCAGCGGCCGGAGAAACCAAACTCTGGTCAGGTGGCCACACGCACACATTATGTAGCAGTACAGCGTCTGTGGGAGGGCTGCGCTGCAAGCTATCCGACCACTCTATCCATCTGTCAATCTATTGCATGCATGCACAGGGACTGTGAAAGACAACCGCTGCTGCTGCCGCTGCTGTTTATCCAGCCGGCGCGCTCGGATTGAGCCCCGCCGCCGATGGCCAGCGAGTTCCCAGACCCAACGACGACACTCACCTCGAAAGGGAACCAGCTGCTCGTCCACAGTCACGTCGGGGCCCGGGTTGTAGAGGCGAGGCAGCCGCCGCACCCAGGCGTCCCACACGTCTCGTATGGCCGCCAGTTTGTCCGAGGCTCGTCTGGCGCCTCTCGTCTCACGGTCGTCGAATCGCAGCAGTCGCGAGAGCGCGTGGAATCGCTTCTCTCGGACCCATACGTTATTCAATCGTATGTCTGTACTACTGCGGCTCTGGGCCTTTGGGTCTCTCGGACCCATACATTATTCAATGGTATTTCTGTACTGCCGTGGCTCTGGCACTTCGGGTCTCTTGGACCCATACGTTATTCAATGGTATTTCTCTACTGCCGCAGCTCTGGCCTTCGGGTCCCTCGGACCCGTCCTGTATTCAATGGTATTTCTCCACTAGTGCAGCTCTGGCCCTTCGGGGCTCTAGGACCCATACGTTATTCAATAGTATTTCTGTACTACCGCGGCTCTGGTCTTTGGGTCTTGGGGACCCATATGTTATTCAATAGTATTTCTGTAGTGCCGCAGCTCTGGCCTTTGGGTCTCTCGGACCCATACGTTATTCAATAGTATTTCTGTAGTGCCGCAGCTCTGGCCTTTGGGTCTCCCGGACCCATACGTTATTCAATAGTATTTCTGTAGTGCCGCAGCTCTGGCCTTTGGGTCTCTCGGACCCATACGTTATTCAATGGTATTTCTCTACTGCCGCGGCTCTGGCCTTTGGGTCTCTCGGACCCATACGTTATTCAATGGTATTCCTCTACTACCGCGGCTCTGGCCTTTGGGTCTCTCGGACCCATACGTTATTCAATGGTATTTCTCTACTACCGCGGCTCTGGCCTTTGGGTCTCTCGGACCCATACGTTATTCAGTGGTATTTCTCTACTGCCGCGGCTCTGGCCTTTGGGTCTCTCGGACCCATACGTTATTCAATGGTATTTCTCTACTGCCGCGGCTCTGGCCTTTGGGTCTCTCGGACCCGTCTTGTAATCAATGGTATTTCTCCACTACTGTGGCCCTGACCCTTCGGGGCTCTGGGACCCTGGCCAGTATTCAATGGTATTTCTCTACTACCGCGGCCTCGGCCTTGGGGTCTCTATGACCTGTCCTGTATTCAACATCCAAGGCTTGACCTTGTCCTACTAATACACTTTTATTATACACACACACACACACACACACACACACACACACACACACACACACATTCTCTGTACACATTTGTCTTGTTGTTTTTCATCTCTGCTTCTGCTTTTGGACTTTTGGACGTTTTGTACTTGGTTCAGCATGGCCCGTCGTATGACTCTAGATTTCAACCTGCATCAGGGTTTCTGCATCGCAAGATGCAATGTCCCAGAAGAGGAAGGAGATGAACAAGAACAACAAGAACAACAAGAACAAGACGAAGAAGAAGACGACGAAGAAGGCGAAGACGAAGACGCCCACCGCCACCACCACCACAGCGACTCTGACGAGGAAGACGAATGCAAGTCCGAAAAAGGCTGCAGCGATCACAACGACGAAGGAGAAGACAATGACGACGACCAAGACGACCGAGAAGAACAAGGAGTCAACGAAGAACAAGAGGGTGGACAAGAAATGGGAGAAGAAGACGAGGAGGACGAGGAGAGGGAAACGTTTGTGTCGAGAAATGGTGAAATCGAATGGTCCTCGGACACGTATCATCCCCGTGGCCGTCAAACTCATCGCCGCTGCACCGAAGAACAAGAAGACAAAGGAGAAGACCACATTGACACCAGTCAACATTGATATTTCAAATAAAGATGAACAATAGAACATAATCAACATCTTATCAGAACATAAACATAAAGCAAAACAACAAGATTGGTCTTCTTCTACCATGGGTTCTATAATTCCAGAAACTAATGATTAATAATATGTTGTTACTCTATTAAGTACTGATATATTGATTGAACTGAGGTCAGGTGTTGGTCAGGAGGTGTGACAAAGAAAAGATGAATAATGGAAGTTATTTCTGGGCTCTGATCTCTGCCCTCTTCCCTCTCGGCTTGGCACCGCCACTCAGCGTCTAGATGATGGCGCAGCAGGCGCTCCAGCCTGTGGCCGCGGTGCTCCTGGCGTCTCTTTGTGCCATCATCTGAATGATGAACCAACTTGTTCTCACTCCCAACTCGTAGAATACGGACGCTTTGCTCCATTTTGGCTTCCATTTGGTCTTCCAGAACGGTATCAGCTTGGTGCCCAAATTGCCCATTAAATAACACATCTGAATGTTATTTAATGTTGATAGAGGAAAGAGTAATTCAAGTTCCTGCAGCCTAACATTTAGAACTAAGTTGTTGAATTTCTTTCAGCAGGTAAGATCAATGATGTAGTCAGCAGATACCAGCGACTGCTAAACCAGACAAAGAAGGGGATACTTCAGGGGCATCTCAATAAATTACAATATTGGTATTTATCAACAAACACAAACATAGATATTCACAGTTTTACCACTATTAGACGCACTATTCTCCTGCAACTAGAAGGCTTATTTTAGTTGAAATAAATGTAACTCTTACATCTCTCCCACATTTTTGTCTGTGCATAACTTGGCTAGTCTAATATAGAGTGGCTTGCATTATGTGTGTGTGGTAGTTAATAAAGCAGCGTTTGAAGAAATCTCCTCCAGTGCTTACTGGGTCATCTGTGGTGATTCCAAACTCATTTAAGGACCTCACCTCCAGATTCTTCATCAAATAGGAGGTGTTAAGCTTGGACTCATCCAACACCTTCTTCTTCTTCTAAATATACATGGGAGCATTTTCTAGTGTGCAGTGTTATGCTCCCCCCCCGTTCTTCTTCTCCCTCTCTGTCTATCACAGGTGCTCCTGATTGGGCCATTAGTGAGTGGCCCCGCCTTCTGTACATAAGGAAGACTGGGAGACAGGGATCTCTCTCAGTCAGGCTGAAGCAGCCCTTGCACCAGGGTGGCTGTTCTTGACAGCCCAGGCTTCTTCCCTTCTTTTGTTGTTTTTGGCCAGACCTCCAGACTCCCATAGTTTTGGTAGTTAATTAATGTGAATAAAATTACTTTACTTTAACTAATCCTCGGGTATGGTGGTCTTCAACATGTTGACGGTCCCAGTCAAGTTGAGTTAGTCTGTTGTGGCTGTAACAGCTGACTTTATTTTGTATTTTTCTGTCCCAGTATGGATGTCTTACCTCCTCTTCCAACCTGTCTTGGCCCTCTGCCTCCAACCCATTTGGTTCCTCCAACATGTCTTGTTGCTCCTCCACATGCTGATACTTAATGCACATCAGGACTTTCAAATGTTACCTGAAGTCAATCAAATGTTTAACTTACATTTGTGTTGTGTCCACTCAGACCCCCAGTCCAGCTGCTTCGCCTTCATCTGTGAGGAGGAAGAAGAGGACAAGGAGGAGAGCGTTGGTGCGGTCATCGCAGGCCGACTCAGACCAGGCTGGTCCAAGTCGCCCTGTTAAAAGAGAAGAGGCAAGGTTAATATGCTGATGCTTTCTGCACAGCAGGACTTACAAACGCGTAGCAAAGTAATATTATTTAATCTGATATATTATCAACTGCATTTCTCATCAATATAACCCTGGGTAACTTACATTTTTATTACTTTTAGAATACATAAACATGTGCGATTAATTGCAAGTTAACTATTACATTAATGTGATTAATTGTGATTAAATATTTTAATGGTTTGACAGCACTAATAAACAAAAAAAGTAAGGTTACCCAAAACTGAAAAATAATGTACATTTCAGAATTTTACAACAAGGCCTTTTTCAGGGAACAAGAAATGGGTTAACAATGTAAAACTGTTCTGCAGCAATTGAGGTTGATCAAGCTTTGACAGTTGGTGCCACCAATTCCCACAGGTGTTCCAACTTGTCTGGATTACTTACAACCCCCTCTGTTTGTATAAAAGTATTGTTGGAACACACTGTGGTACCATACCCTCGTGAGCATTATTTGAACAGTATTGTACTGCAGAAAGTAGTGTTGCTATAAAAATGGCGGGAAAAAGGCAATTAACAATGGAAGAGAGACAGACCATCATAACACTTAAGAATGTTGGTCTTTCCTACAGAGAAATTGCGAAGAAAGTCAAGGTGTCAGTGAGTACAGTATTCTTCACCATCAAAAGGCACTTAGAAACTGGGGGAGACTCTGACAGGAAGAGGTCTGGCAGACCCAAAGCCACAACAGAATCAGAAGACAAGTTTCTGAGAGTCAACACCTTGCGTGATAGGCGGCTCACAGGACAACAGCTTCAAGCACAGCTTAATAGTGGTCGTAATAAGCAAGTCTCAGTTTCAACTGGAAAGAGAAGACTTGGAGCTGCAGGTTTGATAGGTCGAGTTGCAGAAAGAAAGCCATTGCTAAGACGTCAGAATAAGAAAAAGAGGCTTGCCTGGGCCAAGAAACAATCTTGGTTGAAATCTTCGGTTCATCACGCAGGATTTTTGTACGCCGTCGAGTAGTCAAAAGGATGGTTCCTCAGTGTGTGACATCAACTGTCAAACATGGAGGAGGAAGCGTGATGGTCTGGGGCTGTTTTGCTGGATCCAGGGTCGGTGATGTGTACAGAGTGAAAGGCACCCTGAACCAAAACGGCTACCACAGCATTTTGCAGCACCATGCAGTACCCTCTGGTATGCGCCTAGTTGGTCAGGGGTTCATCCTAAAGCAAGATAATGACCCAAAACATAAGTCCAAGCTATGCCAGAACTACCATAGGAAAAAAGAATAAGATGGTAAGCTTAAAAACATGGAGTGGCCAGCTCAGTCACCAGACTTAAAACCCATTGATCTGGTTTGGGATGAACTGGACAGAAAAGTGAAAGCACAGCAACCTACAAGTGCCACTCATTTATGGGAACTTCTGCAACAGAGTTGGGAAGAACTTTCTGAAGAATATTTGATTTCCATTGTAGAAAGAATGCCACGAGTGTGTTCAGCTGTTATATCTGCCAAAGGGAGCTACTTTGATGAGTCCAAAATGTAGAATACATAAGCAAGCAGAGAAACATAAAAGAAGAATCTGATCAGAGATCAGCATCATTTAAAGAAAACACTTCAACCAACACCTTCATCACTCTCCAGTGGCTAAAATATGGAGATGGTTTGCCATAAAGAGGATAATGTATATGCAAACGTCCCTGATGCCTCAGCCAGGAGTGTTAAATCAAAGATCCACTCTGATGAAGACAGGAAAGTGGCTGCTGCAGAGCCCGGTGAGAAAGAAATTCCACCATTATAATCTACAGAGCCCTGGAAGGATCACAGATAGAAAAAATATTATTGCGTGGCCACGCGTTATTAATGCCTGGGAACGAGATAAATAAGTCGTGGCTAGATAGGTATAGGTAGACTATCAACAGCAACTGCTATATGTTTTAATCCAAGTAAAGGCTACCCACCGTGCGTAAAGATGCACACAAGTCATTCAATAACAGTGTTAGAGCTAAAGATAGGAGCCAGCTATTATCAGCGAAACAAGCTACAAAGTTATAGGGCAATTGTACCTTCTTTACGTTAAAAAAAGTGCTTGTTTTGCCACTGTCACACTCAGATTAATATTCTAAGTGTCTGACAACATTATGGAAAGGATTTCTAAGGAGGTCGACCTTTCTGTTAAAGAGTAAGATTCTTTTTTTAAACATAAAAACATCTGCGAAATTACGTTTGCTAAACCCAACAGACTCTTTATGTAAATAAAGAGCTATTTCTGGTCTCTTAAAGAGGTTTTACAAAGGTCTATCTATGTAGGGATTCTTTCCATTATGTTGTCAGACACTTAGAATAATAATCTGAGTCTGTGGCCAAACTTTTAATGAAAGGAATTGACGATGCACATTTGCACCATAGGGTTACATTGCAGCATGGTCTGCGGCTGCTGGTCACTGCTTTCTCGCTTCTCACTGGATCAATTTCAAAGATTGTTGTTCCCATCAGTCACTTACACACAAAAACATAGGAAAAAAGGGACAAGTTAAAAAAATAATGAAATTACCCTTAAATACTTTTCTAAAACATTCAGTGACTCTTAATTAGCATCGTCTATGGGTTTATCCGGTTATGTATATTAAATAGTCTGTTGTGCTGGCTCTTTTTATATACACTTTTCTCATTCCCACGTCTAATAACACTTGGCCACGAAATAAAAAACGATTATATTATATTTTTTCTATCCATGATCCTTCCGAGGCTCTGTAGTAATCTTATCTTCTACATTCAATGGTAGCAAAGCAATCTCAGGGTTAAGTGCAGATGTAAAAATAGCTTTTGTCATTTTCTTTTTAAAATCTTTTCTATTGATTAACATTTATGCATTTTAACATATTTTATTACCTTTTACCAACCACATACTACCTATTTGTTTTACTTCATTTTCATAGGAGTGCGATGTTTCTATTTTAAGTTCCAGGTAAAAAAAAATCTGTAAAAAATTTCTGAACACATTCTACATTTTAGAAAATACTTGTTGAAAACATGTGAAAAGACACAGTAAACTGTAGTACTGAACTGAATTGTTGAGTGCAGTTCACACCAAAGATTCACGACGAGACGAGTGAAAACTTGCAGCTACTTGCAATGAGTTGTCTACAGCGTTCTGTAGTGTACACCAATGAGACGAGACGTACACCAATGGCCGATACCAAACTTTTTCAATTCAATATGATACCAATCCTTATTACAATCTCATCAATATCAATACAGAGACTGATCATTTCTTAAATGGGTATGTGATTTTTTTATAATGGCCTTTTTAGAAGAAAAAGATTATTACACTTAATGGCAAATCACATTACACATACTTGCTATTAAAAACAAATTAATTAAAAAGGCAAATATGAGTACAATTAAATTACAATATTTTTCCTCACAAGTGTAAACACTAAAATACTGTATTAGACATTAAAACAATAATTATAACATAGACCATGAGTTTTTCCAGAGCAACTTCTACATACAAATGACCTCATGAATACATTACAATCTTACATTCTTCAGAAATCAAAACAGAAAGATCTTTACATCTTTATTTGCCTAATTTTGATTGCTATATTAATCAGATGTTTAGAGACTTTAAGTCATATGATTATAGTAAAATGGCTTGATGGGTTAAATTATATTAGGTCTACACAAAATGAATGTCAGGGTTAGGGTTAGTTATGTAACTGAAAAAAGTTTGATCTTATTGTGTGTGTGTGTGTGTGTGTGTGTGTGTGTGTGTGTGTGTGTGTTCTAGATACTGGTATAAAACGGTACAGGATGGCTGCTGTGATCCTTGGACTCCTGTGTGTGCTACAAGCTGCTATTATCAGTTTCCTTCTTCTTTCTCTCTGTGAGTATTCTGAATTTGTTACTAATTTAGCATCTCACTTCTGTATCAGGAAACCACCTCAGTTCCAGTAAAGTAATTATCTTACAAGTTATGACGATCACTTGCTCTAAGAGCATTTAGAAACATATTATTATCACTGTGCAGTAGGGTTGGACAATATGACCTGAAATTGATAAACATATAATGTCATAATCATAATGTTTTAATTTTAAAACAATATCCTTTACAACACTCACCGTATTCTTACAGTAAACCTCTTAATCATTAGTCCTGTACATCACTTCGATTTTATTCAACAAAGCCATCTTGGAAATTGTGTTTTACATTTATTGATCTCTTTAATCACATAATCCAACTGAAGAGAGACTGAGAGTCCAATATTGGTCAAAGTTCCTAGTTAAATTCCATTGTCTTAAAGTTTCTTTCCAAGTCAGTATGGGATTAGTTTTGTGACTTTAATTCCAAGCAAAACTTCTCAAGTATCAAACAAAAAACACTAACTCAAGCAAAAAAATTGTCACCTCAAAGGTAAAACTTAAAACTTGCAAACTCTTTTATTTGTTTGATATTATGTCCTTTTGTTTACAGTTCCCTCTGCTTCTTTCTCAATGATCAGTCTTTTGCTCTCTCCATCACGTTTGCAGTCATGCTCCCAGCTTTCTCGTTTGTGCTCCCTGACTTTTTGCTTGCGATTCTGACACAAATATCTCGCGTGGGCGGATCTTACAGGGGTGCGTCCCCATTGGCTAATGAGAGTTAAGGGGAAAGTTTGAGTGACAGCTCAGCCTCAGTGCAGGTAAACTAACGTTAGAGACTCAGAGTCTGGTCTGGAGGACACACAAGCCACTCCACAGGGGGATTCCTACAAGATTAATAAAGTGTAAGTATTATTAATATATATGTATTATCTGTGATCTACGTTGCAAGCATGGTTACTAGACATTTGTTGTTTCGTTGTGTTAAGTGACTAGCTAGCTAGCTAGTAAAGCTTTTTTAAGTTAGCATTTAACATTAGCTATAGGCTACTGCTAACGTTATCTAAAACTTGTAGCCACCGGCTACCTTACTGAGCTAATTTACCATGGGAATCATGTATTCTTCGTGAGGCCTTACTCAATGGAGCTGTATTAATTATCGTCTTCTCTCTGTAGAGACCTGCAGAGCTACGATGCTCTCCCATGTAACCTTAGGTTAGTAACGTAGCTATATTATGGTCTATTAGGAAAAATTATTATCCAGCTAACTACTAATTGTTGTGGTTGCTATTGGCCTGATAATACACAATGCTAGGGTATTGGTTAAGTTGTACAATGTAGAAGCTGTGAATGTAATGTATTATATCTAGAGGTCGACACATACTGTACAGTACAAATGCAGTGTTAGCACTGCTTAAGTGGTTCATCTTTATAGTTTTGTGCTCATCTGTACTTTCCTAGTTATGACAAAGACTGGCTATTCTAACTCTAATTACATGTCTTCTGTTGCATTTGCAAGCAGGTCAGCATAAGGAAAATGTTCATAGTGTTTTTAAAGCCTACACATTTGCTAATGGCTACTTAAAAGCAAGTTATTTTAATTGTAAATCACACAACCTTGGAAGCCTCAGTTATCAGTAAGAACTTTGTTACCATTTGATTTGTGTAAGAAACTTTGTTATAATTTTCTATCACAGCTCACATCAGGCAGCAGGCAGACCAACCAGGAGGACGTGGAGCAGCAGAGGGAGAGGAGCCTTTAGTCTCTCTGTGGAGGAAACACTGTGTGCGAAGGCTTCAAACAGCCAGGGTATAGACCAATAGTGTATGTATTGATCATATTTTGCTCAGATACTCAATTAACACTTACAATAACCTTTTTCTTAAGTTTTCATTGGTGTACTTGTAGTTTCTTAGTCCATTGTATGTCAATATATCCTACTACAGTATACTGTCCTGTAATTTAATTTGTGTTTTACATTGTCTTACTGTAATTATATTTTAAAATGCACATAATATATTAAAAAATGTCTGGTTCATTATATAAAACAGGAAATAAGGTTGAGACTATTATAATGCTTTATTTTTAGTCCAATATAAAACTTCACATACATAATGGATATTTGAACATATTTAGCTGGGGCTCCGGTGGTAGAAGAAGCTGGAACTCAGTGTCAGTCATTATTTGCAGTACATCACAGGTCAGGGTCAGTTTTTCATCACCAAGAATACACAAACATACTGAGTAATTGGGTTATGTATATATTTCACATATTCAGTTTCACCTAAGGTAAGCTGTATTTCTCTGCTGACTTGTGTCTGCAACAACACTTCTGAGGGTGGTGCAGGAATATCACACACAACTCCTGGACGCCTGGGATCATCTGAAGGGCTGGGATGTGGCTGTAGTCCTTCACTTCCTTGACTTCTTATTGTAAAGCTTGAAGTACCTTATTGGATGATAAAAAAAGTGTTTGGAATTAGCTCAATAATAAATAATTGTAATAAAGCCTGCACTCTAGAAACATTTTTCTAGCTTTCTGAACACTACTGGAACACTTATTTCTGGAATATTATTGATCACACTTTCTAGATTCCTACCTCCACGTTGACTACATGTGTAAAGTAAGATATGGCCAGCCACCAGGACACATGCACATCACATCAAACCATAATGATCACTAAGCAAAGTATTTGTCAAGGGCCTGGTGTGTTAGTTAAAGTACATAGTTCGGACAGTAGTAACACTATGCATTAATTCTAAATATTGTTGACATTTACAGCGCAAAAAAATACGTCCGTTATCTGCCATCTTAAGGTAGTGCAAAGAAAGAACAGTGTGTACAGATGGAACATTATCTAATGTATGTGTCGAACAATATATATATTACATTCACAGCTTCTACATTGTACAACTTAACCAATACCCTAGCATTGTGTATTATCAGGCCAATAGCAACCACAACAATTAGTAGTTAGCTGGATAATAATTTTTCCTAATAGACCATAATATAGCTACGTTACTAACCTAAGGTTACATGGGAGAGCATCGTAGCTCTGCTCGGGTCCTGCAGGTCTCTACAGAGAGAAGACGATAATTAATACAGCTCCATTGAGTAAGGCCTCACGAAGAATACATGATTCCCATGGTAAATTAGCTCAGTAAGGTAGCCGGGTGCTACAAGTTTTAGATAACGTTTGCAGTATAGCTAACGTTAAATGCTAACTTAAAAAAACTTTACTAGCTAGCTAGCTAGATTTGATTAACTTGATAAGTTTTGCTTGGAATTAAAGTCACAAAACTAATCCCATAAGTCAGCATCATTAAGTAACAAAAGATTATAGTTGTTTGTGACGCTGTAGAAGAAGATCAGACATTATTGTTTGCTTTGTGTTCTTGGTTGTTGAAATAAAATTAAACCCTTAAACCCTAAAGTCTGTGGTCCCTCATATGATACAGCCAATATCCAGATGTGTCGTTGACACCACCTTGGCTCTTTGTTTCTTAGAGAATACAAGAAGTTGTCTTCCCAAAGTTAAACTAAACAAACTACTATTAATCTGATTCTGTTGAAAATAATGATAACCTCTCCTCTCATTATGACAGTTTCAGAGAGAGACAAGTTTAAGAGAACCTTCTTTGGTAAGTACAATGATGAAACTACTCCAATAATCAGGGTTTAGATCTTAAGGGGTGTACACCCAGCCAGCAATGACATGTGGGGCCCAGATGGGTTAAGTACGGGTTCCATGGTTACTGTGTGGGCATGGGCTTTGGCTGGGTGAAATCAGCGGATCCCATGTAGGTTTTGTAGTATGGGTCCCACATAGGAAGCCCATATGAGCTGATTACATGGGCCCCATAAGGGACAGGCATGGGCCAATTGGGCATGGGTTTGAAAAATTCAATATCGGTAAATATCGGTATCGGTTTTTGAAATGGTTTAAAATGACTAAAGTATGTCATTTTAAACCTTATTGGAAAGCTTGTTTCCTCTCAAAGCGAATGCAGACAAAATTTGGGTGTTGCTGTAGGTTGTTGGCCAACCAGGATAAACACAGGGTTTGTACAGTATAAAATTCTTGAGCTGGGCAGATCTAAGCCCCAATGAGTGGAATGAGTTGAATTTTTGTTCTTGTGTGGCTATTTTTTTTTCAGTTTACCTCAGTCAAAGAAATGTTCAGTTGGCATCTTCTCTCGAAGGGGTAGTAAGCACCGCACCCCAGTTAGCCTACCGGTTGCTGGCTAGTCCTTCAAAACATTCAAATCCCCAGTATCAAGGGAGTCATGGAACAGTGGGCAGTAAGCCTATAAACGATCATATGTTTCGGTATCTGTATCGGCTAATATCAGTATCGGAAATTAAGCATTGGACAATTTTGGTATATCGGATATCGGTACAAAATCAATGTCAAGCATCCCTACAAATAACCCCATACGGTTATCCACATCCCATAGATGCCTGTTCCAATGGTCTATTTGGTCAAATAAAACTCCGGGATCCTATTCGAAGTTTTACGGTACTTCATTTTTGAAGAAGAGGCCAAATAGCTCACAGACAGCAAGTCCCTTTATGGACATGAAAATGATGCATTTATTACCTCTTAGGAAATTGTAATTCAATGTTTGTTAGAAAAGGACTTGCAGGAGGCCTCATCATCAATCTGTCTTCCACTTCTGTGTTGTTAGATGTCCTTGGACCAAGGAGTAGTATGTGTTTCTATCAAGGTGTAGCTCATACACCAACAATGACTGATGTGTTGGCTGTAAAAGGTACAGTAGATCTGTTTGAGAAAAAAATGAGGGAAAAACAATTGTTTTGTATCTTATCAATTATTAATGATTAATAGATTGTTGGCGTTTTAACTTTTGGTAAAGGAAAACAAACATCCAGCCCTAGTCTGGAGAAGTGACGGTGGTTAAAAGTAACTAATACTCTGAGTAGTTTTATTTATTTTTTTTACAAATTGTACTTTTACTTGAGTATTTCTCTAACACCAGTACTTTTACTTGTAATAGAGTAATATTTTAGCAATGTAACAGTACTTGTACTTGAGTACAGATTTTCAGTACTCTTTCCGCCTGTTATGCACACAACACCTAATTAGGCTCATTCATAATGAAGCCAGCGAAGCAGTTAACGTTTGTTAATTCTCTCACATATGCTTTAATTTACGAATTTTACTGTATTTAATTGTTATTTGGTCAGGCAGTTCTTAGGACATCTATAAGGGGCCTGTATGCAAAGGCCTACTTTTGCGCTCAAAACGTTAACAGTCCATTCGGAAAGCGCTGCTGGCTGTGACTTCGAGGAGAACTTCATATCAGACATTCACAAATTGAGGTAAATTGAAATATTATGTTGCCAGAAAAATAACACTGCAGATTATAGGTCTGTATTTTTGGTTTGTGCTGTTTAATCTCATGTAGAATCTAATCAAAAGGAAAAACAGCGGGAGAGGTTGGACAATAATTAATATATCACGATAGACTTTTATTCAATAACGGTGATATGAGTTTTAAACACATTTCCGATATTTCGATATACATTACAGCATAGCTGTCAACCAGGGCCGGCGATTGCCATAGGCGACCAAGGCGATTGCCTAGGGCGTCAAATGTGTTGGGGGCACCGTGTAGGTAGGTCTACTTCCCATTAATAATAGAATTAGAACGACAAGCAAAATAAAACGTGTTTATTAAACATGATCATCCTAGGGCGCCCCCTCAGCCACATGTTTACTTGTCAACCTTTCATTACGCGACGTCTCAGGTCAGACTCAAACACACGGAGCTCTGAAGCAGACCTGTGCGTCGCTTAGTGTTCACTCTCTCTGGATAAATAGAGACGAGCAGCGGCACAGACACCAGGGGCATCGGACCGGGGGTAAAACCAATACTGATTACCAGGGCCCAAGGGGAGAGGGGGCCCTTGAAAAGTCTGGAATATATTTTATTTTACCTGGATATTTTTATTTCCTAATAACATTTCATAATGCATATCAGATGAAATGTAAAGTTAGTGTATTGGCTGAATAACTTGGTTGATTGACTGACTACATTTTGTATACCAAAAGGTATTAATGTATTTTTTGGAGAGATGTTTTTTTTTTCAGAGATTTTGTTTAAAAATATATTTTTGATTTGTTTACCGGTATGTTGTGACATTTTAAATTGTTTTTTAAAGATCAATTGTTCAATTTAACAATATATTTCTTGCAGTTCAGTCATGAATTGCCCAGTTAAGATCCCACATAACACCCTTATAGATCCCTTTTAAAGCCCATCTGGGCAATCACGGCTGGATCCTGGTTGCAAACCCACTTTAAACCCCTTTGGGCAGGTGGGACCCCAATGGGTCTGGCATGAATTGCCCAGTTAGGACCCACATAAGACTCTTACAGAGCCCATTTAAAGCCCATCTGGGTAGCCATGGTTGGATCCCGGGTGCAAGCCCACTTTAGACCCATTTGGGCAGGTGGGGCCCAAATGGGTCTGACATGAATTGCCCAATTAAGACCCCTGCAGTACCCTTACAGGTCCCACTTTTATTCCCTCTGGGCTTCCACGGCTTGCCCCAATGTGGATCCCGGGTGCAAGCCCATAATGGGGCCCACATTTGCCACCCATGAAGCCCTCATCTGGGCCCCACATGTCATTGATGGCTGGGCAGTAAGTCCAAGCAAGGCAAATAAAGGTGTTACGCGTGTTAAATATAATGTGAAATATCCCAGTTAAATCCTGTCAGTGAGGGCTGATGAGACGATTTCTCAGAGAGAACACTGATGTGACAAACAGGAGCAGAAAAAAGCTGTGGATAACGAGTGGATAACAAGGACTTTGATTCATCCTGTGGACAGATACATTACTCTAAATCAATGTTAATGCTCTGTGTCTGTTGCACATCTATAAAGGAAATTGTTTTGATAACACATCAGCCAATAACAACTTCACAAAGTCATGGTTGTGTGTGTTATCATGTTCCAGAAGTAAGTGGCCAGAAAATGAATAAAGGGAAATGAATGAATTAACCAGTCAGATTTGACAGCCAGTAAACTTTGAGTCCAGCAAAAATTAGGTCCCAGGATGCTAAATGACATAGGGGCTTATTAGAACCAGTAAAAGGTAACTGTTTACAAGTATTAAACTAACTACCTATAATTGATAGATGAATGAACTATGTAAATGACATGAACTACTACGACTACCATTTGAAGTCACTGTTCCATTATTAATGTGACTATTATTACCACTGTTCATCGCATCCCCAACCGGCACCGTCAGACACCGCCTACCAAGAGCCTGGGTCTGTCCGAGGTTTCTTCCCAAGAGGGAGTTTTTCCTCGCCACTGTCGCACTGCTTGCTCTTGAGGGAATGACTGTAATTGTTGGGGCTTTGTAAATTATAGAGTGTGGTCTAGACCTACTGTTAGAATTCACTAAATGACGTGTTCTTAGATTTCTGAGGACGAAGGAGAGGCTGCTTTCGAATTGAAAGATTATGCAAAAGGTTTAATAAAACAACATAAAAACAGTCAAAACACAATCAAACATAAAACATGAAAACACTGTCAGCAGCAGACTGCAAACATGCTTCCCCTTGTCGGGACACAGATTGCAGCCATGCGACATGACAAAACAATACACTGCAGCTGACAGCGGACTGAATCCATGATTCTCCTTGTGGAGTCACATCAAAACAGTCCTGCAACATGACAAACAATTACACTGTAAACAGCGGACTTCAACATGCTTCCCCTGTCGGGGTCACAGATTGAAGTGTCAAATCTTTCTCCTGCTCAGAATTATATCCCTTGGAATTGTGGGTGTCTCCCTGAATGGAAACTGTCCCAGGTTAACGACACACCTCTGATTTCAGGTTTACTCCAGATCACAGACAAAGGTCGTTTCACATGGAAGTGTTGATTATATTCAAGTTTACAGAGTTTGCATTTCCTTTGTTCTAATCACGTCTGGGGATGGCTCCCCTAAGGGAGACAAAAGTTACCTTTCCTGTGGGGACAATGAGTCTCCTACATTATGCTAAATAACAGCCATGACCTAAGCAATTCTTTAGAAGCTACAGACGGTGTGAGCCAGACCAATGCTAATCAGTGTAGTTATTTGATTAGATCTAGCAAGTACATTGTGTTTAAACTTTTTAACTTCAACAATCCCTCATTTTTCACACCTTTGGTGTGAAAACACTATGAATGTTAATGAAAACAATGTCATTACATAAACATAAAAATACAACCAAAATGTAGACATTAGCAAAATGTGTTTGATTTATACAAGACATCATTTCCATCTCTGACCTCATCTCATCTGACTCCACATCTGGTATCAAGAAGGTTATTTTCTCTTAACAAAATATGTTTAACTGGTTTTATACAGTGCAAATATCTTTTATCTGGATCAAGGAAAAAATGCATTAGGTTTGATCTTAATCACAAAGGAGCTAAAAACTGATACACACACA
Organism: Perca fluviatilis; assembly: GCF_010015445.1. Taxonomy (NCBI): domain Eukaryota; kingdom Metazoa; phylum Chordata; class Actinopteri; order Perciformes; family Percidae; genus Perca; species Perca fluviatilis. The sequence continues at coordinate 110,014 of NC_053125.1, forward strand.
CTTCAATATATGCTATCAGTTCAGACAAAGAAACAGTCTTCATCAATGTCCTTTCTGTAGTAAAAGATGCAGACTTGTGATAAAAGTCTGAAATCCCAACCCGTTCTCATTCCGAACTCGTAAAATAAGTACGTTTGGTCAGTGTCCTTCAGCGTCTGATGCGACGAAAAAGGCACCCTTCGGCGTATTTGTGTAACGTACTGGGGAGAGCCGCAGTTGGATGAGACTTAGCGAGTGGTACGTAAGGGGAAATTGCTGGGTAAGGACGGTGGTTGGGGTGGTGGATGGGTAAAACACCGGACTTTCACTCAGGAGACTCGGGTTCGCGCCCCGCGTGTGGCGTTTTGTTTCCCGGCTTTTGAGGCGTCCTTTCCCCGTTGTTTTTCTTTTGTTTCCCCGGTCTATGGCGTTTTGTTTCCCCGTCTCCGGCGTGTGTTTCCCGGCTTTTGAGGCGTCCTTTCCCCATTGTTTTTCTTTTGTTTCCCCCGTCTACGGCGTGTGTTTCCCGGCTTTTGAGGCGTCCTTTCCCCGTTGTTTTTCTCCTAAACCCAACCTCTGCGATTCCGTTATTGTCGCGCTTCACCCGCGGTGTGTTTCCCGGCTTTTGAGGCGTCCTTTCCCCGTTGTTTTTCTCCTAAACCTAACCTCCGCGATTCCGTTATTGTCGCGCGTCACCCGCGGTGTGTTTCCCGGCTTTTGAGGCGTCCTTTCCCCGTTGTTTTTCTTTTGTTTCCCCCGTCTACGGCGTGTGTTTCCCGGCTTTTGAGGCGTCCTTTCCCCGTTGTTTTTCTCATAAACCCAACCTCCGCGATTCCGTTATTGTCGTGCTTCACCCGCGGTGTGTTTCCCGGCTTTTGAGGTGTCCTTTCCCCGTTGTTTTTCTCCTAAACCTTATCTCCGCGATTCCGTTATTGTCGCGCTTCACCCGCGGTGTGTTTCCCGGCTTTTGAGGCGTCCTTTCCCCGTTGTTTTTCTCCGAAAAAGGGACGGCAATAGTGGCGACCAAGCACGTTTACATGAGACGTTAAAGGAGACTTTTAACGTCAAATAAGAACGAGAAAGGCTCCTGACCGAACGTCCTTATTTTACGAGTTGGGTGTGAGAATGTGTTGGAAATCCAGATTTTGAAAGTTCCTTGTTCAATATTGTCCAATCTGAAAATTTGGACAAAATCTCAGACTAAATCGACAATATGAAGTTTGTACTAGAGCTGCTGTGTTTGTGTCTTCTGTTTGGAAACACGTTTTGTGATGAAGAAGGGCGTGCGCCTGGGAGCACCTACGGAGACAGAGTATTACATAGATACATGGGTATGATTCCGGACAACAAAGGACCAGATGGCATCGTCACCAAGGCCCTAGCAGCCTTGGGTGGGCTGTCTGGAGAATTTGCCCAAAACTCTGGAGTCAACAATCCTTTTGGTGACAGATCAGAGGGGAGCCCAACGTCTCCAACTGGATTGACCGCTGGCCCAATTCTCCTCGCTCCCCTTGTTGGTGTTCTCATAGCTGTGCTGGCATTCAAGAGTTAGATCCCACGAAGACATAATGAAGCAGAATCACCAGCAGAAAAGACAGGAGTCACACGCCCTCTCAGCGACCCCCAGAGCAGCCACAGTTTCTCTCTTCCTTCTTTTCAGAAACAGGACAGCTCCTGTTTTCTTAAACATCAGGATGGACTGGTTGGGTGTGCTGCTCGCTCCAGCACCTGTAGGAAAAAGCCATCCTTAGCTATTTTTTTTTTTTGAAGTCAGCAGGCCCAGGGTCAGGGGGTGGGATCCAGTCTCCTTGCGCTGTCAGGAAACCACGCAGGAAGTCAGCAGAAGTCAGCACCGCTGGTTCTCTCCGTCGGCGTCTGAACTTGGACTGGGTTCCTGTAGGCACTCTGCTGGGCTGAAGTTGAAGTGCGAACATGGATCCTTGTGATGCGTCTCTCCCACTCCACTGCAGCGCTGGTGTCCTGCAGCACCTTGCATGAATCTGACCTGGATTCCTTGATCTCCTCGAACAGATGACATCATCAGCAGGAATCTGGAGGCTGCTTTCACCTGTGAATAAAATGGCTGTGATACGCCAACACACTGCCTTGCAAAAAGTCATATTGGTGTTTTCATTTCCGGGCAGTTTGTCCTTGATTCTGTCCATTCATTTCTCATAGAGGAGAAATTTCCTTTGTCATCTGTGTTTTCCAAAGTCCTTAAGACAATGGGCAAAAAGCTTCAGTCCATAACACAATAAATGATCCCAAAAAGTCATGAGTCCATTATAAACATACAGTACAGATCATCAATTACAAAAACACAAAAAATAAAAACTCCACAATTTTCTTTCTCAATGGGGGAATGGGCTGCTTGATTCATCTTTTACTATTACTTCAAACAATTTTGACAAACTCGATCAGCAAATTGCTATTTTTGGAGCAAATCAATTTCTATATAAATCATGTGTCATTCTTTGTGCCCCATTCAACACTGAGAAGAAGAAGATATGTGTAGTATTCTGTGTGGCCTGCACAGAAAACTATTCAAATCCTCAACTCTCCCCCCATTTTTTATTTTTTAACAAAATAGGATAAAATAAATAAAAATAACAAACACATTTGAAAAGACACATCAGTGGAAAAGGCTACTGCCTTGACTTTATCAACCCTATGATTTCTCAGAGACATCATCAGAAACATAAAAAAGAATAAAAACCAACAAAACAAAAAATAGTGGAAGAAGATTAGCTACAGTAAGATCAGAATGTTTAAAATGTAATTAATTTATCTTCATGTGCCTGTTATTTATCTTTTTAGTGAAAAACAAACCAATTTTGAGTCAAGATACACAAAAATGCCAAATATATCTACCAAATTATCCATTGAAAAAAACCCTAAGAATCTTAAATTCATTTTGGTCCAATTTTAGCTAATGTTAAATTGCTTAAAGTAGCTCAATTTATTTCTCCTTTTCAGAGAACCCCCTGGAATGCTCTGACTTGAAATGGGCTTCATCAATCACGCAGACTTAATCCTACTTACTGCAAAAAACAGAAGAAAAAAATAAAAATAACAGATGAAAAATAAAATGCACTTATCTTCAACTACCTGAAACATTGGAGCAACAAACATTAATTCACAAAAACTCTGGGCAGATATTTTGCTCCCATTTTCAACTGCTAGCTGCTCATTCATGCATTCACTGAGAAACTTCATTCAAACATTTCCACGTCTTTCATACCTTCAGGGTCGGCGCCCAACTCTTCAAAGACATTCATACAGATTAATCCATTTTCTCACTGCTTGAGCTTGCACGCTTTTTCACAAAATTCTAACCAGTCATCCAGTTAGTTTTTCAATCATACAGCATTTACACCGCAATCTCTTCAGAAATTTCATTTCTCTAGTTTACCGTATTTTCCATAGTCTGACCCTTAGCTTTTTAACAGTAGACGCTCTGTTGTAATGATTTACCAACCAGATGGAGTCGCTGTTCGTTATCAGGAAATGGAATTTCCAATGCAAAACTCAACACAAACGAACATTCACAACCACACTGCGTCTGTAACCTCAACACGTCCACAACCCCCACCGCTGAGCTGTACGCTCTCAATTTAAACAAAACAATCTTATTTACAATTTTTCACAAAACACACAGCGCAGAGTCGCTGCCGCGGACTCAAATACCAACACCACAATTATATTTCAAAAATATTTACAGTAGGCCTCTGTACAATTTCCTAAGTGTTTTTTACACAATTTGACTATACCTATATTAAATTGATTTTCCTATTTCCATACTATGGGTCACGAGGAAAACTGAAGTATCTTCCAATGGCACTTTATCCCCGCCGTCGCCGCAAGATCAGCATTACCAAGTCCTATCCTTCACATTTGTTTACACTGGCTTTAAAAAAGTCTTAATGTCTTCTTCCGTGCCTTCACAGAAACTAATTTTCTGTCGCCGTCCCCCGGCCTTTCTATTTAAAATTTATTCTTTGGTTCTGACCCGGCCAATTCAAATGGACCTGTAATTTTGCACACGACTCAAACGATTTCAACCTAATGTTGGTGCACCTTAAATTTTTAATTTATTCGTTGGTTCTGACCCGGCCGATTCAAACGGACTCCTACTTGCACGCGGCTCAAACGCTACTCGGGTCTCCCGTTCCGGTCGGTTCCTGTGCATTTACTATACCATGGACCTTCTTTCAGGCTTTTTAAGCTTTAACACATACAAATCACACACAATCACATACATACAAATCACACACAATCACATACATTGCCTTGACTTATCGTTTTCAATTGGGATTTTAATACACTTACGAGTTTGACGCTGCTGATCTCTCCCACCTAAATTTTTCTAAATTAACTATTGCAGATTTTCGATAAAAACAGGTTCTGGCTCACCTTTCCGTTTCGGGCCCTGTGTGAGAGATCAGCAGTCAGCACTCCAGTTTTTCAATTCGCCTTTTTTCCTTTCATCCTCCAAAAATCCACGCCGAGGGTCACCATCTGTTAGAATTCACTAAATGACGTGTTCTTAGATTTCTGAGGACTAAGGAGAGGCTGCTTTCGAATTGAAAGATTATGCAAAAGGTTTAATAAAACAACATAAAAACAGACAAAACACAATCAAACATAAAACATGAAAACACTGTCAGCAGCAGACTGCAAACATGCTTCCCCTTGTCGAGACACAGATTGCAGCCATGCGACATGACAAAACAATACACTGCAGCTGACAGCGGACTGAATCCATGATTCTCCTTGTGGAGTCACATCAAAACAGTCCTGCGACATGACAAACAATTACACTGTAAACAGCGGACTTCAACGTGCTTCCCCTGTCGGGGTCACAGATTGAAGTGTCGAATCTTTCTCCTGCTCAGAATTATATCCCTTGGAATTGTGGGTGTCTCCCTGAATGGAAACTGTCCCAGGTTAACGACACACCTCTGATTTCAGGTTTACTCCAGATCACAGACAAAGGTCGTTTCACATGGAAGTGTTGATTATATTCAAGTTTACAGAGTTTGCATTTCCTTTGTTCTAATCACGTCTGGGGATGGATCCCCTAAGGGAGACAAAAGTTACCTTTCCTGTGGGGACAATGAGTCTCCTACATTATGCTAAATAACAGCCATGACCTAAGCAATTCTTTAGAAGCTACAGACGGTGTGAGCCAGACCAATGCTAATCAGTGTAGTTATTTGATTAGATCTAGCAAGTACATTGTGTTTAAACTTTTTAACTTCAACACTACTCTATCTGTAAAGTGTCTTGAGATAACTCGTGTTATGATTTGATACTATAAATAAATTGAATTGAATTGTGTTAAAGTGAACTGTCTCTTTAGTCATGGCCTGGGCATTCACTCTCTAACTGGAACGTTTTGGGACCGATTGGCGGGGATTTGCCACTGCTTCATGTCAACAGTTACCTTAACAGAATACTGTATGTATGTATTTTCTTTTGTAGGGTGCAATTGTTTCAACAAGTTCCTTCCCGAGATGATTTTACAGAGCCACGTTCGCTGCCTCCAGATCTTAGCGCCGCCCAAGATGATTGTGATTGGTTTAAAGAAATGCAAACAACACCTGACCGTGTTTTTTCCTATGTGTAGTGTATGTGTGGAGGGGCCAGATTTTTGCCTGCAGCGCCATGGAGACAGGTCTGGCATTGCGAGAGGACCACTAGTGATCACTGATGCAGTTGTAAGAGAGCTAATGATATGGTATTAGATAGGGTTGGGCAATATATCAATATTTTATTGATATGGTTAAATGAGACTAGATATCATCTTAGATTTTGGTTATCGTGAAATGGTATGTGTGGTCTTTTCCTGGTTTTAAAGGCTGCATTACAGTAAAGTGATGTCATTTTGTGAACGCACCAGACTGTTCCAGCTGATCTGTTTTTTGCCTTTACCCACTTACTCTTTAAATCTATCTTACTGATGATTATTTATCAAAACCCTCATTGTGTAAGTATTTTGTGAAAGTACCAAAATATTGCTGCAATATCGAGGTATGTGGTCAAAAATATAGTGATATTTGATTTTCTCCATATCCCCCAGCCCTAGTTTAAGATGAAGAAGAGGAAACAACAGATCATTTTAGACTATAAAGTTCAACGCAGATTAAATAAACTCTTTTTATAAGTGTAGATTCCTTAATGAATAGTAACAAAGTGCTACATCGTAATCCACACTTGTAGTTTCTTTACAGCAGTCACATTCAGCAGTTTTTGATACTCTGTTATCGAAAGAGAACTTGTGCTACGCTAACATTTGTAGAGAATTCTGTTTCAGATGTTGAGGCTGGTTTCAAAAACCTGACTGAGGAGAGAGGTGACCTGAAGAGGAAGCTGAATAACTTAGGTAAGTGTGATGACTAATTCAATAATCAGAGTTTGGATCCAGAAGCGTGCAAGTCCAATAATGGGCAAATGCAAGTGATTATTTTACATGTAAAGTTCCCGGTAAATGTTATGATTGTCCCAAAGTTTCTTTCCAAGTTGGGAAATAAATGAGAGAGACAGAAATAGGAGTGTTAATAAAGCGTTGTGGATGGAGTCCAACTGGATGCTCTGTGTGCTTCTCTGATGTTCTTATGAAACCTAGCTAGGCCAACATATGAACAGTGGGTTAAAGCACTGACCAGGAGAAGAGCTCCTAAATGCTGGAACCCGCTGTTTTTTTCAATTGCACCTGACTGCAGTACGCAGATCGGGGTTGGGCCAAATGTGGGCGGAGCTAAACGTTTGACTCCGTGGGCACGCCATCTGGTGGCGGACATCAGGCAGCACATTCTCAAACGTCAATGCAATACCTTTATAATATAATATATATTATAGATATATAGATTATAATAAATAATGATATTTGAATTATAGATATATAGATTATAATAAACAATGATATTTGAATTGTAAAAAGGAAAAAAGAACGGGGTTGGGTTTAGGAAAAGAAGAACGGGGAAAGCAAACATGACTCCCGGGAAATGAGCCCTGGTCTCTGGGGAACGCCAGACAACAACTGACGGTTGTTAAGGCAGAGGCGGAGTGGCAATCAATTCTTAAAATGACACATGTAGCATATTACAGAGTGTGCTTCTCAGTATAATTATGCAGTAAATGTCAAGAGATGTAGTCTGTCACAAAAAATGAACTGCATTTCAAATATGTAAACAATTTTCCTTCCTTTTTCATTCATCCATTAGTAAATTATAGCATAAGTCCAAAAGTAAGAGGACTACGAGCTACAGAATGAATGGTGCAATAGATTTTAAGAATTTATATATTGGCTTTACAAATGTAAACAATTTTGCTCACATATAATTCATAAAACTGGCCTCATTTATAACTACTGTCACATTTACATTTGTTGACTTTACAATCATTTTTATTCCCCCCCCAAAAAAAAAATATATTGCCCTTTTGTTGTCCTAATGAAAGTCCAATGAAAAAGATTTGTTAATTTTGTTGTTCATTTGGGTTCTTTCTGTTTTCACTAAGCTCAAGGAAGATGGGAGTATTTCAACGGTAGTTTCTACTACAATTCTTCTATCGAGAAAACCTGGCAAGAGAGTAGTCTTCAAAAGGGTGCAGACCTGGTGATTATCAACAGCAAAGAAGAACAGGTGTGTGTGTGTGTGTGTGTGTGTGTGTGTGTGTGTGTGTGTGTGTGTGTGTGTGTGTGTGTGTGTGTGTGTGTGTTAGAGTCCGGATCGGGCCAAATGTTTCTGTTCGAGCCCAGCCCGCGTCCGGCCTCGGTCACGGACATTAAGAAATTTGTGTGCGAGCCCAACCCGAGCCCGACACAGTTAAAATCTTTTTTTTTCCTCATACTAACGACACCTGTGGGCTACGTTTTTGTGTGGAAAGCTTTTATTAAGCAACTGTAGGAAGGCATTCGGAAATGTCAACAGATGAGCGCATCAGCGCACACGGGGCAGCAAGCTCACGTTGATAAGATGTTAACATTTTCAATGTGTTAACCTTTCCTGATCGATTCGCTTCCGACCGTGATCAGAGAACCAGGGGAGACTGGTTACCTCCAGGGCCCACGGTAGAAAATCAATAACCACTAACTCTGCTCCGGTTGCATCTACAACACGTCTGCTTCCTCTTTCTCTATCTCTCTTCTGCCCACTTACCACACACACACACACACACACACATCAAATCAAACTTTTTAACCTTTTTAACCTCGGTAACATTGACTTACATTAATTTTGTGGAGACATAATAGAATCTAAGCCAGTTTACTAACGTTCCTGCAATTATCATACATCACTTAAAGTCCCTGACAACACATTCTTTTGGCAGATAGGGGCACCACCAATTCTTATTATTTATTCTATAAAGGACACAAACATTAATCAAAATGTCTGTAAACGTGCCAGTGTTAGCCAGCCGGCTAATTTTCAACTGTAGTCCTTTGGCCAGATGATCTTAGACCAGAGAAACAGGAAACAGCAAGACATTAGTACAGATTAAACTATACAGACAATAATCAACAAAACACCATACAAACAGCTAGAGCAACAAAAAATCTTTCTCAGTAAGCCCTGCAGAGCTACAGGAAGCAGCAAGACATTAGCACAGTTTCACATCAGCAGTATCCCCATTCAGTATGAGAAGCCATGCAAGAAACAAAACACAGCCAAGCAACACAGACACCATTCAACCATGCAAAGCAATAACAAGAATTGAATGAATGAATTGTATATGTTTGCCTTTAAGGACCCCCTTGAAAACGAGATGCTACATCTCAAGGGCTTATTCCTAATAAAAGAATTTCCACCAAGCAGTAATAAAAAAGATGGTTGGTTGCTTGGTTTGCGCCGGCCGTTACTGCGTTATTGCTCAATACGGGACCAATTTCAAACATTTTAGGTCACATCAGTCTATTAGACACAAATGCATGTTGGAAATGGTGTCCAGGTTGAAAAAAAAAAATATGGCCCTGTAATTGTCATGTTACCGGTCTTCACGTGACCGGCTGCCAGTTGCCGTCATTTCGTAGGATATCATGAATTGCAACAAACCATGTCTTAAAAAGCTTAGCAACGCATCTATTGTCTGTCCGTGTCTTGGTTGCTCTCCAGCCTCTGTATCTGAACAATGTTAGAGTGAAATACAACTGTTTATCGATAAACACCAACAGGAAGCGGTGTTTAGAAACTGCAGCTCAGAAAATATAACTTGCGTTGTGCTGGAAATATGGAAATTAGTCTGGACTAATGCAAGGTGAAAAGCAGAAAATGCTGATTAGTGGGTCAGACGGCATCATGGGTGCACATCTCAGTAAATATTAAGCAACACATATTGCTAGACACATATAGTAGAAATATGTTACCTTTGAAAATGTATTGAAGGAAACCTGGGGAGCCAGGGGGCCTCATGCAGCTGATAACAGTAATATATAGAAAGTATCTATAATTTAAAGGGGCTATGCTTAAGTTTGTCAGTAAAGTAGGTGCTGGATTGTCGGCCAGTACGAGCACAGCCAGAGATGTACAGCCAGCATCCGATACAAGCTGCTGCTCCACCAAATGACCCAGCAGATTGGCCAGGACTGAGTTGGTGCACAGAGGTCCATTCAAACCAGCACTGCATTTTGTAGAAGAGGTGTCTGTTCAGGCTTATTAAAGGGGGAAAATTGTAGTGAGAGAATTGTGGAGTCAGGTGTGACTGTGCAGCAGACCGGCTCTGCTTTCGCACCGTGAGTCGCAGCCAGTTTGTAACCGAGCTAAGACGTAGCTGGCAGATTTTTGCAATGCAAACATATAAAAAGTGAAGCCATTCTTGCTCTTTGTGGGACTGTGAGCTGCCCTTTGTCAGTGGTGCTGAAGATAACATCTCTGTGGATTTGTGGTGAGACTTCTGCCTGATCACAAGTGTTTTCAGTTAGTTTCAGTGTCTACCTCGTTGTCTCATCCTAACATGCAGTCCCAAACTGAATGGGGTACTACCACAACAGCAGAGCAAGAACGCAGGGTAATCCCCTCCACACTATGGGAAATATCCACTTGTCCTCTTGCGACTGAGTTTTCCTTATTGGAACTCAATGTAACTCACACTGCTGTATTTTAAAAGATAGGTTGCTTTTAATCAGATCGATAGATTTGAATGTGTAGTACGTTTTAGTTTTGATACTTACGTACTTTTAAAACCAGGTACTCTTTTAATTAGTATTATACTGGATGACTTTTACTTGAGTAACAATTTTCTTGTGGTACCAGTACTTTTACTTAAGTATTAAAATTTAGTACTTCTTCCACCACTGGTGATTATTGACGAGTTAGCATTAACCGATCAAATGTGGAGCATTTTTCTTCACAGTGATTGCACAGCAGTGAAATAAAACAACCCCCTACATTGAAACTGCTGTAACTGTAATTGATATTATACTAGTGGTAAGCTGTATAGTATACCGTTATCTGAAATGACGATGAATGCAGTAATGTTAGCCCTAATCAACCTTTAACCACAGTGGTGAAATATCAGAAAACTGTTATACTAGGTAAGACAGTTGAATCTTTGAGTCTCAACTAACTGCTGTTGAAATGTTAGAGATACTACTATAATACAACTATAAAGAATCCTTAAACAGACATTAGCCAAAAGAAGTGTAACCTATATGTAATAAAGGGGGGATGGGCGCTTAAAGTACAATATAAAATTGAGCATAAAATGGGCCGACAAAGCCACCTAGGTTTTTGAACTGAGGCCTAGGACCTCTTTAATACTACAGTAATACAACTAAGGTAAACGATTTCAAACAGGTCCTTTATGCCAGGGGAGAGCAGTAAGACAATGTATTTAAAACAATGAATAAAAAACAAGTTAAGGAATAACACATTTATAAAAAAAAAAAAGGATAAAACAATAAAAATTCCTCCTTAAAAAAATATTTAAAAACCTAAAAACACAACCACTAAAATAAAGTTAAAACAGTCCAATGGAACAGGAGTCTCGGCTTTAAAACGTCCACAGGGATCTGCCAGGAATCAGCCTCCTTTTCATATGTCACCATCCTTGGGCATAACCGGCAACAGAAACTCTGGGCAGTAAAACGTCCTTAGGAACTGCTACCGCTTCATACCATTTACCACCACCAACACCGGTCTCAAAAAAGGGACTGACACGGGAGGGAGAGGTTTTATGCTCTCCCACTTTTTGCCGCTAGCGGTCGGTGTTGGTGTTTCCTTCGTTGTAGCTTCAGGTCTCCTCTACTCCTCTAACAAGGGATTTCCATAAGATGCATAACGACTGCGGACCGCCTCCACTGCGTGCCGGCTGTGTGCTCCGCCCTCCGTCAATACCCACCAGGTCCGGATTTGTTGCGGAACGGCTGCGGCCATGAGTGACAACTGTAGTCACGAGGATCCACAAGCGAATCCACAATCCACGCGAATTCAGGTAGAATAGAACCACAAAACCAACAGTTTGTTTCCATCCAGAGGACTAGAGGGGAAACAGCTCTGTGCTGTGTTTTCAAGGTGTAGTGCAGGGAAATATGATCCGCCGTGAGCACAGTGTATTTTATTTTGTTTCTGTGCTCGACTTCCTGTCCCACACTATCTGCCGTGTGCTGAATTGCTGCAAAGCTCTCAGTCGTCCGGCAAAAATAGAAGCTCTGCGTATTTGCTCCGGAGGGCTGCAAACTGACGGAACTGGGACGGAGTAGGGACGGAGTAGGGACGGAGGACGCAGCCGTTCCGCAGTCTGTGGAAATACACACACCGACTTTAATGGAAACCTAATGACTCCGCCGACGTTCCGCAGATGTTCCGCAGACGTTCCGCATCCAGTGGAAATTGCCGGTAAGGTTCTTTTGCTTTTCTCTTCGTCCGATCTCCTGTCTGCTTCTCTGCCTGTTCCGTATGCTCTGTCATGCTTCAGCGTCTTCCCTGGTGTGCTCTCCTCCATGATTCTTTTCCCCTCTGCCTTTGGCCTTCTCCTTCTCCCATGTGCCTCCTTGCTGTTCCTGTTCTGCCCTTTTTATCTAAGGGCCTATCAACCCCTTCTCTCACTCCCAGATGCAAGTCATTAGCATGATTAGTAGGGGTGTGCATTAGGGCTTTGACTTTTGCCCAAAAATCATATTCGAAGTTCGTTTGTATATTAATATTCGAATATATTCGAATATTTATTAATAATATTTTGACCATTAAATGCCTTCAGTTTAAAAAAAAAAAATTAAGTCAGACCCTGGATTAACCCTCATGCCCTCCTTAAAAAAACTTACTCTCGACACCTTTGAGGCAAAAATGTCCACGCACTCAAAAACTGTTATTAAATCATCATATATCAATATTTTTTTCTGCTTTTTTTTCATAAATCACTTAAACAACTTGTAACCTAATCAAAACTACCAAACATTCAATCATTTCCAGGATTTTAACCCTTTAAATCCAGTTTATGTATTTGAAGTATTTCATTTTCTATTACAAAAAACACAAAAAAATTTTTTTTTTCCATATAATGAATAATATCTAGATTTGGCTTTGGTGGGGATTAGAGGCTTGGATATGTCAAAGATAAGCAACAAAATTAATTTGATTGCATTAGTATTTTTTACATAGTTCCAGATACTCCCTTTCGACACCTTCGAGGCAAAAATGTACATGTCCAAAAAACTGTTATTAAATCTGTCACGGACGACCAGGAGACAGACTGCAGTAGTGAAGCTGAGCTTTATTAACAATGATCCAACAAAGAGCAGGAAGCAACAGGCAGGAATCCAGGAGCAGAGCAGACAGGTGTGGAGTGGCAGCAGACAACAGGATACGAAGTACAGGTAAGGTAAGGTAAACCGGGATAGACTAGACTAAACGGGAGTGGGTCAGAGCGTCGTGTGGAAAGGAGACTAGACAAGGAGTGTGTGTGGTTGTGCTGCTTATGTAGGTGGTGGTTGATTAGCTGCAGGTGGTAAACTGATGATGAGGCTTGATGAGGTGCAGGTGTGTGTAATTAGGACTGAGGGGACTGGGAGCGTCTGATCTGCGTGGGTGACGAGGAGTATGAATCAGTGGGAGGAGTGTGTGCTGGAGAATGAGAGAGAGGAGTGAGTGCTGGTGACGGTGGGACCCTGACAAAATCATCATATATCAATATTTTTTTCTGCTTTTTTTTCATAAATCACTTAAACAACTTCTAAATTGCTCAAAACTACCAAACATTTAATCATTTTCTGGATTTAAACCCTTTAAATGCCAGTTTTAAATCTTTGAAGTAACAATTATTTATGAAAAACCCAACAAAACATTAATTATTTTCCATAAAATAAATCATAGGGAAATGGGGCTTTGGTGGGGATTAGAGGCTTGGATATGTCAAAGATAAGCAACAAAACTGATTTGATTGCATTAGTATTTTTTATGTAGTTCCAGATACTCCCTTTGGACACCTTCGAGGCAAAAATGGCCCCATTCACTTCCATTATAACCACATGTTTTGATCTCACTGCCTTTACAGTATAAAACCATGCATTCTGTAATATCAGCATTTCATTTGGAAGAAAACTAGTCATATTTGACATTTTTACAGTATTTCACCAGATTCAACCATTTTGCCCTTGTAGGCCGATGCATGAAATTATAGTTATATTATGGAGCTCTGTGTGTGTGTGTGTGTGTGTGTGTGTGTGTGTGTGTGTGTGTGTGTGTGTGTGTGTGTGTGTGTGTGTGTGTGTGTGTGAGGTTTGCGTGAGTTTGCGTGAACCTGTAAGCAAGCAATGATCATTTTAGGGCTGAAAATAGGCATATTTTGAAGGATGAATTTCATGTGTCTTTGAAGACATGCTTGAATAAAAACATTGTCTCCTGCATTTGCTGTAAACTGGCGCTTATAATTTCAAATGGTTTGTGGGACATGGTGGCCCTGAAGACTGGTCTCCCACTATGTACATCCCACAGGCTCCGGGTGGATTCCCCTTTGGACCGGTACACACCAGCCAAGTGTGAAGTCCCATGTATGTTAAAATCTCTTGAGCATCCACATCACTCCATCCTGAGATTGAACACCTCCCGTGTAGGTTTGTCATTTCCTGAATCAGCTGGATCAAGTCAAGAGTGAAGAAAAGGTGGAAAGAGGATGCCACATCATGGATTCTTGATATGGCATATCTCGTGGGCTCTGGCATCATGCCGGTCGGTGCTTGAATGTTGCGCAGTGTCTCAGTATTAGATGGAGACCAACTTGCCAATTCTTCACTGTCCATTCAATGTTAGGATGGAGAGGATCTTCAGTGTCCTCTCCACTTTCAGAGGAAGGGTTAGAGGCACTCACAGAGTTGGAGGACACCAGTGGCCATTTTGTCAGACTCCAGAAACTTGTGTCATCTTCAGATGAGTCCTGCAGTTGGCTGGAAGATAAAGGCTCCTTCTCTTTGCTCCAGGTCTGTCTCCTTCTCTAGAGCCAGGTGCATAAATACACTAATAGTTGTTTTTGTTTACAACAAATGCAGGAGACAATGTTTTTATTCAAGCACGTCTTCAAAGACACATGAAATGCATCCTTCAAAAGAAGCCCTTTTTCCACCCAGATTTACACAAACTCTCTCTCACACACAGACACACATGCATGCACACACACACACACACACACACACACACACACACACACACACACGGCTCCATAATATAACTGGCAAAAGTAAGGTGCGCTTTTTTCACCACTAAAATTATCATTGTTTGTTTACAGATTTACACAAACTCTCTCTCACACACAGACATGCATACATGCATGCACACACACACACACACACACACACACACACACACACACACACAAATATACATATATACACAGACACACACATACACACACACACACACATCCAAGCACGCACGCACGCACCTGCACGCGCGTGCACACACACACACACACACACACACACACACAGCTCCATAATATAACTATAATTTCATGCATCGGCCTACAAGGGCAAAATGGTTGAATCTGGTGAAATACTGTAAAAATGTCAAATATGACTAGTTTTCTTCCAAATGAAATGCTGATATTACAGAATGCATGGTTTTATACTGTAAAGGCAGTGAGATCAAAACATGTGGTTATAATGGAAGTGAATGGGGCCATTTTTGCCCTCGAGGTAGAGGGAGTATCTGGAATTACATCAAAAATACTAATGCAATCAAATCAGTTTTGTTGCTTATCTTTGACATATCCAAGCCTCTAATCACCACCAAAGCCCCATCTACATATTATTCATTATATGGGAAAAAAATCATTTTTTGTGGGTTTTTTTTATAAAAAATGACATACTTCAAATACATAAACTGGCATTTAAAGGGTTAAAATCCTGAAAATGATTGAATGTTTGGTGGTTTTGATTAGGTTAGAAGTTGTTGAAGTGATTCATGAAAAAAAAGCAGAAAAAAATATTGATATATGATGATTTAATAAGAGTTTTTGTGTGCGTGGACATTTTTGCCTCGAAGGTGTCCAGAGGGTACAAAATGAATCATTTAAGTATAAAAGACATGTAAGAGTAACAAACACTGGATTTAAAAAATTTGACTGAAAAGAAGGATTCCTACAAAATTTCATGCCATAAGAAGTAACACAGCAAAAATGATCACAAAATGAAAAAAAAAAATTGAGAAAAATGTACAAAAATGACCGAAGAGGGCATGAGGGTTAAACACAAACAGTGTGCTTTTGACAGGAAGTTCGGAGCTTTCACCGTAGCCTACGTAAGTGGTCTGATGTTTATATTTGTGTGCTGGTGTGGGCGGTGTTGCCAATTTAGCGACTTTTTTTCACAAAAGCGACTAGTGACAAATCCGGCGACTTTCTGTAGAAAAGACCGCAACTTTCTGTAAAATAAAAAAGAGTCGCCAGTATTGTCCAGCGAGCACGCAATGTATTTCTCTCCTGTGGCCGCCGAAACAGTCACCTTTCTCTTCTGTTCTGTGACTGAGGAGCAGCCCCGCCCTCACCTCTGTGCTCTCTCCTCATGTGCAGCAGCACTGAGCAGGCAGGTAGAAAGGGGAGAAGGGACAGGGTGCGGCGCCGGTGTAGGTAGGAGAGACAGCGGAACGCGACGGGAGAAAGACGCCGCTGAGCCTGCCTTCTTTGAGAATTAGGGGTGAATGCACCGCTACCGAGCCACGGCCGAGAGACGTGCGTCGCCGCGACGTGTAGTTACATTTTGAAATGCGTGAAAAAGCCTCGGAATCTGAACTGAAAACGTTTACAAGCAAACGCAATTTGTTTGTTTACAAAAAACAATGCCCATAACAGGTTCGAATATTAAGGGCTGGCTAATATTCGTTCAAATATCATTATTTTTTTTTAATATTCGAATGATATTCGAATAACGAAGTTCGGAGTCAAAGCCTTAGTGTGCATTGGCACTGCCCTCACGATTCGATTCGATTATAATTCACCAGGTAACGATTAGATTCAATTCGATTCTCTGATGAATTGCAATGCATCAAAATTCTACTGCACACAACAAGGCAAATTTTTCATCAGTCATCAGGCAATCAGTCAGATATCCTGTTAAGATTCGGCTGAAATTTCATGCTTTTTGGTCTAAACGACATACCCAAATTAAAAGTGGTACAGCTCCCACATACTTTGACACTCTGGGGTGTGCCTGACATCATTGGAAAGGAAACACTCTCAATTTTTTGTTACAAGTTTCAGGGTGATTCTAGGCCTTACTGACACAGAGTTTCAGAGGCTAGAATGGAGGTCCAAAAAACACATCTGGTGATATACAGATACACCCAGGCCATAGCAACATGTCTCAGGTTATTATAGAAAAAATCCAGATGCCAAAAGACTCAAAAATAGATTTTTCTACAGAAATGTCTGTCCGTTTTGCTGTCATCGGCTTGTCCACTTTCATTGGCCATATCAGAGGCAAACCTGAACGGATTGGCTCATATGAGATGTCTATCAAAAGCTTAGAAGCTAGGGAAATTCGATGACGCCCACTTTGAGCATGTAGCTAGCTGGGCAGAGAAGCTAGTGGCGATAACAAGTGTGGAAATGGAAAATTGTTTCGCGTTTTTTCCTTGTGATTCAGCCAGAAACAGATCGTTTTGGAATATAAAGCTTGGATATTACATTTCCTTGGACTCTTGGGGATTTATGAAAATCAAGTTTTGGGCAACATACCACTTTGTTGCTGAAAGGACAACGAAAACAGGTATGGATGCACTCTCGACAGCTGCGCAGATTATGGCTGAATTGTTTTATTTTCTGTTACTTTGTAACAGTGGTGTAACTGCTATAAATCATCTTATGCTTTGTATGTGGGCTTAAATTAATCATTAGAGGCTAAGCTTTCAATTGGTGTGTATATTTGGAAGATTTAATGCTTTAAAGTTATAAAAACGCTAATGAGTGGAAGTTTTATCGAGGTTACAGCGACGCAGTGTCCCTTCAACGGGACAGTGATCCTTGAGAGGATATTGAACAACAGATTTTATTGGCTGCTATGTGTGTATTATCACTCTCCTGTATCTTTGATACAGAAGTAATTGAAACTTTACAACTTTATTGTCCACTCAAGGCCAGAAAATAAACAGTAACATAATCGATTATGGCACTTTGCCGCATCGATGCTGAATCGTGCATGCCCCGCATTGCAATGCATCGCCGAATCGATTATTGTTGACACCACTAATGATTAGGCCTGCTATAATGTTCACTGGAGGAAGTCAACATTAAAAACACACCACACATTTCAGAATAAAAGCATGCACTACAAGATAAAAACACAGCAAATAAAACCACAGCAAATCCAATAAAAGCATGCTCAAATAAAATAAAAACTTCCACCCCGTGACATATATGTATATTGATATTATACTAACGCTATTCTTTTTAGTCAAAGTTAAAATATTTACTTATTCCTCCTCCCGGTTGTGGATAGAGCCTCTGCAGTGGACAGATGTAGATTTAGCCAGAGCCAGGATGGCATTGTGCCGATATGTGCTCCTCAAATATTTAGACCAAACAGTTGATTGAGTTTGTGCAGCCTAATAATGGGCAAATCATGTTTATATGCAAGTTAACATTAACCTTTGCAGGTCCTGGCTTGACAAGGTTTCTTGCTGAACATCTCTTTTGGATTTTGTCCAGTAGATGGGGCCATTGCTCAATGATTGTTGGTGTTACAAGCAATATCACAATGTAAAAATACTGGAAGGCATTACAAAACAGCAAGAAATATTAAATCATCCCATCAACAAGAATAAATGAAAATGAAAGTGAATGAATTTGATATATAAATCAGTTAATGGGGGAGAGGTTAAAACATGATCAAGCTAATTATATCTCATTTGTTTCCAACCGTTTTAAATTATTTTATGCTTTAAACTGACAAACAAACATAGCGACGCAACATTTCTCACTATTTTCAGAATTTTTACAATAAATGAGAGCAAAAAATAATCAGCGGATTATTCCATAATAAAAAGTAAGCATGGTCAAAATAATACCTAATTTTCCCAATTGAACTTCCATACGTTTACTTATTTTCAAGGCAGTGCTTTTTACTTGTAACAGAGTATTTATACAGTGAGCTATTAGTACTTTTACTTAAGCAAAGGACATTTTTATTCACCACTGCCTGATATCTATTTAAATATTCTATACATGATATGGCTTTAAAGATTACTGTCACTGCCTCTCTGCCCTGCATTAGTCTGTTACCTCTGCCTGTTTGCTGTTTATTTGATTTTTGTCAGTCTGTTCTGACAACAGATGTCTCGTTTGATTTTAGTCTGTGTATAGATTTATTTGTGCCCGTGTTAGCTTTTGTATGTGCGTGTGCTGTTCAGTTTGGGCTTCTGCATTTTGGTCTTCTCTCTGGTTTTCTGTAAGTGACTCTTTACGTTTGATTAAAACAGAAGAACCAATCTGCCTAGTTACATGTCCTGCATTTTGGTCCTAAAATCCTAATTTATCTCACTGAGCTCAGAAATTACATCTCGAGCGACTCGGTCAACTGTTCGGGGCGAGTGTAGGATTCCTCGGTGTAAAACAGCTTTCGGCAGCTCAGCTTTCTCAAGTGTGGCTATCAGACAGGGGAATAAGTTGCCAAGAGAGCTGATAACGTGTAAATTTTAAAAAAAATTCATATCGGGCCAAAAAATGGCTTCTTATAAAACAAACATGTTCACATAATGTATAGTAATTGATGTGTATGTGGGAGCATATTTGTAAATTAATGTTGATGAATGAATGAAGGGTGTGATCATTTTAATGTTGGTTTTGGGATAAATGTATTATTAAATTTACTTGTTGACATCAGCCTGCCCAGGGACTACAGGTGGAAACTAGCACAAGTGCTACAACCTGGTGCTACAACCTGGTATAATGCATCTCCATCTATAATGCATTACTCTATCTGTAAAGTGTCTCGAGATAACCCTTGTTATGATTTGATACTATAAATAAAATTGAATTGAATCTCTCCTGTCTAAGGTTAATGTATATTGTACATTATCCCTGTTTAAATAAATAAAAAACAAATAAAAAAACCTGTTACCTGCCTCAGCACACAGGACCCATTCGACAATTACCATCTTATATGTTTAAAAATCCATAAGACACATTTGACTATTCTTGAAAATGAAATCTCAAAAAGTATTAATGGGAAAAGTACTACTGTAAGTTTACTTTTGTTGTTTAGCATGATTTTGTTATTGTTATACTTGCTGTCCCTGCTCTTTTTTAGTATACAATTCATTTTATTTCTATAGTGTCAAGTGTTTTGACTCAATAGATAGCCTTGAAAAATGATTCTAGTGGAGCATATTTCTAATTTCATATTTTTAGTAGCTGTTGCAGTAAATAATAATAGTAAATAAACTTCACAGGTTCTTAATGTAAATGTTACACAAAATCTTCTCCTGATTATATGACATGGAAATGTCTGATTTGGCCACTTCTCTAATGTTGTCTTCAGTTTGTCCCTTTAATGATAAACATTGATAATGTTTCTGGATATTGAATGATAATGTTTTTTTTGTTCTTCTTTCCAGGACCCCAATATAAGGATTTCCACTGGTGTTTGTGGCTGTCTCTGAGCTCTGCAACATACCCCTCTATAGGCTACAGTTACCTTACAATTTCCTAAACATGGCTAGCAGTGAATTGTTCGACTTTGGAGTGGTAAACACTGAAAATGTGCTTGATGCCTACCAGCAATATGATACAATCAGTGATTTTTTGCATGCTGACCTGCGTATTGGTTTACATGCCACTACTCTGTCCCACCCACAACAATTACTTTCATTCTCATTTGATGTGGATGGGTTGGTGGTTGAGTTCAATAAGGTGAAGGTGCTGCAAGGTCTCCTTCATTGCCTATAGCTCCCCAGGTTTAACTCACTGATACTTAGCCCCCATTATGTGTACCTAAAAAAGCATGTTGATCTCAGCAAGTACACGAGCAATGGATTGACTGCCCTTAACAATTGTGTTGGGTACCAGATAGCTAATGTAGATGGTGGCTATCATCTACTAATGACTGCAGTACCCAGCAGCACCACTGACCCTGACACCAGGCTACTCAAGACACAGCTCTACAGCATGTGTGCTGTAGATAGCTATAAATAACTGAAACCACTGTGGCGTGGAGTTTTGGTATGTGTATGTGTGCCATGAGGGCTAATTAATGTTATGATCCTACAGTTTGTTTATTTGTCTAGTTTTCACTCATTTACATTGTAAGACAGACTCATCAAATGTGTCCCCATTTAACCTGGATTAAATGTCATTTTCTTGCATTTTATTCTTCACGCAATAACCCAAAAGTACAAAGTGAGAAAAAAAATGTTTAGGGTGTTTTTTTTATTTGTTGATGAGCACATGAAATAAAACTAGTTTGACCATTCAGTGATAAAAATGTGTAAGTTGTGTGGCTATTGAACCTTAATGTCTTTGTTTGTATTCTGTCCCTTTTAGTCATTCAGGGATGTGTGAGGTAAACCAAGTGCAGCGTCTGTTACATGTCGAAGGACGAAAAGAGACTGCTCCCTTGCTGGGCCAGTCGGTGGCAGTGAGTCTTCAAAACAGTTGGAATAACTTGTAAGACATCCCACACACACTGCCCTTTATGAACTGCCCAGTGTACACCGGAGGGCTAACTCACTGTATGCTACACAACAATTATCAAGCTTCTTAAATAATAATCTACTACAGCATCAAATATGGTGAAAAGATAGAAGCAAATTAAGCTGTGGAAGGTGTGTAAAATATTTCATCACATGCCATCATGCGATGGC
Organism: Perca fluviatilis; assembly: GCF_010015445.1. Classification (NCBI taxonomy): domain Eukaryota; kingdom Metazoa; phylum Chordata; class Actinopteri; order Perciformes; family Percidae; genus Perca; species Perca fluviatilis. The sequence goes on from NC_053125.1 coordinate 131,280, forward strand.
AGGATTTAGATAAGTGCTCTGTTACTTTTATTGTTTTGACTGTTCATTTCTTTTGTAGGGACTTGAATTTGGCCGCAACTAGTCCCATGCCCATGTTCATCGTCTACATCGCGATGTGCGCATGCGCGATATTCATATCGCAGAACGTTGCGATGTTGACGCTAACACTTTTTTGCTGCTTGATAGAAAAGTAAACTTTCACCCTTCTCTTTTTACATGATTGTTACCGGCCGAGCCTTCCCCTTTAAGACAGGTGGTCATGTGACGTAACATTAGGGGCTGTTATGGGAAGTGAGGTTCTCCGTGTGTAGAAAACTTCTTATATACTGTCTATGGTAGAAAAGTACCGTAAGCGGCAGCTGCCACTGACACAGTGATGCTAATACTTTTCAATGGGTAGTCAGTGTTTTATGTATGCTGCAAAGACAAACTAAATCACCTGATTAATGCAACGTAATCCCGACATCTCCCGGCCATTTTTCACCGCAGAAACGCTGGAAACGTAACGCTAATCTACAACAGCAGTCTGTGTCTAATATAACGTAATTTACACTGATTTAAGTGCTCTTGGATACACAGTTTGTTGAGTGTAGTGTAGAAGCAACATGCATGCATTATTAATATCATTCACTTTAGCCTGGATTGATATTATATGAATACAATGGTTTCATGTCAGTCAACCAGTGTATTTCTTCCTATTTTCCCTCTCCAAAATCTCTTCAGAAGAGTAATCACAGTGCTTACTTGCTTTGGTTTTTGTAAAGCATTAAAGTTCAACAAAGACTGGTTCACATAAGAAAAGTTCCATTTTAATTTTCTTTGAAGATGCACTCCCCTACAAAATCACCCCAGTAGTTGAGAATCATTTAGTATTTCTAAATAGGGCTATTTATGTCCTCTTTTCATATCACAATATCATGCAAGCCTAGTGACTGGGACGAGAAACTCCAGGATTCTGTCATCCTACTTCCAGCTGAACCTGATGTTGCAGGTCATGGCAGCTCTAAAAGCCAACAGCATTGTTTTATATTTGTGTTAAATACTTACTGTCTTTCTGTGTAGTTAAGTGAAGATCTCTGCATTTTTTTTAAAAGTCATCAGCTAATCACTGGTTTTAAAAAGTTATTTTAATATTTGTTTTTTGAAGATATCAATCCTTCGTAAATGTCATGTCTCAAGGTAATAGTATTTGTATTAGTTCACAATGTGTGGAAATGGTATTATAATGTTGAATATAATATAACTGATATTCACATAATTCTTGTTTGATTTGCAATAAAACATCTAAAATGAATTTCTTGTTCTTGTATTATTGAAGAGTAATGTTGGAAAACTACAACATTTTTAAGAATTTTTTTTGCAACCTTAACCTTGAACATTTATTTAACCTTGACTTTTTACTGAAGGGAAAACAATACAACATGTTTAAGAACTTTTATTAAAATGAAGGGTAAGGGTTATAGGGTAAATGAAAGTGACCCACATACCTTTTACTTTTATTTTTTTACTGCTAAAAAAAGACAATACAACAATGTGGATTCAGTGTAACTTCCAGCTTTTGGCTGGGATACATTAATGTACCACATGTTACTAAACTCAGGCGGGGGCAGTCTGGATTCCCTGCGAACCCCCAAAGAGTGCCATGTGCTCCACCCTCAGTCCAATGAGCCAAACAGTTTCTCTGCATGATCCTCCATGTGTTGTAGGTAGGACCTTGCCTTAAAACTGCAGGTGACAAAGCCCTGAGGTCACAATAGTGCCACTGACTGGGTGCTTGAAAGGCATCCTTACATGGATATGTGGTGAATCCACTTACAGTTGGAAGAAATGTATCACAGCTGGTATGCACAGTTGAAAAAGATACTCATAAATGCAAACTTAGTTTTCAGAGAAGGAGGTGATATTTCACTCTAGCGCCTGGCTGCAAATGTTGAAGAAAATGTGTGGGCGTGAACTTTAACCCTTGTGTTGTCCTTCGAGTCCCAGTGACCCGAAGGACAACACAAGGGTGAACGAATTTGGCTCAACCTCCGGCTATAAAATCAATTGGAATGAATCTAATCTGCTCCTGTTGAACAACAAACAGGTGACATCGGCTATTAGTGATGCAATACCAACCCAAAGCAAAATTACATATTTGGGCATCATCATCCACGCATCGCTACAGCGAGTTGTCCATGACAACTACTAAACTATAATAAGTAATGTTCAAAGGGATCTGGCCAATTGGTTTGCGCTGCCGGCATCACTACGGTCCAGGATTGCTGTTGTTAAAATGAACATAGTTCCTCGTGTGAATTTCTTAAGTACAATGATCCCCTTACCCCCGCCAATAAATTTCTGGAAGAAACTTAATACCTTAATTCTGCAGTATATTTGAAATAGTAAACAACCTAGGCTAAAATACTCTACCTTGCAACATACCAAGAACACCGGAAGCCTGGCCCTCCCCAACCTTAAAGTGTACCACAGAGCCTTTCAGCTACGGGACCTCAGAGTGTGGATAGACCCCTCATCTACAGTCCAATGGAGAGAAATAGAGCAAAACCTCATTGGAAGTCTAAGACTGCATGACCTTGCCTTTGCAGGTGTGTTTCCAAAAAAGTGTATGCTAGCCTATGGCCCTATTGTCACCAAAACATTGACCAACTTTAAACAGGTGGAGGAGCAACTTCGCTACACCAATAAGTGGCATTTGAACACCCCAATTTGGCACAACATGCACTTAATGTCTGGTAACAAACATTTTGTTTATAACCAGTGGAGTGACAGGGGTATGTATACTCTAGACCAGTTATTCAATGGGGAAGGTATGTTGAGCTTTGAGGACCTGAGAACTAGCTTTGAGATCCCTAGGAAAGCCTTTTTCCTTTATAGTCACTTAAGATCAGCCCTAAAATGTTATGGAGTACCATTGGGAAACAGTCTTGAGACTCACCCAATCATTAAATGGCTTGTTGATTTTCCTGTGAGAGGATTAGTGTCCAAGATTTATGCTAAATTAACCCCTTAACACTCCTGTAAAATTAGCCAAAAACGCCTATCCAAGGCATACCCATAGTAAATTGGAAGCTGTTCTTGAACCATTTGTTCTACATGCATGTTTATGGTTTCTTTTGAAAGGTAACACTCTGAGGCTTCTTTCCCAACAGTTAGAATTAATGTAAGTGCTATTGGCTTTGAGTAATAGAAGTTTGAATATACTGGAAAATATTTTTTTTATGTCCGTCTGCATTATTTTTTATAGCAAAATGCCTGTAGATGACTTTTGCTGGGACCTATTAGTCTGAAAACACAATGGGGCTATAGCATGAAGTCTTACACAGTCCCAGTTGAAATTTCATATCAATATCTCATAAAATGAATATTCTACACCCGTTTTTGTAGGGGTATATGTCTAGGCGTTCACGAAAACGGACATTTTAGTGACTCTAAAAAGGACCCTTGGTAATGATGGTCACATACCTAGACTAAAAAGACTGCTACCCATGAACATTTGACATTACAGTCATCATTCAGGGCTCTATTGAAAGGTTACATTAAGAGCTATCCTCTCTCATATCCAGAATCACTATCAGTATTTCTGACACAGAGTAACAGAAGCATAAACACAATCAATTGCAGTTTTCTAACTTTGTGTGTAAAAAAAGTCAAAACAAGTGGTAAGGTGGAAAAGTACTGTATAAAAAGGTAACAAAATATTTACAGCTGTTAACATATCTAAATAAACATATTTACAATTATGTATGTACAGGTTATCTGCTACATGCAACAAAGCACAAAGAACGTTTGAAGACACAAAAAGGACCCTTTCGTAAAAAATTTCAAATAAGTGCTATGGTGAAAAAGTAGTGCAAAAAAAGCATTACTATAAAACTATTTACATATTATCTAAATCCACATATTTAGAGGTTATTGGCAACATGCCAGACATTGTAAAAATCTCAAGTGACAAAGCACAAAGGACATTTGAAGACCCATAAAGGAACCGCTGGTAAAAATGGTCAACAAAGTAAAACAAGTGCTATGCTGAAAAAGTATTGCGAGTACTATTATATAACTTTTTACATACACATATCTATAAATTGCAGGAACCCAGCAAATCAAATCCATACTTCACTGTTAACCGTCAAGCCACTAAATAAACCTGTATGGAAAATGTGTTAAATTAGTTAATGATCATATGACATAAGACAGCACAATCTCTCCTTCTCTCTTTGCGCGCACACAGACACACACGGTCCGCATCTGGTGGTTGATGAACGCAGATATGTGCTGCAGGCACATTTTCAACAGCCACTGTACTAGTATTTACAATTACAGGTTACTGGCAACATGCCAGTCATTATAACAGTCACGGCCAGCGACAAAACACAAAGGAATATCGCAGGTGGAGCACTTCACTGGTGTCTTTGCATGACACTGCCTGCACTTAAGCCGACCAGCAGTGCTGTGCCCACTGATATACACTGGCCTGTGATGTGCTCCACGTGGAGCAGGAGGTGGTTCGGGTGTGGCTGTGGAGGAAGACCCCGCCTCTGCCAGCTCCACTGCAAGCGTCTCTCTGAATGCCTTCTGATGCAGAGGTACCTCTCCTTTGCCAATTGCAAGGTCCTTCTGGAGGAGGAAGGCGTTCACAATTGCGATGTCCATGAAGTGGTAAAACAGAGTCTTGTACCACCGTTGGGTCTTTTGCAGGACTTTGTAATACCCTATGAGGGCATCTGAGTGGTCCACTCCACCCATGCACCTACAGTAGATGAACAGACAATATACAAAAACATTAATGTATACAGCACACAAATAACACTTCCAAGAGCATACATGAAAATGTAGTTGAATATATAGTACGTACCGGTTGAATATATAGTACGTACCGGTTGTAGTCCTTCACCACTGGTGGAACTGAGACGTCCTTCAGCTGCCACTGCCCATCTGCACCTTTGATCCTCCTCTGCACTGTGTCCTCTGCGTGGGCCCTGTGGAGAGTTGAGCACAGAAAAACATCCCTTGTGTCTCGCCACTGAACAAAGAGCAAGGAGCCATTCCTGATCCAGCGTATGCTGCCACGGGGAGATTTTGAGACCAGAATGTTGACCTTTGACCTTGGGAATCCGATTCTGTTTGTGCGGATGGTTCCGCATGCCCAGATCCTCTTAAGAAGGAGGTCACGAAACAGGATTGGACTTGTATAAAAATTGTCCACAAAGACCTTATAGCCAGTGCCCAGCAACTGTACATCAATTAGCTCCATCACTGCCTCATAACTGAGTCCCTTACCACTGTTTCCCTGACACTTTCCCTCATAAACAAAAAAGTCCCATGTATAACCGTTCCTGGAGTCTGCCAGAACAAAGAGTTTATAACCCCAGCGAACAGGCTTGTTTTTCATGTATTGTTTCAGACCAGTGCGGGCTTTTGAAGCAACCATTCGCTCATCAATGGCGATTTCCTGGCCAGGGTGATAGTTTCTTCTACAGGAGTCCCTCATCTCCTCGTAGAGCGGCTTTATCTTACCCAGGCGGTCGTAGGCTCCTGTGCCTCTCCTTTCATCATTAGCAGCATCCCCCACAGAGCTGCTGAGGTGAAGGGACTGGGAGATCCTGAGGAACTTTTTACCAGTCATTACCCGTCTCGGGAACGGCAAGCTATAAAGATGACCCCCACGCCAGTAATCAGTGAAAGAAAAGCATTTGACTACACCCATGTAAACAACTAAAGACATGAATGCAAACATGTCCTGCAATGTCAGATCAATCCACGGGATAGAGGGTGTTGAATGGTGTGTTGATCCACAGTTGTTGGTGTTTTGAAGTATTGTCTTCAAAACAGAGTTGGTAAAAAATAGTTGAAACAACTGGAGGGCTGTGTACGTAGCAGTACGTATGAGCTGGGGTCCTGGGACATTTCTGGGTCTGAAGGTGGGCTGTGGTGGTGTGATGTCTGGAACGTCAACATCATTCCACCTCTCTTCAGATGGGCTGGTTGATCTGGCTTGACTGCAGCCTCTCCCTTTTCCTCGTCCTCTACCTCTTTGTCTCCTGCTGTTCTGGGGAGTTGGAAGATGAGGCTCCTCACCTGATGAACTGTCCTGCTGCTCTACGCCTCTCCCTTTTCCACTACCTTGTCCTCTACCTCTTGGTCTCCTGCTGTTCTGTGGAAAAGGAAGCTCCTCACCTGATGAACTGTCCTGCTGCTCCAATCCATGTGGCCACTTGCTCACTGGTGCAGATGTAGCTGGCTCCCAATCCATATCTACATCACATTTCCTATAATGTGAAAATAAAGAAATAACAGTAATTACAACTAATGTTCTGAATGCGAAGCCACCAAAAAATATTAACAAATGTGTAGATATTACCATAGATATTTACATAAATACAATAACAGCTCCAAACTTGTAATGCAGTATTTACTCAAACGTTTTCTTTTGCAACACTTCTTGCAGTAAATGTGGAGCAACATAAATGTGTAACATTAGCTGTGGAGCTCTCAGCGAGAAGAGTAGAGAGCAGGGTTGCCTTTAGATGAGAGACAACTTTGTCTGGCTCATTTAGTGTTACGTTAGCATGATAGTTTGGTGAAATTAGCAAGCTAGGGTTAGCTTAGCGAACTGTCCATTCTCTAAATTAGTAAACATTTAAATCATCTAAACACTCTTCAACAGTCAAACTGAAGCAGACGGTGAGCTCCAGGTCACAGCCTGTCTAAATATACAGTAACGTTATATACGTAAAATACTCACTTGTCGAGAGTAATGTCTCCTCCCTGTAAAAACATGTCCTCTGCCACGGAGTCGATGCAAGACATTTCACTGTCTTTCTCAGACATTTCCTCCTCTGACTCGTCGCTTTCACGTGGCCGAGTACACTCTTCCACTGCCTCTTGGAGGGTATATCTTCTTGACTTGCTAATTTTCGCCATTCTCAACTTCTCGTTCGTTTAGGATGCAGAAAGTAGTGGGGACGATATTTTGCCGGTGTTTGCACTAGACAGATCATTCCTTTGTTTAGGATTGTAAATACCCGCGAAAGCATCAGTTCCCCATATTGAAAAGTTGATTGGCTATGCAAAACGTCAGTCATCGGCACAACCAGTTGCAATTGGCACAAAATAAAAGGCGCATCCACCTTCTTTCACCGCAGGGCCCTCGTTGGCTATTCTAGGCTTGAAGACGAGGCCAGGAAGGTCCTATTGGTTCAAGTGAGGTGTCAATCGAGAAGGTCAGAGTGCAGGGCCATTTTGATATCAGATACCGGCAAGGAAATATATGCAAACAAGATTTACTCCAGGAAATACAGTAAAATATTAAATAACTGCCGCGAAATTTGAAATTTAAAACAGCTGTCCGTGGATATATTTTAATGTCATAATATGTTTGGACTAAATAGTTTACTGGATTTGATAGTTCGGACCTTTGTCAATGTAAAAAGACCGTTTTTGTCAGAATATTACGGATCTGTGGATTACAATGAGGCTTCAAAGGTGAGTTACCTCAATTTTGTAGTTGTTTGTTACTCAGACAGAGGGGATGCTTGTACCTGCTGTTGTTATCGTGTCTTGGAATAGATTGTATCAGTGAAATCACAAGAGTTTTAGCTTTCTAAAGATGTGTGGCATGAGTAACTACTTAAATATAGGAGCTGTATACATAGCATCACGTGTTAAAAAGACGCCGACGGCCCGTGGGCGGGCCGTCGGAACGTTAAGGGGTTAATACAATCATCCGTAGGAGAACTCCCAATACTAAAGAAATGGTAGCGAGAGCTGAGCCCAGAGGGGAACGTAATTAATTGGGAGACAGTTTGGGACAACATTTCTCACTGTTCCAAGTGAGAAATGTTGGAACATAGGACATATTGGACTCCTCAGAAGAGATACGTCTCTAAAGCCATTCCTACTCCCTAATGCACGTTCTGCCAACCTGAACAAACTGGAACTTTCCTGCACATGGTCTGGGAGTGTGAACAGGTGCATGAGTTTTGGAATACAACAACATCAATAATATCTGATGTGATAGAATGTCAAGTTCTTCCGGCTGACCCGATTGTTTTGTTACTTGATGACTCTAAATTACACCTGCTTGGGAGACAAAAGAAAGTTTGGATAGCTGGATCAACCGCGACCAAGAAAATGATAGCTCAGCGCTGGCTCCCCCACTCACTTTGTATAAAACAGTGGTTGGCATATTTTCTGGGCATAATTATGCTTGAGCTCTCTACAGCAAGGATTAACACAGCCAAATCATCTAGTATAGACCTATGGAAAGGTGCAGCAGCACAGCTATCAGTCCTAATAACCCCAGCATAACAAGAAGTAGAGGAGGGCAACTAGACAAGGTGGGATTCCTGTTTTTATTTTTGTTTGTTTTTTCCTTCTTTTCCTCGAGACCGTGGAGGGTGGGGGGTGGTAGAGGGGGGTTGTTCTTGTTCAAGTGTGTTTGTCTGTTCTGTTGTTAAAAAATTGAAAAAATAAATAATAAATTGATCTTAAAAAAAATATTGTGATGGTATCACAATCTAATAGACTTCTTTTCGTGAAGCCATCACAAACTGCCGTGAGACTGGGTTGGATCAACTCTATGTGAAGGAGATGTGTTGCACTGCATGAGGCAAATGGTGGTCACACCAGATACTTACTGGTTTTCGGGACCCCCCCATATAGTAAGATTGCACATTTTAGAGTGGCCTTTTATTGTGGCCAGCCTAAGGCCACCTGTGCAATAATCCTGCTGTCTAATCAGCATCTTGATATGCCACACCTGTGAGGTGGATGGATTATCTCGGCAAAGGAGAAGTGCTCACTAACAGATTTAGACAGTTTTGTGAACAATATTTGAGAGAAATAAGCCTTTTGTTAGTATACGTACATTCTTTATCACTATTCCATCAAGTTAAAGGAATTTAATTATTTGATGGGAAAAGGTATCATAACCTTTTCCCATCAAATAAGGCAGGCAGATATTCTATGGCACAGGAAAAGCTGGTTAGAAGCTACTCTGACCAAATCCATGAGGACATAAACAGGAATGCACAATTCAAGTGACTAAGCTGAGCCAAGGATGAGGCCAGCAGAGAGTGGTTGCTATGGTGCAGAGTTGATTAGTGGATGGTTGCAGGTGTGCAGCTGGGAGCAGGTGAATCAGCTTGGAACCAATCAGGAGCTGCATTCAAATGCATACTTTTACTCCACTACTATTCAGAGTAAAGTAGGCCTATTGTATGTTTTACTTTACTATTTATATCATAACTTTACTTACTTTGCAGATTCAGATTATGATGTATTAAATTGGTTAAAGATGAGACTGTTGATCCGTGGAGAAATTACAAGCTACCTGTCAAGTCCTACTTCTGTGTTTATTTTGGTGAAAGTTACTCAAAAGTATTTGAATGCATTATAATTGAGAGACCGTAATATTTTAATATAAGTAATTACTTTCAAATGACAGGAACTAGTAATCTATAATTTATTGATGAGGGAACGCCATCAAAACAATTTATTTTTAAAAGGACCTGATTGGAAGAAGAACCTGGGGTCTCGTTTCTGAAACTGTGTGTAGGATTCTTACTAAAAGTGTACGTACGCCCAAATGGTCAAAAGGTCGCCCTGATTTCTTTAACTGTGAAAGCAAGTCTCTAGAGTTGATCTTGTAATCTTTAAGTGAGATAGTGAGAAGCAACCTTTAGAACTTCAATGAGGGAGGCTGTTGGACATTCTTTGAGTGTGTCTGTGTCTTTTTTCTGTTTGTCTGTCTCTCCCCCCCCATTCAGTAAGTTTGTGTCTCTGTGCTGCTGTTCTTCTGCAGCCTGGAATGACTGTATTTGCATATCAATCACTGTCACAGGTAGCTGAGGGACTCAGAGTTTGACAGGGGATTTAAGACAGCCCAATGTTCCAGCGGTCATTCAAAACTTGTCATAAACTAAACCTGTGTTTTTTTACAAGACCGTAGACATACAGTACAGGCCAAAGGTTTGGACAAAACTTCTCATTCAATGAGTTTCCTTTATTTTCATGACTATTTACATTGTAGATTCTCACTGAAGGCATCAAAACTATGAATGAACACATGTGGAATTACGTACTTAACTTAAAAAAATGTGAAATAACTGAAAACATGTCTTATATTTTAGTTTCTTCAAAGTAGCCACCCTTTGCTCGGATTACTGCTTTGCACACTCTTGGCATTCTCTTGATGAGCTTCAAGAGGTAGTCACCTGAAATGGTTTTCCAACAGTCTTGAAGGAGTTCCCAGAGATGCTTAGCACTTGTTGGCCCTTTTGCCTTCACTCTGCGGTCCAGCTCACCCCAAACCGGATGGGATGGCATGTCGCTGCAGGATGCTGTGGTAGCCATGCTGGTTCAGTATGCCTTCAATTTTGAATAAATCCCCAACAGTGTCACCAGCAAAGCACCCCCACACCATCACACCTCCTCCTCCATGCTTCACAGTGGGAACCAGGCATGTAGAATCCATCCGTTCACCTTTTCTGTGTCGCACAAAGACACAGCGGTTGGAACCAAAGATCTCAAATTTGGACTCATCAGACCAAAGCAAAGATTTCCACTGGTCTAATGTCCATTGCTTGTGTTTCTTGGCCCAAACAAATCTCTTCTGCTTGTTGCCTCTCCTTAGCAGTGGTTTCCTAGCAGCTATGTCCTGCATGAGAACGACCCCGCCTATGCTAGTCACCTTATGGAGGTGTTGCTGGCAGGCTACGGAGCGAGAGTTTGGCTTCCCTGTCTCCAAGCCTGGTGGCCTTTCCGATCCTGATGTGCAGCAGGCAACCAGTCTACCTGTTTCCAAGCCTGTTTGTCCTCCAGAGTCTCTTCAGCTGACGTAAAGCCCTTCAGAACCCCAGCTGACGTGCAGTCAACCAGAGCCTCAGCGACCTGGCCAGCACCTTTGTCTGCTTCTCCAAGTCAAGACAAGTTTCAACCTGGAGGAGAGCCAGAGAACTTTATGACCTTGTTCCAGTATTTTGCAATGTTGACCAGAAAGACTGAGGAGGCCAAAGCTGCCAGCCTTCAAGCTGGTAGACAACAGTCCATTTCGCCATCTAGCAGCTCTCCTGAAAGCTTGACTATTGGCTCAACGGCAACCTACCCTGCAGGCACCCTCAACAACAAGCAGTCCTTTGAGGGAACTCGCCTAGCCATATTCCCTGGGAACCGTGGGGGCCGTAGACGTGGAAGAAAACAACCTGGCTCCCGACGCCATGCCCTGCTTCACCCTCTCTTCAGCCCACAGTCCTCGCCGTCCAGCGAGCCCGTGCTGTCCACCAAGCCTGTTCCTGAGCTGACCAGTGTTCCTGAGCTGACCAGTGTTCCTGAACCGCCGCTGATGTGCAGCCGCCCAGAACCGCCTCAGCTGACGACTGACCTACCAGGGTCTGCGTCGACTGACCTCCCAGAGTCGACAACTCTTCCAGAGTGTTCGCCTACGGGCAAACCAGTTACTTTGTCGGTTTTCGGCACCCCCGGAATTATGCCGGTCTCCGGTGCCCCTGAGACCGCCCCAGTGACTTTGCCAGTCCCCGGCGCCCCTGAGACCGCCCGTGGGACTTTGCCTTTGTCCTGCCCCCCTGAGACTTTGCCTTTGTCGGCGGTCCGGCCGACTCCTGCCCCCCGTGTTTTGTCGGCGGTCTGGGCGACTCCTGCCCCCTGTGTTTTGTTGGCGGTCCGGCCGACTCCTGTTCCTCGTGTTTTGTCGGGGGTCCGGCCGACTCCTGTTCCTGTTACCTTGTTGGCAGACACTGGCCCAGCTGACTCATCGCCTGTCTCCAGCTCAGCTGACCTGTCTTTTGACTTCGGCCCAGCTGACTCATCGCCTGACTTCGGCCCAGCTGACTCCTCGCCTGTTTTCTTCCCAGCTGACTCCTCGCCTGTCTTTAGCCCAGCTGACCCGTCGCCTGCCCGGCCCTCAAAGGGTTTCAGCCTTTGCCGCCGGCCTCCAGAGGGGTCTCGCCTTTAGCCGCCGGCTTCCAGAGGGGATTCGCCTTCACGGACGGCCTCCGGAGGGGATTCGCCTTCACAGACGGCCTCCTAAGAGTCTTCGCCGACCTGTTCACCCACCTGAGAGGCTCTACCTTCGCCAAACTGTTCGGCTGCCTGGGATGCTTCGCCTTTGCCGCTGGCCGCCTGAGGGGCTCTATCTCCTCCATGATTTGAAGGGCATTAGAGAGTAAGTCTGTCTTGTTTAGGTTAAAATAAAAATCTGCATGAAAGAAGCCTGATTAGAACAGCAACTAAATCCTAACATGTGTTTCAACAGGTGGGAGAACGCCTCCTTCGGGCTTGGAAGACGATTATCACAGCCAACTTTTACCTGCGCAATGTCTACCAGTTCATAAAGTATTTCAAGGAGACACCTCCTCCCCTCTGCAGACTGACCCAGCCCCAAATCATCGGGCTATTCAGGGCCGAGAAACAGGCCCTGAACTTCATCGGCAGGAGAGTTGTGACCCACCAGATGGAGGAAAAACGGAAGAAATTGGAAAGGGTGATTTCCAGGGACACCCTTAAAACGTGTCAGGAAATGTCAAGGAAGAAGATCCCTGCAATACTGAGTGCTATTCTTCTCAACACAGTCTCTCTCAAAGGGGCTGAAACTTTGCTCTCTTTTCTTTTTTCAGCTGAACTTGAAGCAGACCCCCTGTCCCAGGTCCGCTACAAATTTTATGGATATGTATCTGCCCTTGTTGGCAGCATCTACGGCCACAAGCCGGGGGTGCTGGCGAATATGAGAGTGGCAGAGGTCATGGCGGCCAAGGAACGGGCAGATGAAAGTGTGGTGATTTTTATAAGTATGACTGGACAGAATTACAGTTGTAGTCGCTGCATTTTATTTGAAAATCATCTGACAAGAGTGTGGATATGTTTTCTGTGTTTTGCAGGTCAACGAACACAAAACCAACAAACACTTTGGGCCAGCTCAGATATTATATATATATATATATATCTGGACCAGGAGGAGTTCTCCTGGATGGAGAGGTGGCTGGCCATCCCTACAACCTGGTGTTTTTACAGCGGGCAAGGGCCCTGTAAAAAAACAGGGTATATAGCAGACGGTGTGGGTGGAGATTGGCCTGCCGGGGAGGCCCAACTTCACCAACCTAAGGACTGCAGTGTCAGCACATGTGAGTTCTCCTTCTTTTAGATTCTTCAAAGTAGCCACCCTTTGCTTTTTTTGATAACTCTGCAAACCCTTGGTGTTCTCTCAATGAGCTTCATGAGGTAGTCACCTGAAATGGTTTTCACTTCACAGGTGTGCTTTGTCAGGGTTAATTAGTGGAATTGTTTCCCTTATTAATAAAAAAGCAAAGGGTGGCTACTTTGAAGAATCTAAAATATAAGATATAATATGTTTTCAGTTATTTCACACTTTTTTGTTAAGTACATAATTCCATATGTGTTCATTCATAGTTTTGATGCCTTCAGTGAGAATCTACAATGTAAATAGTCATGAAAATAAAAAGGAAACTCATTGAATGAGAAGGTGTGTCCAAACTTTTGGCCTGTACTGTATGTGTGTGTGTGTGTGTTATGCAATTGTTTTGGCTTTACTGTTGATCAACTGAATTATACCTTGCACTGACATAAAATTGTTTTTCAGCTTGATCAATCCGTCAAAGACTTGATTGATGGGCAGGACATAATGACCCCACCAGCGATGAGGACATTATAAATACATCCGAGGCACCAGGTAAAATAACAATTGTAGATGTAAAGACTAATTAAATGCTGAAAAACTGTTGACAGATTAGTTGTTTTGTCATTCAGGGTGCCAGGTGTCCTACTTTCAAGTTTGCACAAAACCGATCAAGCAGTGACATTTTCCTAACTGGTGTGTCCAAAAATGGTCAATGTTTATAAAAATGTCTTTATTCAAATTATTGATTTTATTAATTATTCTTTGCATATTATTATTCTTTTACATGTTCTGGAGATATCTCTTACTTTAATTTTTATCTCATTAACCACAGCACAACATCCCTCTACCCAACAAAGGGGTGAAGAACTCACCACCTCTCTTCCCACTCACAAATCGGGATCGAAATGTCGCAAAGGGGATGCAGAGTCTGCTGAGCGACAGAAACTTAATTTGTTACAGCAAGTCACTTCAGTTCTTGCCACTCCAGATCCTTATAGTTCCTTTGGACATCAAGTTGCTGTCGAACTTAAATTAATAAAAAATGTAAGCATACAGACCAGGGCAAAGAAGAAAATAATGAATATTTAGTTTGAGGCACAGGAGGCTGACCAGTCCACTCCATCCCCATCCTCACACATTCCACCGGCTACATACTCACCTCTCACACCTACACAAATGCTCTCCTCAACCCCTTCAAACACACAGCCACAACATCAACACTACCATCAGCTCCTGCCTCCTCAGGGTCCTGCTCAGCCTCAAAACTATTTCAGGATATTAGAAGATATGGATGAGTAGTTGCAGATAAAATATGCAGTACGATATACACAAAGTTCATCACACATGCACACAACATCATTAAAGGGATAGTTCCTCCAAAAATGAATATTTTGTCATTACTTACTCACCCTCATGTTGTTTCAAACCAGTTTATGACAAAATATTCATTTTTGGGTCACCTATCCCTTTAACACCTGAATGTATGACTATGGCATTTGAAGTTACTGTAAGAAATGTGAATGAAATTAATGTAAGATATGTGCATTTGAAGTTACTGTAAGAGATGTACATTTGAAGTTACTGTAAGAGATGTGCATGAAGTTAATGTAAGAGATGTGCATTTGAAGTTACTGTAAGAGATGTGCATTTGAAGTTACTGTAAGAGATGTGTAGTTCAAAGTGAAAGCTTTTGACAGTTGTCTGAATTAATTAATATTTTAAAATGTTGAGTTGGCAGTTTAATACTTTTGTATGCTGAAAATAATTGAATAAAGAACTGAAATGTGATCATGAATACTGTCTTTATTTTAATAATAGCAAATAGACGTGCTGTGAGTTTAAATTACTAGTGCTGTGTCCGTTGTAAACAGGCTGATTACTTGGCCTGTGGTGTTGCTGCTTGTAGAATTTATCAAAACCAAAGTTTACCCCAAAATGACTTACAGAAGGCCCCTGAAGCACTTAATATGCAACTCCACTGTATCCTACTATCTATTGACTTAGCGTAGGCTACGTCTACATCAGAGGAAGACATAGGCGCCACTACCGTGGGTGCTCGAGTTCCCACCCACAGGAAAATACCACACCCACTGAGCACCCACGTGTGCCAGACTGCCAGTAGACTACATTTATTTAAAATTAAAACAGACAACAGCAATGACGCGACCATTGGAGGACATCACGAATATGGATGTGTACAATAATGATCATGTATGGATGAGAATGATAAAAATGGACAGATTTTTAAGAAGTCTAATTCACGAATGGATAAGGATACGCCAGAGCCTGGACGGACCCCTTGGACCGCGATTTTTTTTTTATCATATTTATCCATCTTCTTCCGCTGCTTATCCGGTGTGTGAGTTGGCCGGGGGAGCTAGCACCAGCAGGGGACCCCAAACCCTTTCCCTTTCGAGCCACATTAACCAGCTCTGACTGGGGGATCCCAACGCGTTCCCAGGCCAGGTTGGAGATATAATCCCTCCACCTAGTCCTTGGGCTTCCCCGAGGCCTCCTCCCAGCTGGGCCGTGCCTGGAACACCTCCCTAGGGAGGCGCCGGGGGCATCCTTACCAGATGCCCGAACCACCTCAACTGGCTTCCCTTTGGCGGCGAAGAGCAGCGGCTCTACTCCGAGCTCCTCACGGATGACTGAGCTTCTCACCCTATCTCTAAGGGAGACGCGCCAGCCACCCTCCTGAGGAAACCCATTTCGGCCGCTTGTACCCTGGATCTTCATGACCATGGGTGAGGGGGAGGCGAAAACTGACCCGGTAGATCGAGAGCTTTGCCTTCTGGCTCAGCTCTTTTTCGCCAATGGTGCGATAGATTGAATGTAATACCGCACCCGCTCGCCGATTCTCCGACCAATCTCGCGCGCCCCCATTGTCCCTCACTCCTGCAAACAAAACCCCAAGGTACTTGAACTCCTTCACTTGGGGTAAGGACTCATTCCCTACCTGGAGAAGGCATTCCATCGGGTTTCCTGCTGAGAACCATGGCCTCAGATTTAGAGGTGCTGATCCTCATCCCAGCTGCTTCACACTTGGCGCGAACCGATCCAGTGAGTGCTGAAGGTCACAGGCCGATGATGCCATCAGGACCACGTCATCTCGCAAAGAGCAGCGATGAGATCCCCAGCCCACCGAACTGCAACCCCTCCCCACCCCGATCACGCCTTGATATCCTGTCCATAAATATTACAAACAGGATTGGTGACAAAGCGCAGCCCTGGCGGAGGCCAACCCTCACCTGAAACGAGTCCAACTTACTGCCGAGAACCCGGACACAGCTCTCACTTTGGTGGAAAGAACTGGCCCTAGAAGAGAGCCCCTCACCCCATACTCCGGCAGCACCTCCCACAGTATCTCCCGGGGGACCCGTATCCCTTCTCTTCTCAGATCCACAAAACACATGTAGACTGGTTGGGCATACTCCCAGGCTCCCTCCATGATCCTTGCGAGAGTAAAGAGCTGGTTCGTTGTTCCACAACCAGGACGGAATCCGCATTGTTCGTCTTCAACCCGAGGTTCGACTATCAGCCAAACCCTCCTTTCCAGCACCTTGGAGTAGACTTTACCAGGGAGGCTGAGAAGTGTGATACCCCTGTAATTGGCCCACACCCTCTGGTCCCCCTTTTTAAAAAGGGGAACCACCACCTCAGTCTGCTACTCCTTTGGCACTGTTCCAGACTTCCACGCAATGTTGAAGAGACGTGTCAACCAGGA
This sequence comes from Perca fluviatilis, assembly GCF_010015445.1. Classification (NCBI taxonomy): domain Eukaryota; kingdom Metazoa; phylum Chordata; class Actinopteri; order Perciformes; family Percidae; genus Perca; species Perca fluviatilis. The sequence continues at coordinate 148,160 of NC_053125.1, forward strand.
CAGCCCCTCCACACCCAGAGCCTTGAGCATTTCTGGACGGACCTCATCAATCCCCGGGGCTTTGCCACTGTGGAGTTGTTTGACTACATCAGTGACTTCCGCCTGGGAAATCGACGACAATCCCCGTCATCCTCCAGCTCTGCCTCTAACATAGAGGTGCATTGGTTGGGTTCAGGAGTTCCTCAAAGTGCTCCTTCCACCGCCCTATTACCTCCTCAGTTGAGGTCAACAGTGTCCCCTCCTTACTGTACACAGCTTGGATGGTTCCCGCTTCCCCCTCCTGAGGTGGGCGAACAGTTTTTTTCCAGAAGCACTTTGGTGCCGACCGAAAGTCCTTCTCCATGTCTTAATCAAACTTTAATTTTGCTGGTCTTGCAGCAATGGAAATTTTTGAACATTGTCCACTTCGGGTTCAATGCCCCCAGCCTCCACAGGGATGCACGAAAAACTCCGCCGGAGGTGTGAGTTGAAAGTCTGTCGGACAGGGGCCTCCTCCAGACGTTCCCAATTTACCCGCACTACCCGTTTGGGCTTACCAGGTCTGTCCAGAGTCTGTCCCACCCCCTGACCCAACTCAACACCAGATGGTGATCGGTTGACGGCTCCGCCCCTCTCTTCACCCGAGTGTCCAAAACATACGGCCTCAGATCAGATGAAACAATTATAAAATCGATCATTGACCGTTGGCCTAGGGTGCTCTGGTACCAAGTACACTTATGAGCATCCCTATGTTCGAACATGGTGTTCGTTATAGACAATCCATGACTAGCACAGAAGTCCAACAACAAACAACCATTCTGGTTTAGATCAGGGAGGCCGTTCCTCCCAATCACGCCTCTCCAGGTGTCTCCATCATTGCCCACGTGCGCGTTGAAGTCCCCCAGCAGAACAATGGAGTCCCCCACTGGACGCCCCATACAGGACTCCACTCCAAGGTCTCCAAGAAGGCCGAATACTCCGAACTCCTGTTTGGTGCATATGCACAAACAACAGTCAGAGTTCCCCCACCACCGCCGGAGGCGTGGGGAGGCGACCCTCTCGTCCACCGGGGTAAACTCCAACGCAGGGGTCAGCCGGGGGCTTGTGAGTATCCCCACACCCGCCCAGTGCCTCACACCCTGGGCAACTCCGGAGAAGAAAAGAGTCCAACCCCTATCCAGGAGTATGGTTCCGGAACCGAGACTGTGCGTAGAGGTAAGCCCCACCAGATCTAACCGGTAGCGTTCCACCTCCCGCACCAGTTCCGGCTCTTCCCCCACAGAGAGGTGACGTTCCACGTCCCCAGAGCCAGCATCTGCCGCCCAGGTCTGGTCCGTTGAGGCCCCTGACTTTCACTGCCCCCCGTGTGGCAGCACACCCGACCCCAGCGGTTCCTCCCACAGGTGGTGGGCCCATGGGCTGGAGAGATGGGGGCCACGTAGCTTTTTCGGGCTGTGCCCGACTTGGCTCCGTGGCAAACCCGGCCACCAGACGCTCGCTGACGAGCCCGCCATCTGGGCCTGGCTCCAGACGGGGGCCCCGGGCTTCCTCCAGGCAGGGTCACTTCACCTCTTCCTCGATTTTTCATAGTTTTTTTTTTTTTTTTTTTTAAAGCCTAATTGGGTGGGCAGAAAGCTATGCCATAATCAGAAATATTATAAATATATATAGGCTATATAAAAGTAACAAATGTGTACAAAAGTTAGGCTGCAGTTACAAAATGCAACACGTGTCATGCGCGGAGTCTCCTCCTCTCGCACGCATCACACCGGGCCTGCTGGGCTAAATAAACAAACAGCGCAGTTTACATGCTTCGTCCTTGTTGCATTATTCTAAACAGATTTCTGCAGTTCAAACAACTCGGAATTGTAGTTGAGAACGTCAGTTATAACGGCCCACGTGTTAAAAAAGTGTCGGTTTAAATCGGGCTCATAATTACAGTTAACGTGTCGTGTCGGGCTCGGACACAACGTGCTTGGTCTCAGGCTGGGTCGGGCTTGACTTTTTGGGCCGATCTAAGCTCTAGTGGTCAGTTAAACTTCTCATCTCCAATCCTATCTGTATTTGTGAGAAGTGGCGCTGTCCTGATTTGAAACTTTAGGCCTACGGCTTTATTATCGAGTTAACAGTGTGTTTGTATCGGCTGCTGTCCGTTTCCTAAGGTTCTGAAATGCAAAAATTTTTTTACTACTACCGTGAGCACCCACGGAGGAAAACATAAATCGGCGCCTATGGAGGAAGACATTGTGCTTATATATTTACCTGACAGAGAACATCAGAATCAGAATGTAATCACAAAATATCACAATTAAAATGTGGAGTAATCAGACATTAGCGTCATGGACTCAGCAGTGTGCTACCCCCTGCCCGTTATGAGAGCTAATCAGCACATATCTGCGATCATCAACCACCAGAACCTGTGTGTGTGTGTGTGCGTGCGCGCAGAGAGAGAGAGAGAGAGATACACACTGCACAGATACGTCTGGCTTTATAAGATAGATAGCCTGCCTATAAGTGACATCATGCTCTGTCTGCACTTGTTGTAGCTGGTTGTGCCTTGCATGTGTGGGATTCTGAAACGTCGTTAAATTTCGGGAATTGTCGTTTGTTTATTCAAAAGTCAAAGACAGTCCAAAGTAGTGCTACTTTGCACACATTTTAGCTGCCAAAGCTCCGCTGCTCTCTCTCTCTCTCTCTCTCTCTCTCTCTCTCTCTCTCTCTCTCTCTCTCTCTCTCTCTCTCTGCTCCCGCTCACTGCTCACTCACTGAGCAGAGGGGGAGGGGCCAGCGGCTAGAGCGGCAAAAGCTAATGTGTGCTTCTTTTACCTGTATATTTAAGGATAACTTTTGCATTTCTTATCCAAACAACACCAGTTGGCACTGCACCTACTCGTGCCCATAGCAAGACACCTGTCAAGTTTGAAATCCATCGGACTAACGGTTCGAGAGATATGCGCTTAACACACACACACAGACAGACAGACACACACACAGACAGAAAGACGTTCCTGGAATTATAGATAGATAATTTGTTTTTAAATAACATTTTAAATTTCATAAATATATGGGAGCAGAATCAAATAAAGCATTTTACAGCAGAACAAACAAATACCACAAAAATATAAATTATGTAATCATCTAACTATGTACATTGCTGTGCTACACCTAGCTAACGCTTATGTTTATCACTTTTCTAAACGTACTCTTCTTGCCATGGCACCTGGCCAGCAGGTGACGTGAAATAATCCTTCAGGACATCACGTTGCTGCTTAGCAGTGAGGGTGGGGTTTCGTGCCCTTCCAGCTTGCACATTCTGCATGGCCCCCAGGCCATCTCTCCTCCATGCTCCTTTGTTGACTCTGTGGTCTGCATCCTCCCAGTCTGCCAGTGCTGGTGGCATGTAGGCCTCAGAACGGCATTCACAAAGGAAGTTGTGGAGGCATGCTGAAGCCAGGGTGATCTTTGTAACACTGTCTGGGTGAAGGAGAATTGTGGAGCGGAAAACTCGAAACCTATTGGCGAGAATGCCAAAGGCATTTTCTACAACTCTGCGTGCCCGTGACAGCCGGTAGTTGTAGACCCTTTGGTTGTGGTCCAGCTGCCTGAAAGGCTAGGGCTTCATCAGATCTGTTCTTAGTGGGTAAGCCTCATCCCCCACAAACATATAGGGCAGAAAAACATCTGACCTAGGGAGCTCTTCTGGAGGAGGAACATTTAGGAGACCCTTGTCCAGCGCTTTCCTCAGGTAAGAATTAGCAAAGAGACCAGCATCTGAGACCTTGCCCTGAGTGCCAACACTGATATAAATAAACTTATAATTCGCATCAACAGCTGCCATCATAAGAACAGAAAATCTGTTCTTATAATTGTGCCACGTGCTCCCACTGTGGGCTGGGGGCTGAATGTAGATGTGCTTGCCATCAAGGGCACCCAGGCAATGTGGAAATTGCCATTTTTCCACAAAGTTCTTGGCAATTGCTCGCCATTCGTCCTCTGATTTTGGTGTCTGCAAAAATAAGAGCAGAATGATAGATTTATTTACAAGGTGAGAGATTTCTGAGAATAGATTAACTATTGAATCTCAACCCCACCTATACTGAATTTCTAAATCCAATGAAGTTAAACCTTGTGCCCACCACATCTATACATTCTGTTATGTTCGTGTTTTCTCCTCTTTCAGTTTGTAATCAAACTATGTTGGTTGTCTTTATATTTGTAAATACTGTATGTCATAATGTTTGTTATTGTGATACTAATAATGAAAATATTAGGGAATTCTAACCTTTAGAAAATCATCTTTCAAGACCTGATGTAGTGCCGCACGTGTCCTTCACTATATCAGATACAGTAGTGGCCCCAATTCGGTACTGGAAACTCAATGATTTGTAGGTTTCCCCTTCAACAGAAACACAAATATTATTTAATTAAAATATAGTGCAATTCATTTCATAAATAAATTCGATAGTTGAAAATATCACAGGTTTAAAATGGTAAATGTAAGTAGACTATGTCAAAGCTATTTGTATGTTTTCCTGTTTTGTCATTAATTTGATCTCACTCCATGACAACACCATTTGAGCTATCCAATATCCAAACACAATTTAATTCAATTCAATTCAATTCAATTTTATTTATAGTATCAAATCATAACATAAGTTATCTCGAGACACTTTACAGATAGAGTAGGTCTAGACCACACTCTATAATTTACAAAGCCCCAACAATTCCAACAATTCCAGTAATTCCCTCAAGAGCAAGCAGTGCGACAGTGGCGAGGAAAAACTCCCTCTTGGGAAGAAACCTCGGCCAGACCCAGGCTCTTGGTAGGCGGTGTCTGACGAGCCGGTTGGGGGTGTGATGAACAGTGGCGATAGTAGTCACATTAATAATGGAACAGTGACTGGATGTAGCGGGAAGCTGCAGGGTTCAGCAGGACGCAGCATGACATTGCAGGGCATCGCTGAGCTCAGCAGGGAATGCAGCAGGACCACGGCGACAGCTGCAACCAGGGTCTTGGTGCCAACGTTCTCCAAGGAAATACGCTGGGGGAAAAAAAAGCATAAGGACTCCGGGAGTAAACTCCCCAGAAGCTAGGATTAGTAACAAGCATTTCTGGGACGGGCTGCACACAAATAGTAATAGTAATAGTAACAGTAATAGAAACAGTAATATAGAAAGGGAGAGAGCAGCTCAGTGTGTCAAAGGAAGGAAGTCCCCCCGGCAGTCTAGGACTATAACAGCGTAACTATAACAGGTAACTAAGAGAGACAGGTCATAAGGAGAGGTAGCTTTTTCGGGCTTAGAACTCTCCCCCTGCCGGATCTGGCTTGGCTGGCCTGCCTCCCTCTACTTTGTTATGTATTATTAATCTAACAATTATGAAGAGAAGCAGTTGGGCCAGTTAGGTGAACACTGCAACTCCTCACTCCCTAACTATAAGCTTTATCAAATAGGAGAGTTTTAAGTTCATTCTTGAATGAGGTGACAGTTTCTGCCCCCCGAACCCAGATCGGGAGCTGGTTCCATAGGAGAGGAGCCTGATAACTGAAGCGCTCTAGCTCCCATTCTACTTTTAGAGACTCTAGGTACCACCAGTAACTCTGCATTCTGGGGAGCCAGTGTTCTAGTGGGACAATAGGGTATTAGGAGCTCTTCTAGATATGATGGTGCTAGACCATTTAGAGCTTTGTAGGTCAAGAGAAGGACTTTAAACTCAATCCTGGATTCAACAGGAAGCCAATGCAGAGAAGCTAATACAGGAGAAATATGATCTCTTTTCTTAGTTCTTGTGAGAACACGCGCTGCAGCATTCTGGATCAGCTGGAGAGTCTTAAGAGACTTATTTGAGCAACCTGACAGTAGGGAATTACAATAGTCCAGCCTGGAAGTAACAAATGCATGGACTAGTTTTTCAAGCGTGTGTTTTGAGACAGGATATTCCTAATTTTGGCAATGTTACGAAGATGAAAAAAGGCTGTTCTTGAGGTTTGTTTTAGATTGGCATTAAAGGATATATCCTGATCAAAGATAACTCCTAAATTTCTAACAGTGGTGCTGGAGGCCAGGGCAACACCATCCAGAGTAGCTATATCTCTAGATAATGAAGTTCGGAGGTGTTTAGGGCCCAGCACAATAACTTCAGTTTTGTTAGGGTTTAACATCAGAAAATTATAGGTCATCCAGGATTTTATATCCTTAATGCACTCTTGAAATTTTGCTAGCTGACTGGTTTCGTCTGGTTTGATTGACAAGTATAATTGGGTGTCATCCGCATAACAGTGAAAGTTAATTGAGTGTTTTCTAATAATATTGCCTAGAGGAAGCATATATAAGGAGAATAGAATTGGTCCAAGCACTGAGCCTTGAGGAACCCCATGGCTAACTTTGCGCGTACTTGGAGGATTTATCATTAACATTCACAAATTGAGATCGATCAGAGAAATAGGACCTAAACCAACTCAGAGCAATTCCCTTTAATGCCAACCAAGTGTTCCAATCTCTGTAACAGGATTGAATGGTCAATTGTGTCAAATGCAGCACTAAGATCTAGTAAAACAAGAATGGAGACAAGACCTTTGTCTGCAGCAGTTAAAAGGTCGTTAGTAATTTTCACCAGTGCCGCTCTGTGCTATGATTCTTTCTAAATCCTGATTGAAAGTCATCAAATAAACTGTTGCTATGTAGAAAATCGCATAACTGATTAGCAACCACCTTCTCAAGGATCTTGGATAGAAAAGGGAAGGTTAGATATAGGTCTATAGTTTGCTAAGACCTCAGGATCCAGGGTGGGTTTTTTCAGAAGAGGTTTTATCACAGCTACTTTAAATGACTGTGGTACATAACCTGTTAATAGAGACATATTGATCATATCTAGTAATGAGGTGTTAACCACAGGTAATGCTTCTTTGAGTAGTCTCGTTGGGATGGGGTCCAAGAGACAGGTAGATGGCTTAGCTGAGGATATCTTTAACATTAATTGTTGAAGATCTATAGGATAAAAGCAGTCTAAGTATATGTCGAGACTAGTCTTTATTTCTAACGAATCTCGCGCTTAAAGGTGAACCGTTAGAAGTTAGTGTAAAATGTGATGAATTTTATCTCTAATTGTTGTAATTTTATCATTGAAGAAGCTCATGAAGTCATCACTACTCATAGCTAGAGGAATAGATGGCTCAGTAGAGCTGTGGCTATCTGTCAGCCTGGCGACAGTGCTGAAAAGAAACCTTGGGTTGTTCTTGTTTTCTTCTATTAGTGATGAGTAATAGTCTGATCTGGCCTTTCTTAGGGCCTTCCTATAGGTTTTGAGACTTTCTTGCCAATCCAAACGAGATTCTTCCACCTTGGTGGAACGCCACCTACATTCGAGGTTTTCGCGAGATTTGTTTTAATTTGCGTTGTTGGGAGTTATACCAAGGTGCTAGTTTCCTTTGCTTCATCATCTTCTTTTTCAGGGGAGCGACGGAGTCTAAGGTCGTCCGTAGGCATGTCGTAATACCGTCTACAAATGCATCAATTTGAGAGGGACTGAGGTTAACATACAGGTCCTCTGTTATGTTAAGGCATGACATAGAGTCGAATGCTGTTGGAATATCTTCTTTAAATTTAGCTATAGCACTGTCAGATAAGCATCTGGTGTAGGAGCTTTTATCTAATTTAATATAATCAGGTAGTAAGAATTCGAAAGTGATTAAAGAATGATCTGATAATACCGAATTTCTGCGAAATATTATTAAATCCTCAATTTCAATACCATATGCCAGCACAAGGTCGAGGGGGTGGTTAAAACAGTCGTCGCCTTGTGCACACTCTGACTGAAACCGATTGAATCCAGTAATGAGTTGAAAGTAGTACTAAGCGCTTATTTTGTCAACGTCCACATGGATATTAAAATCACCTACAAGAAGTACTTGGTCTGATTTAAGGACTAAACATGATAAAAACTCTGAGAATTCAGATAAAAATTCAGAATACGGACCTGGAGCCCTGTAAATAACGACGAATATAATTGGCTGTAATGTTTTCCATTTTGGATGTTGAAGATTAAGAACAAGACTTTCAAATGAGTTATAATGTAATTTAGGTTTAGGAGTAATTAGCAGGCTTGCATCAAAGATGGCTGCAACTCCCCTCCTCGGCCTGAGCCTCTAGGAATTTGAGTATTAATATGGCTGGGGAGGAGTGGCTTCATTTAGACTAACATAGTCTTCATGGCCCAGCCAGGTTTCAGTAAGACAAAATAAATCAATTTTATTGTCTGATATCAACTCGTTTACCAGTACTGCTTTAGAAGCAGAGATCTAATATTTAATAGTCCACATCTAATTTTCCTATTTTGTTCTATTGCAGTAGTTTTAATTCCAATTAGGTTGTTAAGTATAGCGCATCTTTTGTTTACCTTTGATTTAACCGATCTGGCCGGGGACAGACACCGTGCTTATTAGACCATGAGTGGGCGACTGCTCCAACGGAGGCGGCAGAGGCGTAGCACTGCACCTCTGATTACTAATATCAAACTTGGGTTGTCATGGTTTATGTCTGATAAACTTCGTTCAGATTTTTGATATGAGAGCGGCACCGTCCCAGGTGGGATGAATGCCGTCTCTCTCAATCAGACCAGGCTTTCCCCAGAACGCCCTCCAGTTATTCACATAGCCCACATCATTAGCTGGGCACCACCCCGACAACCAGCGGTGGAAGGATGACGTTACGGCTGTACATTTCATCATTGGTCAGGTTTGGCAGGGGTCCAGAGAAAACTACTGAGTCCGACATTGTCTTTGCGTATGCACAAAGTGACTCAACATTCATTTTAGTGATCTCCGATTTACGACCATTACCACCTACGTGAAGTATGATCTTACTGTATTTACGGTTCTTTTTGCCAGCAGTTTTAGATGGGTTTCTATATCGCCCGCTCCAGCCCCGGGGGCACATATGACCGTGGGGTAGGCCTACTGTAGCCGCCCGGGGCCGCTGGCTTCACATATCGCAGTATAGAGCTCCCAATAACCAGAACTGGCTTCTCAGCGGGTGTATCGCTGAGTAGAAAGAACTTGTTAGAGAAGGCGACGCTCCGGTTTAGAGCGACCGTCATCATGTGCACTCCCTGGTCTAGATCTAACGCTACGCTTCCCTCGGACAGTCACCCACTCGCCCGGCTGCTCGGGGTCTGCCGGGGGACAGCTAGCAGAAGCTACAGAAGCTACAGTATGTTGGCCCGCATTAACTACATGGTGCTGGCTAGCTACGGAAGGAATTTAGCATCCTCAATGTTTATTGACATCATGTTGACTGAGTTTTGGTGGCCAATGCAGTTCAACGCAGACGCTTTCAGTGCTTGGGCCCCTAATTACTGTAAACTGAAAACACAAGAGACAACCTGTACATTTGTTATAAATACAAACCTGTTGCCAAGAATCTGAGGGTCAAGGAGAGCCTCTCCCTGGCCGTAATTGCCAGCCTCATCTTGGTGTCCTGCCTGGTGATCAGTGGTTCTACCCTCCCTAGCAGGATTTCAAATTCATCTGATGTCACACGCAACAGCTCTTTGAAGCCTGATCTGTCCTCCAACTATAAAAAAAATAAATAAAAAAAAATCACATTAAACAAGCTTAACCCTTAATGAGTATAAATATATATTTTCCACATTTGAGTAACACTACCAAAAAAAACAACCTCTAAACAAAACTTCATATCATGAATAACATAGCACTACACTTGCTGTGAACCATCATTAATTAATTTGAACTGTCTTGAGCTTCTATCATTAAACAGCAGACATTTTGGTTTTGGTTCCTATTCACATTGTTAACAATCAGTTTGTATAATCATTTTTAGCCTATTCAATTTCATTCAGTGTGGTTAATGCTCTGTAATTAATGTTAATGTTAGCTTTTCACAGTTTAACGTTTAAGATTCATTTAAACATGTACAGTGTCATGTATAGAGTACATAATATCAACTGATAAAAAAAACATCAATAGGATACAGTAACAATCTGAGAGAAATTGAAATTGAGAGACGGAACAATCCAACCGATTTAATGTTAGGTAGGCAACATGTCTGCACATTTCACCATTCAGTGAATTTGCCAAATTAACGTTTGCTGATCACCACTGTTACACATTCCTGGTGGCCAGACCTGTTGCATAAGGTTGCTACATTTCCTGCTTCTATGTTGGAATACAATAACACCTATTTGATTTAAATTTTACTAAAACACAGTTCTACGCTGTATCAGTGTACAGTACGTTAGCGCTATAAACAAGTGCTAACATGTTGCCAAACAACTAAACAGCTAGCCCTTGCTAGCGCACTACATTAATACAAAACAGTTAAAAAAACCTAACTACCTTTAGTTCTCGCTGAAGAACAGACAATCCATGGTGACCCCGTCTTCCCAACCATTTTCTAGTCCACGCTCGTTTTCTTTTCTTTTGTTCTTTATTGGTACAAAGAAGTATTACTACAGCAAGTTGCCGTGACACAACATCCATGTTTGTTTACATGCGCTTCCCCGTGAGATCGCGTCACGTGAGGTGCTAAATCTGGCAAGATAATCTTAAGAATATCTTGTAGTGTGTGATGCCCCACTATTTTCAAATCTTGTAGTGTGAGCATGTTTAAGATTTGAGGGAAGAAAATCTGCAAAGATTCTCCTCAGGTGTGTGCTGTAACCAGATTTCAAAATCAGTTAGGATTTTAAAACTCCTGTAGTGTGAGCCAGGCTTTAGTCATTTGAGTTGTGCATTCCTGTTGATGTCCTCATGGATTTGGTCTGATTAGCTTCTAACCAGCTTTTCCATTGCCATAGAATCTCTGCCTGCCTGCTCATCATAACCTTTTTCCATCAAATAATTAAATTCCTTTAACTTGATGGAATAGTGATAAAGAATGTATGTGAATAAACACCACATTGGGCGCCTGGGTAGTTCAGCTGGTGGAGCTTGCGCCCATATAAAGAGGCTCAGTCCTCAACACAGCGGCCGCAGGTTCGGTTCCATCCTGTGGCCCTTTTCTGCATGTCATTCCCCCCCCCCTCTCTCTCTCCCCTTTCATGTCTAAGCTGTCCTGTCAAAAATAATGGCCTAAAATGCCTAAAATATAAATTTGATAAGGTGGAAATCCACTTGACAGAGGGACTTCAAGCTGAGCCAAGGATGAGGCCAGCAGAGAGTGGTTGCTATGGTGCAGAGTTGATTAGTGGATGGTTGCAGGTGTGCAGCTGGGAGCAGGTGAATCAGCTTAGAACCAATCAGGAGCCGGGAGAGTGACGGAAGCATCTATTACAGCTAAACTAAACTAGAATGTGTTTCTGAACACAAAAAACATCAATAGGATACAGTAACAATCTGAGAGAAATTGAAATTGAGAGACGGAACAATCCAACCGATTTAATGTTAGTTAGGCAACATCTCTGCACATTTCACCATTCAGTGAATTTGCCGAATTAACGTTTGCTGATCACCACTGTTACACATTCCTGGTGGCCAGACCTATTGCATAAGGTTGCTACATTTCCTGCTTCTATGTTGGAATACAATACACCTATTTGATTTAAATTTTACTAAAATACAGTTCTACACTGTATCAGTGTACAGTACGTCTGTAGTTTGCAGACATGGTTGAAGAAATCATATATACGTTTTTGATCGCTGAGGAAATTCAAGATGAAGAGATGCCCCTTCTTATCTACGAAGATGGACTTCAACAGAGAAGGTATTCAACACTAAATATTTAAAGGGGTGATAGAATGATTATATAGAGTATTTCACACTGTTCCTTAACCCATTTCAACCCATCGGTCACAATTGTGACCAAAACAAAAAAAAAGATTTATGAGCCTCTAAAAATGTTACTGGTGAATTTCCCAATACTCTTTCATTAAATATTGAAATATTAGAGTGTTTTAATGAAATGTGTGCAGTGTCACATGTTTTGAGTAAATTGTCACATGACAAGAGCTGTTTACTTCCTGGTTGCACCATGAGAAGAGGATGGCTGCCTCAAAGCTCCCAAATAAAAGGTTAGTAAAGTATGTTAAAGGGGTAATAGAATGATTATATAGGGTATTTTACACTGTTCCTTAAGGTCTCCTAATGGGGTATGTAACATTGGTTGGGCTGAAAATTGCCCGAATGATATTTTATTAGGCCCTTAACTACCCTGTGAATATGGCTCTATTTGGAACAAGAGCTTTTCTTCCAAATATGGTATGCTCATGAATATTCAGAATGAGCTACGCGCTGATTGGTTTGAGCAAACTACATAGAAACACATGGGAGACTCTCATATTTCAGACACTGCAAAGTTATACATTGTTTATCGGGCTATTCGTTTATTAAATTCACTTCTGATACTTTAAGCGAGAAATCAACTATATAAAGCTCAAATATGGGCCGTTTTACGAAAATTGATGGCTAATTGCAAATTTGGTAAGACTGTGTGTCGGAGTTCAGCCGCCGGTGCTGCCTCTTCGCCCGGCCTGCCTTCCTTCACAGACCCCGGCCTGCTATGAGGTACTTGGAGCTCGGTCACGGCTGCAGCCCACAGCAGGGACTACCAACACCGCTGCCCTGACAGAGCTCCAGGGCCTTCAACTCCCCTCTTCCTGCTAGCTAAATGGCCCGTTGTGTGAGAGTGAGAGCGCCGTCAGCGAGCTTGTTACACCAGCAATCTGTTACCACATGTTACACACATGTCACGCCACTTATACAAAATCTAATTAAAGGTCTTATAAAGCTAACAACGGTGTCCGATTTCAAGTTAATGAATATTTGTGAAGACAAAGTGTTTTGTTAGCTGTGACTGTCCCTTCAATCCTAGCTATGTGTAGCTACAAACCACGGATAGTTAGCTTCCTTTTCGCCTTAATTCGATTATATTTAGAGTTTGAATTTCGTCACGCCACTTACACAACATCTAAATATATGTCTTATAAACCTAACAACGGTGTCCGATTTCAATTTAATGAATATTTGTGAAAACTAGGTGTTTCGTTAGCTGCGACTGTCCCTTCAATCCTAGCTATGTGTAGCTACAAACCACGGATAGTTAGCTTCCTTTTCGCCTTAATTCGATTATATTTAGAGTTTGAATTTCGTCACGCCACTTACACAACATCTAAATATATGTCTTATAAACCTAACAACGGTGTCCGATTTCAATTTAATGAATATTTGTGAAAACTAGGTGTTTCGTTAGCTGCGACTGTCCCTTCAATCTTAGCTATGTGTAGCCACGAACCACGGATAGTTAGCCAGCTTCCTTTTCGCCTTAATTCAATTATATTTACAGTTTGAATTTCGTCACGCCACTTACACAAAATCTAACTATATGTCTTATAAAGCTGACAACGGTGTCCGATTTCAAGTTAATGAATATTTGTGAAGACAAAGTGTTTCGTTAGCTGCGACTGTCCCTTCAATCCTAGCTATGTGTAGCTACAAACCACGGATAGTTAGCTTTCTTTTCGCCTTAATTTGTGATATTTACATTTTGAATTTCGTCACGCCACTTACACAAAATCTAACTATATGTCTTATAAAGCTAACAACGGTGTCCTCGATTTCAAGTTAGTTAATATTTGTGAAGACTAGGTGTTTCGTTAGCTGTGACTGTCCCTTCAATCCTAGCTACAAATCACGGATAGTTAGCTTCCTTTTCGCCTTAATTTGAGTATATTTACAGTTTGAATTTCGTCACGCCACTTATACAACATTTCCCTAAAGGTTTTATAAAGCTAACAACGGTGTCCGATTTCAAGATAATGAATATTTGTGAATTCCAGAGGAATTCTAAGAGGAGGCTAGCTAGCTCTCATTGATAGAGCTACATCCAGCCGCAGGCGCTATCAATGAGACTCGCGGACAAGCGGCGTTTATTTCCCCAATAGTTTGTTTAAATAACTCAACACATTATAATTACACACATTAAAAGATTAACTGGAACCTGTGGTAACAGAATGCTGGCGTAACAAGCTCGCTGACCGTGCTCTCACTCACACACACCGGCATTTAGCTAGCAGGAAGAGGGGAGCTGCAAGCCCTGGAGCTCTGTCAGAGCACCAGCGTTTAGTAGTCCATTATCCAAAAACCGGTGACTTTGGAGAACGTTGGCACCAAGACCCTGGTTGCAGCTGTCGCCGTGGTCCTGCTGCACTCCCTGCTGAGCTCAGCGATGCCCTGCAATGTCATGCTGCGTCCTGCTGAACCCTGCAGCTTCCCGCTACATCCAGTCACTGTTCCATTATTAATGTGACTACTATCGCCACTGTTCATCACACCCCCAACCGGCTCGTCAGACACCGCCTACCAAGAGCCTGGGTCTGTCCGAGGTTTCTTCCCAAGAGGGAGTTTTTCCTCGCCACTGTCGCACTGCTTGCTCTTGAGGGAATTACTGGAATTGTTGGAATTGTTGGGGCTTTGTAAATTATAGAGTGTGGTCTAGACCTACTCTATCTGTAAAGTGTCTCGAGATAACTTATGTTATGATTTGATACTATAAATAAAATTGAATTGAAATTGAATTGAATTTGCGCGGGTATGGAGTGCTGTGGGCTGCCAGTCGTGACGGAGCTCCAAGTACCTCAGAGCAGGCCGGGGTGTGTGAAGGAAGGCAAGTCGGGCGGCGAGGCAGCAACACAGGCAGCACCGGCAGCTGAATTCCGACACACAGTTGGACAAAATTTGCAATTAGCCATCCATTTTCGTAAAGTGGCCCATATTTGAGCCTTACATAGTTGATTTCTCGCATAAAAAAGTTTCAGAAGTGAATTTTGTAATGGAATAGCAGAGATATGCGCGACCTAGATTCTGAAGACTACCTGATCTCAGGTCAGTTGTTTAGCCTATGTAAATGTTGGGCGGTGACCGTTCTCTTAATACACCCATGGGCTGACAAAGGTTCCGGTTTTTGGGAGGTTGACGTCAACTTCCAGCTTTGTTGGGATTCGCCCGTTTTCAGCGGCAGTTTCAAAATATGAAATTTTCATAGTAAAGGGGTGTCAGTGGGACTTTGAGCTTCTATGTATGTCCTATTTACCCACCGAACTGTCGTTATTCAACTATGACAGGGTAAAATCGGTTTTGCATTCTATCACCCCTTTAAAATAAACATAGGAAAAAGATGTTTTGTACACATGCTCTTTAAGTTGTCCAGTTATGATATGTACATTTGTAATCATTCAAATGTCTTTGGCGTGTTTGCAGAATGAGTAAACATGTTAACGGTCACAATAGTGACCGGTGGGATAGAATGTTGTATCTAGATGCACACATACTTATATACAAACAAAATTCTTGTTGTATCTTACCTACATTTTTTCTTTATTTTAGATTTACTTTAAGTGAAGTCCTTGACATGTTGGGTGTAGGTGACGGCCCAGACAAGGCATGCAACATTGCAATCATACCTCAAAATGAGAAAGATGCCATTATAAGTGATTGTGATAGTGATGGGTCAGATATGGCCTATGAGGGGGAGATGGGCCATTTGCCAGCCAGGATTTTAAATGCACATGCTGAACTGTTGGAGACAGATGATGACCGGAACAAAATTGAGTATGAGCCCCCACCCCTCCCCCCCACCAGCCCTTCCTTACCAAGTGTCACCACTGAACATGGAGAATTCAGGGCCTATATAAGGCATACCAGGCAACCACAAGAGCCAACCTCTTCTTCACCAGCGTCTACTGTTGTAGAGCCAACCTCTTCTTCACCAGCATCTACTGTTGAAGAGCCAAGCTCTTCTAGCCACCAAAGAGATAAGACTAAAGAGCCTCCAACTTCCTCACACCACCAGACTGGCCAGTCTGAGAAACCTCCAAGATATCCTAGCCGCCAGAGAAACAAGTCTAAAGACACTCCAAGGTCCTCTCAATGCCAGAATGGCCAGTCTGAGAAACCTTCAAGGTCTTCTAGCCGCCAGAAAAGCAAGTCCAATAAAACTTCAAGTTCCTCTAACTGCCAGAATCGCAGGTCTGACGAACCTTGTAGCAGGTCTTCTAGCCACCAGAAGGGCCATGGGCACAGCCAAAGGTGGTAAAAAATAAAGACAGAGTGTTCAAACAATCAAAGAGGCCGACCACTGTTAGCTTTCCTGAATACAAAGTATACAGCCCAAATGCTGCTGAGTGTGTCAAACAGGGCTGTTCTGATCCAATGGATGTTTTCCTCCTAATGTATCCGCCCACCCTTAGAGAAATCAATGTTGAAATGTCCAACCTCTACTCCACCCAGACCAAGGCCAGGCAACTGAATATGAATATGGAGGAGCTCCTTACATTCTATGGGATCTTACTGGCATCTGGCTACAGCACTGTTCCAAGAAGGCGTATGCACTGGTCACTTGACAATGATGTACATAATGAATGCATTTCAAATGCAATGCGGAAGAATCGGTTTGACGAGATCATGGCCTCAGTGCATTTCGTTGACAACACAAAGATCACAGAGGACCCATTTTTCAAGGTCAGGCCCATCTTCACCGAGCTCAACAAATCGTACAAAGTCATGCCATATCCAGAATGGCTGGCTGTGGATGAAAGCATGATACGATATTATGGCCGCCATGGATGCAAGCAGTTTATCAAAGGCAAACCAATCCGTTTTGGTTATAAAATCTGGAGCCTTGCCTCATACAAGGGGTACATGCATCATATGGAGCCATACGGGGGATGCTTTACACTCCTCCCACAAACTGGGTTAGGCCAGGGGCCAACTGTCGTTCTCGGTCTTGCAGAGCAAGGTGAAGTGCCTGAAGGTTGTAAATTCCATCATGACAACCTCTTTACTTCCCTTTCACTTCTGGATGAGATGACAAAAAGAGGATATGGGAGCTGTGGGACAGTAAGGGACAACCGTCTATTTGACGTTCCCTTCACACCAAAGAAAGAATTCAACAAGTTGCCCCGAGGAACCACTCAAGTTCTAACAGAAGGAGAGAAGCTGCTGGTCCGCTGGAAGGACAACAACGTTGTCACTATGGCAACAAACATGGAGAAGAGCTACACTGAGTCCATTGTCAAACGATGGAACAAAGAGCAACATGCTTTTGACCAAGTCCGACAACCACAATGCATCAAGCAATATAATGAGCATATGGGAGGTGTTGATCTTCATGACCAACAGGCCTCAAGATCCAGCATCACAATCAGGTCCAAGAAGTGGTGGTGGCCCATCTTTGCATGGTCTCTCAACAGTGCACTCGTGAATAGCTATTACTTTTACAGAGATGTTATGGGAGGGACCATTGACCTGCTCACCTTCACACGGGTAGTGGCACAATCTCTTATACAAAGGTTTGGCACAAAGCCACTGAGCCATGGAAGGAGATCTCTACTGGCCACTACTGTTCGAGATCAAGCAAGATATGACCAAGTCTCTCACTGGCCAGTCAACACAGGGAATCGGTTCTTGAGATGTCGTCTTTGTGATAAACGCACCACCTATGCATGTGAGAAATGCAACACTCCACTGCATATTGAGTGCTTCAAGAGATACCATAGAAAGTAGAAAAGAAGATAAAAGTGAATATAAAGGGCTGAAAGGGCCAACAAATAAAGAATATAGGAGTACAAGAGACAAAATGTTTTTTTGAGAAAGGTCAGTTGAGTCAAAAGATGCTGTATGACAGTGGGACGTCAGGCCTCCATCCTAAATGTTAACTTTATGTTCTCTGTTACTGTAATAAGATGTCTGACTGTGGTTCAAAATAGTTATACAGAAACAGAATCAAGCACTTTGTTCTGGCGCCTACCTCTTTACCGTATACCTGCCTCTAATCTAAATACATTTAATTTTTGTTACATGAGGCCTCTTCTTGATGGTATACTCGAGGGTACATCGTTCCTGAAGTTTTTATGTTCAATGTGAATGAAGTACATGACTGTATTGTACATTTTCTAGTGAATGTTGCACTAAAATGTCATGCCAACATTACAATATTGCACTAAACTACAATTTAAAATGTTTAATTTTAATAACAAATGTTTCAATACATGTTACGCTGAAGTAATGCTATTGGAAGTTGTATTCGAATAAATAAACAATGTTAACATACAGTATTTTGATCTTTATTTTTGCCATTGGTCTCAGTGTTCATATCAGTGTGGAAAGTCTCAAGTTCCTGATGAAGTATCCTGTTTCAGTGATTGCTGTCAGAATACCCTTATTTTAATAAAAAAAAACTATTTGAGCAACCTTTAATTGAGAATACGCGTATTATCCCACCGGCAATAAAACACACTTTTTCATCTACTTTTCTAAATTAAAAAAAAAAGATAATTGTTGATTATTTCAAAGGGTTGCTTATAACACGTGATTTTCATATTTGCATGTCTAGGAAAAATTTGGGCTTAAATGGGTTAAGGTCTCCTAATGGGGTATGTAACATTGGTTGGGCTAAAAATGGCCTGGTTGATATTGTTGGCCCTTATGCATCCCTGTGTTTTGGCCCTATTTGTAACAAGAGCTTTTCTTCCAAATATGGTATGGTCATGAATATTTAGATGAGCTGCGCGCTGATTAGTTGAGCGAATCCCCCATTCACACACACTAGAGACGCGTGCTGATTGGTTGAGCGAATCCCCCATACACACACATTAGAGACGCGCGCTGATGGGTTGAGCGAATCCCCATACAAACACATTAGAGAAGCGACAGAATCTCATATTCCAAATATTGAAATGTTTCATTACCAAATTCACTTCTGAGACTTTTTTATGCGAGAAATCAACTATATACAGCTCAAATATGGGCCGTTTTACGAAAATTCAATTCAATTCAATTTTATTTATAGTATCAAATCATAACATAGGTTATCTCGAGACACTTTACAGATAGAGTAGGTCTAGACCACACTCTATAATTTACAAAGCCCCAACAATTACAATAAGTCCCTCAAGAGCAAGCAGTGCGACAGTGGCGAGGAAAAACTCCCTCTTGGGAAGAAACCTCGGACAGACCCAGGCTCTTGGTAGGCGGTGTCTGACGAGCCGGTTGGGGGTGTGATGAACAGTGGCAATAGTAGTCACATTAATAATGGAACAGTGACTTCAATGGTAGTTGTAGTAGTTCATGTCATATCAGGGCGCTGCAGGGCGTTACAGGATGTAGCGTGGCCCAGCAGAGCATGGATGGATGTAGCGGGAAGCTGCAGGGTTCAGCAGGAAGCAGCAGGGTTCCGCCGGAAGCAGCAGGGTTCAGCAGGACGCAGCATGACATTGCAGGGCACCGCTGAGCTCAGCAGGGAGTGCAGCAGGGCGACAGCTTGAACCAGGATCTTGGTGCCAACGTTCTCCAAGGAAATACGCTGGGGGGAAAAACATAAGGACTCCGGGGAGTAAACTCCACAGAAGCTAGGATTAGTAACAAGCATTTCTGGGACTGGATACACACAAATAGTAATAGTAATAGTAATAGAAAGGGAGAGGAGAGAGCAGCTCAGTGTGTCAAAGGAAGGAAGTCCCCCGGCAGTCTAGAACTATAACAGCGTAACTATAACAGCGTAACTAAGAGAGACAGGTCATAAGGAGAGGTAGCTTTTTCGGGCTTAGAACTCTCCCTCTGCCGGATCAGGCTTGGCTGGCCTGCCTCCCTCTACTTTGCTATGTATTATTAATCTAACAATTATGAAGAGAAGCAGGTGGGCCAGTTAGGTGAACACTGCAACTCCTCACTCCCTAACTATAAGCTTTATCAAATAGAAGAGTTTTAAGTTAATTCTTGAAAGCGATTACAGTTTCTGCCCCCCGAACCCAGATCGGGAGCTGGTTCCATAGGAGAGGAGCCTGATAACTGAAGGCTCTGGCTCCCATTCTACTTTTAGAGACTCTAGGTACCACCAGTAACTCTGCATTCTGGGAGCGCAGTGCTCTAGTGGGACAATAGGGTATTAGGAGCTCTTCTAGATATGATGGTGCTAGACCATTTAGAGCTTTGTAGGTCAAGAGAAGGATTTTAAACTCAATCCTGGATTCAACAGGAAGCCAGTGCAGAGAAGCTAATACAGGTGAAATATGATTCTCTTAGTTCTTGTGAGAACACGCGCTGCAGCATTCTGGATCAGCTGGAGAGTCTTAAGGGACTTATTTGAGCAACCTGACAGTAGGGAATTACAATAGTCCAGCATGGACATAAATGCATGGACTAGTTTTTCAGCGTCATTTTGAGACAGGATATTCCTAATTTTGGCAATGTTACGAAGTTGAAAAAAGGCTGTTCTTGAGGTTTGTTTTAGATTGGCATTAAAGGATATATCCTGATAAAAAATAACTCCTAAATTTCTGACAGTAGTGCTGGAGGCCAGGGCAATACCATCCAGAGTAGCTATGTCTTTAGATAATGAGGTTCTGAGGTGTTTAGGTCCCAGTACAATAACTTCAGTTTTGTTAGGGTTTAACATCAGAAAATTATAGGTCATCCAGGATTTTATATCTTTAATGCACGCTTGAAATTTAGCTAGCTGACTTGTTTCGTCTGGTTTGATTGACAAGTATAATTGGGTGTCATCCGCATAACAGTGAAAGTTAATTGAGTGTTTCCTAAAATATTGCCTAGAGGAAGCATATATAATGAGAATAGAATTGGTCCAAGCACTGAGCCTTGAGGAACGCCATGGCTAACTTTAGCGTACTTGGAGGATTTATCATTAACATTAACAAATTGAGATCGATCAGAGAAATAGGACTTAAACCAGCTTAGAGCAACTACTTTAAAGCCAACCAAGTGTTCCAATCTCTGTAACAGGATTGAATGGTCAATAGTGTCAAATGCAGCACTAAGATCTAGTAAAACAAGAATGGAGACCTTTGTCTGCAGCAGTTAAAAGGTCGTTAGTAATTTTCACCAGTGCCGTCTCTGTGCTATGATGCTTTCTAAATCCTGATTGAAAGTCATCAAATAAACTATTGCTATGTAGAAAATCACATAACTGATTAGCAACCACCTTCTCAAGGATCTTGGATAGAAAGGGAAGGTTAGATATAGGTCTATAGTTTGCTAAGACCTCAGGATCGAGGGTGGATTTTTTCAGAAGAGGTTTTATCACAGCTATTTTAAATGACTGTGGTACATAACCTGTTAATAAGGACATATTGATCATATCTAGTAATGAAGTGTTTACCACGGGTAACGCTTCTTTGAGTAATCTCGTTGGGATGGGGTCTAAGAGACAGGTAGATGGCTTAGCTGAGGATATCTTTAACATTAATTGTTGAAGGTCTAACGGTATAGGGGACAGCACTACTCAGTATGACACGATGTGCCCTGCTATGACATGAACTTCCACGATAACCTTCGACATCACTGTGACCTTTAATGTGACTATTATCGCCACTGTTCATCACACCCCCAACCGGCCCGTCAGACACCGCCTACCAAGAGTCTGGGTCTGCCGAGGTTTCTTCCTAAAAGGGAGTTTTTCCTTGCCACTGTCGCGATAGCCACTGCTAATGCTTGCTCTTGAGGGAATTACTGTAATTGTTGGGGTTTTGGAAATTACAGAGTGTGGTCTAGACCTACTCTATCTGTAAAGTGTCTCGAGATAACTTTTGTTATGATTTGATACTATAAATAAAATTGAATTGAATTGAATTGAAATAGGATAAAAGCAGTCTAAGTATATGTCGAGACTAGTCGTTATTTCTAGCGACTCTGCGTTTAAAGGTGAACCGTTAGAAGTTGAGGGCAAAAGGTGACAGATTTTATCTCTAATTGTTGTAATTTTATCATTAAAGAAGCTCATGAAGTCGTCACTATTCAGAGCTAGAGGAATAGATGGCTCAGTAGAGCCGTGGCTATCTGTCAGCCTGGCTACAGTGCTGAAAAGAAATCTTGGGTTGTTCTTATTGTCTTCTATTAGTGATGAGTAATAGTCTGATCTGGCCTTTCTTAGGGCCTTCCTATAGGTTTTGAGACTTTCTTGCCAATCCAAACGAGATTCTTCCACTTTTGTGGAACGCCACTTACATTTGAGCGGTTTCGGGATTTGTTTTAATTTGCGAGTTTGGGAGTTATACCAAGGTGGTAATTTCCTTTGCTTCATCATCTTCTTTTTCAGGGGAGCAACGGAGTCTAAGGTCGTCCGTAGGCAAGTCGTAGCACCGTCTACAAATGTATCAATTTGAGAGGGACTGAGGTTAACATAGAGGTCCTCTGTTATGTTAAGGCATGACATAGAGTTGAATGCTGTGGGAATATCGTCCTTAAATTTAGCTATAGCACTGTCAGATAGGCATCTGGTGTAGAAGCTTTTATCTAATTTAATATAGTCAGGTAGTAAGAATTCGAAAGTGATTAAAGAATGATCTGATAATACCGAATTCTGCGGAAATATTATTAAATCCTCAATTTCAATACCATATTCCAGGACAAGGTCGAGGGTGTGGTTAAAACAGTGTGTCGCCTTGTGCACACTCTGACTGAAACCGATTGAATCCAGTAATGAGTTGAAAGCAGTACTAAGGCTATCATTGTCAACGTCCACATGGATATTAAAATCACCTACAATAAGTACTTTGTCTGATTTAAGGACTAAACATGATAAAAACTCTGAGAATTCAGATAAAAATTCAGAATACGGACCTGGAGCCCTGTAAATAACAACAAATATAATTGGCTGTAATGTTTTCCATTTTGGATGTTGAAGATTAAGAACAAGACTTTCAAAGGAGTTATAATTTAATTTAGGTTTAGGAGTAATTAACAGGCTTGCATCAAAGATGGCTGCAACTCCCCCTCCTCGGCCTGAGCCTCTAGGAATTTGAGTATTAATATGACTGGGAGGAGTGGCTTCATTTAGACTAACATAGTCTTCATGGCCCAGCCAGGTTTCAGTAAGACAAAATAAATCAATGTTATTATCTGATATCAAATTGTTTACCAATAATGCTTTAGAAGACAGAGATCTAATATTTCATAGTCCACATCTAATTTTCCTATTTTGTTCTATCGTTGCAGTCGTTTTAATTTTAATTAGGTTGTTAAGTATAGCGCATCTTTTGTTTACCTTTGATTTAACTGATCTGATCCGGGGGACAGACACCGTGCTTATTAGACTATGAGTGGGCGACTGCTCCAACGGAAGCACAGAGGGGCGCGTAGTACTGCACCCCTGATTACTAATATCAAACTTGGGTTGTCATGGTTTATGTCCGATAAACTCGGTCAGATTTTTTGATATGAGAGCGGCACCGTCCCAGGTGGGATGAATGCCGTCTCTCTCAATCAGACCAGGCTTTCCCCAGAACACCCCCCAGTTATTCACATAGCCCACATCGTTAGCTGGGCACCACCCCAACAACCAGCGGTGGAAGGATGAAGTACGGCTGTACATTTCATCATTGGTCAGGTTTGGCAGGGGTCCAGAGAAAACTACTGAGTCCGACATTGTCTTTGCGTATGCACAAAGTGACTCAACATTCAATTTAGTGATCTCCGATTTACGACCATTACCCCCTACGTGAAGTATGATCTTACTGTATTTACGGTTCTTTTTAACCAGCAGCTTTAGATGGGATTCTATATCGCCCGCTCTAGCCCCGGGGACACATATGACCGTAGGTACTGTAGCCGCTGGGGCCACCGGCTTCACATATCGCAGTATAGAGCTCCCAATAACCAGAATTGGCTTCTCAGCGGGTGTATCACTGAGTAGGGAGAAACTGTTAGAGAGGCGAAGACGCTCCGGTTTAGAGCGACCGTCATCATGTGCACTCCCTGGTTTAGATCTAACGCTATGCTTCCCACTGACGCTACGCTTCCCTCGGACAGTCACCCACTCGCCCGGCTGCTCGGGGTGTGCCGGGGGTCAGCTAGCAGAGGCTGCAGAAGCTACAGTATGAGCTACATGGCGCTGGCTAGCTACGGAAGCATATGATTCTGATTCCATGGTGCGGAGCCGTGCCTCAAACTCACTAAGCCTTGCCTCCAGAGCAGCGAATATACTACATTTATTACATGTATCGTTATCACTAAAGGAGGCAGAGGAATAGCTAAACATTTGACACACAGAGCAAGAAAGAGCAGGAGAGGGAGAGGAATTAGCCATTGCTAATGGCTAAGCTAAA
This sequence comes from Perca fluviatilis, assembly GCF_010015445.1. Lineage (NCBI taxonomy): Eukaryota > Metazoa > Chordata > Actinopteri > Perciformes > Percidae > Perca > Perca fluviatilis. The sequence goes on from NC_053125.1 coordinate 172,206, forward strand.
GTAGCTAACAGCGTTTTTACAATTGTAAGTGAAGCTAAGTATAAGTGCTTGAGTAGAACAATTGTAATTCAAATGCAATCCAGGCAAATAGCTGTTAATTTAAACAATAAAGCAGAGTTGATTAAGTTTTTGCTGGAGCAGCAAACTAGCGTTTGTAACACGGGAACACCGGAAGTGACACAACACGCTTACCTTACACGTCAGCACGTTCAGAAGGTACAGGAAAATCACATTTGTACACAATTTCCTGACAGACTGGACTTTGTGCAACCAGCACAAACACAATAATTTACCATTATGACTTACATTAACTTCCTCTATATCTTGCTCTCTCTCACCACTGTAGAGTGAGAAGCAAGCGGGAGCACAACCTATTGTTTGCCTCTGCCTACGTCATATGACGCATTGCTAGCGGGAAAAGCTATTTCAGAGCCTAGCTTATTACACCGTATTACACACTAGCTGCAGCATTCATAGGTATCCTGCGTCCAGAGATGGATAGATGGATCGTTTGCTTCTGTCTGGTTAGCGACACGGCCCCCAGGTAACCAATCCTTCTTCAGACTGATGTTGGCACCCCCCCACTCAATTAGTATACAGGCGCAGGGAAAAATAAATGTGGAAATGTGGAAATACAGAAATAAATAAATGTAGAAATGTGGAAATACAGAAATAAATAAATGTAGAAATAAATAAATATATAAATACATAAATATATAAATAAATGTAGAAATACATAAATACATATAGAAATGCATAAATAAATAAATACATGTAAAAATACAGAAATAGCCATTTATGTTACCAAAATGTATTTATTTTCAATATATTTCTGCATTTATTTATTTATTTCTACTTTTTTTATTTATTTTTCCTTCTGTCATTTTTAGTCCTGCATAAAATGATACCTCGAATAACTCGAATAATTTGATTACAAAAAATTCTCGATGCAAAATGACTTTCCTCGAAGCTTCGTTAAATCAATGTTACCAACGTTGTATCGCTGACGGACGGTGTTTCCGCACGGAGCATTATTACTGTCGCACAGACGCAGCTCAGTGTGCTGCTGGCGACACATGCCAGAGCGTAAATAACGAGGGGCTAAGAGAAGAGACAGGCTGGAGAAAACGACAGAAAGTGTCCAAAGTTTGGAATCAGTTCAAACGTAATTAAAACTAAAACTCTGTACAGTGTGTCTACTGCAAAATCAAACTAGCTTACCACGATAATAGCACAACGTCAATGCTTCAGCATCTTAACAGAAAACGTGGAGTCTAACTTAATCATCCATTCCACGAAGAGGACCGACAAACGTAAATAACAGTCGTATGGACGTTGAAACTACACCAAACACAACAACTACCGAAATCACAGACAAGAAAATAGGTAGTGGTGACCACGATCTGATCTAAAGAGCAGACGCGTTGACTATCCCTTCGGAAAAACAGCTGATTGTTGCGCATCTCTGGCTCTCTCTCTCTCTCTCTCTTTCTCCACGGAGAAACAGCTGATCAACGATCTAATAGCATACGTGTAACAGAGCTGTGTGACATTATAATCAAATATATAAATGAAAATAGGTTGAGTATAACTAATATTTACATATAGGCCTACTGTATATACAGATCAGTCTCAGGTTGAAACTTGTAGTTCTGAAAGTTAAGTTGCACAACTTAAGGGAATGTTTATGTATGTTTAATTTATGCCTTAGTTTGAGGTTGAAAAAATTCTTTAAAAACAATGTAATATGGTACTTAAATGCACTTAATATGTTTAGTTTTTTGAGAGATGATATTGTAAGCAATGTAGGCAATACAAATGTTGCTTTTTTCCAAAAATGTTGCTTTTTTCCCTAGTTTTGGTTGTTTAAAAAACGCAAAAAAAAAAAATCTGATTAATCGATCGATAAAGTGCAAGATTAATCGATTACATAAGAATCGATAGCTGCAGTCCTAGTTAGCATCTGACTAATGTCGAACAGTTCAGTAAGCTAGCTAGCCTAACATTACACTGCAATGCTAATATTGCTCAACAATATTACCTTACACACATTAAGTTAACCAATAATAATAATAAACGTACAGTTACCTGGCATTTCATGCCGAAATGAAATTAGGAAAAGGTCTTCTGTGAATCTCTTCTGTTCTGCAAGTTCCTCAGCTCAGTCCGCTCTTTCCAAGTACACGAAAGACTGTAATGGCGGAAGAATCGAAACTTAAGGAACGTTAGTGGGTGTGGTCATGCTATTTTACTCCAATAGAATGTATTCTGTATCTTTGCTCTCACTCTAGTGGCTGCAGGTTATATTTATACTCCAAAATGATTCAATATTATTCCCTTAGAGTAAAATAATAGTTACTCTGGAAAAAATACTCTCTATTTTTTCCTGTGTGGACGTAGAAAAGGCTTTCGACCGCCTAGAGTGGAACTACTTGTGGCAAGTAATGGAGAACTTGGTTTGGGGGCCAAATTCATTGACATGGTTCGTACTTTATATGCGAATCCCATGGCCATAGTCTCACCCAATGGCTTGCACTCTCAGCCATTTCCCATCGAGCGGGGCTCGCGACAGGGATGCCCACTCTCCCCCATGCAGTTTGCAATCTCTCTTGAACCGTTAGCCCAAGCCATAAGGCAACATAAAATATATAATGTCCACATTAAATCCAATAGCTACTCAATATCGTTATTTGCGGACAATATTTTGTTGTACATTTCTGATCTTGAGGACTCTATTCCAAAACTTCTTAAGATCTTCTACGAATTTGGCTCAATCTCCGGCTATAAAATTAACTGGAATAAATCTAATCTTCTTTTACTGAATAACAGGCATGTGGCTTCAGCCAGTAGTGTTACAATACCAACCCAAAGCAAAATTACATATTTGGGCATCACCATACATGCATCCTTAAAGCGAGTTGTCCAGGAAAACTATGAAACTGTATTAAGTAGCATTCAAAGGGACCTGGCCAATTGGACTACAGTCCAGGATTGCTGTTGTTAAAATGAACATAGTTCCTTGTGAGAATTTTTAAAGTACAATGATCCCTTTACTCCGACCGATAATTTTTTTTTTTTTTATTATAACCCTTTCCCCTAACCCTTGATACCATAATTTGGCAGTATATTTGGAATAATAAACAACCTAGGCTAAAATACTCTACCTTGCAACGTACCACAAACACGGGAGGCCTGGCCCTCCCCAACCTTAAAGTGTACCACAGAGCCTTTTAGCTAAGGGCCCTCAGAGTGTGGATGCAGCCCTCATCTACAGTCCCATGGAGAGAAATAGAGCAAAACCTCACTGGAAGTCTAAGACTGAAAGACCTTGCCTTTACAGTTGTGTGTCCAAAAAAAGTGTATGCTAGCCTATGGCCCTATTATCACAAACACGTTGACCAACTTTAAACAGGCCGAGGAGCAACTACGCTACTCCAATAAGTGGCATTTGAACACCCCAACAACATACACTTAATGTCTGGTAACAAACATTTTGTTTATAGCCAGTGGAGTGACAGGGGCATTTATACTCTAGACCAGCTATTCAATGATGATGGTATGTTGAGTTTTGAAGACCTGAGAACTAGCTTTGAGATCCCTAGGACATCCTTCTTCCTTTAGCTTCGCTTAAGATCAGCCCTAAAATGTTATGGAGTACCATGGGGGAACAGTCTTGAGACCCACCCAATCATTAAATGGCTTGTTCATTCTCCGGTGAGAGGATTAGTGTCCAGGATTTATGCAAAATTAATACAAGCATCCGTAGGATAACTTCCAATACTAAAGAAATGGGAGCGGAGTTGAGCTCGGAGGGGTAACGTTTAATTGGGAGGCAGTTTGGGACAACATTTGCCACTGTTCCAAGAACCCAAATCACCAGCAGATCCACTTCAAAATATGCCATAGGACATATCGGACTCCTCAGAAGAGATATGTCTCCAAAGCCATTCCTACTCCCTGTACCGTTCTGCCAACCTGAACAAACTGGAACTTTCCTGCACATGGTCTGGGAGTGTTAACAGGTGCATGAGTTCTGGAATAAAACAACATCAATATTAGGCTCGTTCAAGATGAACTGCGCCTTGCCTGTAAAGTAGACGAGAGCAGGCGGCAGCAGCGGGGGGCGGTGACAAAAGTCCGCTCTTAAGTCGGACAGTTTTCCATCTGATTCCAGCAGCCTTCAGGATGAACAGGAAGTGACAGAAACACTGGTGGTCCGATTCCGATTTAATAAAATGTTATCAGACCCATATATCAGCTCCTACAAAGTCTCCAGCTGTTTTTATATGACTGAGTAGCTGTCAGAATGCTCTACATGTGATCTGTTGCTGATTTTAATTACCAACACAGACTGTAGATGATCCGTAATCTGAACAGATTTAGTCTCTCTGACTTCTAAACGTCACTATCAGCCACACAACATGTGTTCTGTACAGAATACGCCTTTAAATCAGACAAATCGCAGTTAAAATCCCTCCCATTCAAAATCAATAAAAAGTTTATATAAAACGTCATCATGTTGAATCGATTCTGAACCAATCAGCTGTTCAATCAGCTGAGAGGCCGGCGTTTCCCAGCATGCACTGGGTCCGCCTGCGTCCGCCTGGTTCTTGCAGTTGGTGAAAAGCAACTGCGCTACCTACGTCTCAGAACTGCGGCCGCCTTGGTCTCGTGAGATTATCGTTGCCCACGTGTGCATGACGTCAGAGCAAGTCGGGATCAAGTCGGACACAAATCTAACCGGCATGCACTGGGCGGCGATCGCCGGTGATCGATTCTGCGCAGATCTGGCTCATCTCGAATGAGCCTAATATCTGATGTGATAGGATGTCGAATTCCTACTGAGCCGATTGTTTTGTTACTTAATGACAACTCTAAATTACATCTACTTGGAAGACAGAAGAAAATTTGGCTAGCTGGATCAACTGCGACCAAGAAAATGATAGCTCAGTGCTGGCTCCCCCCCACTCGCTTTGTAGTAAACAGTGGTTGGCGTATTTTCTAGACATAGTTATGCTGGAGCTCTCTACAGCAAGGATTAACAAAGCAAAATCATCGACTATAGACTTATGGAAAAACACAGCAGCACAAATGTCAGTCCTAATCATCACAAGAAGAGCGGAGGGCGACGCAGGTGGCGGGATTTTAGTTTTCTTTTATTTTGTTTTGTTTTCCTCGAGACTGCAGAGGGTGGGGGTTGGGTGAGGGTTTTGGTTCCTGTTCGATTGTATTTGTTCTGTATGTTGTGTGTTAAAAAATATAAAAATAATAAAAATTGATCAAAAAAAAGCACAGCTTGAAGAAAAGTGGGAGAAATGGAAAATATTCAGAACTAAAACCAGCAACGAGTTATATGCGAAAAAAAAATTATTTAGATGAAGACCGGGAAGAAAAGATGAACTGCTAGAAATGTAACTCTCCCAAACAAATATTTTGTTTGTTTTTGGTTTACTGTATTATTTTAATTGTGGATTGTCTGTGTGAGTTTTATAATAAAAATCTAAAAAAAAAAAGTATTCTGGGTTGATTTGAATGGGCTACAGTATAGGCTAATTATAAAATAACAATATTAATGATAAATCTATAGCGTAATAGTTATTCAAATTGTTTTTACAGAATACACTGAAATAATGGTCAACAATGTTCATCATAATGTCCATTGTAACAATAGCACCCAAAAGTCTAAATTTGTTTATTATTGTCTCTCATAACCAGGGCCCTGTTTCACAAAACCAAGATAAGGGATTAAGCCCGGATTTCCCAGTTATCCTGGATGAATTTAGCCTTGACTCGGTTTCCAAGCGGAGGCACATAAATCACCATGGAGATTTATTCTGTGCAGCTAGCCTGCTCCCGACAAGGCTAACAGCTAGCCTGCTCCCAACCAGGCTAACAGCCAGAGTTTATTAATCCTGGTGCCTTTTCTGTTCACTCAGCAGTCACTCTGATCAACAAAACTAATGTGTTCTTTAATAGGCCTAGTTATTCTGTTTTTATAGCTGATTACGGATGTCGGACGGGTGGAGTTGGCCAGGTTGTACTTTATCGTCACTTTTCAAATACGTTAATTTCACTGTTTACCACAAGTTTGTTGGTCCTATTATTATTTCCGGATACCTTTTGAGTTAAATAGGAATTGTAGAATCAATTCTGTCAACATATTACTCATTTTTTGGACTATAGCCTAAATTATTAGTTTCAACAATCATCACCACGTCAGAATGACAGATCTATATTCTACATTTGGAGAATAAAGCGATTTCAATCCTGAGATTTACAAATGTTCCTGTAATTATTATAGCAACCATTATTACTTTTTATAGGTATTGATATTCATAACTGTTAAACTATATTGTATTTATGAAGACGTCTGCACTGTGTGTTTTTTGAGGTTTGGTGAATATATAAAGTTGAAATGTCGGATGAAGTTCCAAGGCTGTTTTCGATAAACTCATTAATATATGAACAATATATAAAGCTCCCTGGCTGCGTGTGTGTTTCTTCATTTACTTTGGCGTAAATCGGCTTTCCGACGTGAAAGAGTTTTTCTGGACCGGTTGGACCCTTCGACTTTCAACAACAGCCATCTGTAGGAGCGATACAGATTTTGTGCTGATGGCATACTGTGACAGTTTATCTTTATCCTTTTTATGTTTTCTCTATATAGTCATGGGGTTCCAGCCAGGTCTCTCTCCTGACATCTTAGATAGTCTTAGTCTAGTTAAAGGTTTATGTCAGTTGTATTTTGTAGGTTTTGTTTTGGATATTGATCAAAACACAAGCGCACAATGTACACCCTATACACAAACCTCTGGAATGGTCTACCTATTCCTGTAACAACAGCTCGGATTGACTGAAACATTCAAGTCCTTGCTTAAGACCCATTGTTATTAATGTTCAGGTAAGTACTTATGTTGTCTGTCAACTGCATAGGCCTAAATGAATTCTGAGCATGAAATGACATGGACACAACCTATTGTTTCAGATGATCTGTGATGCTGACTGCATTTTCAGCGATGTAGAGGCGAAGTGGCCTGGCTCTGTCCATGACTCCAGAGCCTTTAGGGCCTCTATAATTTCCCAGCAACCTTCACAAGGCAAGCCACAGGCATTTTATTGATAAGCCCCTTGAACATCATAATAGTGTCAACAGTTTAACTATACTTCTTGTTCTAACTATTACATTTCGTGTTCTCAAGGGAATATGCTGGTGTTTTGCTTGGAGACAAGGGCGATGCATGTCAACCGTTTCTTCTGACTCCATTTGAAGACCCCCAGACAGCAGCACAGCACACCTATAATCTTGCCCATGCAAGATCAAGGGCCGAATGGCATTTGGCCTTTTGAAGTCCCGTTTTCAGTGCCTTCACCACCTAAGAGTCACTCCAGAGAGGGCCTGTCACTGTTGCCTGCACTGTCCTTCACAACATTGCCTGTCTGAGAAAGGAAAGGGCTGTTATTGTCAGCTCTCTCTCCGCCCTGTTTTGGGTGTTTTGTCCCTGTGTCTGTGTTTTTCCACCTGGAGTGCTGGAGGTGTGTTCTGTGGAAAGTAGGTCAAGGGGCAACTCTGCACAGCCGTTCTTCACAGCTGCAGCTCATCTCCAAGATTCAACCCAGCAATACTTAAAACCGGGCTGATCACCTCTTCGCCCCCGCCGAGTTCGTTATCTACAAACCATGTGGTAACTTCGCTCCGGGTTAGGGTTAGGGTTTTGGCATCTTACTACACAATTTCGCTGTTTATTACTTGATATAATGGAGGCTCGACATACAGTGCTTCTGAAAATCTTATACATGTTCACAGTGCTCTCAAGGCTAGATTATCCTTGAGTAAAAAACCCAGTTGGAAATGGGTAACTGCACAATCAAGGGATTCCCCCTTTTGGTGCTCGGGTTTGTTCTGAATGCCCCATGTTCCCGGTTAGCGGGCATGCTTTTTAGTTGTTTTTCTGTTTATTGTTCTTTTTCAGTTGTTCTTCCTCATCTGTGACAATACTTTTCTCCGATTAGTTTTTCCCTTTGTATTATTTCCCTCTCGTCTCTAGACCTGTCGGTTGGATACCAGATCTACTGTCCATATTCTCATACTCCCTCCATATGGCAGATAACCAAGTGAACAAGACGACTTTGGCCAGGGGAGGAGTTGTGAATTTCTTAAACTGGAATGTGAAAGGCCTTAACCCTTGTGTGGTCCTTTGGGTCCCAGTGACCCGAAGGACAACACAAGGATTATGTACCTCCCTTGTACCTTGTTGAGAATTGCTCTCTAAACCCTGTTTCTTGTTAAGTAAGTAAAGTTTATTTCTAGAACCCATTTAAACACAGTTTAAGCTGACCAAAATGCTGTACAAACAAGAACTAAGGTGCTGTATTAACCCTTGTTTAGAGAGCAATTCTCAACAAAGTAAACGGAAGTACATAATCCTTGTGTTGTCCTTTGGGTCACTGGGACCAAGGATAACAAAGGGTTAATCCCCAATTAAACGCCAATAAGATATTTAACCATATTCGGAACTTCAATGTAGACTAGATTATATTTACAAGAAACACACCTTAAGTCAACTCATCACCAACATCTTAAAAGGCCTTTGAAAAAAGCTTTTTCACTCCAAGTTTGAGAGTAAAGCCAGGGGTGTCGCCATCCTTATCCGTAATAATGTACAATTTAGCCCCTCTACCATAATCGAGGATCCACTTGGGAGATTTGTGATTGTATCTGGCCTTCTATATTCTTCTAAAGTTACACTCTGCAATGTATATGCTCCAAATTGGGATGACCACCAATTTATAGCTAAATTGATATCACTCTTACCTGATCTTAACTCCCACCAACTTATCATGGGGGGTGATTTTAATTGCATGTTGAATCCCTCTTTGGACCGTTCTTCCCCCAGATCAGCCACTGTCTCTCTCACTGCTAGAGCCATCCAATCCTTCCTCGACAGTTACGCCATTGCTGATGCGTGGAGATTTTTATATCCTACCTCATGTCAGTATTCATTTTTAGAATAGATTTTTTTTTGTTGACCGGAAAATTCTACCTAACATTGAGTCCAGTTCATATAAAAGCATTGCGATCTCTGATCATGCACCACTGTTTATGGGCCTGCATTTTCATGAGAAACCAACTGGCTGTAGGCCATGGAGATTCAACTCTCTTTTGTTATCGGACGAGAGCTACACCCGGATTCTTACTAGTCAAATTAAAGACTTTCTGGAAATCAATGCAACGCCTGGTATGTCACCGGGTACAATTTGGGAAACTTTCAAAGCATGCATCCATGGCCAAATTACAGTTGTGTTCAAAATGATTCAACCCCCACTGGAAATTGATTGTTTTGGCCGGTTTGACATTGATTTTGATCATTCAGTCATCCTGCTTACAATTAAATCAAAGAGACGCGTGCGTAGGTCAAGACAAATATAACATAACATTCATAATGAAATAACCACAAATGTCTTTTCTGTGCTCACATTATTATCAGTTTTATTCAACCCCCCAAGTGACATTCAATCTTAGTACTTAGTACAACATCCTTTTACAGTTATAACAGCTTTTAAACGTGAAGCATAGCTTGACACAAGTGTCTTGCAGCGATCTCCGGGTATCTTACGCCCATTCATCATGGGCAAAAGCCTCCAGTTCAGTCACATTCTTAGGCTTGTGCACTGCAACTGCTTTCTTTAAGTCCCACCAGAGGTTCTCAATCGGATTTAAGTCGGGTGACTGGGCGTGGCCACTTCAAAATGTTCCAGCCTTTAATCTGCAACCATGCTCTAGTGGACTTGGAGGTATGCTTGGGATCATTGTCCTGTTGAAAGGTCCAACGTCTCCCAAGCCTCAGGTGTCTGCGGACTGCATCACATTGTCATCCAATATCCCCTGGTACTGAAGAGAATTCATGGTACCTTGCGGCACCCCCGAAGCTTCCCAGTACCTGCAGAAGCAAAACAGCCCCAAAGCATGATTGACCCCCCGCCATGCTTCACAGTAGGCAAGGTGTTCTTTTCTTCATGGGCCTTGTTCTTCCTCCTCCAAACATAGCGTTGATCCATGGGCCCAAACAGTTCTAATTTTGTTTCATCAGTCCACAGAACACTATCCCAAAACTTCTGTGGTTTGTCCACATGACTTTTGGCATACTGCAGTCGACTCTTCTTATTCTTTGGAGACAGCAAGGGGGTGCGCCTGGGAGTTCTGGCATGGAGGCCTTCATTACGCAGGGTGCGCCGTATTGTCTGAGCAGAAACTTCAGTACCTACATCCGACAAATCTTTTCTCAGTTCCTCAGCAGTCACACGGGGACTTTTCTCCACTCTACGCTTCAGGTAGCGCACAGCAGTCGAAGTCAGCATCTTCTTTCTGCCACGACCAGGTAGCGTTTCAACAGTGCCCTTTGCCTTGAATTTGCGAATGATGCTTCCTATGGTGTCTCTTGGTATGTTTAACATCTTTGCAATCTTCTTATAGCCATTGCCCTTCCTGTGAAGAGTAATCACCTCTTCTCTTGTCTTCCTGGACCATTCTCTTGACTTCACCATGTTTGTAACCACACCAGTAAATGTCTAGAAGGAGCTGAGTATCACAGTCATTTTAAAGCTGCCTAATTGGTGCTTATTAGGCTTTATTGCTGCTCCCTGACATCCACAGGTGTTTTCAATACCTGATTGAAAACACTTCAATGAACCTCTGTTCTTCAGAGTGGTAGTCTTTAAGGGGTTGAATAATTGTGTCAATGAAGAATTCACAAAATAAACATTTACTACTGTATTACAAAACCAATTGATGTCATTTTAGTTGCATATGGTTCTTTAAGAAGTCCTTGTAGGATTTCATTATGAATACAATTACAAATGTACACTAAATTCCCTAAAACCATTTACAGCATTGGGGGGGTTGAATAATTTTGAACACAACTGTATAAGGGTGTTATGTGGGATCTTAACCTGGCAATTCATGACAGACCCATTTGGGCCCCACCTGCTTAAAGGGCATTTAAAATGGGTTTGCACCCAGGATCCACCGAGGGGGCCAGCCATGGATGCCCAGATGGGTTTTAAGTGGGACCTATAAGGGGTCTTATGTGGGTCTTAACTGGGTAATTCATGTCAGACCCATTTGGACCCCACCTGCCTAAAGGGAGTTTAAAATGGGCTTGCACCCGGGATCCACACCCAGCGGCCCGTCGATGCCAGATGGGTTTTAAGTGGGACCTGTAAGGGTCTTATGTGGGTCTTAAATGGGTAATTCATGTCAGACCCATTTGGGCCACACCTGACTAAAGGGGTTTAAAGTGGGCTTGCACCAGGATTCAACCGTGAATGCCCCTATGGGCTTAAAGTGGGCTCTGTAAGGATCTTATGTGGGTCCTAACTGGGCAATTCATGCAAGGCCTATCTAAGCCCAACCATGCCAAATGGTTTAAGGAAGCAATCTAAGAAAAACGAAGAATGAATATAAGTCCAAGATAAATAAAAGACACTTGACGCTTTGAACTGCAAGAAATATATTGTTAAATTGAACAACAAAAATTATCTTTAAAAAACAATTTAAATGTCACAACATACGGTAAACAAATCAAAAATATATTTTAAAAAAATCTCTGAAAAAAAACATCTCTCCAAAAAAAATACATAATACAAAATTGTTACATCGAACAACAAACAATCTTTAAAACACAATTTAAATGTCACAACATACCGGTAAATAAATCAAAAATGTTTTTTTTTTAAATCTCTGAAAAAAAAACACCTCCCCAAAAAATACATTAATACAAAATACACTCATGGCGTCTGTGTGGTGGACGCTCCTTTTTCTCTTTGGGCTCTTGCAGCCCTCTCCCCTCCACGGTCACGTGCGCCGGTAAACCACTTCAACAGCGCCATTTCCACTTCACATTTTGAGTCATTGCATTACTCTTCAGTGCACCTAAAAACAAAGGAGCATAAGTCAATTTAGCAAGGTTCTTTTTGCTCCCCACAAGCGTGCATGTTCTGCTCTTTCAATGGGTTGTCTCAGTCCGTTTTTTGCGCTAACAGTCCGCGGAGATATTCAAAGCAGTTTAGCACTGTGATGGCCACAGCTGTGGCCACACGCCATCTTAAAGGCGGTAACCTCATACACTCACTCATGTGTAGTGCGCGGCGTGTAGCTGCATGCTGCCTGTTACCTGCTCCAGATTTTGAGTTTGCTTTTTTTACTTTTTTACTTTCATTCTCTTTTGTTTTGTCCTTGTTTTATCACTTTAACTCTGTGAAGTCCTGCCCTCTCTAACGAGGTTGCTTTGCTGAGTTTTGGTGCTTTTAGTGTTGTTTTTATCAATGCCGCTTTCACCGGGACATGCTGCCTTTGTTTACTCGAAGTACAGCGATCGGCTCTAATGCCGGCCCGGCATTGTAGCCAGACCAAGTGAATATACCACCCGAGCTCTGGAGAGAAAAACACACCGGGGACGCAGAGGAGGGAAGCAACGTCGGGGAATAGAGGAGGGTCGAGACGGGAAGGGCATATGGAGAGGAGAAGATTTAAAACCTGTCTCCCCTCTGTTGTTATGGGAAATGTACGGTCCCTTAGCAACAAAATGGACGAGCTAACGGCGCTAACGCGGAGCCACCAGGAGTACCGTGAGTGCAGCCTGATGTGTTTCACGGAGACTTGGCTGCACAGGGACATTACGGACCAGAATGTCTCCGTGGAAGGCTTCCACACTGTCCGGGCGGACCGGGATTGCACCGAGAGCGGTAAGCGGAAAGGCGGGGGGCTTGCCGTTCTAGTAAACTGCAGATGGTGTTATCCCGGTCATATCACGATTAAAGAACAGCTCTGTAGCCCGGATGTTGAAATACTGGCCGTTGGACTCCGTCCATACCATCTGCCTAGAGAGATCCCGCATGTCATCATCGTTGTTGTGTACATCCCTCCCTCTGCAAACCCAACATCTGCCTGCAGCATCATTCATACCACCATCTCCAAACTACAGACTCAACACCCCAGTGCCCGTATCATCATGTTGGGAGACTTTAACCACGTCACCATGGATAGAGTTCTGCCGACATTCAAACAATATGTGAGCTGTCCTACCAGAGAAGAGAGGACCCTGGACCTGATGTATGCTAATATTAAGGAAGCATACACCTCCTCTTCTCTCCCCCCTCTTGGCAGGTCAGATCACAACCTGGTTCACCTCAAACCCTGCTATGTGCCTCTGGTGAAGAGGAAGTCTACAACCACAAGAACAGTAAGGAAGTGGTCGGAGGAGGCTTATGAGGCACTGCTTTGAAGTGACGGACTGGCCTGCACTCTGTGAGCCCCACGGGGAGGGACATTGATGGGCTCACAGAGTGCATCACTGACTACATACATTTCTGTGTGGACTGCAGTGTCCCTGCTCGGACTGTAACCTGCTACGCCAATAATAAACCCTGGATCACCAAGGGAATGAAGGCCATCCTGAACGAAAAGAAGAGGGCGTTCAGAGATGGCAACCGTGATGAAGTGAGGAGAGTGCAGGGGTTACTCAAACTCAAAATCAGGGAGGCTAAAGACTTAGGAGAAAGCGGAGCGTAAACTCCAGCATAACAACATGAGGGATGTGTGGAGCGGCATGAGAACCATCACTGGGTTCCAGAAGACTGGTGGCTTGGGGTTGGAGGGCCGTGTTTACCAGGCCAATGATCTGAACCTATTTTTCAATAGGTTTGATACTGTGGCCCATCCCCCCTAGTCTCTGCTGCTGGCTGCACAAAAACTTTTACCTACTCCTCCTCCTCCGCCCTTTGTCTGCACCTCTCCACCTCTACTCACACCCTCCTACTCCACCCCTCCCCCTGCTCTACACCATGTCCTCTACAACCTGAGGACCTCCCCCCCCCCACAGTCACCTCTACAGTGTCCTTCACGCCTGACCTGGTTAGAAGACAGCTGACTAGACTCCACCTCCGGAAAAGCTGCTGGCCCTGACGGTGTTTTTCCCAGGGTGCTTAAAGCCTGTGCCCTCCAGCTGTGTGGAGTACTAAGTCTAGTCTTCAGCCTTAGCCTGCACCTCACAGAGGGTTCCCGCGCGAAGGCGCGTCCTGCCTCGTTCCTGTGCCAAAGACCGCCGTCCCAGCGCCCTCAGGACTACAGACCCGGTGGCTCTGACGTCCCACATCATGAAGACCTTCGAGACTCGTCCTGGAGCAGCTAAGGCCTATGGTCAGGCCCTTCACTGATCCACTGCAGTTTGCCTACCAGCCCAGCCTGGGAGTTGAGGACAGCATCATCTACCTGCTGAACAGAGTCTACACTCACCTGGACAAGCCTGCGAGCACTGTGAGAGTCATGTTCTTTGACTTCTCCAGTGCTTTCAACACCATCCGTCCGGCTCTACTGGGTGAGAAGATGACTGCGATCGACGCGGTGGGGGCCCCCATCCGTGTCCTGGATTGTTGATTACCTGACGGGCAGACCACAGTACGATGCCCCTAAAGAACTGTGTGTCTGACAGGGTGGTCAGCAACACTGGGGCTCCACAGGGGACTGTCCTCTCTCCCTTCCCTCTTCACCCTCTTCACCTTCGGACTTCAACTATTGCAATGAGTCCTGCCACCTTCAGAAGTTTTCTGATGACTCAGCAATAGTTGGCTGCATAGAAAAGGGTGATGAGAATGAATACAGGTCTGTTGTGGGCAACTTTGTCACTTGGAGTGAGCTTAACCATCTGCAGCTCAATGTGACAAAAACAAAGGAGCTTGTAGTGGATCTGAGGAGGGCAAAATCATCTGGGACCCCTGTTTCCATACAGGGGGTCCCTGTGGACACTGTTGAGGAGTACAAGTACCTGGGGGTGGGGCTTAAACAATAAACTGGACTGGACTAGACACGCCGAGGCTGTCTACAAAAGGGCCAAAGTCGACTTTTTCCTGAGGAGGCTGAGGTCCTTTAACATCTGCCGGACAATGCTGAGGATGTTCTATCAGTCTGTTGTGGCCAGTGCTATTTTCTTCGCTGTCACATGCTGGGGCAGTGGGATGAAGGTAGCAGACACCAACAGACTGAACAAACTGATCAGGAGGGCTGGTGATGTCGTGGGGGAGGAGCTGGACACACTGATGACCGTGGCTGAGAGGAGGATGCTGTCCAGGCTTCAGTCCATCTTGGATAATGTCTCCCACCCTCTCTACGACACACTGGCCCAGCAGAGGAGCACCTTCAGCAGAAGACTCCTCTCACCCAGATGCACCACAGAGCGCCACAGGAAATCGTTCCTGCCTGTGGTCATTAAACTTTATAACACCTCCCTCAGAGAGTCACACACCCCCTCTCTGTAAGCATCTCATCTCAAACATAGACAATAGACAATCACTTCTCCTTTTTTTTCGCACTATAATCATCTCAACAGACAATTCATTTTCTCTTTTTTATTGCACTATTTGCACATTATTGCTGTACATTTCATATTTTATATATTATTACTGTATATTTGTTATTATTATATATGTTTAAAGTATTGATAATATATGTTGTTTTTATTTGTTGCTTGTATATCTGGAGTTGAAACGAAAATAATTTCCCCCTGGGATTATTAAAGTATTTCTGATTCTGATTCACATTTATCTTAGTTCATGCTGTTTTCCTTAAGATTGGTTTCTGTATCTTTTCAGACACATTATATATTTTGTTGTAAACATTTATTTAGTTTTAAATAACTTACAGGGCACTGGATTTGGTTTACATATATACTTTATTAGTTTTGGATTGGTTTTCTAATATAACTGTTTTCTTTGAGCTTACCAGTGTTGCGGCTTCCACACCCTGGAGTGAGGCAAGCAGGCTGCTGGGACAACAGCAGCTTTATAGGGGTGGTGGCTAAATTGGACTCTACCACTACTTGTTATGTCAGGGGGGAGTTAGCTTTATTTGTCCTCAAGATATTTGAGTTTTGATTTGTATTGTCTTTAGTACATTTATTCAGTTAATGTTAATTAAGATTACATTTCTTTTGGAGTAAGTGTTTAGTTGTTTTCTTTTGTTATTTGTAATTTACATATTAGTGTTATTGTTAGTCTACCCCTGGGTGTCAAACCTGGTCTGCTCACCCAGTATATAAGTCCCCTTTGTTTCTTGTATAGGTCAGTTGTATTTTTGAGTTTGTTATGTTCAGAGCTTAAGTTCAGTTTGTTCTTTTGACCTCTTTTAAGGGCCCAAACTTTATCTTTATTTGTTGTCAGAATTTTTTGTGGGTAAAATAAAAAACCCTTTTTTTAAATCTCCTTGCGACTTCTCATGCCTAACTGCTTGGTCCCTGACAAGCACCATTGATTTCGTTTTCTAGTTAGTGCTCACCTTTCTTTGAAAAGAAGTCAGTTACCAATTGTTTCCCCTCATTCTGTTTTCTCTCCTCCTCCTGTCTTTCCTTTCTTTTTGTTAGCATGATTTGGCTTTCTTTGAGAAAAGACATTTCTACAGCAGAAGTTTGCGCTCCACAAGACGCTCAACTGAACTGGCTAACGTAATGCATGCAGGTGGACTAAACCATTTGGCAAATTAGCAAGGGGGGGTGAGACCTTTTTGTATACAAAATAGTCAGTCAATCAACCAAGTTATTCTGCCAATACACTAACTTTACATTTCATCTGATATGCATTATGAAATGTTATTAGGAAATAAAAATATCCAGGTAAAATAAAATATTCCAGACTTTTCAAGGGCCCTCTCTCCCCTTGGGCCCTGGTAATCAGTATTGGTTTTACCCCCGGTCCGATGCCCCTGGTGTCTGTGCTGCTGCTCGTCTTTATCCAGAGAGAGCGAACACTAAGCGACGCACAGGTCTGTGCTGGCCCGTCTATCGTGATATATTAATTATTGTCCACCTCTCCCGCTGTTTTTCCTTTTGGTTAGATTCTACATCAGATTAAACAGCACAAACCAAAAATACAGACCACTGTACAATCTGCAGTGTTATTTTTCTGGCAAAATAATATTTCAACTTACCTCAATTTGTGAATGTCTGATAGAAGTTCTCCTTGAAGTCACAGCTAGCAGCAGTGCTTTCCGAATGGACTGCTAACGTTTTGAGCGCGAAACAAGGCCTTTGCATACAGGCCCCTTATAGATGTCCTAAGAACTGCCTGACCAAATAACAATTAAATACAGTAAAATTCGTAAATTGAGAGAATTAACAAACGTTAACTGCTCCGCTGGCTTCATTATGAATGAGCCTAATTAGGTGTTGTGTGCCAGCCCGGTCTCATGGAAGTTCGTGTAAATGTGACGTTATTTGAATCTATTGATACGTGTTCACAGAGATGTTTTTGTCGGTTTGTTACGTGGTGGACAACACAAAAATGTAAAGTAAGGTATTTCAATGGGAAGCATATTTTGTGCCCACAGCACGAAATTGTAGGGAGTCCGCGTTGGAGGTTGGTCGGGGTGGTGGATGGGTCAAACAACACAGGACTTTCACCCGGGCGAGCGGGGATCGCGTCCCGTTTGTGGCGCTTTGTTTCCCGGGGATGGCGTCCCTGCTTGTGGCGTTTTGTCCCGTGTATTACTGTGGCGCGTCTCCCGTCGTTTAAGGCGCCCTTTCCCCGGCGTTTGAGGCGCCCTTTCCCCGGCGTTTAAGGCACCCTTTCCCCGTAAGTTTTTTCCTAAACACAACCTCCGCCATCCCATTATTGTGGGGCGTCCCCAGCGGGCCGCCTTTAAGACACCCTTTCCCCGTAAGTTTTTTCCTAAACACAACCTCCGCCATCCCGTTATTGTGGGGCGTCCCCAGCGGGCCGCCTTGCGGGCCGTCTCGCGGGCGCCTCCCGGCTTATGGAGCGACCTTTTTGGCCGCCTCCCGGCGTCCTTTCCCCGAGAAAATGTTACATTTACACGTAAAAAATAATGTAACAGTTACACGTAAAAAACGAGAAATACGTCTCAGTGAACACGTATCAATAGATTAAGAATAATGTGGACATTTACACGAACTGCCGTGAGACCGGGTTGTGTGTGCATAACAGGCGGAAAGAGTACTGAAAATCTGTACTCAAGTACAAGTAATGTTACATTGCTAAAATATTACTCTGTTACAAGTAAA
This sequence comes from Perca fluviatilis, assembly GCF_010015445.1. NCBI lineage: Eukaryota > Metazoa > Chordata > Actinopteri > Perciformes > Percidae > Perca > Perca fluviatilis. The sequence goes on from NC_053125.1 coordinate 190,271, forward strand.
AGTACTGGTGTTAGAGAAATACTCAAGTAAAAGTACAATTTGTAAAAAAAAAAAAAAACTACTCAGAGTATTAGTTACTTTTAACCACCGTCACTTCTCCAGACTAGGGCTGTATGTGTGTTTTCCTTTACCAAAAGTTAAAATGCCAACAATCTATTAATCATTAATAATTGATTAGATACAAAACAAGTGTTTTTCCCTCATTTTTTTCTCAAATAGATCTACTGTACCTTTTACAGCCAACACATCAGTCATTGTTGGTGTATGTGCTACACCTTGATAGAAACACATGCTACTCCTTGGTCCAAGGACATCTAACAACACAGTGGAAGAGAGATTGATGATGAGGCCTCCTGCAAGTCCTTTTCTAACAAATATTGAATTACAATTTCCTAAGAGGTAATAAATGCATCATATTCATGTCCATAAAGGGACTAGCTGTCTGTGAGCTATTTGGCCTCATCTTCAAAAATGAAGTACCGTAAAACTTCGAATAGGATCCCGGAGTTTTATTTGATCAAATAGACCATTGGGACAGGCATCTATGGGATGTGGATAACCGTATGGGGTTATTTGTAGGGATGCTTGACATTGATTTTGTACTGATATCCAATATACCAATATTGTCCAATGCTTAATTTCCGATACCGATATTAGCCGATACAGATACCGAAACATATGATCGTTTATAGGCTTACTGCCCACTGTTCCATGACTCCCTTGATACTGGGGATTTGAATGTTTTGAAGGACTAGCCAGCAACCGGTAGGCTAACTGGGGTGCGGTGCTTACTACCCCTTCGAGAGAAGATACCAACTGAACATTTCTTTGACTGAGGTAAACTGAAAACAAATAGACAAGAACAAAAATTCAACTCATTCCACTAATTGGGGCTTAGATCTGCCCTGCTCAAGAATTTATTTACTCTACAAACCCTGTGTGTATGCTGGTTGGCCAACAACCTACACCCAAATTTTGTCTGCATTCGCTTTGAGAGGAAACAAGCTTTCCAATAAGGTATAAAATGACATACTTTAGTCATTTTAAACCATTTCAAAAACCGATATTTACCGATATTGAATTTATCGGCCGATAATATCGGCCGATAATATCGAGCATAGTTATTTGTCTAAATATGTTTCTGCCCCAAGGGACAGGCGTCTGGGACTGGGCTATTATTTGAATTGTTACGGTAGGCCTGCAACCTTTCTGAGAGTCCACTAATCAGCATAATTCAACACAGCGTAAACTTTGACCTATTTTGATGTTTTTTACATTTTTGGGAAGTTACATTTTTCATTTTCTGCACCAACACAAAATGACTGATGGATTGTTTTGGCAAAAGATCTACATGTATGCAATGTTTGTTCTTTGGTGACTAGCGTGACTTGAAATGTATTGAGTTACAATTACTCAATCTCAACATGCTTGATTAGCCTAAATGTAGAGTTACTACAAGTTAATAAAAATTGTACAGTAAGTAATTACATAACTCAATAGGCCTACATAGTTACTTTGCGCCTCTGCCATGCAGGACCCATATATGTGTTCCCTGATCAAACCCATGCCCACTCGGCCCATAAACATTCTATGCAGGACCCATATATGCGTTCCCAGATCAAACCCATGCCCACTTGGCCCATAAATATGCTATGCAGGACCCATATATGTGTTCTCAGTTCAAACCCATGGCCACTTGGCCCATAAACATTCTATGCAGGAACCATATATGCGTTCCCAGATCGAACCCATGCCCACTTGGCCCATAAACATTCTATGCGGGACCCATATATGCGTTGCCAGATCAAACCCATGCCCACTTGGCCCATAAATATGCTATGCAGGACCCATATATGTGTTCTCAGTTCAAACCCATGCCCAATTGGCCCATGCCTGTCGCTTATGGGGCCCATGTAATCAGCCCATATGGGCTTCCTATGTGGGACTCATACTACAAAACCTACATGGGACCCGCTGATTTCACCCAGCCAAAGCCCATGCCCACACAGTAACCATGGAACCCCTACTTAACCCATCTGGGCCCCACATGTCATTGCTGGCTGGGTACTTTACTCCCCATTAGCTTCAATTCCTAAACGTCCAAACTACAGTCCAGTAGTCAATCAGTCTTTACGTATTTGGAGGCAATTCAGATCACATTTTGGGTTCCAGAGTTTTTTGTTTTCCTCTCCATGTGACAAAAATCCAGCCTTTCCCACATCGTTGAATGATAGTGTCTTTAAACTCTGGTTCAAAAAGGGAATAAAAACATTTAAAGACTTGTATGTAGACAAGACGTTTGCCTCCTTCACCCAGCTGTCCTTAAAGTTTAGCCTCCCAAGGTCGCACCTTTTTAGATACTTTCAGATTAGAGATTTTATTAGGAAGATCTCTCCTCAATTTCCAAATCTTCCTCCCCCAACACAGCTCGACACCATCCTCGATATGAGCATCAATAACAAAGGTGCTATATCCGTTCTTTATGACTGTATTGCAGGGTTCTCGACTTCATCTGCTATTACAGCTAGACAAAATTGGGAGGTCGACCTGGACTATAGGTTCACTGATGAGGAATGGAGTCAAGTTCTAAATAGGATCCATTCCTCCTCCATATGCAGCCGTCATAGTCTTATCCGATTTAAATTCATCCATCGGATATATTGGACTAAAGTTAGGTTAGAAAAGATCAAACCAGAGATGGACCCTACATGTGATAGGTGCAGGCAGGCCCCAGCTTCTCTGCTCCATATGTTTTGGCTTTGTCCAACTCTGATGGGCTACTGGAAATTGATTTTTAATTCTATGTCAGTTGCACTGGGCTCTGTAATTAACCCCTGCCCACTTGTTGCACTTTTTGGTCTCTCCCCAAAAACTGCAAATTTGTCAAACCTCCTGCACTCGCCTTCTGTACATTAATAGCCGATTGATTCTCCTTAATTGGAAGTCAAGCCAACCACCTACTCATATACACTGGATACGTGACCTAATGAATTGCATCCATCTTGAAAATATAAGATATCTGAGAGATGGGAAGCAGGACGAATTCAGGACTATTTGGAACCCATTCATTTCCTACTTCTATCAAAGCCACTGGGATCACTCCCACCCTGCCATCACTGTCTTAATCTGTCCCCAGTTGATACCCTAGAGACAACCCCCCCCCCCTCAGTTGTTATTCTAATCACCCTTATTTATTATTTTATTATTATTTTTTATTTATTTCCTACATAATTCTTATAACTGTTCTTGCTCATCTTGCTTGCTGTGTCAGTAACATAATTACGTTATTATAAATTTTTTTATTATATATATATATATATATATATTTTTTTTTTTCTCTCCTTTCCTTTTCCCCATTGAATAACTCCAATTGCCAAAGTTGTGATTGGTGTTCAATATGTAACTAGATGCTATATGTATGCTAATATCTGTTGCCTACTAACAAAAACGAAAATAAAGTTATATAAAAAAAGAATGACAGTAGATATCAGCAGAGGACACATTGTTATAGAGAGGCTCTTAATGAGAGAACATTATACATATCTACAGTCATACATAAATGTTCAGTTCTATGTTAAGTTTTTGAATTGTACTGAATTAATTGGATCTGATGGTCAGTTATTGATTACATTCAGATGTTGATACAACTAATAGGCTACTTAAATATATATAACACTAAATTGTTAGACATTATGATCTTCCAGACCTTTGCTTCAAAACATTTTCTATAACTGGACCTTTTTAAAATTTAGTTGAATACCCCTGGTCTAGAGTGAGTGAGTCTAGAGTAAGCCAGGGCACCCAAGCAAAGAAAGAATGCTATTAAAGACAAATGTCCCATGTTAAGTAAGGGAAGAGCAAAAAAACTTTTATTTTTCAAATTGTCATGCCCCTGGTAGCCTATTTTTGGGAATGGACTTTTGGGAACACTTTTTGCCATTTGGGAACACTTATGCTTCTATCAGTGGATATTGACCTCCAGGGCCCTCAGTCTCACCTCCCAGGCCCAGTAAGTGGCTCTAAGCCTGGGTTAACATGCTCACATGCCATGTGGCCTGGGATGGGTCAAACACTTTTTGAATTTTTTTCTCTGTTTTTAACCAGAGAAGGGGGAATGCAGAAGCAGTTGACCTCTAACTGCTTGCCTCCCCTTCCCTGGTCGAAAAATTTAAACAATTTTTCTCACATTTTCGTGCCCCATGTAGCCTATTTTTGGGAAAGGACATTTGGGAACACTTTTTCCATTTGGGGACACTTTTGCTTCTATGGCTGGGTGTTGACCTCCAGGGCCCTCAGTCTCACCTCCAAGCCCCAGTTAAGTGGCTCTTGGGCTGGGTTAACATGTTCTCCACCCTCATGCCACCGTCAGTTGGGTAATGACATTTGGGAACACTTTTGTTATTTGGGAAGAGGACATTTGGGAACACCTTTGCCATTTCGGAAGGACATTTGGGAAGAGCCAATGCCCCTATTAAAGACAGGCCAAATGTCCCTTTTTCAACTAAGGTAAGGACAGTGTTAGGATTGACCTTTGGTTCTTATAATTTGGGACACTTGGGAACACTTCTTCCATTTGGGAACACTTATTCCATTTCGGAATGACATTTGGGAAGAGCCAATGCCCCTATGAAGGACAGGCGAAATGTCCTGGGTTGGGCTTTCCTTAGGCTGCTCTTCCCTTACTTAAAATGGGACATTATTTAATACTGGGACTGACTGTTTCCAAGTGTACTTGCAAAAGTGTTCCTTAATGTCATTTTCCATCTGGAGGTCGGTGGTTTAGATGCATTTTTTGCTATCAAACCAAAAAAATGCAATTTTAGAACATTCAGCTAGAGGCCTGGTTTTGGAGTATGTTGTTGCCAGCTCACCATTGAGTAAAACTGTGTTAGTTTGGACATGCTAGCACTTAGCATGGCTGCACAGGAAGGTTGGCCATTTGGGAACAGTTATGCCATTTGGGAAGGACAATTGGGAGCACTCACCCACCCTATTAAAAACAGGCCAGATGTCCTGGGTTGGTTACAGTGCTCTTCCCTTACTTCAGAATGGGACATTTGGCCTGTCTTCAAGAGGGTGGGTGAGTGTTCCCCAATGTCCATCACAAATGGCAAAAGTGTTCCCAAATGGCAAGAGAGTTAAAAGGCAGCCTTTATTGTTGAAATTTTATTGTTTTAATGTTGAAGTCATGGGTCATTATGCGTGAATAAACTGAAAACCACTGATTAAACAAGAACATATTTATTTACATATAAGTATATATAAACACACAGTGTCAATATCTATATAACATTATGTTAAATATGAAAAAAGCAAACAAACTCCAAACCACTTATTTATATATATATATATATATATATATTATATATATACACACACAAACACACATTATTCATATTTATATGACATAAAATATGAAAAAGCAAACAAACTCCAAACCACTCTTAAATAAAAAAATATCTAAGTTAAAATCTTAAATATAAAAAACAATGTAACAAACTAAACCCAATGAAAAAACAATGCAAACCTCTTCAAATTTTTCGACTAGCGCTTTCTGGCCTTTTTTTTGCATCAGCATTTTTCGCTCAGATATGTTCTTCTTACGTTGAATGGACCTCACTGCCGCCCTCTTGGTCCTCTCTGATGTGTCGTGAAATGTCTTGCAGGGGGCTCAGGGTTACCCTCAAGGACCAATTAAGTCCATGTGCACTCTGCTTCTTTGGTGTCTGTTGAGGAAGCACAGACGCAATACCAACTTAGAGTGTGTCCACATATGTTTGGTGTCATAGAAACATACCAAGTACAGAGTGTGGATTGGTAGCTGGAGCGATGCCAGTTCACCTCCTGGGCACTGCCAGGTGCTCTTGAGCAAGGCACCGTACCCCCCCAACCGCTCATGGCGCTGGTCCAGCACTGGCAGCCCACTCACTCTGACATCTCTCCATTTTTGCATGAATAGGTCCTGAGCATGTGTGTGTGTATTTCAGGCCTGTGTAGTGATTTATTACAAACAGAGTAAATTGTAATTTCCCCACTGGGGAAATCAAACTGGGGATCAATAAACAGTATAAATTATTATTAAGTTATTTTAAAGGATAGGTTTTACTTGCAGTCTCTGTGCTCCGGGAGGCCTCTCTCCTCTTCCCATGGTCTTCATCCTCGTCCTCCTCTTCCTCCTCTTTGTCCTCTTTGTCCTCTCCAGTATGGGCCTGATACAGAGAACAACTGTGAGTTGGGGCATTCTAGCACTTGTCATTCATGCAGAGGAAGGTAGGCCATTTGGGAACACTTTTGCCATTTTGGAAGGAGAATTGAAAACACTCATCCACCCTATTAAAGACAGGCCAAATGTCCTGGTTTAGGCTACACTAACATTGTGACATGAAATGTTTTTAATAACCATAACTCTAAACCATAACCCTCTTTTCCCAAGTGTCAATCCCTAACTGTGGGTGTCTGGGAGAAAACAAAACAAAGACAGTTAAAATAGAGGTTTTTACTTACAGGGTCTATTTCCTGGAGGAAGACCTCCTCTTCCCTTGCATTATCCAGCTCCTCCTCCACTGCAGAAGTACCAGACTCCTGGTATTCCACGTCGTCAGAGGTCTCGTCCCGTCTGCGTTTTGAGGTAGTTGCTGAGGTGGAGGGTAAGTCTAAGATGGCAGCTGAGGCAGCTCCCTCTGGGGTTTCCGCCACCTCCTCAAAATGCCTTCTGATGTCCCGGCATTGGGCTACCGTTAAATTGAGTGCGTAGAATCTATCTGCCGTGTTCAGGTTGTGGCACATAAATGCCATCTCCTTCCGCACCTCTTTACTGTGGACGTTTTTGGTCTGAAAGAGAAGAACAGAGCAAGATAAAAGATTTGTAGAGCAGACTTTCTATGAAACACACCAACGCAGAATGACTGAGGTGAACTCACATGTGCCGACACTGCGGTCCGTATATCGGTGAAGTTTGGCCTGCCAGGTAGGCCCGTCTCCTCCCGCACTGTCTGCATATACCTCATCATATTCTTCATAGGGCCCTTGCCTGCTGTGAAGAATACAACGGTCGTTACAAGGATAATTCTGCTTCTGGATGGTCAGCCATCTCTCAATCCAGCATAACTCCTCGTCGATCAAATAAATCTGTGCTGGGCCAACCAAAATGTTTATTTGTTTTGTGTTCGTTGATCTGCAAAATACAGAAAACATATCCACACTCTTGTCAGATGATTTTCATATAAAATGCAGCGACTAAAACTATAATTCTGTCCAGTCACTTACATGAATCACAAAACCTCCTTCAGGCTTTTCTTTGGCAGCCAGACAGTTCATTGTCATATTTGAAAGCACCCCCCGGCCGGTGCCCGAAAATGATGGTAATCTGTACAGACACATACCCGTAAAACCTGTAGCGGACCTGCGACAAAGGACAAGAGAATAAAGTTTAAGCACCTTGGAGAGACCAACACATGCTGTGTTAAGGATAACACTTACCCAGTATTTCAGGGATCCTCTTTCGGGATAATTCCCGACACCTTTTTAGGGTGTCTCTTGAAATGACCCTTTCCATTTTCTTTCTTTTAACTTCCATTTGGTGGGTGACCACTTGCCTGCCGATGAAAATGGGGCAAAGTTGAATGTTGGATGAAATTCAGGGCCTGCTTCACAGCCCTGAACACACCGACAATTTGGGACTGGGTGAGTCTGTACAGTGGGGAGGGGTCTCCTTGAAGTATTTGAGGAACTGGAAGATGTTTCGCAGATAGAAATTCACGGTTGTAATCATCTTTCCAGTCCTTCGTAAGTGTTCAGCCCACCTGTTGAAACACATTTTAGGATTTAGTTGCTGTTCCTATCAGGCTTCTTTCATGCTGATTTTTATTGTTTGTGAAACAACAACAAAAATAAAATAAAAAAATAAGCACACTTATTCTCTGATGCCCTTGACATTGTTTAAAAAGCACCAGGTGAAGAGTTCTGTCTTCCCCTGGCACAGATAGAATACAAAAGATTTGACCCTGTTGACCTTTGAAAGAGCATTTTCATGCTGTTTGTCAGTAGGGCATGCACTGCCAGTCAGGAAATATTACCAATAGAGTCAGGGAATATTAGATTACGAGTCCCGGAGCTCCTTCCCTGGCCACTGAAGAGTTGCTGCACCAGTTTTGCAGGTTTAACAGCGCCTCCAGCAGTACATGTGTTAGGCTGCTCATCGTCCTCACCGCCAGCCACTTCGTCCTCACCACGAGCGTCCTCAGCGCCAGCCACCTCCAGAGCAGCAGCAACGTCCTCGCTGCAGACGGCCACCTCTGCCTCACTCTCCTCCTCTGCCAGCTCACTCCTTGACTACCTTAATGAACCGCGGGACAAAGGGCATACGTCCCACTAGGGCGTTAGGGAAAAACAGGCCGATTTTCGACCTACCCTACGGGGCCTTTGCGGGGCCGCTAAAAATAAGCGACCCCCCCGGTGTCGAAATTGGGCTTCCCGGCTGTCGCGCGGTGCAAAAACCGCACGGCAGAAAGTCACCCAAATGTCATTGTCGGATGGGAAACATTCTGACATTTGGGGTTGACGGATGGGATACATTCTGACATTTGGGGGGGAGTAATGGGAAACATTCTGAGGTTTGGGAGGGAGTAATGGGAAACAATCTGACATTTGCCAGGGGACATATGGCACACGTATTTGGCCTGTCAAAAGTGTGACAAATGGCAGTTTTTGAATGGAAAAGAGTGCCGAATGGCCCACAATGCAGCCAGGAATGCCAGGTTTTGCTCCAGGACCCCCATGGTCCATTCTAAGCCCCAGTGAGAGGCTCTATGACTGGGTTAACTTGCTCCATGACCCCCATGCTCCATCCTAAGCCCCAGTAAGTGGATCTAAGTCTGGGTTAACATGCTCCATGACCCCCATGGTCCACCATAAGCCCCAGTAAGTGGCTCTAAGTCTGGGTTAACGTTCTCCATAACCCCCATGGTCCATCCTAAGCCCCAGTGAGAGGCTCTAAGTCTGGGTTAACTTACTCCATGACCCCCATACTCCTTCATAACCCCAACTAGGAGGCTCCAGGAGTGAGTCCACCATCCTCCCTCTTCACCCCAAAAAACCCTCTCCTGCCCTGGGTCTCGAAAAACTGACATGCCTCATACTTATGACTGGGTGTTCTGTATTCTCAATTGTCCTGACTTACGTGTCAGAATGTTCCCCTGGTGTCCACTGCCATTTGGGTTACAAACTGACATGGCATCTGGGACATTGGGCATACTTGTATGCATGACAAATGTCAGTTTGTAAAGATAGGGGGTTTTTAAATTTCTCTGGAGTTACAAATACGTAACCACTGTTCTAAATACCCTGTTTTTAAATCCCCATAAAACCACTTTGCAATGAGTTATGAGTTTGAAATTTGGATATGTTGTAGATTAGAGGGTGCTCTACTTAAACAAATTGGATCCAGCTCCATAGTCTGTTCCTAAAAGAAATGACAGCCATGAATCTGGGTGCCATTCAGTTTATGAGAAATGCCATTTCTGAAGTACATTGTGTTTCTGTTTATTCATAGTGCTAGAGGGTTGGAACCTTGTCATATTCAAAGGGGGGCTTGCAAAGAGTAAATGCTATCAATATGGTGTTGTTAGCTGCATGTTATGGTGTATTTCCCGACCCTAATTGGCCTTAATTGGCAATTGCAAGAGAAAGACTGACACGCCTCATACTTACAACAGGGGGTTCTGTATTCACAAATGTCCTTACCGCCGTGTCAGAATGTTCCCCTGGTGACAACTGACATTTGGTTTACAAACTGCCATGGCAGTAAGGACTTTGGGCATACTTGAGTACCCTGTTAAAAGTATGACAAGTGTCAGTTTTTCAACATAGATGTTTTTAAGTGAGGATTTATGGTTCCCGTAAAAACAAGTTGAAAGGAGCTATGACTATGAAATTTGGATATGTTGTACAGTAGATAGTCCTCTACTAAAGCAACCTGGTTCCAGCATTATAGTCTGTTCCTAAAAGAAATGACAGCCATGAATCTGGGTTCCATTCAGTTCATGAGGAATGGCAGTTTCCTAAGTACATTGTGTTTCTATGTTTATTCATAGTGCTAGAGGGTTGGAACCTTGTCCTATTCAAAGGAGGGCTTGCAAAGAGTAAATGCTATCAATATGGTGTTGCTAGCTGCATCTTAGGGTGTATTTCTGACCTTAATTGGCCTTAATTGGCAATTGCAAGAATAAAACTGACACGCCTCGTACTTATGACAGGGGGTCCTGTATTCCCACCGCCGTGTCAGAATGTTACCCTGGTGTCCACTGACATTTGGGCAACAAACTGCCACGGCAGTAAGGACTTTGGGCATACATGAGTACCCTGTCAAAAGTATGACAAATGTCAGTTTTTCAACATATATGTTTTTAAGTGAGGTTTTATGGTTCCCGTGAAGACAGTTGAAATGAGCTAGGACTATGAAATTTGGATATGTTGTAGATTAGAGGGTGCTCTACTACAGCAAATTAGATCCAGCTCCATAGTCTGTTCCTAAAAGAAATGACAGCCATGAATCTGGGTTCCATTCAGTTCATGAGAAATGGCAGTTCTGAAGTACATTGTGTTTCTATGTTATTCATTGTGCTAGAGGGTCGAAACCTTGTCCTATTAAAAGGTGGGCTTGCAAAGAGCACATGCTATCAATATGGTGTTGCTAGCTGCATCTTGTATGTATTGTGTATTTCTGACCTTAATTGACCTAATTGGAAATTGCAAGAGAAAGACTGACACGCCTCATACTTATGACAGGGGGTTCTGTATTCCCAAATGTCCTTACCGCCATGTCAGAATGTTACCCTGGTGTCCACTGACATTTGGGCAACAAACTGCCACGGCAGTGAGGACTTTGGGGAATGTCAAATGTATCACAAATGTCAGTTTTTCCACATAGATGTCAGGGCCTTGTACCGCATGTGTGGTGCACAATTCAGGCAGTTTGAGCAACAATCTTTGGAAGAAATGGCAAACACCATATTGAGTACACTTGGGACACTTTAAAACTGACATGCCTCATACATGTGACAGGGCGTTCTGTATTCCCAATTGTCCTGACCACCGTGTCAGAAAGTTGCCCTGGTGTCAGAAAGTGACCCTGGTATCCCACTGCCATTTGGGAAACAAACTGCCATGGCAGTAAGGACTTTGGGGAATCAAGAGTTCCCTAGCAAATGCATGGCAAATGTCAGTTTTTATAGATGGAGCTTTTAAGTGTGTGGAAATTCAGCAGAAACAGTGTTTTGGGCCCTGAGGAGATTTTCCAGTGGCTATAAAACCACTTTTAAATGACTTGTTAATTTGAAATTTGGGTATGTTGTACAGCAGCGAATCCTTTACAAGATCCACCTAGTTGCTGCTCCATAGGATGTTCCTGAAGAAGATGAATTCCCAGAGGGTCTACGGCTACAGCCTTTGAAATACTTATTCAGGGTGAAATAAGTAATGTGCAGTGTGATTTCCAAGCAGATTGATCCATATTCTGAATGGCTATGATCATTTAAATATCTGACATTTGGTCAATAATTTCCAATCCGTTACCCTTATGAAAATGTTCCATTCAATTGTAATGGGGGGTGTAAGGGTTCCCGCACAAGCACACTTTCAGCTAGAGGGTTGAAATTGCTAGGGTTTAATGCTCTGGAGCTTGGCAACAACATACTAAAAAATCAGACGGGGCCTGCTTTAGAAAACCAAAAACACACCTATTTTATATACGCTTTCCAAACCTGTGAAGCCTAAAAGGCCGAAACCCCCTTATTGTGTTGTTTTTCTGCAATACATAGCTTTCTGGCTTTAAATGATGTTGGACCTTGTTCTACAAAGTACACCGCATGTGTGTGCCAAATTTGGGGTCTCAGGGACGATATCCTGAGAAAATATGAAAATCCAATACTCAAAGTTCAAGTAAAACGACCTCTTGACCTTTAAAGAGGTGTTAGGGCACCTTATCAAGCACCCAGAGGCACCAAATTAATGTCAGCTCTTCAGTCCAACACCCCCTTCAAGGCTGCAGAGGTTCCAGCTGCCTATCTCAATTGAAAGACTTAAAGAAACAGTGAATTGACTTGCATTTTACATTTGGGTGACTTTCTGACATTCAAGTCATTTCACTGATTTTTTTGCCTATTAATTGAGTCAAAATGCACGGAACTTTGGAAATTCGTAAAGGGTGTTGCGATGAAGGACTGACAGGGCCTCTGGGTGCTTTCCAAGGTGCCCTAAAAGCCATTTAGAGGTCAAAAAGTCGCCATGTTCCCTTATGACAAAAAAATTTAAAAATTTAAATCATATCTTCTCAGTATATGGTCCAACGGACCCCAAATTTTGCACACACATTCATAAATGGGCCTAAAACAGGCTCCCATATAAATTCTTTCTCTGCGACATCTAGAAAAAAAAATTGTCTTATTCAAAATCTAAGGATGATGATGGGGTGCAACCCATAGAATCTGACAACCTCTGCAAATATTGATGAAAAAGGTGGATTTTTTTTTCTGGAGCAGCCACAGCCCTGATTTTTTAATATGCTGTTGTCAGGCCCAAACGCATTACATTTTAGCAATTTCAACTCTCTATCCCTTAGCATGCCTGCGCGGGAAGCGGGACAGCTCCCATTACATTCTAATGGGAAATTTTTATTAGGGTAAATTAATGGTAAATAATAGCCAAATGTCAGATTTTCAAATGATCATAGCCAGTCAGAATATTGATCAATTTGCTTGGAAATCATACCGCACACGACGTATCACTCCCTGAACATGTATTTCAAAGGGCACATCCGTAGACCCTCTGGAAAGCCATCTCCTTCCAGGAACGTCCTATGGAGATGAAACTGATTGTATCGCGTACTTTACAAGATGTAAAGTACGCGATACTGTGTATATACGTAAAGTGCTTCTGAACTTTATTTTTCACTTTCAAGTCAGCAGCACTCACCGAGTGAAAAGAGACGGTGAGCCGACGGAACCTTCGCTCCTGCTGGCGGCAGACCGTACTCTAGGATGCCAGCTCCTTTTCCAAACTCTCAATGCGTTTATTGAGACACTTCTCGTTCCTTTTCAAAATATTGTTGGCCAGGAGGAAGGAGGCCAGCTGCTCCTTACAATCTGGGTTGGGGCATCCCGTCTCTGCCACCTCATCTTCTGGGACGGGAGCCCCTTCCCTGTCACGTTCCTCTTCGCTGCTGTTGTCATCCCGAACGTCAAGTTTCGATACCATAGGTATGCTGATGATAAATAACATTACACATGTCATATCACATTCATAAAGAGCTTTATCGTAGACACTGAAAGGATTTGACAGAGAATGTGCAGCACCCACCTTGGCTTGGACGCCCGAAGAGCAGCAAGCCAATTGATGGCCTTCTTTCTTTTGAGCTCGGAGAGTTTTGCTTCTGCTTCTTCCTTGGTGAGCCCGCTGTGGCCTCCTCCCAACAGGTGCTTGTCCAGCCTCATGCTTTTGTAGTAGCACCCAACTAATGTACACGGTTTGCTGCGGATGTTGATTCCATCTCCAGCCAACCTGTGCATTACAGACCCCATGTGTCCGCCTGAGGTGGTTCTGCAAGGCCGACAGTGTTTTGTAGCACAATGGTCACGGTGTATGTTTTTTTGGTAAAGTCATCTGTGAAGGGAAGATGGAAAAAAGATCATAAATTGAGTCTTAGTAGCAATCGTAGCAATAGTATGTTGTTTTATTCAGAGGTACCGCCCGTTTTGGTGAAGGGGACGATGCCTCTTCGTCTCCCCTTCCCTTCCTCTTGGACCCACTGAGCCCAGTGGGCCTGAACTTACGCCCCTGGGAAAGGGACAAACGGTTGACTGATGGCTCACCGGCCTCAGGACCGAACCTGATTTGAAAGATTTCAAGCGTACCCTCCCCACGGGGGTTGTAGCTCCCTTCGCTGGTTGTCGCAGGAGGCTCAGAGCTCCGCAGCTCCAGAACATGAGACACTCCTCTCCCCCCGTCACCAACTGGCTGTAGTCTTCTCCGCCCCAAGGTGGAAAATCTGGGGCGACGAGGGGTGTCAGGTAGGGACTCACCCCTGGGTGGGGAAAGACCCCCAAGCAAGGGGGGTGGGGGTCCAGGCATGCGTGGTAGGGCGGCAAGACTACCACTCCCAGACCCCCCACACCAGACAGCGTGGGTTAGAGCAACCCTCCAACTGGCCGGCACCGGGTGAATCACCCCCACCCGACATCTGTCTGACGACTTCACTGGGACCTACTAGACAAAAACCAAATAGGTTTAGTGGTGATGGGCTATATTCAAGTAATTAAGACCAACTACAAGATCACCGTAGGCTGCTGTGGCGAGAACCTTCCCTGGCCCGCAAAAGCGTATAGTAAGAAATTATTCAAATAAGGGTCAGCCGCCAGTGCATGACATTCCTATCTAATTGCCTTGTCATCAGTGTAAGATAAAGGTGCTAATTTACACACAAGGACTTGTCAAAGTGAAAAAATTCAACGTTGCTCTACTGGCATCGAGCCCTGATACCGTGCGGTGCAGCACATTGCCACCCCTATCTTAAGGTATAGGGGCTTGCCCCATTCACAAATCCCATAGTGGATCTACTCTCTGTCTTGTTGCTCACTAGGTCACAACCCTGATTTGGCATCGGGTGGGTGGGTGACCACCTGGGGGTCCCCGTGCCATCTTGGCAGCCTGAGGGTAAGGACTGGTGGAGAAGGTGGCCGTGGCTCAGTCCCTCCCTCCAACATCAAGCTCTGATAACCAGCATCAAACCCTAATTTCGCTGTAGAGGAGCGGGTGGGTGTCCAAGGACTAGGCACCGTGCCGCCATAGTGGAAGCTAGGTAAGGACTAAAGGCTAGTGTGGCCGTAGCTCGGGCTCTCACTTCACCCTTGAGCTCTGTCAACCGGCCTCGAACCCTAGTGCTCTGAGCAGGGGCGGGCAGGTGGGTGGGTGGCCCCGGACTGGGCACCGTGTCAACGCCGCGGGCTGTGGGTTGGGACCACTGAGTTTGGTCGCCACTGCTCAGACTCTCTAGCCGGACTCGAGCTCTGATCTACGGCATCGAACCTTGGTCACTGGCATCTAACCCTAGGCTATCTCATCAAGTGAAGGTCGCCTAACTCTCTGTAAGGGGTCCTGAGATAACTGCTGTAAGAAACTCTAACTATTGGACTAGACCCAAGCGTCACCAAATACCTTGCCACATTCCAAAGTGCAAGAGGGGAGACAGCCCCCGTCCGGTAACAGGGCCCAGGTTCTGGTGTAAGGTCTGCACCAGGATCTTTTTGTCAGCAAGAGGCCTATCACTGGAGGCAGCGAGCCCAAGAGGAAGGTGGTGAGGGACGCGTAGTCGCTGTCCTTCTCTTCAAACCGGGTGGTTCCTCTGGAGAGTGAGAAGAGGTCGGTCCCTGGGTCTGGGGAGACGCTCAACCTCACTGTTGCGACACACAGATTCATGGGCCGGGAACTGGAGAGTCCGTCCAGTGCACACGTCCCTGAGACGCCTCTTGCCGACAGGTTCGAAGGAGGATGCCCAGTGGTAGAATCTACAGAGAGGGATGGAAAAAAGGCGCCGGACAGTCAGTCGTGGTATATCCCCTCCAGCCTATCTCCGCTAGCCCTGTGATTGATCCCGCCGCCTTGGTCATTAGTGGTTCCAAACAACTGGTTATTAGCCTTCCGGGGCCCGACCCTTGCGAGTTGTGCGGTGCACGGACACCCTCTGTCTCGGACCTCGTCGATCATTTGATGAGGTCCCATGGCGTGAGAGATGTACTGTGGGCGTGCCGTAAGTGCCTGAGGACTAGACCAAAACGTCACCAAATTGATTGTCACTTACCTAAGTGCAATGGAAGGGGTAGCCCCCATTTGGTGACAGGGCCCAGGTTCTGGTGCAATGTCTGTACCGGGATCTTTCCTTCTGTTAGGGGTCTGTCTCAGCATAAGCGACATGTACACCTTCCGGCTTACTTGGACGAGGTTTCCCGGAGAGACGAACGCCAGCAGTGCGGTTCTGCAACCAGGCTAATCACGACGAGGGGATTGAAGGGACTGGCTCCCCGGGTCAAGGACACGCCATCGCCCAGTTTTGGGAATGACCTCTGCCCTTGGTCCCAAGAAGACAGGAGAAAAGGTGAGATTAAAGCGCGGATCAGTGTGTAAGGCTCTTCGGAGACAAGAGGAAGCTTGTCGGCGGCTTTTGAAGGCTAGGAACAATGTCATTCGGAAGTTGGTTGCACCGAGGGAGCTCCCCGAACTGCCAAATGAAATCCGTACAGTTCTAAGGGAGGCAGTTCTGGAGGGCTTAGCTGCCGAAGGCTCCAAATACATACCTACACAGAGGATTACTGCTGTCAGGGGGCAATCACATCTGCAGCCTCTAAGCTGATCCGAAAGGTGGGGCGAAAGAGGACCGGTGGCTCTGTGTGGCTGGGGCCTGTCGAGGCCTCATCCCTAGGTACGGGTAGGAGGTCCACCAGGGAGAGAAGGGCCAGGGGTTTTCTGTACCGACTTCTCCGCACCGACATGGCGAAGCTTGTGTTATGTCTTGGACGGACAACTGGGCACGTCATGCCCAGTCCCCTTGTCAGAGATCACAGCCATGTTCGAAGGCAGGTGGGGTGACGTGGGATCGTTTAAGGGGATGGGTCAGTTTGACGGTCTAGGTCGTGTGGACAATTCGGTCTTCCGGACCCTTATTACACCTTTGGAGGTCAGCAAGAATCTTCGGTCCATGAAAAGTAAAACCTCCCCAGGGCCGGATGGCATCTCCACGAAGGACTTGCTGGACTGGTATCCCGAGGTTTTCAAACTGTCACGTATATTCTCCTCATGGCTGGTCTTGGGGACTCTGCCGAGGGTCTTCAAGAGGTGCAGAACAGTACTCATACCTAAGACTGTGGACAGGAGTTTACATGCGGATGTGAACCAATGGCTTCCCATTACTATTGCGTCCGTAGTCTTTAGACTTTTCTCGCGGATCTTGACAGGTAGGATGACGGTGGCGTGACCTATTCATCCGCATCAGCGGAGCTTCATAGCCTCTGCAGGCTGCTCTGAAAACCTTGCTTTGCTTAATGGGTTCATGAGGTTGAGTAAAAGAGAAAGGCGCTCCATTGGGGTTGTATTTGTCGACTTTGGGAAAGGCCTTTGATACCGTTTCGCATGAGCACCTCCTGAGTGCTTTGAAATGGAAGGGGTTAGACCAGCACATGCTGGAGTTGGTCAAAGACTCGTCCGAGGATTGTGTGACAAGGGTGCGACTCTGCCATCACTGCGATGGCTTTTGTAGATGACTTGGTCTTGTTGAGTGGTTCTTGGGAAGGTATGGTTACCAACATCGCCGTCCTGGAGGCCTACTGTCAACTGACTGGACTGAAGGTTCAGCCCAAGAAGTGTTGTGGGTTTTTAGTCTAGAAGAAGGCGGGGAGTTCGCTCTCAATCAACACCCGCGATCCGTGGGTGCTGTGCAGGGAGGCCCTCCGATGGATCGGACCCGACGACCGGGTGAAATACCTGGGCGTCGAGGTAAACCCCTGGACCGGGATAGTCTCCGAGGACCTGTCTGCAAAGATCCACCAGTGGATCTTAGCGATTGGTGAAGCACCTTTGAACCCGATCGATAAGGTGTTGTTGTTGAATGACTACGCTATACCGAGGATCATCTTTGCAGACAATCACTGCATGACCTCTGTGAAGACCCTGACGGTAATAGATGGGAATATTAAATGTACAATCAAGAAATGGTTGCACCTGCCCAAGTGCACAACAGACGGCTTCCTTTATTCCAGGAAAATGGATGGCGGATTGGGCATTGTCAAGTTGGCACGGGTTGTTCCATCTATACAGGCTCGACGTCTATACAAGTTGTTCCACTCTCCCGGCAAGAACGATTTCACTAGTTGCCAGAAGGACGATCAACAGAAAAGACTTTGCAAGAGCATGGCTGAGCGCTGTTGGCTCTAGGGAGGAGATCCCGAATCTAGATCCCCCTGCGGAGGGGGGAGATCGGGTTTCAAATCCTGAATCCAATTCCCTTGGGGATGGGGCAAAAGAACTGACCACAGCTGTTGTGACGCCTGGACGCAAGCATTTAGTCCCGTGTGACTGGCGCCAGGTTGAGTTCGACAGGTGGGCTGACCTTGGAGCTCAAAAGAAGGGCGTGCGTGTGTTTGAGGCTGACAGGGTGAGCAACAGCTGGTTCCTAGACCCCAAACATCGTCTCCGTAAAAGTGGCCAGTTCGTGGCAGCCCTCCAGCTAAGGGCGCACGTATACCCAACTCGGTAGTTTCAGGCGAGAGGGCGTCCATCGACCCTCGCTGTCGTCTGTCGGCACTGTCGGGGTTCTCCCGAGACCTGTTCGCATATAATTGGTGCTTGTCCTAAGGTCCAGTTGAGCTGGATTAAAAGACACCACAAGATATGTGATTTTCTTGTTGCGGAAGCTGAGTGCCTAGATTGGGTAACTCTGAGGGAAAAAAGATGGACAGGTCCGGATGGTGGGACTCTGGCCCCAGACTTGATCTTCGTCAAGTGGGGAGTGGCGCTCATTGTTGACGTAACGATTCGATACAAACTCTGTGAGGAATCTTTTGAGATGGCGCGAGTTGAGAAGGTTGACAAGTACCGACCGCTCTGCTCTGTTCTGGTTAGAGACATGCCAGAAGTAAGAAGGGCCAGGGTCTTTGGCTTCCTGGTCGGAGCTAGAGGCAAATGGCACGCTGAAAATGGAAAGCTCTTGGTCTGTCTGGGCCTGACTCAAGCTCGCTGTAAGGGCTTCGCAAAACTCGTGAGTCAAAGGTCCCTTTTGTATTCCCTCGATATCTTGAGGGACTTCATGATGAGCGAGTTGGAGTGAGACGAGGACTGGCATGGGAAAAACTGAATAGGCAGAGAAATAGTGCCCGTCACTGCGATGCTGTAATGGTAAAATTACATTTAAGCATAATTCCTTATATTTTTATGTTTTATTTCTACTTTAATTCTCTCGCAAATGCTGAAAGGGAGTTTATCTAATTGCCTCATGTAGATTTTGATTCTAACTAAGTGAGACATCCAGTCTGGAACATAATGTGAGCACTGTTCGCCTGAACCGATAAAGGTGCAAGGTAAACTATCTTTCTCTGCCTATTCAGTTTTTCCCATGCCAGTTGAGATGTAACTTGGGGAGTAAAAGTCATACAGGGAGGAGGAGGCGAAATGGCTCCGAGATGTCTCTTGTGTTTTTCGATTGTCTTCATGTGTATCTGATTGCCTGTAAGAACTGTAGCATTATAATAAGCCAAGTGCGTGTGTGCTGTCACTCTGAAGATGCATATAAGCCTAGTGTTCTGTTCACTCATTTGAGGGACTGACTCCACACGGGGCTGCTGTGCCTTTTGTGAAATCATGTTGCTCCTATATATACAAATATATTTTTAATAAGATACAAAAACCTAACTTGGTTTAGTCTCCTACTGTCTTATTTGTTTCACTTTACTAAACTTTCAAAACTTTACTCCTGCTGCAAAAGAAACTTCCACAACAAACATGGTGTCAGAAGTGGGGATCACGTGCAAGAGTCAGATAAGAGCAACACCGTGGGTGACTGAGGATTTGCGATCCGAGATCAAACGATCTTCGCTTCTACCTCGCCCAAAAAGCATTCAGAGAGAGAGAGGATCAGAAACCACGGAGGGCTCTACTGACTCCACACTGATCAAGACGGAAGAAATTTCAAGCAGCAGGGTAAGCAAAACTCTACATGAATTTAAGAGTGATTTGAATTGTTTTTCAGAAACTGTTCGGTTTTTGTGCGTGGGTTTCTCTGAGATGGAACCTGGCCTTGTAGCGACGGCTACTCGTAAGATAAAGAAGTGCTTCTCCCAATAAAATGTTGAAAGAAAACAAGAAAAAACAGAAACAAATACTGACGTTGGAAACTGAAAGATTAATGACCATTTTGGGGTTTTTGTATATAAAAAACATTTTTTTTTTTTTTTTTGTATATAAATTTGTGTAATTACATTTGTGATCATTCTAGTAGTAATTCTAAACCAGAGATCACTCGACACGGGTGTGATTTTAGATTTTGAAGTCAATCTAATTAGATTTTGAAGTAAATCTAATAAACAGTTTTTCAGAAACTGTTCGGTTTTTGTGCGTGGGTTTCTCTGAGATGGAACCTGGCTTTGTAGCGACGGCTACTCGTAAGATAAAGAAGTGCTTCTCCCAATAAAATGGGTAACGGATCGAGCAGATCCCAGTCACACATTCCTACGGGAGCCGTGGCGGATGAGATGGTGAAGAAATATGGTTCAGAATGTCTAGAATGTCTGCCGTATTGGTCGAAAAATGTTGGGTTTCCTTTAAGTTCGGGCAAATTGAAAATGTTGAAACAGGAATTAGAAGAACAAGAGGTAAAACTAATGAAACGTATTGCTTGTTCTTCTCTGTTTTCGCAGGGAGGGGGTCAAGGGAAGTTTTGGGCTTTTGTCGAAGTTTTGAGGTTTGCGGTTCGATCCCCGCCTGTGGCGGGCAAAGACAGAGAACACGCATCCACGAACGAACTAGCCATTCGTATACAAGCTTCACCTGAGCTTGTACCCATTATCTCAAGAATATGAACGTGTTTGGAGCATTAAAGCACCACTGTGTAACCTTTCCCGCTTTCCGTGTCTGTCTGTTTAATCCAAAATGCATCCATAACTGAACATGCTGCTCACATACAAGGTTTTTATTATATAGACTAATAACAGGTGTGGGGGCAGTAAGGTTCTTGTAAGATCATTTAATATTGCAATGTTTGTGACTTGTTTATGTTTAGATGTTATTGTTCTGCATATTTGACCCCTGAGCCAGCACTAGTGGACGGGTGGAGAAAGATGTGTCGTCCTAAAACGCTCGAGATATAAACAATTAAGGTTACCTTTAATCCTCTACAACCTGCAGCCTTTTTTATCTAAATGCATCACATGCTGCTCATGAACAAGCTTCATCTGACTGTGTACATATATATCATACAAAGACTTTAAATGTTAGAAGATATGTCATACATCATAAATGATCATAAATAATAAAGCTTCCAAACAAAGTGCAGTTTCAGATTTTTATTTTTAAAAACACAAAAGTCAGATTATAAAATAATAAAATACAATTATGTACCTGAAAATGAGCATAATGAGGGCACTTTAATCATTAAAATAAGGCACCCTCCTGGTAGTCTTTGCCAGACCTTCCTCCACAGAGCTGCGGAGGAAGTCTGACTAGTCCACACAGCATTCCCTGGATGGGAGGACAACGTGGTCTCGCAATATTGTAGTGTTGACCATTGGTGTTTTCACAAAATATTTACACAATGAAATGTTAGATACATAATCATCAGTAATGTGGATATAATGACTAAGTGGGTAAATGCAAATAATAGAATAGTTACAGTCTGGTAAGTTCAGGAAATGACATCACTTTACTGTAATGCAGCCTTTAAAACCAGGAAAAGACAACACTTATGCCATTTTACGATATTACGATATCCCAAATCTAAGACAATATCTTGTCTCATATCACGATATTGATATAATATCGATATATTGCCCAGCTCTAGTGCTAAGCACCAGACTGAGCCACGGCGCCTCTGCAAAATCTCAGGAAGGAACTTGTTTTGGTGGAATATGTGGACATTCAAAAGTAGTTTTGGTCGTGCAACAGAAAACTCATATTGGATTCCAGCATAAAAGATATAAATAATATCACATCCATACAGGGATAGTAGTATACAGCTGTTAAAACATGACAAAATATATGACACTGGTATCGGATCGGTACTCGGTATCGGCCGATACGCAAGTTCAGGAATCAGAATCTGTATCGGGAAGCAAAAAATGGTATCGGACCATCTCTACTCTGTGGAGGAGCAGTCAACCATAGTCCTCACAAATCCACCGGAGGTTAGAACGCCAACACAAAGACAGAAGAAGGGGACGCACATCTGGCAGCACTAGAACAATAACTAATTAAAACAAAACAAAATAAAAAAACAAAACCGAACGATACTAAATATTTCCCAGAGGAGACAGAAAAGGAAATAAAATAAAATATATCACAGCCCTGGCCCCCCTGGGTCTGTGGCCATGTTCCTCTTCCTCTCCGCAGTCCACTCCTCCACAGATTTCCTGCCGGCAGTTGCGCAGTACGCCACGCCTCCCACACGTGTGTGGCCTGTTTCCAGCCTTTTGGGCTGGCCACACAATCGGCATATGTACTGCATTATCTGCCGGCGGGGTTTGCTCCTAGGCGGCAGCACCAGCCCTGCAGCGGCAGCCTCGGCCGCCATCCTCTTCATGTACGCCGTTGTCCTGGGCACAGTCAGTGGTCCAGGAAGAGGAAGGGACCCGGGAGCAGTGGTCGAGGATTGGGGCGTAGGCCTCCAGATGAGGGTCCTGGATGCTCCCCATCTGGAGGAAGAGGGGGAGGAGGAGGAGGAGGAAGGGGCAGTCCTCTTGTTGAGGGGCCGGGCTACTCCTCGGGGACGTTGAAGTGAAAGGGCTGTCCTTGTCCCGCCTGGACACAGGACACCCCTTTTGCGGGAGGAAGAGTCTCCCCAGTCAGTGCTGCCACAGGCTCGACGCCAGTTGCCTGCAGCAGCACAGCCTGATCCTGCTGCTTCTGGCGCCGAGAGAACCTGGAAGACAGAACATATTCTGCTTTTAGACTCTAGAGCTTTCATCAAAAGATAAATCACAGCACAGATTACAACACATCAACACAGATTTATGTTAAACTCTTACCACTGGGATAGGATCCTCTGATTTAGCTCATAGAGCTGGATGTCCATCTGAGCCATCAGCCTCGGGTTGGCCAGCACTGCCGCTCTGATGGCCACGTAGTCTGAGAGGACCAGGGACCACCTAGTCCCCTTGACCCCCACAGGCCGCTTGTTCGATGGGTAGAGCCGGCAGAGCTGGCTGCAAATGGCCTCCACCAGGCGACTGGCGCTGGGCCAGTTTGCAGGGCCCGAGTTCGTTTAGCCCCTTAGGCTGCCTCTCCCGGTGTCTGGGAGTGTAGACAACTCTCCTCTTGTTGTGCTCCTGCAGGTGATTCCAGAGCACAATGAATCTGTCTACCCTCTTGTCAGAAAGCCCCAGAAGGCTCCGTGCTTCCAGCAGGGCCTGCGCCAGCCTCAGGACATGCTGGTATCCTGGCTGACTATCAGGACCCTCCATCTCCTCCTGACAAGAAACACAAGAAAGGGAAATCGCTGTGAGTAAAAAGAGCGCTGGAATTAGTTTGTCTGAAATAAAATGATTTTATAACTCTATTATGATCAGTGCTTAATTTGTAAAGTGGGAGGTCCTGGAGCGCACAGGGGCGGTGGATCCGGCGACTCAAAACGGGGCTTGGAGGTAATGGAACAAAAAAAGAATACACTGCCTAAGTAGCTTCTCTGACTAAAAAAAACTAAACAAAGCTATGTTTACATCAGGGCAATGTTTATTTTTATTTTAGAACATGCACTGCATCGGTGCGAAATGTAAAAAAATATATACTGCAACAATCGTTTTTAACAAGCAGCAATTATCCATTGGACTATTAAATTTACTGAAAAACCAGGACTATGAGCCTCCAGATGAGGGTCCTGGATGCTCACCATCTGGAGGAAGAGGGGGAGGAGGAGGAGGAGGAGGAGGAGGGGGCAGTCCTCTTGTTGACACTCAGCACTTTAGATGGGGACAGTGTTGACCACAGCCAAGAAGTCATTCAGTTCATCTGGGATGAATGTCCCGTTATAGTCACGGTATTCCCTGAATGCCCTGATGACTTTCCGCGGGTTATCAATGCAAAACTGCTGGCAGAGCATCTCAACTTCACTCTCCCCAAACAGCGCGTCACCATCCTGTGGCCAATGTTGTGGATAAAGCACTTTTAAATCCTCAATTAGCTTGTTCCTGTTTGGTCTTTTCCCTGTGACAACATGCGTTTCTCCAGATTTCTTGCCAGGCTCCCAAAAAACATCCTCTAGTCCAGGGTTTTGTCAGTGATCCGCCCTGCATGCAGCGGTACACCCTGAAAGGAGTTTTCCTCGACCCCGCACTGGCTCAAAAGGCTGTGTAGCACCCTGCTAAATTTATATATTCTTTATTTTGTGTTCTGTTAACAGAAATACAGTATATCCTGAAATATGGGCCAGTTCAATTGTTCCTTTTGTGTAATACCATTTTGTTATTAATATTTAATATTAATTCATATTTGTTATCGAGTTATACAATTGTGAGGTGTTGAAATATCCTCTGTTGTGAGTAACCTTTGAACCCTCTGTCATTTTATTTTGTATTGGGTGGCCAGGTGTCAGTTTTGTTGATTATCCAATCAGTGCCATCCAGAGCGCAGTTTGGCAACCTACCGGATTTTTGAGGGGGCGGGACTAAAAAAAAAACAGAGAGAGATGGAAAAAGAAAGTGACGGGAAAAAAACATAGAGATAGCTACGAGCTCTGTAGTTCTGTACGATTGATTACAATACTGGTCATCAAAGTTGAGAGCCGGGGGGGGGGATTTATTTTTCTTGGTTTTTGTCAGTGTGTAACCCTGTTAAAACGGGAGAGTGAGCTTTGTTTTTGGAGCTGGTTAAATCGACCACGGAGATTTCACTGAAGTGGAGCTAACGGCATAGCCATGTGCGAACTGCTACTACATATCCAGAAACCCACTTTGCCACTGAGTTTCTGAGTGAGTATGGACATTGGATATAGTTAAGCTCATTAGATTTTGTGAACTTTTGATTAGTGTGCGTCAGATGCTGCCACCCATGTTGCTGCCATAGATGTGCTCAGGATTCACGCTGCAGGTCGGAGGTGTCTGTGTTTTGCACACGGACGGAGGGAGTTTCAGGACGGGTTTCCTCATTGTGTATGGTACCATCCATTGCTAACCGTGAGTACAGACAATATTCTCTGGAAAGATTTCCACTGAGCTCCAACAAGCGCGCCAACGTTGTGGTACCACAAAACTGAGACATAGTAGAAAAAAAAACCTGGGGTATTGTTCAGTCATTTCATTTGGACTATGAGGACATTTTTTAAAGATTAACTCACCTGGTTCTGGAAATAAATACAACTACATTTTGAGTATAGCATTATTTGTGGTCTGATATTTAAGTGTGTGCAATTGAAATGTGATTTTATTTTAATTTTTGCAAATAAGGGTTATAGTGGTTAAATATATGTGCATGGGAGTTTTATGCTCACAGTGAAAATAACTAAAAATAAACTATAACTATATTTTAGCTAACCAGACCTCTCTACACTTTAGCAGAGTCGCATGCCCGAAATTTTTTGTTGCTGTGGATACATCTTAAGTTTAAATTCTAGTAACCTCTCACCAATTCATTCCCCATGCACATGATAACTCCCCCAAAAAAAGTGGAATTGAGTAGGAGGGCTACAGCTGTATCGACCGGGCCGCTCAGACATAGCCTCGAACACCCGGATCTGTCAGCAAATGGCTTTATGCACCATTATGATATTGCATTCTCGTTTTTGGAGCTCGAGAGACAGCTCTGACAGTTCTTGCAGTGCGTCATACATGAATCCTAAATTGCAAACAAAGGCATGGGATGAAAGGCGCTTTGCCAAGCCATTGTAGCTTTCCCGAGTTGCGCTCTCGCAAGCAGAATCCTCCGCTGCGTGCGTAAAATGTCCGTGGAGGGCAGGATAACTTCTTCACACAGCTTTGACTGTTCTGAGACTAGATGCCACCCATCTGTTGTCTAACACCCGGCCAATTTTACCAAACTGAATGTTCAAACTGTCGGCACACTCTTTGAGCTCCACTCGGTTTTTGTTGATGTGCTGTACAATGCGTAACGTTTATCCATGAGGATTTTGAAATGATTTATAGCTCCCATTTCTTTCATCACATCACCAACTGCAAGCTCAAGTCGATGCGCAGAGCAGTGCCACACCATGATGTTTGGGAAGCGGGTTTTAAGTCGAGCTGCCCCCCACTCTTGCGTCCAAGCATCACTGACGCACCATGACGTGAGACCGACAAGTGTTTTTGAGAGGAAGGCCTCGTCTAAGTTGGCGTGATCTAAGGCATCCAACAGTTTGCTGATAATGCCTTCTGCGCCAAAATCATCTAACTCCACAAGATCAAAGAATATGTTCTCGGGCGATTCCATCTCTGGCAACTGCATTCGTAAATACACGATTAATGTGCTCTTCCTATTCAAGCCTGTGGCCTCATCCAGCATGAGTCCGATTTTTGGAGCACAAGTGACAATCCTCTCAAAAAGTTTTCTTTTCATGTCAGTTGCAATATGCTGTTTGAGTGGAGAATCCTCCCCATATCCACACCATTCATTTGCTGACAGTCTATTTCATGTTCAAATCCATGAGCTGGACTGTGACGCTTGGCCTCCTTGCCTTCCCATTACGTCCTGACCACACAAATAAATTACGTTGTCGGCAAAACAAAATAAATGAGATAATCGTGTCCGTGTACACAAATCAATAGATTAAAAATAACATGACCATTTCACGAACTGCTGTGAGACCGTGTTGCACCACCCCCACCCTGCATCTTATACTCCGTGATCTTACTTCCTGCACCTTCTGGTGCGCTCTGGCAGCTCTACAACCCTAACTCTCTTTACCTGCTAAATCCTCTACTATATTCACCAGCTAGTCTCTAACTTCATCTATGTGCTGCTGAGTTTTTAGAGAGTCCTAAAAGAGGATGCTGATGAAACTGTGTGAGTTAACAAAACATGAAAGTTTTGGGCCTTAAAACCCAAAATACCAGTGAGTTAAAAAAAAACTCTGTAACCAACCTACTTACACGGATTTTCGGCATTTCATACTACTCGCTACAGTTGTTGTCCTGTGAACACGAAACATGCTTCCCATTGAAATACATTAGTTTAAAAAACGTCTTGAGCAACACGAAAAAAATGACATAAACGTGTACATGTACACAAATCAATGGATTTCAATAACGTGACCATTTCACGGAATGTGTGAAAATTCTGTGTGTCCACCACGGAAAACAATGTCAGTGCAAAGACAATGAGAAGATGACGTAGCATTAAGAGCGACTAGGGTAGCGAGTAGTATGTAAAGCCGAAATTCCGCATAAGGAGGTTGGTTGGGGTGGTTGGATGGGTCAAACAACACAGGACTTTCACCCCGGAGGTCGGGGTTTGTGTCCCGGCATGTGGCGTGTCCTTTCCCCATTGTTATTTTCCTAACCCCAACCGTCCCTTTCTTCTCGCGTGTCACAGAACCGTAAATCCACCCACGACCTTTTCCTGAACCCAACTGTCCCGTTGGACAGGGAGATATGAACAATAAAGGTTACTTTTAATCCTCTACAACCTGCAGCCTTTTTTATCTAAATGCATCACATGCTGCTCATGAACAAGCTTCATCTGACTGTGTGTGTTGTGACGTCACGAGAGGCTAGGCTCGTTCGAGATGAACTGCGCCTCGCCTGTAAAGTAGACGAGAGCAGGCGGCAGCAGACGGGGGCGGTGACAAAAGTCCGCTCTCAAGTCGGACAGATTTCCAGCTGACTCCAGCAGCCTTCAGGCTGAACAGGAAGTGACACAAACACTGTGGTCCGTTCGGGTCCGATTCCGATTTAATAAAATGTTATCAGACCCATATATCAGCTCCTACACAATCTCCAGTTGATTTTATTATGAAAGAGTAGCTGTCAAAATTCTCTACATGTGATCTGTTGCTGATTTTAATTACCAACAGACTGTAGATGATCCGAAATCTGAACAGATTTAGTCTCTCTGACTTCTAAACATAACTATCAGCCACACAACATGTGTTCTGTACAGAATAAGCCTTTAAATCAGACAAATAGCAGTTAAAATCCCTCCGATTCAAAATCAATAAAAAGTTTATATAAAACGTCATCATGTTGAGTCGATTCTGAACCAATCAGCTGTTCGATCAGCTGAGAGGCCGGCGTTTCCCAGCATGCACTGGGTCCACCTGCGTCCGCCTGGCTCTTGCAGTCGGTGAAAAGCAACTGCACTACCTGCGTCTCAGAACGCGCGTCCCTTTGGTCTCGTGGAGATTATCTGCTTTCACGTGTATGACGTCAGAGCAAGTCGGGATCAAGTCGGACACAAATCTAACCGGCATGCATTGGGCGCCGATCGCCGGTGATTGATTCTGCGCAGATCTGGCTCATCTCGAACGAGCCTGCTGTGTCCTGGACGGATGTTCCATCCCCCTGAGATGGCTGCAAGCACAGACAGCTATGGCTCCATCCGCTGGTATAATCGGGAACTCCACCCCTCTGTGGCCAATGTTCCCACACAGCTGTGACAAATCAGGAGCTGATGAGCTGAAGGGTTTTTAAGGGATGGACACACACTTAGAGAGGTCTGTGTGGTGGGGGGAGACATAGTCTCCAAGCTGGGCTCCCAGGAGGACGAGAGCGCTGTGCTGCTGTTGCCACGAGGAGTATGAAGAGTTGGAGAGACTTGTCTGTGGAGGGGACTCACCGTTGGAAGTGTTCACCTGTGGAAATACGTGAGAGACATTTGGAAGGACTTACTGCTGGCTTGGCCACTAGCTGCAGCCTGGACTACCGTAAGGCTGAGAAAAACTGTTTATTTTCCTGAGGGAGGGAATGATTTCAAGAGGCCGAAGAGACATCCCTGAAGTGTTGGCCCTTAAAGAGCAACAAGATGTCTGCATTCTGTTATGTTTTCATTAACTTCCAAGAACTTTAATAAATTCCTTGTTATTATTTGAACCTCGTCTCCTTGCACTACTTCAGCCACCCCGCTGACAGCTGTGTAGCCTCTCATGACGTCACAGTGTATATATATATATATATATATATATATATATATATATATATATATATCATGCGAAGACTTTAAAGTAAATGTTAGAAGATATTTCATGCATCATAAATGATCAGAAATAATAATAAAGCTGCCAAACAAAGTGCAATTTCAGATATTTATTTTTTAAAAACACAGAAAAGTCAGATAATATATAATAAAATACAATTAAGAACCTGAAAATGAGCATACAGTGTTTCCTTTTCCTTTTTTTTAACAGTGAATGAAACGGAACTGACACTTTGCTGCAACACAAACAAATATATTTATTCACCTCTATTCACACACACACACACACTACACACACAATGAGGCATATTCTCAGTTGGGATTGAACTGTATTTGTTGAGTTACTACATAGGCCAACTTTGATCTCGACATATAGGCTAAGCATTCTGTAGCAAATAACAAGAAACACACTATTAATTACATTATCTTAATCATGGAAATAATGCACCTAAAATACAAACGTTGTCCGACATGAACTCTAACAATGCAGCCCTATTTCTGATACCGTGGGGGGCAGAAATGTTGCCGTGGGGGGGGCCGCCACGGTCAAATCAAAATAGAGGAAACACTGGCATAATGAGGGCACTTAAATCATTAAAACAAGGCACCCCTGACTAGTCCACACAGCATTCCCTGGATGGGAGGACAACGTGCTCTCGTTTATTGACATTTCTTTAAACCAATCACAATCGTCTCTGCAAAATAGTCTCAGGAAGGAACTTGTTGTGGTGGAACATGTGGACGTTTAAAAGTAGTTTTAGTTGAGCAACAGAAAACTCAGATTGAATAGAAATCATAACACATCCATACAGGGATAGTAGTATACAGCTGTTAAAACATAACAAAATATAGGACACTGGTACCGGCCGATACGCAAGTTCAGGAATCAGGAATCAGAATCCGTAACGGGAAGCAAGTAGCACATAGTCCTCATAAATCCACCGGAGGTTAGAACACCAACACAAAGACGGAGGAAGGGGACGCACATCTGGCAGCACTATAACAATAACTAATTAAAACAAAACAAAATAAATAAACTAAACAGAACAATATAAAATATTTGCGCAGTACGCCACGCCTCCCACACGTGTGTGGCCAGTTTCCAGCCTTTTGGGCTGGCCGGCGGCGTTTGCTCCCGGGCGGCGGTCCCAGCCCTGCAGCGGCAGCCTCGGCCGCCTTCCTCTTCCTGTACGCCGTGGTCCTGGGCAGTCAGTGGTCCAGGAAGAGGAGGAGGACCCGGGAGCAGTGGTCGAGGAGTGGGGCGTAGGCCTCCAGATGAGGGTCCTGGATGCTCCCCATCTAGAGGAAGAGGGGGAGGAAGAGGAGGTGGGGGCAGTCCTCTTGTTGAGAGGCCGGGCTGCTCCTCGGGGACGTTGAAGTGAAAGGGCTGTCCTTGTCCCACCTGGACACAGGACACCCCTTTTGCGGGAGGAAGAGTCTCCCCAGCCAGTGCTGCCACATGCACAACGCCAGTTGCCTGCAGCAGCACAGCCTGATCCTGCTGCTTCTGGCGCCGAGAGAACCTGGAAGACAGAACATATTCTGCTTTTAGACTCTAGAGCTTTCATCAAAAGATAAATCACACCACAGATTACAACACATCAACACAGATTTATGTTAAACTCTTACCACTGGGATAGGATCCTCTGATTTAGCTCATAGAGCTGGATGTCCGTCTGGGCCATCAGCCTCGGGCTGGCCAGCACTGCCGCTCTGATGGCCACGTAGTCTGAGAGGACCAGGGCCCACCTAGTCCCCTTGACCCCCACAGACCGTGTGTTCGATGGGTAGAGCCGGCAGAGCTGGCTGCAAATGGCCTCCACCAGGCGACTGGCGCTGGGCCAGTTTGCAGGGCCCGAGTTCGGTCCGAGAAGACAGCTGAAAGAGTCAGTGAGAGCACAGAGTGGGTTATCGTACACCATGTTTTTATTAGAGAATTAATATAATAATATTTGCAAAGAGTCTCACCGTTGGAGACTCTCCTTTCCAGGGCATGAGGTGTTTTTCCCCTTCCCTGCCTTGAACCGCCCCTTAGGCTGCCTCTCCCGGTATCTGGGAGGGTAGACAACTCGCCTCCTGTCGCGCTCCGGCAGACGCCAGAGCACAATGAATCTGTCTACCCTCTTGTCAGAAAGCCCCAGAAGGCTCCGTGCTTCCAGCAGGGCCTTGGCCAGGCTCAGGACATGCTGGTATCCTGGCTGACCTTCAGGACCCTCCATCTCCTCCTGACAAAAACACAAGAAAGGGAAATTGCTGTGAGTAAAAAGAGCGCTGGGAAACATTTAGTACTTTAGTTTTTCTGAAATAAAATGATTTTATAACTCTGTTATGATCATTATTATTATTCTTGTTATTATTATTATTATTATTATTATTATTATTATTATTATTATTATTATTATTTATACTGTCATAATCTGATAGACAAGAGTCTTTAATGTCCCGTAGGGATAATCATTTCCACACATCTTCTTTTCATGTTCCATAAGCACAACAATACATATAAAAACACATAAAACATATACAAAAAGAAAAAAGAACACATCAGTTGGTAGTCAGTGAACTTACCTCAGACTCTGACGAGGTCTGCTTGCAAGCAGGATCTTCTGGGGCCTCGGTAGAGGCATGTTGTTGAGGGGCAGCCGGACCGGATGGCTCAGAGGGGGGTGCGTCAGCTGGATAACCTGACCGAGCTGCTGCCACTGTGCTGGCGGAGAGGGTATGGGGCTCGAAGAACGTTGGGTCCTCAACGTCCTCCCCGATACCCTCGTATTTCTGCTGATAATCTTGCTCTTCCTCTGAGAGAAACTATAAGCAACAGCTCTTGGATACTTATAAATCACTGGACTATACATTTTTTGTAGACATAGTAGGCTATTGCCATATTTCAACATTTTTCTGCGTGAAAAATAGCTCAAGCCTGTCCTAAAGTGACTGTAGCTAAAGCTATTTAGCAGCAAGATGCCTCCCTTCTCCATGGAGGACTACTACAAACTCCTTCAGAAGATTGCAGTTATGGAAACCAAAATTTACCGGTTAGAAGTAAACGTGGAAGTGAACGGATCATGTGGAAATGACACAACTTTACCATTAACCCAAAACAATGGACAAAAGCATGCTAACACAACTAACTAGAACCAACAAGACTACAAACAAACAGGAGGGCTGTGGAACGGGTAATAAATCAACAAGTGGTAGTCCTCCCTGGAAATCTTTTGGTGCAAAGCCTAAGAGTATCAATCAAAAAATTTATTTATAGAGCACTTCAAAATCCAAAGGGGACACAAAGTGCTGTACAGTAAAACAATAAATGGATAAATAAAACCCTAAATACAAAACTCACACGACCCATATAATACAAATAAAAATAAATAACAAACCATAACCGTCAATTTCAGTTTTCAAAGGCCAAAGAATAAAGGTGGGTTTTAAGAAGAGACTTAAAAATAGATAATAGTGAAGATGCCAGTCTAATGTGCAGAGGTAAATCGTTCCACAATTTAGGAGCTGCTACAGAAAAAGCACGGTCCCCTTTTAGCTTGCGCTTTGTTTTAGGCACAATTAGGAGCAGTTGATCGGCTGACCTGAGAGAACGGGTGGGTCTATAGGGGTGTAACAGCTCAGAGATTTAAGGAGGGGCAAGGCCATTTTGGCATTTAAAAGCAAATAAAAGAATTTTAAAATGGAAACTTTG
This sequence comes from Perca fluviatilis, assembly GCF_010015445.1. Lineage (NCBI taxonomy): Eukaryota > Metazoa > Chordata > Actinopteri > Perciformes > Percidae > Perca > Perca fluviatilis. Next base: position 222,831 of record NC_053125.1, read on the forward strand.
ATATATAGGCAGCCAATGCAGTGACGATAAAATGGGGGAAATGTGCTCGTATTTACGTGTTCCAGTTAAAAGACGTGCAGCAGCCTTTTGGGCCAACTATAGATGAGCAATAGAGGACCCACTGACCCCCACGTACAGTGCATTACAGTAATCCATGGTGACAAAGGCGTGGATAACTGTCTCAAAGTGCTGCCTAGAAAGGAATGGCTTTATTTTGGCCAATTGTCTCAAATGAAAAAAAAATGTTTAACCACTGACCTAATCTGTCTGTCCAGTTTAAGATCAGGGTCAATTTTAACCCCTAGATTAGTGACTGTTAACATATTGACTCAAGGAACCCAAATCAGCACAAGGGGTCCCAGTGGTGCCACCAAAAAACATCACTTCTGTCTTACTTTCATTAAAACTTAAAAAGTTAAGAGCCATCCAGGCCTTTATGTCATCAAGACACTTAAGTAATGGACCAACAGTTTCATTCTTTTTAAGAGGGACATAGATCTGACTATCATCTGCATAACAGTAAAAAGACATACCATGCTTCCTAAGTATGGAACCAAGCGGAAGTAGATAAAGAGAGAAGAGGGCCTAAAATTGAGCCCTGTGGGACCCCACAAGACAGAGGAGGACACAAAATCTCCACAGCTGACACAGAAAGTTCTACCTTCCTAATAGGACCTGAACCATTTCAGTGCAATGCCCCTGATGCCCACCCACCGCTCCAAACGAGAAATCAGGATTTCATGGTCCACTGTGTCAAAAGCAGCAGTCAGATAAAGAAGCACCAGAATAACACAATTCCCAGAGTCAGTAGCTAAAAGATTATCATTAAAAACTTTTAGAAGAGCCGATTCTGTGCTATGTAGGGTTTTAAAACTAGATTGGAAAACTTCAAGAATATTGTGCTCATCCAAGAAGGCCATTAATTGACTGCAAACTATCTTTTCAAGGATTTTTGCCATAAAGGATAGTTTAGATATAGGTCTAAAATTTGCCAGATCTGCAGGATCCAGCCCAGGTTTTTTAATTAAAGGTTGCACTACTGTATGCTTCAAAAGATTAGGGACCACCCCTGAGGAAAGGCTACTATTTAAAACTGCAAGAATAGATGGCCCTATAGTAGGAACAACCTCCTTAAAAAGTCGAGGAGAGATAGTATAATTTGGAGAACCTGAGGGCTTCAAATGCCCAACAATCTTCTGTAAAACAGACAAAGTCACAGGTTCAAACTTGTCAAAGACAGCAGAGCAGAGGACAGGGATTGAGGGGTCATAAGCCGAAGGTGAGATTTGAGCCCTAATGGTAGTGACCTTATCAATAAAAAAGTGAAGAAACTTTTCACATACACCATAGGAGGCATCAAAACACACAGTTAGCGGTACATTGAGAACTGAGTCAATAGTCTTAAATAAAACATGAGGCTTGTTACAATTTGACAGAATATGTTCAGCGAAATATTTCCTTTTAGCTTCTTTCAAACTTGTCTGGTAATACCGCCAGCAGTCCCTTAACATTTGCAAAGATACATGTAGTTTATCCTTTTTCCATTTGCGCTCAGCCCTGCAGCACTCACGTCTGACAACACGGGTAGAGTCATTTCGCCAGGATTCAACTTTAGGCCCTGTTTACACGATGACGCTCGCGGGTGAAAACGAAAAAATATTTTATCGGATGTGCCTTTTGTTTATACGGCGACGCCGTTTTTGGGGCTTAAAAACGCAAAAAAGTGAAACCACCCTCCAGAGGAAACTTACGCAACCCCTAAACCGCCGTACGTGTTACCGTCTAAAGGGTAAAAACGCAAAAGTCTGAAGACAGAGGTGTGGAGAGAGACGAGAAAAAGGCGTTCAGGTAGTCTGTTGTTACAGAGTAGGCTACAGAAATTATAGGCTTCTGTTATCTAAAATAATTTCAATGTAATGGCTCAATATTTAAATGATTTCGACAATGTGGATAAGGTTGTTATAGTTCGATGATGATATGTATAGGCTATTCATTTGAGCCAGAGTAGGCGACAACGTTACGGATGAAGAGAGAGAGAGAGAGAGCGAGAGGCAGTGGCCAGCGGGCAGAGGAGGGTCTGCTTCAGCCTCCTCTGGCGGTTTCGCGCCTCGCTCGCAGCGGCGCTGAAGGGCCGCGAGGCTCAGGGTATTGGTAGTGCCCCGTGGGTGCTGTTCTGTGGCTTATCACGGTCGACTGTGCCGGTCATCATCAGACAAACATGCAACTCCACCTCCCTCGTCTTTCCAGACAAGCTTTTGTTGTTCGCGCGACATGTTTTGGTTTCGCGCTACTAAGGAGAGAAGTAGAAGGAAGGTTCTACGCAGGCGCGCTGACTTGGTGGTGTTGTGTGGCAGTGCCACCTAGCCGCCTGGCGTGCATACTACATCGAATTTCACACACTTTTGCGTCACCATATGCACGCAGATTGCCCCCCCAAAACTCTCGTCTAAACGCGGAATAAAAAGTGAGTTTTCTCTTCAGATCATTTCCGTCTAAACATAGCCTTAGTTTTAGATTGCCTAGATTTCAATGGAGCCACAGAGTCTATAGAAGTTTGGCACGTGGAGTGAAACCATAAACTAAGCTCGTCTGCATCATTACATATACCTACCTCTCCTTATGACCTGTCTCTCTTAGTTACCTGTTATAGTTACGCTGTTATAGTCCTAGACTGCCGGGGGACTTCCTTCCTTTGACACACTGAGCTGCTCTCTCCTCTCCCTTTCTATTACTGTTTCTATTACTGTTACTGTTTCTATTACTGTTACTATTACTATTACTATTTGTGTGCAGCCCGTCCCAGAAATGCTTGTTACTAATCCTAGCTTCTGGGGAGTTTACTCCCTGGAGTCCTTATGTTTTTTTTTCCCCCAGCGTATTTCCTTGGAGAACGTTGGCACCAAGATCCTGGTTGCAGCTGTCGCCGTGGTCCTGCTGCACTCCCTGCTGAGCTCAGCGATGCCCTGCAATGTCATGCTGCGTCCTGCTGAACCCTGCAGCTTCCCGCTACATCCAGTCACTGTTCCATTATTAATGTGACTACTATCGCCACTGTTCATCACACCCCCAACCGGCTCGTCAGACACCGCCTCACCAAGAGCCTGGGTCTGTCCGAGGTTTCTTCCCAAGAGGGAGTTTTTCCTCGCCACTGTCGCACTGCTTGCTCTTGAGGGAATTACTGGAATTGTTGGAATTGTTGGGGCTTTGTAAATTATAGAGTGTGGTCTAGACCTACTCTATCTGTAAAGTGTCTCGAGATAACTTATGTTATGATTTGATACTATAAATAAAATTGAATTGAATTGAATATAGAATCTGGTATGTCACAGTGCTGACTGAAAATAGAGGAGAACTGAACAGCAGTGGAAGGGTTAATAATACGGCAGCGCCGTGCAGTTGCGCACGGTTTAGCTGTATTACAGGCAAGCACAATCTCAAATAATACTGGCATGTGGTCAGAAAACACAGCATCACAGATATCTAAATTATGGGTAGGCAACCCATAAGATAGGACAATATCAAGTGTGTGTCAAGGTTCATGCGTGGGGCCAGACACAGACTGCACAAGATTAAAAGAGTCAATGAGGTGTAAAAAGTCTTTTGCCAGCGGGTTTTCTGGACAACACACATGAACATTAAAATCCCCAACAATAAGGACACAATCGTATTTAGGCATAATTTCAGCCAGAAAAACAGAAAAATCATTTACAAAGTCCTTATTGTATTTAGGTGGCCGGTAGACTACTGCACACAACACTGTGTGAGAGCGACCCAGCTCAAATAAACTCAATTCAAAGCTGGTGAACTTGGATGATGGCAAAAACTGCTTACATTTATAGACATTCTTATAAACAGTAGCTATTCCTCCTCCTCTACCCGACGTTCGTGGGGAGTTCAAACAACAACAGTCATGCGGTAAGAGTTCAGAAAAGGCACTGGACTCACCAACACTCAGCCATGTCTCAGTCACACAGAGAAAATCCAATCCCCGGGACGTGAAGAAATCCTTAATGAAGAAAAGTTTTATTAGCTAGCGATCTAGCGTTTACCAGTCCAATCCTGACAGAAAACGGCGGGTCTGCAGCGCTGATTGTCTGAGAGTAAATAATTTTTTCTGGGAAATGGGAGGATGACTAACGGGAAGGGCACAGCACCCTGAGATTTGTGATACGACCGTCTGGCCTGCATTATCATCCAGGCAGAGCGCCTCTTCAACTCCTGCACTTAGTAGGACACAGCCATGGACAGCTGCAAAAGGGAAAATTAGCAACAAAATGCCTCCCCAACAACTGAGTGTGCAGGTGAAGAACAGATTTGCTCCTCTGCTGCAACTGGGCCCAAACTCTGATTTTGGGTGACTCTACTGTAAAAGATATAAAAAGCAGTAAAAACACCAAAATACTCTGTTTTCCCAAAGACATGGTGTCTGACTTGGCCCAAAGAATCCCGGATATCGTAGCAGCACACCCAACTGTGAAGAACATTATACTGCACATAGGGTCAAATGATGTTGTAAAGCAAGAGTCTGAAGTGCTGAATTGTGAGTTTATGAAGCTGCCCTACACAGTCAGCTCCCTAAACGCGAAGGTGTTTATCAGTGGCCCTCTACCGCCAGTCCAAAGAGGAGCTGAGAGATTCAGCAGACTGTTGGCACTGAACAGATGGCTTTCAACTTCATGTACCGACCATTCTCTGCAGTTCATTGACAATTTTAACATTTTCTGGGACCGCAGACATCTTTTTAAAGCAGATGGACTTTTCCTTAACAAGCCAGGAGTAAAGCTGTTCACCTCTAGCCTACTTTACTTTCGCCACACATCTGCTCCCTCGGCCAAGGACATGAGACAAGGTAAATCAACACAAACAAAACAAGAGGAAGACACAACAAAGTGCAGCAGTGATCCACCACAGCCCCCACCTGAGCAAGGATTTGACCATGGGAGACCACAGAGCATAGATGAGAAATCTAAACCCCCCTTTTCACCCGTCCAACACTCCTCAAACCCCCTTACCAACCCCGACGCCTTTGAGGATCCATCGCTCTCCCCATTCACCTTTTCCCCTCTTTCCTTCCCTGCCACATGATGGGGTTCACTGACCGGATGGAGCAGCTGGTAGATGCTGGAATCAAGTTTGCTCCAATGTCTTCTCTCATCATTCGCCCCCAGCATCAACATGACCCTGTTTTGACTCAACCACAGAGTAAAACGCCGGGCACCTCTGCCACCTCAAGGGCGGCAGCTAACGCCTTCTCCCCAGACTGATAAGTATGCTTGTGTACAAAATGCAACAAGCTTTAACTGAAATGTGCTGGGTCCAGGCTGCACGCCTAGTGGCACTCATGACTTTTGAAAGCCTTGTTCTTAATCTTCAACATCCAACACGGAAATCAGTACAGCCAATTATATTTGTTGTTGTCTACCGAGCTCCAGGTCCGTATTCTGAATTTTTATCTGAATTCTCAGAGTTTTTTATCATGTGTAGTACTTAAATCTGACAAAGTACTTATTGTAGGTGATTTTAATATCCATGTGGACGTTGACAGCAATAGCCTTACTACTGCTTTCAACTCACTACTAGATTCTATTGGCTTCAGTCAGAGTGTGCATGAGGCCACGCACTGTTTTAACCCTCGACCTCGTGCTGGCATATGGTATCAAAATTGAAGATGTATTAGTATTCCCGCAAAATCCTTTATTATCAGACCACTTCTTAACCCTCATGCCCTCCTTAAAAAAACTTACTCTCGACACCTTCGAGGCAAAAATGTCCACGCAAACAAAAACTGTTATTAAATCATCATATATCAATATTTTTTTCTGCTTTTTTTTCATAAATCACTTAAACAACTTCTAACCTAATCAAAACTACCAAACATTCAATCATTTTCAGGATTTTAACCCTTTAAATGCCAGTTTATGTATTTGAAGTATTTCATTTTTTATTACAAAAAACACAAAAAATTATTTTTTTTCCATTTAATGAATAATATCTAGATGGGGCTTTGGTGGTGATTAGAGGCTTGGATATGTCAAAGATAAGCAACAAAATTAATTTGATTGCATTAGTATTTTTTACATAGTTCCAGATACTCCCTTTGGACACCTTCGAGGCAAAAATGTACATGTCCAAAAAACTGATATTAAATCATCATATATCAATATTTTTTATTTCTTTTTTTTCATAAATCACTTAAACAACTTGTAAATTGCTCAAAACTACCATAAATTTAATAATTTTCTGGATTTTAACCCCTTTAAAGGCCAGTTTTAAATCTTGAAGTAACAAATTATTAAAAAACCCAACAAAACATAAATTATTTTCCATAAAATAAATCATAGGGGAACGGGGGGTTTGGTGGGGATTAGAGGCTTGGATATGTCAAAGATAAGTAACAAAACTGATTTGATTGCATTAGTATTTTTTATGTAGTTCCAGATACTCCCTCTGGACACCTTTCGAGGCAAAAATGGCCCCATTGACTTCCATTATAACCACATGTTTTGATCTCACTGCCTTTACAGTATAAAACCATGCATTCTGTAATGTCAGCATTTCATTTGGAAGAAAACTAGTCATATTTGACATTTTGTACGTTTCACCAGATTCAACCATTTTGCCCTTGTAGGCAGATGCATGAAATTATAGTTATATTATGGAGCTGTGTGTGTGTGTGTGTGTGTGTTTTTTGTGTGTGTTGTGTGTATGTGTGTTTGTGTGTGTGTGTGTGTATATGTGTATGTGTGTGTGTGAGAGTTTGCGTAAACCTGTAAGCAAGCAATGATCATTTTAGGGCTGAAAAAAGGCATCTTTTGAAGGATGCATTTCATGTGTCTTTGAAGACATGCTTGAATAAAAACATTGTCTCCTGCATTTGCTGTAAACTGGCGCTTATCATTTCAAATCGTTTGTGGGACATGGTGGCCCTGAAGACTGGTCTCCCACTATGGACATCCCACAGGCTCGGGGGTGGATTCCCCTTTGAACGGGTACACACCAGCCAGGTGTGAAGTCCCATGTATGTTAAAATCTCTTGAGCATCCACATCACTCCATCCTGAGATTGAACACCTCCCGTGTAGGTTTGTCATTTCCTGAATCAGCTGGATCAAGTCAGGAGTGAAGAAAAGGTGGAAAGAGGATGCCACATCATGGATTCTTGATATGGCATATCTCGTGGGCTCTGACATCATGCCGGTCGGTGCTTGAATGTTGCGCAGCGTCTCAGTATTAGATGGAGACCAGACTTGCCAATTCTTCACTGTCCATTCAATGTTAGGATGGAGAGGATCTTCAGTGTCCTCTCCACTTTCAGAGGAAGGGTTAGAGGCACTCACAGAGTTGGAGGACACCAGTGGCCATTTTGTCAGACTCCAGAAACTTGTGTCATCTTCAGATGAGTCCTGCAGTTGGCTGGAAGATAAAGGCTCCTTCTCTTTGCTCCAGGTCTGTCTCCTTCTCTAGAGCCAGGTGCATAAACACACTAATAGTTGTTTTTGTTTACAACAAATGCAGGAGACAATGTTTTTATTCAAGCACGTCTTCAAAGACACATGAAATGCATCCTTCAAAAGAAACCCTTTTTCCACCCAGATTTACACAAACTCTCTCTCACACACAGACACGCATGCACACACACAAACACACACACACGCACACACACACACACACACACACACACACACACGGCTCCATAATATAACTGGCTAAAGTAAGGTGCGCTTTTTTCACCACTAAAATTATCATTGTTTGTTTACAGATTTACACAAACTCTCTCTCACACACAGACATGCATACATACATGCATGCACACACACACACACACAAAGCACATACATACACGCACACACACACACACAACCCACACACACACACCCACCCACCCACACACCCACAGACACACACAAATATACATATATACACACATACACACACATATACACACACACACACACACACGCACGCACGCGCCGTATCGCGACACACACACACACACACACACACACACAGCTCCATAATATAACTATAATTTCATGCATCGGCCTACAAGGGCAAAATGGTTGAATCTGGTGAAATACTGTAAAAATGTCAAATATGAGTAGTTTTCTTCCAAATGAAATGCTGACATTACAGAATGCATGGTTTTATACTGTAAAGGCAGTGAGATCAAAACATGTGGTTATAATGGAAGTCAATGGGGCCATTTTTGCCTCGAAGGTGTCCAGAGGGAGTATCTGGAATTACATAAAAAATACTAATGCAATCAAATCAGTTTTGTTGCTTATATTTGACATATCCAAGCCTCTAATTACCACCAAAGCCCCATCTACATATTATTCATTATATGGGAAAAAAATCATTTTTTGTGTTTTTTTTTTTAATAAAAAATGACATACTTCAAATACATAAACTGGCATTTAAAGGGTTAAAATCCCCGAAAAATGATTGAATGTTTGGTGGTTTTGATTAGGTAAGAAGTTGTTTAAGTGATTCATGAAAAAAAAGCAGAAAAAAATATTGATATATGATGATTTAATAACAGTTTTTGTGTGCGTGGACATTTTTGCCTCGAAGGTGTCCAGAGGGTACAAAATGAATCATTTAAGTATAAAAGACATGTAAGAGTAAAAAACACTGGATTTAAAAAATTTGACTGAAAAGAAGGATTCCTACAAAATTTCATGCCATAAGAAGTAACACAGCAAAAATGATCACGAAATGAAAAAAAAAACTTGAGAAAAATGTACAAAAATGACCGAAGAGGGCATGAGGGTTAATTACTTTCGAATTCTTAATACCCGATTATACGAAATTAGATAAAAGCTTCTATACTAGATGCCTATCTGACAGTGCTATAGCTAAATTTAAGGAAGACATTCCAACAGCACTAAACTCATTACCTTGTTTTAATACAACAGAGGACCTTTATGTAAACTTTAGTCCCTCTCAAATCGACAATTGTGTAGATGGTGTTACGGCCTGCCTACGGACTACTTTAGACTCTGTTGCTCCACTCAAAAAGAAGATGAAGCAAAGGAAACTAGCACCTTGGTATAACTCCCAAACTCGTAAATTAAAGCAAAACTCGCGAAAACTTGAAAGTAAATGGCGCTCCACCAAAATGGAAGAGTCTCGTTTGGACTGGCAAGACAGTCTGAAAACCTATAGGACGGCCCTCAGACATGCCAGATCAGACTATTACTCATCATTAATAGAAGAAAACAAGAACAACCCAAGGTTTCTTTTCAGCACTGTAGCCAGGCTGACAGATAGTCACAGCTCTACTGAGCCATCTATTCCTCTAGCTCTGAGTAGTGATGACTTCATGAGCTTCTTTAATGATAAAATTATAACAATTAGAGATAAAATTCATCACCTTTTGCCCTCAACTTCTAATGGTTCACCTTTCAACGCAGTACTGCTAGAAAGAACGACTAGACCTGACATATACTTAGACTGTTTTTATCCTATAGACCTTCAACAACTAATGGTAAAGGTATCTTCAGCAAAGCCATCTACCTGTCTCTTAGACCCCATCCCAACGAGATTACTCAAAGAAGCATTACCCATGGTTAACACCTCTCTACTAGATATGATCAATATGTCTCTATTAACAGGTCATGTACCGCAGTCATTTAAAGTAGCTGTGATAAAACCTCTTCTGAAAAAACCCACCCTCGATCCTGAGGTCTTAGCAAACTATAGACCTATATCTAACCTTCCCTTTCTCTCCAAGACCCTTGAGAAAGTTATGTGATTTCCTCCATAGCAACAGCTTATTTGAAGACTTTCAATCAGGATTTAGAAAGAATCATAGCACAGAGACGGCACTGGTGAAAATGACTAACGACGTTCTAACTGCTGCAGACAAAGGACTTGTCTCCATACTTGTTTTATTAGATCTTAGTGCTGCTTTTGACACTATTGATCATACAATCCTGTTACAGAGATTAGAACACTTAGTCGGAATTAAAGGAATTGCACTAAGCTGGTTTAAGTCTTATTTCTCTGATCGATCTCAATTTGTTAATGTTAATGATAAATCCTCTAAGTACGCAAAAGTTAAACATGGCGTTTCACAAGGCTCAGTGCTTGGACCAATTCTATTCTCCTTATATATGCTTCCTCTTGGTAATATCGGTAACGCTTTAGATTACAACCCGGAAATTAATGCGTAAGTACTCGGAAATTACAGCGTACTTTTCGGTAATTATAGTGTACTTATATAGTAAGTACGTGTAATTATAAGGGAACAATTTATAATATTTGGGTAATAAAGGGGAAAGGTATGGCGTAAGTACACCGAATTTACAGCGTACCACAGCGTACCTTTCAGTAATTATAGTGTACTTATAAAGTATGTACAGCGTACCTTTCAGTAATTATAGTGTACTTATAAAGTATGTATATGTAATTATCAGGGAACAATTTATAATATTTGGGTAATATAGGGGTAACAACCAGGAAAAGTACGGTGTAAGTACACCGAATTTACAGCGTACCTTTCAGTAATTATAGTGTTCTTATAAAGTATGTATATGTAATTATCAGGGAACAATTTATAATATTTGGGGAATAAAAACCAGGAAAAATATATATAATATGCAATATTTCATATCTAAGGGCTAACTATTTTAATATTACATGGTATGTAGGCTATGACATATGCTAAAAAAATATAGGGCTAAATGATTTATACAGTAATTCATAACTTAGTGGTAACTATTCAAATGTTAGGCCTATGTGATATAGCCTATACATGCAAAACAACAATCTTATGTTTTTAAGAGCAATAGCGAGAACACACATTCACTGAATTTGCTCTATCACACTTGTCTCCATATAGCTGGTGTGTGGTGATGGCACTGGTGTCGTTGTACCATGGCTGCTTTCACATCATCCGAGTGGTTTCTGCAAACTGTGTTGATTCAGAAGAGACCTCTGAAATGGTTGTAAAGTGTGCTGGGTCTTCATTCAATCATAAACCACATACCTTTTTGTATTAATGTATTAAAACATATTTAGGCCTAAGTACCACGGGGTACATATTCATTTCATAATGCATAATAGATATTACTGAACAACAAAACTTGAAATTCAGGGGAATGAGTGTCTGCTATGGTTTTATTTAAATTTTCAATAGCTTACCTTAAGAAAGTAAAAGAGTACAGGATTTGTTGGGTCATCAAGCAATATTAAAAATAGACAACTATGCTGAAAACAAGGCAAACAAAACTATAAATATTTTCTGCAGTTACAGTATAAATATACCATTGTTTTTTGTTGTTACAGTGTAAGTCAAACTTGTTACCCCTTTGTTTCACATAGTTACAGGGTAATTACAACATAGCGGGCTGTAAATTAAAGTGGCACTTGTTACCCACTTGTTTCACGTAGTTACAGCGTAATTACAACATAGCGGGCTGTAAATTAAAGTGGCACTTGTTACCCCTTTGTTTCACGTAGTTACAGGGTAATTACAACATAGCGGGCTGTAAATTAAAGTGGCACTTGTTACCCCCTTGTTACACGTAGTTACAGGGTAATTACAACATAGCGGGCTGTAAATTAAAGTGGCACTTTAATCAAACAAACAACTTCAAAACAGATTGTGAACTTTTCAATTTTAATGATATAGACATAAGTTAACATTTTCCCCCATTTTTTTTTTGCTCTTCCTTTGTTTCTTTCTTTTTTCTTCTTCTTTTTCTTCCCTTTCTCCGAGGAGTCTGATGATGAGGAGCTGGTGGAATCCCACGAGTCTTGCTGTTCTGTATTATATAAAAGAGAAAAAGAAATATTTGCAAATATGTTAAAAACCTACTTTTGCAAACTAGTCCCTTTTTTTGGCCAATCAGAACCAGACCAGTCTAGGACACCTCTCTGGACTCTCTAGATCAATAATTATCGAATTATTGATGTTTTACTTTTGGATGGCTATAACAGGGTCATTTAGAAAAACGGAATGAAACAAATTGCACCCACACCAGTACTACTTTCAATTTGAGATTATGCAAAATAATCTCTTACCAGAAGTCTAGCATGGCTAAACTAAATGATTCAGTATGGTAATCAAATTTAGATAGGCCAATTAGGTTCAAACCCAATGTACTCAAACCACAACTTAAATATCAAAAACAAAGAAAATTAGAAATATAAAACCAAATTAACCAAAAACTGAGATCTCTCATTTCATAGAGATAAACAGGGGAATACTAAATCAGTCTTTGTTCAACCCTGTTTCATTAGTTTAAGTGCACTCAAGTTCCTACCACCACCCTTAGCAGGTAAAACTGTCCATCCTGGCTCCTCAGAGAATGGAGTAGGGAAACGACGGGAAAATCCTCTGAGTAGTGGAGATGATGATGGCAAGAAATCGAGTGAGCGGGAAGAAGATGGTGATGATGAAGATGAAACCCAGAAGGCAGTATGACGACAGTGACTTGAGTAGCACAGTTCTGTCTCTAGTAGAGTCTCACCAAAAACAGCCTGCACAAAATAGTAGAATAGTCACTCACTTGTCCATAGTAACAGTTCACTTGTGTTTCTCCTCAAGATACAAAATATTCTTACATACTACACATTTTAACCACATTTCACTTAAACATTTTAGCTTAAACTCAATGTTATTTGTCCATCTTAATTGACTAGCTAGCTTACAGAAAACATAGCAGTCACAACTAAAGGACCGGAAAATACATACGTGTCTGTAGCGCAATTAACCAACAGCTAAGTTAACATTTTCCTAAATGTACAATGACAACAATTTCAATATTAACCATACCCTTATCAGGTTCATCAGGTTAGTAGCTAATTCCGACTGGCTTTAAAACACAAATCAAGCAACAATTCTCAAGGTAAACAACACCGACAGTAGTAATTTGCTGTTAGCTAGCTAGCAGCTAAGATAACTCACCGGAATATTCAATTCACACGCCGTTTGGACGGGGTCGGCAGCTCCACGACGTTGTATAACTTCTCTTTCACCCTTTAAAGAATCTCTCCTTGTTTATTGTTGCTAGTTTCCTACTTTAATCAAAGTGGTTAGACCATTTCAACAACACAGGAGCTACCTGCTGGCGCTACTATTGCGTCCACGTTAACTCTCTCCAGTAGCGGCCGGGGGAAGAGTTGAATGACAGGTGTTGAGAATCAATCAGATTGGATAAAATAACATATCTCCAATTCTGATTTGCCAGGAGCGGGGCGAGTCCGTCCGGAGAATCTTTAAGAAACCAATTAGAGACCAGCTTCAGGTCACATGCTGGCTGAAAGTTTAAGGACTCACATACACATCCATTTGGCCGGCGTCCCTACAGCCAAACCGGAGGAAACATATTGAAACATAGAAAATAGTTAACGGATTAAAGCCAGTTTTTATTAAATGCTGAGGCTCTTACTACCAGCCGGCATATCGTATGAGTAAACTATTTTATTTATTTTTTCATTTTTTATTTCATTTTTTTATCATTTTTGTATACATTTATATTCGCACGCGCCCTCTATTGACACGCGCCACTGCAAACATAAGATTGTTGTTTTGCATGTATAGGCTATATCACATAGGCCTAACATTTGAATAGTTACCACTAAGTTATGAATTACTGTATAAATCATTTAGCCCTATATTTTTTTAGCATATGTCATAGCCTACATACCATGTAGCCTAATATTAAAATAGTTATCCCTTAGATATGAAATATTGCATATTATTTATATTTTTCCTGGTTTTTATTCCCCAAATATTATAAATTGTTCCCTGATAATTTCATATACATACTTTATAAGTACACTATAATTACTGAAAGGTACGCTGTACATATTTTATAAGTACACTATAATTACTGAAAGGTACGCTGTGGTACGCTGTAAATTCGGTTAACTTACGCGATACTTTTCCTGGTTGTTACCCCTTTATTACCCAAATATTATAAATTGTTCCCTTATAATTACACGTACTTACTTTATAAGTACACTATAATTACCGAAAAGTACGCTGTAATTTCCGAGTACTTACGCATTAATTTCCGGGTTGTAATCTAAAGCGTTACCGTAATATCATTAGGAAACACTCAATTAACTATCACTGCTATGCGGACGACACCCAATTATACTTGTCAATCAAACCAGATGAAACAAGTCAGTTAGCTAAACTTCAAGCATGTATTAAAGATATAAAATCCTGGATGACCTATAATTTTCTGATGTTAAACTGTAACAAAACTGAAGTTATTGTGCTGGGCCCTAAACACCTCCGAACTTCATTATCTAAAGATATAGCTACTCTGGATGGTGTTGTCCTGGCCTCCAGCACTACTGTCAGAAATCTAGGAGTTATTTTTGATCAGGATATATCCTTTAACGCCCATCTAAAACAATCATGGAGAACAGCCTTTTTTCATCTTCGTAACATTGCCAAAATTAGGAATATCCTGTCTCAAAACGATGCTGAAAAACTAGTCCATGCATTCGTTACTTCCAGGCTGGACTATTGTAATTCCCTACTGTCAGGTTGCTCAAATAAGTCCCTTAAGACTTTCCAGCTGATCCAGAATGCTGCAGCACGTGTTCTGACGAGAACTAAGAAAAGAGATCATATTTCTCCTGTTTTAGCTTCTCTGCATTGGCTTCCTGTAAAATACAGGATTGACTTTAAAGTCCTTCTCCTGACCTACAAAGCCCTACATGGTCAAGCACCATCATATCTAGAAGAGCTCTTAGTACCTTATTGTCCCACTAGAGCACTGCGCTCCCAGAATGCAGAGTTACTTGTGGTTTCTAGAGTCTCCAAAAGTAGAATGGGAGCAAGAGCCTTCAGCTACCAGGCTCCTTTCCTGTGGAACCAGCTCCCAGTCTGGGTTAGGGGGGCAGACACCATCACCTCATTTAAGAATAAACTGAAAACTCTCCTCTTTGATAAAGCTTATAGTTAAAAAGTGAGGAGTTGCAGCGTCCGCCTAACCCGGCCCAACTGCTTTTCTTTGTAGTCATCAGATTTATTGATCATATAATCAATAATATAGTGAGAGTAGAGGGAGGCAGGCCAGTACAGCCTCTCATCAATGTTTTCATTCGTTTCCTTTTGTATGCATCCTGTCCCAGAACTGCTTGTTACTAACCTAGCTCTGGGGAGTTTACTCCCCGGAGTCCTTATGTTTCTTCTTCGCAGAGCTATGCTCTGCGATTTCCCCTTAACGCCGGCGCGTCCTGCTGCGCGTCCGCGGCACATCCACCCATGCTCTGCGCGCCGGACATCTCCAACAACGTGCTGCTGTGACACCCAACTACTAACGACTACCTTCAAAGTCACTGGTCCACTATCTTTAATGCGACTATTATCGCATCACACACCCCAACCGGCCCCGTCAGACACCGCCTACCAAGAGTCTGGGTCTGCCGAGGTTTCTTCCTAAAAGGGAGTTTTTCCTCGCCACTGTCGCAATAGCCACTGCTAATGCTTGCTCTTGAGGGAATTACTGTAATTGTTGGGGCTTTGTAAATTATAGTGTGTGGTCTAGACCTACTCTATCTGTAAAGTGTCTCGAGATAACTCTGTTATGATTTGATACTATAAATAAAATTGAATTGAAATTGAATTGAATGACTCTTTCCAGGACAAGCCTGGGCCCTGTGTATTAAATTCTTCTTCAATCTATGTTGTGATAGGTAATAGAAAAAGAATGGTGAATCTGCTAAGTAAGTAAGAAAAAGAAGCACTTAACTGCCAAATTAGCAAATTTAGCATCCATTAATCGTCAGCAACAGCCTGTCCCAAAAAATTATTTTAACACACTAACACTAGCCTTACTAAATGTCAGGTCTTTGGCAGGTAAATCATTTTTAATCAATGATTTTATTATTAAGCACAATCTTGATTTTATGTTTTTAACTGAAACCTGGTTAGACCATAATAACAGTGCTGCTGTTCTTATAGCGTCAGCTCCCCCTAACTTCAGTTTTATGAGTGAATAAGAAAGGAGGTGGAGTCGCCATTTTGTTTAATGACTCATTCCAATGTACTCAAATATCTTATGGAAACTTTGCTTCTTTTGAATATGTGGCTCTTCAGCTAAGGTCCTCCCCTCGACCTATATTTTTAAATATCTACAGGCCACCTAAATACTGTGCAAACTTCTTTGACGACTTTACTGAACTGCTGTCTATAATCTGTATTAACTTTGATTGTGTAGTTATTGCTGGTGATTTCACCATTCATGTTGATAACCCCCAGGATAGAGGGACCAAAGAACTGTGTTGTATTTTTTAGAACTATGGACTGACTCAGCATGTGACGGAGCCCACACACAACAAGGGGCACTTATCTCGAAGGGTTTGAACATTTCCAAGGTTGTTTTTTTATTTTATTTGATGAACATTTCTGTAAATGCGCCAGTGTTAGCCAGTCGGCTAATTTTCAACTGTAGTCCTAGTTGCCTAGCATGCATGTCTTTATGGTGGGAAGAAACCAGAGCACCCGGAGGAAACCCACGCAAACACCGGGAGAACATGCAAACTCCACACAGAAAGGCCTGAGACTGCTGTGAGGCAGAAGTGCTAACCACTAAGCCACCGTGCTGCCGTTATGGTGACTGATGCTGCTCTCTCTGATCATTCCTGTGTTTTCTTTAATGGAACTATCTCTATGCACAAAAGTGTCCAAACAAAGCTAATCAGAAAACAGTATATCACTGAAAACACCAGTGAATCATTCATTCAGCTTTTCTCCTCCACACCCACCCTCTCAGGGGTCTCAGTCACTGAGCTTGTAGACAATTTCAATTGTAAAATTACAAATGTTGGGACTTCCGGTTGAGCAACCATGAGGTAGGCAGCATAAACAGAGCTCCCCGATAATCCTGAAAAACGCCATATTTTTTCAAAAGCTTGTTACATATTAACAGAAGAAGTTAAATAGGCGTTTATAATATGCCCAAGCCAAGACAAAAAAACGCTCCACAGACGGACAGGGCTCAAACAGTCGAGGAAGAGTCCGCCGAGGAGGACACAGCTAGCCACCCTGACACTGGGGAGCTACAGGTGGATGCGGACATGGCTAACCTGCAAATTATACTACAAGAATTGAGAGAGTTTCGGCGTGAAAATGCAGAGACTCTCCGAGAAATACGAGAGGACATTAAGGCAACTAACAGCAGAGTTGACCAAGCCGAATTGCGAATTTCAGAGACTGAGGAAAGAGTACAGGGGCTGGAGGAGGCGATGAGGGAACTGCTTAAGCTACAGGCTAAATTGTAAAATAAGCTAACGGATCAAGAGGGAAGAGCAAGGTGGGAGAATGTACAAATTCAAGGCGTAGAAGAAGGGTTGGAGAGCAACTCCACATCGATGATAACATTCGTGGAAAAGCTATTGAGGGAAAAATTGGAGTTGCCCCATACCGACGACCTAAAGATCGAGCGTGCGCATCGCGCATTGGGGCCGAAGACACCGGTGGGTTCTCCCCCGAGATCCATAGTTGTTAAGTTCTCCAGCAGCAAAACTAAGGAAGAAATCCTGAAACAGGTATGGCGAAAAACGGGGTTCCTCTATCAGGAGAGAAAAGTTTTCGTGGACCACGACTATGCGCTGGAGACCCTGAGAAAGCGCCGGAAATATGCGGAGGCGAAGAAGGTGTTGCGGGAGAATGATATACGGTTCCAAACTCCTTTTCCTGCCAGAATGAGGGTGTTTTATGAGGGAGAGACATGTCTGTACAACTCGGCAGAGGAGGCTACGAGGGACATGGTGAAGAGAGGTCTATCCGTGACGGTACATAAACCACCGGCGAGCTGGGCTGATAGAGTTCAAAACCTGATGTGGCGCAAAACCCGGTCCCCGGGAGGAGGGGAGCAACAGCCAGAGGCTCCGCGGGATGGTTTTAAAAAGAAACTGGACACCTTCAGATGGACTGAAAACGTGCGTTGTCTCGGCACTGATTCCTCAGGGTAAGGAGGCATAATAGCAGCGACTGTGGAACAAACAATAAAATAAATAATTGACTGGCATGAGAGGCGTTTGGGTTAGTATAATGTCATTAATAATATAATATGTAGGATCGGGGAAGACCTGACTAAGCTAATAACATGGACTACTTTGAAGACTTAAAGGAGGGCCCTCCACAGCTAGAGACGCACGGAGGCTTTCCCTCCGAGCCGGCAAAACATCTCGGCTCTTCCAGGGTCACAAACAAGACCTCAAAACAGGAAGTTCAATTTGAAACACTGGTGAAATATATTAAGTTCATGTTTTTCTGGATTTGTTCTATCCATGTTCTTTTTGTATATATGTTCTTGCAGAGTTCGAGTGGAGGTGGGGTGGTAAGATTGAAGATAGCACTTGTTTTATAATGGAAAGTCAAAAAGTCCCACTTAGGTTGGCTTCTTACAATGTGAAGGGTGTACTTAATCCGGTAAAAAGAAGTAAATTTCTGGGCAAAATGAAAAAAGACAAGGTAGATATAATATTTCTGCAAGAGACCCATTTAACAGATTCTGAGCATCCCAAACTTAAAAGGCAGGGCTTTAATCAGATTTACTCAGCCTCATATAAAACAGGACACAGAAGGGGGGTGGCAACACTGATATCGAAAAGAGTAATCTTTGAAAAGGTAGCAGAAATCACGGACGAGCAAGGCAGGTTTAATATGGTTGTAGGTAAATTAGAGGGCTCAGAAACGACTCTCTTAAATGTATATGCACCTCCAGGTACTACGTGGGGGTTCTATAGACAAATCTTTGACCTAATGATTACAAAAGCCCAGGGAATGGTGATTTGTGGCGGTGACTTCAATCTGAGACTGTACCCAAAATGGGATGTGTCAAGATTAGCTCAGACCCAGAATAACATTGTAGGCAAAAAGGTGAGAATGATGATAAGAGAGATGTGTATCTGTGATGTATGGAGGGAGCTCAATCCAACTACTAGAGACTATACCTTTTACGCATCACCACATAAAACTTATTCAAGGATTGATTATTTTTTTATGTACAGTAAAGATATTGGTCTTGTAAGGTCTTGTAAAATTGGGTTAATGGACCTGTCGGACCATAGCCCAGTGTACCTAGATTTAAATCTAAAAAACAGTAAAAATACTTTTTCCTGGAGACTTAATCTAAACGTACTCAAGGGAAAGATGAAGGAAGAACTTCAAGAGGAAATTAAATTATACCTGTCAGAAAATGATAATGGAGAAGTTTCCCCCCTTATGGTATGGGATGCGGCTAAGGCTGTTCTGAGAGGGAAAATCATTGCAAAATTGGCACTACAAAAGAGGCTCAGACAGGAGAAATTGGATAAACTAGAAAAAGAGTTGGAAAACTTGGAAAAAAATCATAAAAGAGATACCCAATTGGGCATTAGTCAGAAAATTGGGGAAAGTAAAAATCAGATCAAAGAAATTTATGAGACAGACATTCAGAAAAAACTAATTTTTCTGAAACAGAGGTATTATGAAGTAGGGAGTAAATCAGCCAAAATTCTAGCATACAAATTAAGAAAGCAACAAGCAGAGAGGGTAGTACATAAAATTAAAGATCCAATCACCAAACAAATGAAATATGAGTTCCAAGACATTCACAGTTGTTTTGAAAAATATTACAAAAACTTATATGCCCAGATGGCCTGTAAGGGGGACAAGTCACCAGAATCTCTGCTTGCATCACTTAATCTCCCAACAATTACAGAAGATCAGAATAAAGTTTTACTGGCCAATGTGACTATAGGAGAACTCCAAAAGGCAATATCTAGACTTAAACCTAATAAGTCTCCAGGCTCTGATGGATTTACGGCGGAATGGTATAAGACTTTTAGTGACTCTTTATCACCATTATTGCTCAGAACTTTCAATTGGGTACTTAAGAAAGGAGAAACTCCTCCATCTTGGAGGGAAGCAATTATAACTGTGATACCAAAAGAAGGGAAAGATGGGACAGACTGCTCTAACTACCGCCCAATTAGTTTGTTGAACCAGGACTACAAGCTTTTCACATCAATTCTAGCAAAACACTTAGAAATAATACTTCCAGATGTTATACAGTTGGATCAAACGGGTTTCATTAGACAGAGGCAAACACAGGATAACATTAGGAGGACATTACATGTAATTAATCACATAAACAAAGATAATTTAGAGGCTGTCCTGCTAGGGTTAGATGCAGAGAAGGCTTTCGATTCTGTTGACTGGTCCTTCCTATATAAGACACTAGAGAGATTCCAGTTCCACGTTGACTTTGTTAGGACAATACAAGCTTTATACCATAAACCAACAGCTAAAATTCGGATTAATGGAGGATTATCAAATATTTTTGAATTGGAGAGGGGATGTCGACAAGGTTGTCCTATGTCCCTGCTCTTATTCGCCATCTTTATAGAGCCCTTGAGTCAGTGGATAAGGCAGAACGAGAAGATAAGGGGGATCATGGTGTCCCAAGAAGAACACAAAATTGCTCTTTTCGCAGATGATATTTTGATATATTTGGGACACCCTTCTGCTTCTTTTCCAGAGTTGCTCATAACCCTGAGAGAATACGGTTTATTATCAGGTTATAAACTAAACGCCAACAAATCGCAAATTATGACATTCAATTATTCTCCTAGCCAATCTATCAGAGAGGAATTTAAAGTGAGTTGGGAATCAAAGTCAATTAAGTACCTAGGTGTGAATATTCCTAAATATTTGAATACAATTGTATCAGACAACTACGACCCCCTATTTTCCAAAATCAAATTTGACCTGACCAGATGGAATCTAGTGCCCTTTTTAGGATTAGGACAGAGGGTAGAAGCAATGAAAATGAATGTGCTACCCAGATTACTATATATGTTCCAAAATATACCAGCAGAACTTCCAAAGGGGAAATTTCAAGAATTAGACAAATTAATATCCCGATTTATCTGGCAGGGGAAGAGGCCAAGAATTCGCTGTAAGACTCTTCAACTAACAAAAGATAAAGGAGGCCTCTCTCTCCCGAATATTAAGAATTACTACCAAGCGGTGCAGATGAAAATTTTAGTTAATATCTGCAACCCTTCTTATAAAGCAAAGTGGAAAGACATAGAATGTCAGATATCTAGTGATATACCATTACAGGCAATCATTGGGGACAGTGGGTTGGCTGCCTGTTTAAAAGACATAAACCCATTGATAAAAATGTGACTTAAGATCTGGCACAGGATAGTCAACGAAAACAAGGCCAAAGAACCACACTGGCTCATAAGATGGATAGGATATGACTCAGATTTCTTACCAAACAGGACGGATGCATGATTTAAACAGTTAATAAAATACTGTGACCTCTATGAAGGGGGCATGTTGCGACAATTCCAGGATCTTAAAAATCTATTTGGTTTAACCAATCAGGATTTTTATAGATTTTTGCAACTTAGACATTACCTAGAGAAAATGACGAGAAAGGGAGAATTGCAACAATCTAATCTGGGCATAGTGAAGATATTTCTACTTGGCTACAGGTCAGACCCCGAACATGGAAACATATCTAAGATATATAAGGTGTTACAAAAGGTAGAGGGGAACGATACTTCGTATATAAAGGAGAAATGGGAGAAGGAGAGTAACGTCGTGATGCAGATGGAAATGTGGGGGAAAATAATTTCACAACAGTGGAGAAGTACATCTGCTCTGTCCTGGAGAGAATTTGGGTGGAAGAGCATAGCTAGGTTTTTTAGAGTTCCAGCCCAAAGGATTTCTAAGGGAGCAAGTACATCCTGTTGGAGATCCTGTGGCGAGAATAAGGCAACACATTTTCATGTGATTTGGGGCTGTCCGGCCATTTCAAAATATTGGAAAGAAATTAAATTGACCATGGAGAAAATCATGAAAATAGTGATTCCATCAGAGTTTGTGACTTTATGTCTGGGATTAAGGCCGGACACTGTGAAGGGGTCTGAAAACAAATATTTGTATAATATCCTATTACTAGCGAGTAAGAAAGCAATCACAAGGAAATGGTTGGTAAAAGATCCTCCTACAATCGAGGACTGGATCAAAGTGGTTCAGGATATTTTTATAATGGAGAAGCTAACATTCATTCTCAGATTTGAACAAGATAAGTTTGAGAGCCATTGGAAAACCTGGATGGACTTTATAATTACTTTAATTAAATTATTATTTTTTTATTTTTATTTTTTCTGTCTCCACTCATATGGTTCAGTTTTCGTTCTTCATTTCTGCATATAGAGAGTTATACATGTATACAGCAAACAATTCTATTCTATCTATAATTATTATAATTTTTGTTATTGATTTGTCATCGCAGTTATTGTCACCCCACTGTAGGATATTATTTGCAGGAAAAGTTTATGAATGAGAAAAGATACATATGGAGCAGACAAATGTATCAATTGTATAGCCGTTATTGTCTATTTTTACTTACTGCTGTTTTTTTACCAAGTTTATGTACTCTATTTTTATTTCTTTAATTGCCACTATCACTTCTTTTTTTAGGAATTTTAAATTCCATACCAGTCCAGAACCGGTACGGAGGTACGGTAATGTGAGAGAGTGTGGGTGCTTTTGTGATGATGTGTATTTTTTCTTTCTTGATCAATGGCATGTATACAGACTTAAGGGCAACATGTATAACTTAATTCTCTTTAAATAAAAGGTTTAATAACAAAAAAAACAAACAAAAAAGAATTACAAATGTTATTGATGCCATTACTCCCACTAAAGTCAAACCTGTCTCTGGTAAGAAAAGATCTCCATGGACAAATGTCATACTGGTAAGAACAGTAAAAAGAGAGTGTCGAAAAGCAGAACGCAGGTTGCGAAAAACTAATCTCCAGGTCCATTATGACACCTATAAAGAGAGACTTCGCATTTATAATTTGGAACTGAGGAATGCTAGGCGGTCCTTCTTCTCGGACATTATTGCCAAAAACAATAATAATTCACATGTTTTGTTTGCTACTGTCGATAGGTTAACCAACCCTCCAGTACCAGTAGCATCTGGACTTTTATCCACCGAGGCCTGCAATGATTTTGTCACTTTCTTCAAAGACAAAATTCAGAAAATTAGACAAACAGTCAGTGCTTCCATATCGAGTACAGAGTATGTGTTGTCACAGTGTCCAGGCAAAACAAATTCCAATATGACTGAATTCCATATGATTAATCGTAAAAACCTGGAGGACATTATACAACATCTGAAAACCTCCTCCTGTTGCCTTAATATTCTACCAACGGGCCTTTTCAAAAATGTTTTGAATTGTTTGGCTACAGATCTTCTACAGATTGTAAACACGTCTCTTCTTTCAGGTATCTTCCCACAGGCCTTAAAAACTGCAGTCATCAAGCCACTCTTAAAAAAGAACAATATAGACACGTCACTAATGAGCAACTATAGGCCGATATCAAACCTTCCATTTTTAAGCAAAATTATAGAAAAAGCAGTTTTTCAACAACTCAACCTTTTCTTATCACTAAACAACAGTTTTGATGCCTTCCAGTCAGATTTTCGACCACACCACAGCACTGAGACGGCTCTCGTTAAAGTCTTCAATGACATCCACTTAAACACACATAGTGGCAAAATTTCAGTCTTAGTATTACTTGATCTCAGTGCTGCATTTGATACAGTAGACCATGACATATTACTAGACCGATTGGAAAACTGGGTTGGCATTTCTGGCTCAGTACTAAAGTGGTTTGAGTCTTATTTAAAGAACAGGGACTACTTTGTGTCTATAGGGAATTATACATCTGAGCATACAAATATGACGTGCAGAGTTCCCCAAGGCTCAGTTCTGGGGCCTCTCCTGTTTAAAATCTACATGCTTCCACTGGCTCAAATTATGGAAAACAATAAAATAAGTTACCATAGTTATGCGGATGACACACAAATTTATATAACCTTATCGCCAGGGAATTATAGCCCAATACAACAACTGACTAAGTACATTGAACAAATTAACGACTGGATGTGCCAGAATTTTCTTAAATTAAATGACGAAAAAACGGAGGTGGTTGTTTTTGGAGCAAAAGAGGAACGATTGAAAGTCAGCACTCAGCTTCAAACGACAATGTTAAAAACAACAGACAAAGCCAGAAATCGTGGTGTATTCATGGACTCAGACCTGAATTTTAACAGCCACATTAAGACAGTTACAAAGTCAGCCTATTATCACCTTAAAAATATCAAGGGTTAAAGGACTTATGTCTCAGCAGGATTTGGAAAAACTTGTCCATGCTTTTATCTTCAGTAGACTTGACTACTGCAACGGTGTTTTTACAGGTCTCCCTAAAAAATCTATCAGACAGCTGCAGCTGATTCAGAATGCTGCTGCTCCAGTCCTCACTAAGACCAAGAAAATGGATCACATCACTCCAGTACTGAAGTCACTACCCTTACCAAAAAAAAAGTATACTTCAAGTTCATTTTATTAAGTTAACTTCAGTAAAGTTCAAGTATATTTCCCAAGTATACTTTACTTAGTAAGTATACTAATATCAATGCACTAGTGGTATACTTATGAGTGTACTACTTTAATACTTCTTGGGACTAAATTGGCCCACTTTTTAGTATATAAAAGTATACTTTTATGTATATTTTAAGTATAAAAGTAGTAAAGTGTGAGTACACAAATAGTTTATATTTAAGTTTTATTTTGTACTGCAGGAGGTGACTACCTCATGAAGCTCATTGAGAGAACACCAAGGGTTTTCAGAGTTATCAAAAAAAGCAAAGGGTGGCTACTTTGAAGAATCTAAAATATAAGACATGTTTTCAGTTATTTCACACTTTTTTGTAAAGGACATAATTCCATATGTGTTCATTCATAGTTGTGATGCCTTCAGTGAGAATCTACAATGTAAATAATCATGAAAATAAAAAAACACATTGAATGAGAAGGTGTGTCCAAACTTTTGGCCTGTACTGTATACTGCTAGTTTACTAGTTATATACTTCTAGCCCACCTTTTTAGTTTATGAAAGTACACTTTTAAGTATACTCTCAGTAAACTCCTGGTTTAATAGTTTGTATACTGCAAGTATACTTGTACATTTTTTTTAAAGTGAACTTAACATCATACATAGTTTGCTATTTATATATTTTTTTGCACTTCAAAGTATACTACTAGGTTTCTATTTAGGTATTAGTTTTTATACTTGAAATATACCTTTAAATGTACTTTAAGTAGACTTGACGTTAACTCACATGTACAATACCACTGGACTACACATATACATACTCACAAGACATACTCCGGATTGAAAATTTTTCTTTATAAATAAAAAAATTCGAACAAATACCGTTTTAGATGTCATCCCGGTTCAAACAAAACACAACAAACAGTATGAACATAATCTTTAGGGTCACAGGCTACCCACAAACAGGTTGTACACCTATATTTTCTGCCCTGTTAAATGGCAGAGGAACCACAAAACTCAAAGTTCTTTTCATATGGTCTTCTCTGCAGTAGCTTGCTTGGCATAACTTTCGTTGTTGCATTTTTTTCTTATGATATGTCTCACATCATGCATGCTAATGTTAGGAAACTTCGACAGAGCATGGCCTGTGGGTTAAAACACACACACAAACAAAATATTACTTTCTTATTTTTTCTATCAACCCAAATTCAACATCCAGAATGAACACAAAAAAGTGTGAGATTTTATTTTTTGCAACATTCACAAATCTGAATTGATGATCCCAGAATTGACTTTTAGAGATTATAGTTTTACATTATGTTTGGAAGTTCCATTTTTCTTCAATGTTGGAGGTAACAATAATTGAACTCATCCACCATTACCTCCAACATGGAACACTGCAGTAATTTTGTAAAAAGAACTGTATGATTGAGTAATGTGTAGGAATTTATTTTTGAATGAATTTTTCTTAAATTAAATGCACTCACCAACTATAGCTTCAAGTTTTGTGTTATCGAGTTGTGGCTTTGATTCCACGTCTTTGTGTGCCCCTGATTGTCTCCCCGTCAAACTTGAATTGGACAGTGTTTCCCTGCCGTAGACTAGCACAGCAAGGTCCCCGATGTAGACCGATGAATTTGCAGTCCGCAGACAGTTAAGCTTTCGTCTAGGGACTTGGACATCAGAGCCTGGCACAAGAGACACCTGCAAAATAATTGATTGATCAGTTAGTTTGCGTTTGGTCATACATTGTTGTTACAGAACAAAGTTATGAAAATATAATCATGCACATTCCCTGGGAAATCTACCTATTCATCAACTGTGCAATATGCATATTAACTAAGTTATTATTCCCCGACCAGACAGGAAATCTTGGAGGCATTCCCACATTTCCCAATGAAACGATTAATGAGGGTGCTTCTGTGCCACGCTGTTCTGTAGTATCTCCATCCACATGAACCTTTCCATTAGGAAATGTGGGAATGCCTCCCTGATTTCCTGTTTGGTTAGGCTTTATACATAATAATAAGTTAATATGCACATTCACTACACAGTTGAACAGGAAGATTTTCCAGGTTATGTGTATAGTCACCGCCAAGTTGGTTAAAGATTTACTGGGAAATCATATAATCAACATATTCCCACATGGACTGTAACATCTCTATGCATGAGAGGTGGTTACCATATCATCAGACACCACTTCAGGAGAAAGACACGCCTAAGCTGCTGAGTCTAGAGATGTTGTGGGTGTCGACCAGGTGGATGCAGAAGTTGATGTCTGATATGTGACTTTTTCAAGTACTTCTTTCAACTTTGTTTCTACTACCGGAAGCTCTGTTAAGAGAATGAAGATATACATGATTAAAAGACCAGGGTGCAAAAGCTTTAAGTGTCATGACTGCATGTTGAGACAAACTCCAATCATCACAATAATCACTATACAAGAAAAAAAACAACCATGTCTGCAGGTTTTAGTAAACTAAATATAAGACATGTTAAGACTCTTTTAATGCCACCTAATTATATTTAATTTTTTTAATTTAAGACCAATTTTTCACAATTTAGTGCCATTTGTGGCCTTTTCCAAGGCACTCACTGACCCAAGGAAATCTTCCAGTTTACATGATGACATTTTTAAAACTCAAAGTCTGACCTGGAAATCAAATCTCAATAGAGAAACATTAAAAAGGTAAGGAACTGCTGGATTTGTTTAATTCAGTTGTTTCAATTAAGTCCTTAAAGGAATAGTTCACCCAAAATAAAAAAGCAAAGTAACCTTCGTCCCAGCTACCCTGCTGGCTTGGTGGACCCCTTAACTGAAAGAGAGACGGAGAAGGGACCCCCTACTACTGTACATGTATTGCATGAAATTGAGTTGGACTGGATGAAAATGAATAAATATATATTATTTATACATCATGTTTTAATGTTAAACGTACATGTGGAAGGCACAGTGAATCCTTAAGCTTAACTCTGGCTACCATAGTGGCTACTTTACCTATAATAAGCTTATCTGCAATACGCACAACCGGCACAAATGGGTACTTTGCTAAAACTCAAGGCTGCGCCCCCTTTTGGGGGATAGAAAACAGACAATCCCATAGAAGTCAATGCAATTTGACGTGTGTTTGGATCATAATTTTGACAAATGTATGTGGATTTTTTTCTTGTTAAACAGATGGTTTGTTTCATACACATGTCTAATGTTTATTGTGTGACCTTGTCTGAACCTGAGCATCCACAATACTTTAATAAACTAAGGTTGATTGCCGTCATGTCCCGTCTTCCCCTGTACCTCAGTAGATCAATGACCCAACACGGTGTCCGCATACTGCTAAATGTAGAAATACATATCTGATTAAATCACTATTGTTAGGCTGAGTGTCGTCTGCAATTAATCAATTCCTTATCAATTGTTTTTTGATGAAGACATCAAGTGAGGTCAGGACATTGGGAAGGAAGGTTTTACTTTTCAGTTTCAGTTTTCTGCAGATCAATAATGAGTAAGTAAATTACCTGTTTTGTTGGTCTTTCATCCTCTTCCACATCCTGCATCCACCTACTGTTTGGCTTTGTCTTCCTCTTGAGTGTTTGGTTCCAGATGTCTTCACCCTTTATGAATTCCTCCCGCTTCTTGCAGAGGTCACTGTAGTTGTCTGTGTGAAAAGGTTTGTGTACACTGAGCAAATGAAAATGCCGACTAGGTCATCGGGCTATGTAGGATCTCTGAGCTCTCCCTAACAGACAGCTTATTGGCAATTTACTGTTAAAATACCCAATATTTAAAATGATTAGCTAGCTAGCTAGCTCCCAAAAACACAGAACAGACCAAGTTATGCTAATGATTGAAGCTAACCATCAAGCTAGCTAGCTAGGTGACAAATTAACATTAAGTCAACTGCTAACATTAGCGTACTTACCACCGAACATTAACACCTTAGCAGGAAAAAAGGCAGGACCATCTTTCTTTTTTCTGCCTTTGTTCCACTTTACATTAATCCACCCATCTTCATCGTCGAGTCTGGGGCACTGTGTGATCATTTTTGAAGATCTTTGCTGGTCTTCAATACTCATCCAATCAATTTTTCCAACTTCCACGGTCTTGTCCTTGAAATAATATATGGCAAATGCCATTGTGATGGATAAATAGTGTAAACACTGACAAATAGCTAGCTACGTTTGTTTTTACAACCGGTGACTGTTAGGTGAGATCAAAGGTGCTGAACTGTTGAGATGAGGTGAGATCATGCGCGTGAACCACAGCTCAGTGGCGCAAACGGATCGCACGGCGTACTATTGCGAGAGGAGCGCGACTGCATCGAAAAGCATTTTGGGATTCGGCAAGCGGGAGATGTGAGTCGCGCATGTGCACAACGGCCGCATCTTTGGCAGCTAGCTCCACTTATTAAGTTTGCACAGTTTACTGTCTGAGTGTGTAATGTAACGTTAGTCTTTGAGCGGTCTCTGTCCAGTTTGACGTTGAAAGCAGTTGTGTGCAGCGTACGAAGTAATGGCAAAACGTCAAGGACCTTACAAAAGATACTTGCGCGGCACAGAAGCAATTCCAAGGAGAACGAAATTCAGATGGAATGCAAAAGTAAGTAACTTTGGTAACACTTTTTTCTGTTCAAAGTCAGATTAATTTACACAGCTCATGTGTAACGTAACTTAATAACGTTACTTATCTAACGTTACTCTATCAGAAACTGCTTCAGGATAACTTATCACATTAGGCTTTATTTTGTATGTATCACAATGAAATGTCTACAAATAGCTAGCTATAAATGTCTCTGTATCTCTCTCTCTTTAAATGCAGAGCCAAGAAGATGGCAGTTCAAATGCAAATAATGAAGATGGTGATGACAGTTTGCTAAATGTGGTCAGTATGAGGGATGACACTGCAACTAATAGTTATTGTCATTGTCAGTGTTGACAGTGTTAACGTTAATAATTCCAGTGTTATAAGTAATGACAAATGCCCATCACAAGTTCCCAGTGCCTAAACATCTGCCTAGCTTCCTGAATCAGATCAGCAGCCAGATTTTTTTTAATTTTTAAATTTATTTTCTATTGATGGGAAAGGAGGTAAAGCAAATGATTCTTAGTAATTGTAAAGATATAACCAGCAAATGTTTAATAGTTTTACTTGGTAAATGACAAAAAGTATTAATTTATTGTGCTGGAGTGGTTTCCTTTCCCTCCAGCAGGAGGCGTTGCAGTGTGCTGGAGTAGTTTCCTTTCCCTCCAGCAGGAGGCGTTGTAGTTGTTACTAGTGTTATGTTTAACCTTTATTAGCATGAGAGTTAGAAACTAGTGATGTGACAACCGGCTCTTTTACGCGAGTCGGTTCAACCGGACGGTTGTTGGTTGGCGAACCGAGTCTATAGATTCGGTCAACGGTTCACGTGCCTGCGGCTGCGGCACCCGGCTACTCCCGGTCTCGGCAGTAGCCGGGTGCCCGCCAGGTCTGCTCGTGACAGCCTGTAACATTCACTTCTCTAACATTTAACTTAACATAACTAAGATAACATGTGTATTTGTATGTGATGCACTTCCCAATCAATAATGTGTGAATTTCCGAACACAATCACCTAAGATGCATCAGAAACCAGGCTTGGTTAATAACTCAAACTTGCCGAGAACCGTTAGACAAACCGTTTGCTTATATACTCGAGCGGTTGTTAACGGTTACATTCGTCTCGACTCCGGTCTCGGCACTAGGCGCGGTGCCCGCCCGGTCTGCTCGTGACAGCCTCTAACATTCACTTCTCTAACATTTAACTTTAATATCTATCAAGATAACATTACGTGTATTTGTATGTGATATAGGCCTAATACATTCCCCTTGGTAATGTAGCATATGAATTTCCATCAACACAATTCTAAAATGCACGAGATAAAGGCTTCTGCTATCGGTTGATAAGTCAAACTTGCCGAGAACCTAGACACCCGTTTGATTACATAGACTCATGCAGTAGCCTACCCTCGGTTGCGGTCCTTACGGTCTCCTTGTGACAGCCTAGCCTAGCTACCATGTAGCAACATTCACTTCTCTAACATTTAACTTAACATAACTACCAAGATAATTTGACGTGTATTTGTATGTGATGTACTGTACTTCCCCATTGATAATGTGTAAATTGCCGTGAACACAATCCTCTAAGATGCACCAGAAACAAGGCTCGGTTAATAACTCAAACTTGCCGAGAACCAAGACACCGCTTGATTACATTAGAGTCGGTTGCACGGTAACATTAGAGTCTAGCGGGCCGACTGGTTGCACGGTTACATTAGACTCGAGCGGCCGACCGGTTGCACGGTTACATTAGACTCGAGCGGGCCGACCGGTTGCACGGTTACATTAGACTCGAGCGGGCCGACCGGTTGCACGGTTACATCATGGGTTACATAGCTCAATTCCTGATTGATTCTACCACCACCACTCCAGTCCAGTGGAGGCGCTAATGAGCTAGATTACAACACACACAGTAGCAGAAGAATACCAGCTACACAACGGCCAACCATTGACATATATATAATGCCAACGGCCAGGGGCGCTGTATAGGGGGGGAAAAGTTAGGACGATTCCAAGGGCCCATGACTGACAGGGGCCCCAAAAAATAGGTAAAAACTAATATAAAATTATTAAACCATCATCATTCAAGTATATATATTTCAAATATAATAATAAAATTAATGATCTCTTTGTTTTACTTGTTTTTGGCAGTAAAAGTTAAATATCCCCATTGACCAAAAAGTAAACATCCATATTGACCGACCACCCCCCTGTATCTGCATGAAATGGTTTGGTCCTGCCTTAGCGCACTCAGTGACAACGGTGTTTAGTTGCAGTCAATAGATGCGCCAGAACTACAGTGACCACAATGTTGCCAAGTAACGTTATATCAAAATCTGGTTTTCAAAAAAGGAAATAGAGAAAAGAGAGGAAAAACAAAGGAAAGGGTGTCAAACTGTAACCCAGTTTTTCACCAAGAAAGGTGGGTAGTAGTCTGTGAGTGGTATTAACCTGTTGGCTTAATGTCCATAGTGAAATAAGCTAGCTAGCTACAGACTAGTGTTAGCCTACATTTAATCACCATTTAATCAGTGAAGGGAAACGTTTAGCAAGATTTTCATATTCAATCATTGTCCCTGCCCCTTTTAGCAGACTTAACAACAGATGAGTCAGCAGCACCCCAGTCTCCCCCTAACTGCCCCTCCCTGTCCCAGTGAAGAAGGCAGTGACATTATCCAGTTAGCATCATTGCAGGGTGTCTGTGGGGATTTCTCTGTATCTCTTGCTCTTTTTACCATTACAAAAAAAGAAAATGAAATATTTGTTAATGACAAAAATTCAAACACATTAATAACAATTATTTTATCACATAATGATCATTATGAAATAAAATTAAAAAAACAACAACCTACTGTCTGTACTGGATGCTGGACAGTTGGAAACAGTGAGTAGCTTACCTGAGCCTGCATGTAAGATAAAGACAATATTAAAATAATCCAGTTTGATACGTTCATTTAGATTGAATTATGGAATGACATCTATAGATACAGACTTTATTATTACCATCATGAAGGACAAGTTATTTGAGAAGCTTGCACATACACACACAAACACACACACACACACACACACACAAACACAAAATAATCTATCGTATCTAATGTATGTAATCAAGTGGTGGTGATACAGAACTAGGTAATTTGGGTCAATGTTCTGTAGTGTTAGTGTTATTTATTAGTATATGGCAATCTTGCATCAAATAGTGAAATACATACTAGACTTGCATGCAGGGGTTAAGTTGGGCCGGGGCTCTCCGGGGCTCAACCCCAGTACATAAGCCTACTCGTGTCTGGATGTGCCTGCTTGCAGTCTAAATATGTCACAAAAAATATGATGAAAGTGATGCTTTTGAAATCATGATATTTCTGACACTAAATGAAAGATGTTTGAAATGGCATGTCTATTTTGTCCCTAATGCCCTAATACCTGATGATACTACAACAACGCAAAATATAGACTCTTAACCTTGCAGTTTTGCACATATCATGTAAGACTCTATTTCTATTTCTTTGCACAAAACTCTCCAGAAAGTGCCATTTAATGGTTTATTTAAAAAAAAAAAAAACCCGGACCCCCTAGGGAGAGCCCCCCCACATAACAAATTCCAATTTAACCCCTGCTTGCATGCATGTACAAATCACCAGCAGCAAATATTGTGCTAGTACTAGTATTGAACTACAAAAAGCAAGACAGTTGCAACCCTTTAATTAGAGTTATGTAAAGCTTTTGATGGAACAGTTAGGTCCTAGAGATGTGGTGACAACAGCTGCGCAGACAGGGCCCAATTAGATTTTTTGTCATGGGGCCCAAAATTCCTGGCGGCGCCCCTGCCAACGGCCAACGGGCGAATGAAGTAAAAGAAAAAAACAGGAGTGAGTCGGTTCATTGACGTATGGCACTCGATTCTCCCGGCTCAGTGACACGAGTCGGGTTAATTAACCGGCTCTTCGGTCAGTTCGTCAACACTATTAGAAACACAGCACATGTTGAAATATGGCTGACAGCAGAATCCACTTCTGACACTATCTACATCCATCCTTCTTTGTTGTCTTACAGAAAGCATTGATTGTGAGTATTTTATGTTTAATATGAGTCTTGAAGACAATATTCGTGAACATTTATGTTAAACAAGATTATATTTGATAGTTTTAGCTTTGATGAATGTTAGCCAGACTTTGCATAGATACATGTTAACATACATTAAAATACAGTCTACATGCTGTTTGTTTCTTTTTGTAGTTTCACTCTGTCGGTAATTGAAGGATACGTCAATAAAAGGACATCACACCTGTCAATTGTCGAGGAGTTTATCTATCTGCATAGCTGTGTCTGAGTCTAACAGTGAGGGCAGAATAGTGAAAAAGCACCTATCTTCGCGACAACAAGTGGATGTTACATCAGCCCAGCATAATCAACAATGTCTGAAGGAGGAGAAAGCGCAGCATCCGTCTGCTCCAAGAAATCGCATCACTCCAAGAGCTCTAAAGGTTCAGTTAAATCATCTGCCAGTATAGCCGCTCTCAATGCTCGAGCTATACAGGACGCCCGGTGGAGATGAATGACTACAGGCCAGTGGCGTTAACATCCCACATTATGAAGACTCTGGAGCGGCTGATCCTCCGCCACCTGAAACCGCAGGTTGCACAAGAATTAGATCCCCTTCAGTTTGCCTACCAGGAACATATAGGAGTGGAGGATGCGGTCCTCTTCATGTTGCACCGGGCCTATGCCTATCTGGATGTGCCTGGTTCTTATGTAAGGATCATGTTTTTTGACTTTTCTAGTGCATTTAACACCATCCAGCCCCTTATACTGAGAGACAAGCTCGTAAGTATAGGGGTGGCCCCATCCTTGACCAACTGGATAACGGACTACTTAACATCAAGGCTGCAGTTTGTCAAGTTGGGGAAGTGTGTTTCGGGGTCGCTGGAGTGCAGTACGGGGGCTCCACAGGGGACAGTTTTGGCTCCGTTCCTGTTCACTTTGTACACATCAGACTTCAAGTACAATTCTGAGTCCTGCCACATCCAGAAGTACTCCGATGATACGGCTGTTGTGGCATGTGTGCGAGGTGGACGGGAGGAAGAGTACAGGGACCTTGTGGAGGACTTCTGTGACTGGAGCAATAAGAACTGTCTCCTCCTGAACACCACCAAGACTAAAGAGATGGTGGTGGATTTTAGGAGGTCAAAGCCAAACTGTCAGCGGTCTGCATAAAGGGGAGGCCATTGAGGTTGTGCAGACCTACAAGTACTTGGGTGTACTCCTGGACAGTAAGCTTGACTGGTCCGCTAATACAGATGCTCTGTACAAAAGGACAGTTTCGTCTCTTTCTCAGGAGGCTCAGATCTTTTGACATTAGTAGCGATCTGCTGCTCATGTTTTATCAGACTGTGATGGCGAGTGTCCTGTTTTATGGGGCGGTTGGTTGGGGTGGCAACATGACAGACAAGAACAGTAGACGCCTCACGACAAGCTGGTCAAAAGGCCAGCTCAGTGCTGGGCAGAAGACTGGACTCACTGAGAACTGTAGTAGAGGGCGTGCATGCAACAAACTGTATGCCATAATGGGTAATGACAAGCACCCCCTCTACAACGTCCTGGCTGGACAGAGGAGCAGTTACAGTGAGCGACTGCCTCGCTGCACTGTAGGACAGAGAGGTTCAGGAGATCCTTTGTCCCCACAGGCATCAGGCTATTTAACACCAACAAATGACACCCCCCCCCCCTCCCCTTAATTCCCATTAACTCTTAACGCAGACATGATATAATATAATTATGCTGCTTTTATTCTGTTTTTAACTCTCTTGTGTATGCATTCGCAGTGTATTTATTTATTTATTTATTAATTATAGGGAACTGTGTGGTGTATACGAGTGTGTGTTTATGTGTGAGCTGCTGGACACTTGAATTTCCCCACGGGGATGAATAAAGTATCTTCTATTCTATTCTAAAGCAGAAGCAGCTCGTACAAGAGCAGAATTTGCAAAAATGGAAATTGAAATGAAAGTTAAGAAAGCGGAGCTTAAAGTAGAAGAGGTGCGCCTGGATGCCACACTACAGGCACTACAACAGCGGCGTGATGCAGAAGCCGCACAAGCTGAGGCGTACGTCTTTGAGAAAGCGGCCATTGATCTTGAAGAAGAATCTGCATCGGCGCCCGTGAAGGTAGATTCCACAGAACGCACTCGCGACTATGTAAAACACCAAATGATCCTAAAAGCAGATTCAAGTCCATTTGGCAACACTGAGCACAATGATACTCTAGCAACGACTGTCCCATACGAGCCACCAAAACAAGAACCAGGCCAGTCTACGGACACAGAGTACGTCAATCTACCCCCGAGTGCAGACAAACGCAAAGATGTTCCCCAACTTTCCCAAAGCATTCCTGTGCGGAAACTTTAATTTGGAGCATTACCAACACATCAAAGTACTGGACACACTCCACAAGATGGCAATATGACTGATATAGCCAGGTTTCTAGCACGACGTGATTTGCTCACTGGTGTCCTAAGAAAGTTCAGTGACATGCCAGGTGACTATTGGGGATGGAAATCTTCATTTAACAATGTTATTGAGGATTTGAACCTCTCTGCTAGCGAGGAATTTGACTTGTTGATCAAATGGCTCGGAGCAGAGTCCGTTCAATATGCAAAACGTCTGAGAGCAGTGTATATTAACAGACCCTCTGAAGGATTGGGCAAAGTATGGGAAAGACTGAATGAGTGCTACGGCTCCCCTGAAGCCCTGGAGAAGGCGCTACTCGACAGACTTGAGCATTTTCCGAGAATCTCCAACAAAGACCCATACCTCTTGAGAGAACTTCAGGATCTTCTCCTAGAGATAGAGGCTGCAAAGGAAGAAGGCTCGACACTGCAAGGGGCATTCATCCTGTTGTGGAGAAGTTACCCTTCGGTTTGCAAGAAAAGTGGATGACGTATGGGTCTAAATGCAAAGAGGAGCATTCTGTATCCTTTCCACCATTCTCAGCATTTGTCGCCTTCATTAGCAGGGAATCAAAAATGCGCAACGACCCAAGCTTTAAGCATTCAGTGCAACCCGGTTTTGTACCCAATAAGATGAGGTTTCAGGACAAGCAGAGTAAGAGAGAAGCAATCTCAGTCATCCGGACCGAAGTGGTCAGCACTGAGCCAAATCCAACTGCAGGAACAAACATCCATGACCCAAATAAAGAATGCCCAATCGACAAGAAACCTCACGCGCTTAAAAAATGCAGAGCTTTCAGAGAAATGCCTTTGGAGGAGCGTAAGGTCTATTTGAAGAGGAATCTGATATGTTTCCGATGTTGCGCATCCACCAATCATCAGGCAAAAATGTGTAAAGCCGAGACCTTTTGTGCAGAATGTAACTCCAACTCACACATTACTGCTCTTCATCCTGGTCCTGCACCTTGGGCAACCACCACAGAGCCTGCTTCCGACAACGGCGGGGAATGCAATACAGCTTTACCTACGGCCACGTCTACATGTACGCAAGTTTGTGGGAGTGAAGTTGAAAGTCACTCATGTGGCAAGATCAGTCCTGTATTCATTGATCCACAGGGCTCCCGAGAAGAAACTCAAAACCTATGCTAATTTGGACGACCAAAGCAACTTGCCAGATCTTCAATCTTCGATACGTTTGGCATCACCAAAAGCTGCTTCCCGTACAAGCTGAGAACCTGTGCAGGCCTGGAAGAAGCTACCGGGAGGAGAGCATACAACTTCATCGTCGAATCCGTTGATAGCAAGTCACGCCTAAAGCTCCAAACACTTATCGAATGTGACATGCTGCCAGACAACCGCAACGAGATTCCTAGACCTGAAGCTGCTCGTAACTATTCCCACCTCCAAGACATTGCATCCGACATTCCAGATGTTGATCCTGACGCTAAGATCCTGCTTCTCATTGGTAGGGACATTATTCAAGCACACAAAGTTCTTGACCAACGCAATGGACCTCCAAATGCACCCTTTGCTCTGAAGCTAGCTCTAGGATGGGTGATTATTGGAAACATTTGCTTGGGTGGAGCTCACAAACCCGTACAGGCAAGCGTGTTCAAGACGAACATTTTGGACAATGGTCGCCCGAGTCACTTCCTTCCATGCAAGAACTTCGTCCAAGTAAAGGAACGTATCATCCCACAAAGCCACAACAAGGTCAGTCTCCCAAACCATACCAAGAACACGTCCATCGGAGAAACCGTGTTCCAACAAACAAGTTTGGATGAGAGACCTGGTTACTATCAAGAAGAAACGGCCTTCCTGCAGATAATGAATAAGGAAGTCTATCAGGATAATACAAATAGTTGGGTTTCTCCGCTGCCCTTTCATTCACCAAGGCCACGCCTTTCCAACAACAAGCAGCAAGCCGTCCAGCGCCTAGCTTCAGTTCGTCACATGTTGAACAAACATCCTCTCATGAAAAGTCACTTCCAGGAATTCATGCAAACCCTTCTCGACAATGGCCATGCGGAAATAGTGCCACCTCTCACTGTACAAGAAGAGTGTTGGTACCTCCCCTTCTTCAGAGTGTATCACCCCCGCAAGCCGGACCAAATAAGGGTTGTTTTCGACTCTAGTGCGCGATATGAAGGAGTGTCCCTCAATTTTTTTCATTTCATTTATTTATTTATTTGACAGGGACAATGCAGACAGACATAGTGTCAAAACAAAGCTTGTCACTGAAGTGCTGCATAAAAAGTTTATAGCAGATGCTAATTTTCAACTCCAGTCCCTGGTAGGGCATATATTTATACACAATAAAATGTACATACTTAACTATCTCAATTCAAAATAAACATAATAAATAAACAACTCCAGTCCTAATACAAATAATATGAACATGATATAAAAACATGCATATCATTTACAATTCTTACCTACATACAATAATTAAAAATGAGTACACTTTTGGTTTGTTTTTAACCAGTTTTTGAGCTTGAAAGTAAACACTTTAAAGTCAGTTACAGTCTTGATGTCAGATGGTAATGAGTTCCAAAGTTTAGAGCTCTTCACAGAGAAGCTCGTCTGACCTAAACTGGTCCTGCAGTATCGTATTTTGCAGTCATGATTTGTGGAACTTCTGGTGACTCTGGTGCTGCTCAGTCTCTCAACAAATGAACTTAGTGGCTCAGGTGCTAAATGATTAATGCACTTATGAATTAATTTAAGAAAACAAAAATTACTAAAGCTCTCAAAATTCATTAAATTATATTTCTTAATGATGGTACAGTGATGGTAACGTATTGGTTTTTTATCCATAATTTTTATAATGACGTCCTCATACCGGTCCGAATCTCAACAACAGCCTGCTGGGAGTGCTCATGCGGCTCCGTGAAGAGAAGGTAGCTGTAACAGTTGATATTAAGCAAATGTTCCATTGCTTTGAGGTCAGGGAGGACCATCGGAACTTTTTGCGTTTTCTCTGGCACCAGAACAACGACATGGAACAACCAATCGTGGAGTACCGAATGACGGTACACGTCTTCGGCAACAGCCCATCGCTTGCAGTAGCAACTTAGGGATTCAGGAGGGCATCAGGAGATCAAGAGAAAGGAGACAACAAAACACCTTGTGGAACATCATTTTTATGTCGATGACGGGCTTGTCTCTCTGCCATCAAGTACCGAGGCCATCTCTGTCATTCAAAAGGCTCAAGAAACCTTGGCTTCATCTAACTTATCTAATCTAACTAATCATAGTAATGAAAGCATTCCCCAAGGAGGATCTTGCAAAGGGTCTGAAAGATCTCGACTTAGGAGCGGACAGTCCACCAATGCAAAGGAGTCTTGGAATAAGCTGGGACATTGCAACAGACGAGTTCACCTTCCAGGTGTCTACCGCTGAGAAGCCCTATACTCGTAGAGGGGTACTTTCCATCATTAACAGTCTGTATGACCCTCTAGGTTTCGCAGCTCCGGTTAGCATCAAAGGCAGGGCCCTTTTGAGAGAGCTTTCAACTGATGCAGGTGAATGGGACGACCCACTTCTAGAACGAATGCGAGAAGAATGGAAGGAATCCCTGAAGCATCTTGAACAAGTGCGAATACCAAGAATGTACACATCCATATCCTTCTGTGGTGCAGCCAAAAGGGAGCTCTGTATATTCTGTGACGCATCCACCAAAGCTATTGCTGCTGTAGCATATGTGAAGGTCACAGATACAGAAGGCAAGAGCGAACTTGGATTTGTGTTTGGCAAAGCTAAACTTGCCCCACAACAAGAGATAACTATCCCGAGGCTGGAACTATGTGCAGCTGTTCTTGCCATCGAGATTGCAGACTTGATTTCAGAGGAGATCGATGTTCCATTCCATTGTACAAGGTTCTTCACAGACAGCAAGGTAGTACTTGGATACATACAAAATGAATCCAGAAGATTCTATGTCTACGTGTGTAACCGAGTTCAAAGGATCAGAAAATCATCCAGCCCAGAACAATGGAACTATGTGCAGACAGATTTAAACCCAGCCGACGTAGCTTCCAGGTCCATCCCAGCAAATACTCTGATGTCCAGCACATGGCTCAAAAACCCGTTTTCCTGCTTCCGAAGACTGCAAAAGAGACCAAGTGCTGTTTTGAGTTACTCAGTCCAGACTCTGACCCCGAGATTCGCCCTTCAGTGACGACCTTTGCTACTCGTCTCACAGACTCTTTCCTAGATCCAAGTCGCTTCGAGTCCTTCTCGACCTGGACCTCACTGCTTAGAGCAATAGCAAGACTCGTTCATATCACCAGATGCTACAAGGGAAATGCTTATGGAAGCAAATGTCAAGGTTGGCATATTTGCAAAGGTATCACCCCAGAGGACTATGGGAAAGCAAAAGGTGTTATTCTGAGCTGTCTTCAACACAAGACTTATCCTGAAGTCTTTGAATGCATCGAAGCTCAGAAAGAGCTACCAAAGCAAAATCCACTTAGGAACCTGTCACCCTTCAAAGATGACGCTGACTGCCTTAGAGTTGGAGGTCGCCTTTCACACGCCGACCTGCAAAATGATGAAGCACATCCTTTCATCATTCCAGGAAAGCACCACGTGAGTACACTATTGGTACAGCATTATCACCAACGAGTACAGCATCAGGGACGCCATTTCACAGAGGGAGCTGTAAGAACAGCCGGATTATGGATTGTTGGCGGAAAACATTGCATCAGCTCCATCATTCACCACTGTGTCAAATGTCGCAAACTGAGATGGAACTCAGAAACCCAAAAGATGTCCGACCTACCTATTGATCGCGTAACTGTCTGCCCACCATTTACTTACGTTGGCCTCGATGTCTTCGGACCCTGGACTATCAGTTTTCGTCGAACACGTGCAGGTCTTGCCAATAGTAAGCGCTGGGCCGTCATTTTTACCTGCTTAGGTACCAGGGCCATCCATATCGAGGTAATCGAGTCAATGGAATCATCCAGCTTCATCAACGCCTTACGACGGTTCATTTCCATTCGTGGACCAGTAAAGCAACTCAGGTCGGATTGCGGAACCAACTTCCTGGGTGCATGCAAGGAGCTTGGTATAACCTCAAACCAGTGTGGTAACTCGGAAATAAAAGATTTCTTGGACAAGAATGAATGCACATGGGTCTTTAACCCACCTTATGCCCCTGGAAGTTGGGAGCACATGATTGGGATTGTGAAGCGTATTCTCGACTCAATGTTGACTACCAACTCAGTTCAGCTGCTGACCCACGAAGTTCTTGTTACCCTTCTTGCAGAAGTAACCGCCATCGTAAACTCTCGACCTCTCATTCCCGTCTCATCTGATCCCGACTGTCCCTTCATTCTTACACCTGCTACACTGCTCACCCAGAAGACTGGATCTCCACCTATTCCTCCTGGAAGCTTTGGCAAGTCAGACTTGTACGGACGCCAGTGGAGACAGGTGCAGCATCTTTCTAATGTCTTTTGGCACCGCTGGAGAACTCAATACTTGCCAACATTGCAAGATCGAAGAAAATGGCAGACGAACAAGCCAAATCTGCAAGTAGGAGATCTTGTACTTCTAAAGGACAACCAAGCCAAAAGATGCCAATGGCCCATGGGAGTTGTGATCAATACCTTCCCCAGTCAAGATGGAAAAGTCAGGAAGGTAGAGATAAAAGTTGCTTCTGGGGGTACGTGCAAAACTTTCTTGAGACCAGTTACGGAGACTGTACTTCTGCTGCGCAACTCCAATGAATGTAGCCAACGGTCCTAAGAATTAAAGCGCCCATATTATGCTCATTTTCAGGTTCATAACTGTATTTTAAGGTTGTACCAGAATAGGTTTACATGGTTTAATTTTCAAAAAACACCATATTTTTGTTGTACTGCACAGCTCTCTCTCACTGCTGCAGATCCTCTTTTCACCTGGTTTCTGTTTTAGCTACAGAGTGAGACCTCTTTTCATCTTCTTCTTCTGTACTATCTTTGATTGCACTCGCACATGCTCAGTAGCTCAGATGTAGATCATGTCAGCTAGCTAACTCTAGAGACAGTAAAAGAAAGCCTGTTTCTCCAACTTTGGTCAGTTACAAGGCAGGATTAGCTGGGAGACTTCTAAATGAGGGCGCACATGTTAGTAGTTCTTTTGTAGATTATGGTGAACTTGTTGAGAACGACGTAGCATGCTAGCGTTAGCGTTAGCATGCTAACGAGCTAACGGTTGTGGTTAGCCAGCTCATTTCGGACTGTGACGTCACAGTCCGAGCCGATTTTGAACAGCTCACCAGGAGACTGAAGGCAGGACACATTCAGAAACTGTATCTCACTCAAAACAGCATGGATGGATTTTTTTCAAAGTTTGTATGTGTGTGGAAGCACCAGAGACACAAAAGAACACCCCAAATCACAGCTACCACAGCTGCTAGGAGTGAAGATGAAAAAGATGTGGACAGTGAAGACTTGATGGAGGGCAATACTATCGAAGAAAACACATCTGACTTTTCTGTGGTATGTAGTAAGTGGTCCAATGACATGGTGTTAGTGAGCACATGAGTGCATTTGTAGACAATATAAAATAGCTATGGACTTGCTGTCTCCCTATTGGTCGGCAGACAAAGATATTTGTCACTATATTTTGCCACCATTAGGACTCATATCTTATCATACCTGGGTAATTAGACTCTACAAAAGTTGAACACATAGCTACACAACGGTAACTAACTTTCTTTTGGGTTTGCAGCTCTGTAGGATATGATACAAATGTTTTACCAATTTCATTGTAATCTACATCAAGAATTTCTAGAAAATTACATTTGTTAAAATAAAAGACAAAATGCTGAACTGATATTCCTGATACATTTTGCTGCTCACATCTTTACAGCTTTTCTCTCATCTTTCTCTCTCTCTCTCTCTCTCTCTAGGGCAGTGAATATTGAGCAGATACTGGTGACGAGCCCCTGTATCCTGGTGCACCTCTTTCAAAAGGAGAAAGTGTATTGATGGTGATGTCCTATCTGTTACGGCATAATTTAACCGGCGAAGCACTTACTCACTTACTGGAAATGTTTAACATAATGTTTCCTGGTCTGATCCCATCTTCACATTACCTTTTCCACAAAGAATTTGGAAGTTCATCTAAATTTGAAATTCACTTTTATTGTGAAAGCTGTTTAAAATACTTTGGCATTAGCACAGAGTGTCCCTCTCAATGTGACTCTTGCAACACAGTATTTGATGCCAATGCAAACCTAAAGAAGGGCTTCTATTTTCTTGTGTTGCCCCTGTATGCACAGATTAAGCAACTTCTGCAAGAACAAAGTGTCAGTCTTAATGAAAAAAACAGAACCTTTGGGGTTCTCTCTGACATACAGTCTGGTGAAGAGTATCAAAAGTTAAGTGACAGTGGAGTTCTTGGAAAAGATGACTTGACGCTAATTTGGAATTGTGATGGCGCACCAGTGTTTAAAAGTTCAAAATGCAGCATTTGGCCAATTCAGTGTCAGGTAAGTGAGGAAAAAGCACATTTTGATGTTAGCATTATGGTTTGGGCCAAATAAACCATCCATGTTAACATTACTAACATCATTTGTTAAAGAAGCCTCATTATTAGAGACTGATGGTATTGACTGGCGAGATGTACAGGGAAACTGTCATGTTTCTAAAGTGTAGTAAGCGTTTGTAGCTCTGATTCGATGGCTCGTCCATTGCTTCGTAACACAAAGCAGTTTAATGGCTTTTATGGATGTGACTTTTGTTATCACAAAGGTGGTAAATCCTATCCATACAATCGACCTGAACCCCCACTTCGAAATGAGAGAGATCATTTCAGTCATGCAATGTCAGCTTCAGTAAATGAGCCAGTGTTTGGAGTCAAAGGGCCATCTCCATTAATGATGCTTAGTCACTTCCAAATGATGAATGGTTTCATTCCTGAATACCAACACAATGTGTGCCTTGGAGTCACTTGGCAACTGACTACATTGTGGCTTGATACAGTGAACAGTGAAGCACCCTGGTAATTGGCAAACAAATTGAAGAGGTTGATTCA
Organism: Perca fluviatilis; assembly: GCF_010015445.1. Classification (NCBI taxonomy): domain Eukaryota; kingdom Metazoa; phylum Chordata; class Actinopteri; order Perciformes; family Percidae; genus Perca; species Perca fluviatilis. Next base: position 266,268 of record NC_053125.1, read on the forward strand.
CGACTTGTAACAATAAAACCTCCTGTTGAGATAATTAGACACCAAGGTCAGTGAGTGAAAGGAAGTTCTGGAAAGCTTCAGAGTGGGGAGCATTTCTCCTCTTCTATGCTCTTCCTGTATTGAAAGGAATACTCCCTGGCAGATTTTGGAATCATTTGTTTCTATTGGTGTTTGGCATATATACATTACTGCAGGATAAGATCAAGACCAGAAGCATAATTATGTCAGAACTGGCTCTTAAAATTTTTTATGTGAATTTCAAAGACTGTACGGGAAAGACCGCATGACTTTCAACATACACTTGCTCACGCACATCACACAAAGTGTTAAACACTGGGGGCCATTATGGGCAACGTCAACCTTTGCTTTTGAATCCAATATGGGGACTCTATTGAAGTATGTTCATGGAACACAGTATGTCCCTTCACAAATAGTTAGAAAATTTCTTTTGTGGAGAGAATTGCCAGAAAAGGCAAAGCATACTATTAAAAGTGCAAAGGTTCAGTCATTTGTTGAAGAACTTTATTTAAATAAGCGAAGAACAGAAAAATGTGAAATACTAAATGAACATGTCATGGGTTTTGGGCATCCCCCTTTGCAAGAAAATATAACAACTTCATATAGTGTTGCCATTGTCAAGTTATGTGGAAATCTCAGTAACTGCTTCTGGTTGTACAGCCTTTTCTTGGTTGATGGGGTTTTGTATCACAGTCAGAAATATGACAGACTAAAGAAAAGATACAACAGTGCTGTGTGCTTGAAAGATGGAACATTGTGTTTAATTAATGATTTAGTAAAAGTATATCTCTGATAAATGTATAAAAAGTAGACTGAAAGCATACTCTCTTATTCTTAGTTTAAAATTAGTATACTAATAGCACACTTGAATAAACTTCTTTTTCGTAAGGGTACACTGGCTTCCAGTGCCTCAAAGAATGGATTTCAAAATACTTTTACTGGTTTATGAATCACTAAACGGTTTAGGGCCAAAATACATTTCTGATCTGCTGCTACACTATGACCCACCCAGACCTCTCAGTTCGTCTGGGACAGGTCTACTTGTTGTCCCCAGAGTCCAAACTAAACAGGGGGAATCAGCATTCAGTTTTTATGCTCCACATCCTCTGTCAATATCTCTGTTGAATCAACACAGGAAAGCAAAGAAGTGATAGTTCCTCCCCCCAATTTTTTATTTTTAATCTCACCCTTTTAACCTTGTCTATATATGTATGGTTATTTATGACCACTCTTGCAGGGCAGCCCCCCACCCCTCATATTAATTAATTAAGTATCTATGTTGTATTGATGTCTCTATGTTTATAGCTTTTGTTTTTAGGTTGTTGTGTGGTGATTGTTGGAGCTTGTATTGCAAGACAAATTTCCGTGTATACGGACAATAAAGTGCTATCTATCTATCTAACAAACTCCCAGAAAATTGCAGGTCTGCAGCAACTCTCAGTTCTTTTAAATCAAAGCTGAAAACCTATCTTTTTTATGTTGCCTTTCTTTAAATAACTGTTCATTTGTTATACTGAAGTTGCATTGATGACACTGTACGACACTCGATAACTGCTCTTTAATGTTTAATTTCTTATACTGCACTGTAACTTTTATTTGCGTATTTTATCTCTGTTCTTTAAATTCTTATACTGCACTATCAATTTTAGTCATGTCTTTTAAAGCTGCAGTAGGTAAGATTGTGAAAATCCAGGACTTTGCCAACAAATTTGAACATCGACAACTTCTCAGTCCCTCCCCCCTTTCTGCTGCAACCCAAACCGTCTCCTAAGCCCCTCCCACACAACGGAGTTTGACAGAACTGCCTAGGCATGTCAGACAACATGTTCAATAACTAAACACTAACACAACATTAACTTTACTCACCAACAGTAAAACGATGCTAACTAGCAGGCTACCGTTAGCCATTTCAGCATCATATCAGACCAACCACTGTGCAAACGTTACTATTATCCTCACCAACGTAGCTTTGTGGACTTTTGACTACTAATAACCAAGTGAAAGATAAATCATTCATGGTAATTATGTTACCTGTCGAGAAGAAATGTGGCTACATCTGCATCGTTCTTCAGATCTTTAAAATCCTGCAGCTCACGCCACCTCTGAAAAGCCACTCCAATATTCACCGGAGTTTGGGGAAACCTTTCTGCAGCTCGTGCGCGGGGAGGGGGGAGGGGAGAACGTATGAAGGTAAATATGGTGCAAAACGTGAGAGCTTGTAGAATACAATGTGAGAACTTGCAGAACAAAAAAATTGAACTTGTATGTTAAAATTTGCACTTGTAAAATAAAAATTTGCACTTGTAAAATAAAAATTTGCACTTGTAAAATAAAAATGTGCACTTGTAAAATAAAAATTTGCACTTGTAAAATAAAAATTTGCACTTGTAAAAATTATTCACATTTGAAGTCACAAAAAGAAAAAAAACATGAGAGCTTGTAAAAAAAATCTGAACTTGTAAATTGAAATTTGCACTTGTAGAAAAAATATTCACAAATGTGTAGATTGATATTTGCATGAACACAATGACAGCTGCAAACTTGTAATGCAACATTTACTCATGTACTCTTTTTTTTTACTCAGGTTGATTTTCCATCACAACCACAACTCCGTGATTACAACCTCTCGAATCTGTCACTGTATGCGCTCTCTCGCATCACAAAGAGGCGAATCTGCGCCTCGACTTTTGCAACACTTGTTGCGATACATTTGGTGCAAAACTAATTTGTACCTGTGGACTTAGGCTGTGGAGCTCTGATCCAACAGAACGGGGAAAGCAGGGTTTCTATCGCCAGATGAGGGACAACTCTGTCCGGCTTATTTAGCTATGTCGCATGGAAGCCTGGTTGAATAGCAAGCTAGCGTTAGCTAACTAACCAACCAGCCTGATTCTAAATAAATACCTTTTAATTATCTTAACACTTTTTAACAGTCAAACTGAAACACTGGCGGTGAGCTCCAGGTCCTGCAGGCCGGACCGTCACCGGCGTTATCGGCCAGCGGAGCAACATCGCTATTATTGCCAGAAAGCCGCTGCCGAACTCGACCTGCAGTCGAGACTCCGGACACGGAGAGCCCCGCACCCGGTAGCAGCTCACCGCTAGTGTTGGTGGAATAGCAAGCTAGCGTTAGCTAACTAACCAGCTTCTAAATAAATACCTTTTAGTTATCTAAACACTTTAACAGTCAAACTGAAACACTGGCGGTGAGCTCCAGGTCCTGCAGCCGCAGACGGACCGTCATCAGCGGGTAACACGTGCCAAGTTCTGCATCCCTGCCAAGACTTCCATCCATAAGGGGAAATAATGATTTTATAAGGCAAAGTAGCTACTGTTTAATTAAAATGTAGGCTATATACATTCCTTTGTCATGTTCATCAATGATGATTATAATTTTACAACGTTTAGAGACATCAATGTTTTATCAGACTATCATTTCCTTGCTACCTGGGTGCAAATCTCGGCAGCAACGAGGGTTAAGAGATGACGCATTATTCGGCCAAAATGATTGCTGCTGCCCCCGAGGTGGATGTAATTCTGCAGAAGCTATTGTTGCTGCCCAGCGGGTGCAATGATTGGCAGTGAGGCACAACATCAGCAAAGCAAGCTGTGGTCATGGCCGGGGATGTGCCGGATGCTACCGGGTCCGGGGGCTCTCCGTGTCCCGCTGGAGCTCCGACTGCGAGTTCGAGGTTGGACGGAGCTTTCTGGCAATAATAGCGATGTTGCTCCGCTGGCCGATACCCGCTGGTGACGGTCCGTCTGCAGGACCTGGAGCTCACCGCCAGTGTTTCAGTTTGACTGTTAAAAGTGTTAAGATAATTAAAAGGTATTTATTTAGAATCAGGCTGATTGGTTAGTTAGCTAACGCTAGCTTGCTATTCAACCACGCGCATGCGATATAGCTAAATAAGCGCCGGACAGAGTTGTCCCTCATCTGGCGATAGAAACCCTGCTTTCCCCGTTCTGTTGGATCAGAGCTCCACAGCCTAAGTCCACAGGTACAAATTAGTTTTGCACCAAATGTATCGCAACAGCAGTTGCAAAAGTCGGAGTACAGATTCCCCTCTTTGTGATGCGAGAGCGCATACAGTGACAGATTCGAGAGGTTGTAATCACGGAGTTGTGGTTGTGATGGAAAATCAACCTGAGTAAAAAAAAGTACATGAGTAAATGTTGCATTACAAGTTTGCAGCTGTCATTGTGTTCATGCAAATATCAATCTACACATTTGTGAATATTTTTCTACAAGTGCAAATTCCAATTTACAAGTTCAGATTTTTTTACAAGCTCTCATGTTTTTTTCTTTGTGACTTCAAATGTGAATAATTTTTACAAGTGCAAATTTTTATTTTACAAGTGCACATTTTTATTTTACAAGTGCACATTTTTATTTTACAAGTGCAAATTTTTATTTTACAAGTGCAAATTTTTATTTTACAAGTGCAAATTTTAACATACAAGTTCAATTTTTTTGTTCTGCAAGTTCTCACATTGTATTCTACAAGCTCTCACGTTTTGCACCATATTTACCTTCATAAGAACGCTATATATTCGTGTACGTGCCTGAGCAGTGATTGACAGGCAGATAGACCACCCCTGTGGCCCTGATTGGAGAAAATCAACCGGGAGCGGTGGAATTTTGCCAGTGGCACTACAAGCTGTAGGAGGTGCCAGAGAAGCTGTGTTTTTTTATTTTACATAATTCATGTAGTTCTACTGGAACATAGGGTCAGTTTCAGCAAATATGACAGAAAGTTAGTTTTATAAGACTTACCTACTGCATCTTTAATGTTTTAATTTGTTTTTAATTGTTTTCTAACTGCTCTTTAATGTTTTATGTAAAGCACTTTGAATTGCCCTGTTGCTGAATGTGCTATACAAATAAAGCTGCCTTGCCTTGCCTTAAAAGTATACATAATAGTCCATAATATAATAATAATGATGATGATAATGAAAGCTATTATGAGCATTACTATTACCAGTCTCAGTTTCACACCTGAAACAAGGCAGCTGTCTTCGACACGCAGTCTCGTCTGCAGCAGTCACGATCCACGTAGATCAGCTGGGGGGGATGTACCCCGGCGTGTTGGTACCGCCTCATCAACCCAGCCACCATGGGGGACAGGCCCTCAGTGCCCTCGGAGCTGGTGAGGACACTGATGAGGACCTGCCCGTGCTCGTTACCCACGTTGGTAACCCAGGCGGCCGTGTCTTCAGCAGTACCTGCGAGCATTTTCGTCACCTTAAGGAAAGAGATTCTACATGTGATTGTGAGTCCATGAACATGCAGCTGTGCTGTAAAAGCAGCTCTATGAAAATATTAAACTGTCACAAACTTCACTTGCCTTCTTAGTGGAATCCATCTTTAGGATGGATCCCAAGGTGGACGTGATCCTGGCCTTGTACTCCTCCAGCCGCGTCAGGATGTCATGGCTCTAGACTGTTAACAGCCAGACAGCAGAGGAGGCATCTGGGGTGGTGGTGGAAACTGCCCCCTCACCGTGCACAAGGCCAGGAACTGCTCGCCAACGCGAGGTACGCGATAGCGCATCCAGGCATCTGAGTGTGCCTCCTGCAGGGTGTTGCACAGCCGAGAAGCACTGTTGCCAGAGTTCGAGACCTCAGCTGTGCGACCAATCTAAGGTCACAGGACAGCCTGCAGAAACAAAACAAACATTATATACAGCAAAACATATATACATCATACAATATGTTAAACATACACTGATATTTCTTACTTGTACGTAAGTACAGCTGGGAATTGGCAGCTGTAGGTGGGGGACAGCTGCCTGATGATGCCCTGTGACCACCCACTGACCTTCTTCTTACACCGACGGCACTCTAGGTACTCAGTGGCCATGAGATACCAGTCTTCGATGTCCAGGACCCTCCGGATGGTCCTGTACAGCACAGCCTTTGTCATGGTACCAGTACACAAAGGCTGGGGGCATGTCAGCTGCAGTTGCCAGATCCTGTGTGGCATCCACAGGCACAGCCGACATGCAAAGAAGGGGTTGGGAGCCACGCGAGGCTGGGTGTAGATACTTTGAGCTCCTTGATAAGCTGGGATCTCCCCTTGCTGCTCCTGGTAAACAGCAACCGGCCGTGAGAGCTGCCCGCCAGGACGCAGGCAGCAGCTGGAGAGATAACAACACAAACACACAGGACACTTTAATATCTAAAGGAAAACACTGTATGTATGAGGGCAGCAGAGAGGCCTGATATGTTTTGACAGACATGTATATGTAATATGTTTTTACCTCAGAACTGCCAGCAGGAGGCGGGGGAGGACGGCTGGCTCCGCCAACTCCTGCACTCCAGGTGGAGGGGGACTTAATTTGCCAGTATATAGTGGGCATTGTCACACACTCAACCAGTTCCCAACATTTCCCGTGAGATTTAATTTGCCTCTCTGTGAACAATGTTTTGCAGCCCATTAGTGGCTCCTAAAGGCGGTGTGCTGAACCCCTCTGGACAGGAAGTTTGTTCACACCTGCATGGGTTAGTCAGATGATGACATCTCGACCAATGAGGTGTCACTGCCAGCAGAGGTGTGAAGACAAACAAGCATCAGCTTGAACCCATCAACATATGATGCAATCATTACTAAACAGTGATGCGTTTTCAGTTGATATTGTGTCTGACATGAGTACAATAATTTAATCAATTGGAATTTTTTAGATCTCTCACTATAAAAAGGGATTCAATTACCAACGTTGTGAGAGGGGTTGCTGCCAGTCACAAATATACAGAGAATTGTCTCCCGACTCTGCACTCCTAACAACTCTAGTTTTTTTTAATTCACTGGTATTTTGGGTTTTAAGGCCCAAAACTTTCATGTTTTGTTACCTCACACAGTTTCATCAGCATCCTCTTTTAGGACTCTCTAAAAACTCAGCAGCACATAGATGAAGTTAGAGACTAGCTGGTGAATATAGTAGAGGATTGTGGTGGCAAATTTAATTTTAACCATTTGTGTAATGATATTAACCATTCGTTTAAAGATTGTTTTAAACCTCCACAAAATCCTGCTCCTTCCTGTAGACTTTTAAAGCACCAGAGAGGGGAACAGTTGGCAACCGTCAACTATAGCCTAGAGAGTTATTTAGTTTTACTAGCCTGAACCTTCTCACATTGTTGTCTTTTACTTAGATAGAAGTGGAGAAGGCCGATGACTGTTTACGACAGTGAGAACTACGTAGGTTTCTGTCTCCTGAGATAAAACTGTTGTTTAGGCTAATGAAAAGAACAGGAGCAGAGGGGAAGGTGATCAACTATGGCCATGCTAGAAGATACATTTAGAGGGGTGGCTTAACAGAGGTTTTCACTATATGATGTGTGGATATTTAGATTTTAGGTTAGAAGACCCTTTCAGATGTGCCGTGGTACTTGTGAAACTGTTTTTTCTGCATTTGCAAATGTAAATAAATACTCAAAGACCAAACTTTGGTTTAATTCTCAAACAGTCATTATTCGTTTTGATTTTTATCATGAATATCACTAAACTCTGCTGCTTCACGGAAAACTTCCACCACAGGATTTAGGTAAAGAGAGTTAGGGTTGTAGAGCTGCCGGAGCACACTAGAAGGTGCAGGAAGTAAGTTCACGGAGTATAAGAGGCAGGTTGGGGTGGTGCAACACGGTCTCACAGCAGTTTGTGAAATGGTCACATTATTTTTAAGCTATTGATTCGTGTACACGGACACAATTATCTCATTTATTTTGTGTTGCCGACAACGTAATTTATTTGTGTGGTCAGGACGTAATGGGAAGCATCCATACGGAGGTTGGGTTTAGGAAAAGAAGCACAGGGAAAGGGGACACGATCCCCAGTCTCTGCGCCACAACAACAGGACGGTTGGTGTCTGGGGGACGCCGACGCGCCACAACAACGGGACGGTTGGGGTTAGGATAAGAACACATGCCGGGACATGATCCGCGGTAGGGACAGTTGTAGTTAAAAGAACAACGGGGAAATGAAACTTTACACGTGGGACGCGATGCCCACTCTCCGGAATGAAAGTCCTGTGTTGTTTGACCCATCCACCACCCCAACCAACCTCCTTACGCGGATTTACGGCATTTCATACTACTCGCTACAGTTGTTGTCCTGTGAACACGAAACATGCTTCCCATTGAAATACATTAGTTTAAAAAACGTCTTGAGTAACACGAAAAAAACAACAAACGTGTACGGGAGTAAGTCACACATGGGCAAGTCACAAGCAAGTCTCAAGTCTTAACCTTCAAGTCTTAAGCAAATCCAAGTCCTTTTTTGTGACAATCAAGCAAGTCAAGTCAAGTCATAGCTTTGGTCAAGCAAGTCACAAGTCAAGTCATACAAAAGTTTCCATTTTTAAACAAGCTAAAGACAGTGATTATGAACTGCTGGAGTTTTATTTGCATTTTTTTCCTACTCAATATTCAAAAAACATTGCATCCAAACCACATACATCTGAATAGTTTAAATTTATACAGATGCAAAAGCACAGCCTAAAACTGATATTAGGCCAACAATAAATCAACATACATATTTGTTCAGTATGCCTCAAACATGGCATCAAATCATGAATTCAAGTATAATGATTTCTAAGTCAAATAATATTCTTCAAACATGCCTCACTTTTATGGGACAGAAACACATCCTTTAACTTTTCCTTCTCTTAAAGAAGAAAAAAAAACATTATTTAAGAGAAGCTGAATCCCACCACCTTTGTGTAAATTGGAGAGATTGACTGAGTGTATTTATCACATGGAATGAATAGTATATATTTGTCAGTGTATTTGTGAGTGAATGTATGCATGTTTGAGAGAGAGAGTGAGTGAAAAGTTATTAATATTGGTGACGTCGGAAATATTTGTAGTGCTGACCTTGCAAACTGCCGTTCGATTCTTGTTTGCCTGGTCAGATGTGTATCCTTATAGCCAAACTTTATTATTTTCGGTGCAGAGGGGTCCATGACGTTACAGTTTTTTCCGATTGCTAAACAACAGTGGGCACAACTGGAGTCACATGTGCAAAACTCAAACTACAGTCTGCACTACCAACAGTCACCTGAGCTAAACAGTTCACATCTCCTGCAAAACTCATTCCAAGCAACACAACTCTTAACACATGGCTCAAAACAGGCTCAGTGCAGCCAAACACTATGCACAACCCTCACTGAGATAACACACACTGTCACTCAGAACACACTGAGAGTAAAAACACTAGCATCAAACACCAATACAGAAAATACTAACTTTTCATCTTTACAGTTTGAACAATTTCAGTGACTTCATACAATGTAATATTTTCTTCATAGAAAAGAGTGACATTCTTTCACATGATTTATTTAAATTTTTAGAACATAACAATTCTTTAAGGTAAATGAAAATTTGCAGTTTGCTTCAATAGTCTGTAGTAATTTACGGAATTACAGTAATGAGAAAAAAAAGGTAGAAACTAAAAGTACATACTGTAATTCGAACAAATAATTGAGGGGCTAATCCTGCCTCTCTCTAGCACAGGCCAAAGGTTTTCATCAACATCACATCTAATGTTCTCTCTTGCCATGCACCTGGGGAAGAACCTTCTGGAGTGCCTTATCCATCCCTGGCAGTCCTCTGGACTCGTGTCCTCACATCCGGCACGCATGGCTTCCAAAAGAGACATTTGGTCATGTGGGTGGTGACCAAACACTTTCCACCTCCAGGCAGAGAAAAACTCCTCTATTGGGTTGAGGAAGGGTGAATATGCAGGCAGGTACAAAACCATAAATCTGCGATGTGCTGCAAACCAATCTGTGACAGCTGCAGAGTGGTGAAAAGCAACATTATCGCAAACTATGACAAAAACTTGGGGGTTTCTTACTGGCTCCCCCTGTTCTGCTGGCACTAGCTGAGCATAGAGCTGTTCTAGGAAAGCTATAAGCCTTTCTGTGTTGTATGGGCCAATGAGTGGTGTGTTGAGAAGCAAACCATCATTGGCCATTACAGCACACATGGTGATATTTCCCCCCCTTTGGCCTGGAACCTCCACAGTGGCCCTTTGACCTATAACATTCCTTCCTCTGCGCCGTGTTTTGGCAAGGTTAAATCCAGCTTCATCGATAAATACAAATGAATGTGGTGTTTCCAGTGCTTCCACCTCCATTACTCTCTGAAAAACAGTACGTGCACAGTTTTACTGTAGTAATGCTAGTGTTTTTTTTACTGTAAATATTTTTTATAGCTGTGTATGTAACCTCAGACGTCTTACCTGGACATATTGGTATCTTTGCTCTTTTACCCGTTCACTGTTTCTCTCGAACGGTACAGTGTATATCTGTTTCATTGTAACTTGGTGTTTCTGTAGGACTCGAGCAATAGTTGTTGTGCTGACAGAATTAACATTTTCAAATATATCATTATCAGCCAGCACTCTATCTTGAATCTCCCGCAGTTTTATTGCATTGTTGACAACAACCATGTCAACAATAGCATTTTCCTGCGCATCTGAAAATAGTTTTCCTCTTCCTCCTGTTGGGGGCAGCCTTTGGGTCCCGTTGTAAAAATATATTTTACAGTCAAACTTACTGTAATATATATATATATATATATATATATATATATATATATATATATGTGTGTAAATATTCTATAATTGCAATACAAAATAAATTCCTGTAATGTTTTCATTTACTGTAAGGATGTAACTCTCACCTGTTTGTATGATGGAAAATTCGCATTACAGATGCCACTGTGGATCTTTGCAGATTGGGTTGCACCCTCAACCCTGCCTCTCTCAATGAGAGACCATGGTTCAGGACATGGTCTATAAGTGTAGCCCTTATTTCATCTGAAATAACAGCTCTTTGTCTTCTTTGTCTTCCTCCACGTATCCGCCCTCTCCCTGCCACCCTTCTCCCTCCACGAACCGGTCTTCCTTGTTCCATTTCCAAAATTAGTCTTTCTGAGATATATATATATATATATATATATATATATATATATATATGTGTGTGTGTTCACTAACCAGTCTAAAACAAGACACCTGCTTAGCCTTTCAGCTGAAATTGCAATCAGCAGTGTTTGAAAGGCACAAGGCTGAAATCTATTCTGTTTTGAATGTGTGGTTCACAGTTTTGACAACAGTGTGTTAGCATTTGAACAAAGTGCTGTAAATCCACAGTGTTGTGCAGGTTGTGGTTAAAGTCATGGGATAAGTGTGTAGAGTTTTGAAAACTGTGTTCAAGCAATGAAAAACGAACTAGAGTTTGGTCCACATGAACTGCTGCTGTGCAGACTGTAGTTAGAGTTTTGCACATGTGACTCCAGTTGTGCCCACTGTCGTCTAGCAATCGAAAAAAACTGTAAGTTACTATCCGTTGCCAGTCTTGTTTACTGACGGTCTGCCAGGTTCCCGCACATGCAACAGCACTAATATCATAACGTTAACTCCTCCTCAATATCAGAGGGGAAAAATATATATTTATTAAACAGAAAGTCAAGTCATTTCAATTCATTTGACTCAAGTCTAAGTCAAGTCTCAAGTCATGAATATCAAGTCTAAGTCAAGTCGAGTCTTTTATGAATGTTTATCAAGCAAGTCTCAAGTCCTAAAATTTGCGATTCGAGTATAACTTGAGTCAAGTCATGTGACTCGAGTCCCCCATGTCTGGTGTACATGTACACAAATCAATGGATTTCAATAACGGGACCATTTCACAAACTGCCGTGAGACTGGGTTGGGTGGTGGATGGGTCAAACAAACGACTGGATCAAACACAGGACTTTCCCCTAGGAAACGGGGATCATGTGCTGTTTGAAAATAAAGTAGTGGGCTAGCTCCATTGTAGCTCAATTGGTAGAGCATGCAACCATAAAAAGAGGTTTATTCCTCAATGCAAAAGTCTGGGGTTTTATAATCGACCTGTAGGAAGTTTCCTGCATGTCTTCCCCCTCTCTCTCCCCTTGCTGTCCTGGTGAAGAAAGGCCAACATGAATCTCTCTCCAAGATTAATCTCTCGTTGCCCGTGGTGTTGTAGAGGAGATTTAGGCCCCGTTTACACAAAGGGAAGACGCAGATATTTTCCTGCGGTTTGGCCTCTCATTTACACGAAAACCCAGTTTTTATCACAGAAAACGATTATTTCTAAAAACTCCGGCCAAAGTGGAGATTTTGGAAAACTTTGTTTGCACGTTTGCATGTAAACTGAGACAAACGGAGGTTTAGGTTTAGGTTTAGGCAGCCAAGAGAGAGAAAGAGGACGTGATTGGTTGCTATTGTTGCTATTGTCGGGATTCTGATTGTCTAACGTGGGCTTGAGCTTCTCGTTACACTGCAACCTACAGGTCTGGCATGCTCTTGACGGCATTGACGGGATATATACACGGGTACATATAAACGAACACTTTTCTGAAAACTGAGAGGTTGAAATGTCCGTTTATGAAAATAGCCGGCCACGTGTAAACGTAGCATGAAACGATATTGGGGATGTTTTGGTCAACTGACTGGATGCTCTCGCTGTTTCCCTCCTGCCTGGCTGTCCAAACGGCACGTGGCTCGCGTGAAAATAGACCTGGGGCATACCTCTATCGGAGCAGAGAGCCGATTCACGGGGAGGCGCTATGACGCAGATGGTGGAATATCAAGCATTGACTTGAACGGCCGTGATTGCTTGTGTGGCAATACACAGACGCGCCTGGTGAAAAATACCGGTAACTGTCACTTGACTGGTCGGCAGTTGGCTGTCAACATATTTAACCCTCATGCCCTCCTTAAAAAAACTTACTCTCGACACCTTCGAGGCAAAAATGTCCACGCACACAAAAACTGTTATTAAATCATCATTTATCAATATTTTTTTCTGCTTTTTTTTCATAAATCACTTAAACAACTTGTAACCTAATCAAAACTACCAAACATTCAATCATTTTCAGGATTTTAACCCTTTAAATGCCAGTTTATGTATTTGAAGTATTTCATTTTTTATTACAAAAAACACAAATTATTTTTTTTCCATATAATGAATAATATCTAGATTTGGCTTTGGTGGGGATTAGAGGCTTGGATATGTCAAAGATAAGCAACAAAATTAATTTGATTGCATTAGTATTTTTTACATAGTTCCAGATACTCCCTTTCGACACCTTCGAGGCAAAAATGTACATGTCCAATTAAATCATCATTATTAAATCATCATATATCAATATTTTTTTCTGCTTTTTTTTCATAAATCACTTAAACAACTTCTAAATTGCTCAAAACTACCAAACATTTAATCATTTTCTGGATTTTAACCCTTTAAATGCCAGTTTTAAATCTTTGAAGTAACAATTATTTATGAAAAACCCCAACAAAACATTAATTATTTTCCATAAAATAAATCATAGGGAATGGGGCTTTGGTGGGGATTAGAGGCTTGGATATGTCAAAGATAAGCAACAAAACTTATTTGATTGCATTAGTATTTTTTATGTAGTTCCAGATACTCCCTTTGGACACCTTCGAGACAAAAATGGCCCCATTCACTTCCATTATAACCACATGTTTTGATCTCACTTTACAGTATAAAACCATGCATTTTGTAATATCAGCATTTCATTTGGAAGAAAACTAGTCATATTTAACATTTTTACAGTATTTCACCAGATTCAACCATTTTGCCCTTGTAGGCCGATGCATGAAATTATAGTTATATTATGGAGCTCTGTGTGTGTGTGTGTGTGTGTGTGTGTTTTTGTGTGTGTGTGTGTGTTTGTGTGTGTGTGTGTGTGTGTTTGTGTGTGTGTGTGTGTGTGTGTGTGTGTGTGTGTGTGTGTGTGTGTGTGTGTGTGTGTGTGTGTGTGTGTGTGTGTGTGTGTGTGTGAGTTTTGCGTGAACCTGTAAGCAAGCAATGATCATTTTAGGGCTGAAAAAAGGCATCTTTTGAAGGATGCATTTCATGTGTCTTTGAAGACGTGCTTGAATAAAAACATTGTCTCCTGCATTTGCTGTAAACTGGCGCTTATCATTTCAAATGGTTTGTGGGACATGGTGGCCCTGAAGACTGGTCTCCCACTATGGACATCCCACAGGCTCCGGGTGGATTCCCCTTTGGACCGGTACACACCAGCCAAGTGTGAAGTCCCATGTATGTTAAAATCTCTTGAGCATCCACATCACTCCATCCTGAGATTGAACACCTCCCGTGTAGGTTTGTCATTTCCTGAATCAGCTGGATCAAGTCAAGAGTGAAGAAAAGGTCGAAAGAGGATGCCACATCATGGATTCTTGATATGGCATATCTTGTGGGCTCTGACATCATGCCGGTCGGTGCTTGAATGTTGCGCAGCGTCTCAGTATTAGATGGAGACCAGACTTGCCAATTCTTCACTGTCCATTCAATGTTAGGATGGACAGGATCTTCAGTGTCCTCTCCACTTTCAGAGGAAGGTTAGAGGCACTCACAGAGTTGGAGGACACCAGTGGCCATTTTGTCAGACCAGAAACTTGTGTCATCTTCAGATGAGTCCTGCAGTTGGCTGGAAGATTAAGGCTCCTTCTCTTTGCTCCAGGTCTGTCTCCTTCTCTAGAGCCAGGTGCATAAACACACTAATAGTTGTTTTTGTTTACAACTAAAGCAGGAGACAATGTTTTTATTCAAGCACGTCTTCAAAGACACATGAAATGCATCCTTCAAAAGAAACCCTTTTTTCACCCAGATTTACACAAACTCTCTCTCACACACAGACACACATGCACACACACACACACACACACACACGGCTCCATAATATAACTGGCAAAAGTAAGGTGCGCTTTTTTCACCACTAAAATTATCATTGTTTGTTTACAGATTTACACAAACTCTCTCTCACACACAGACATGCATACATGCACACACACACACACACACACACACACGCATACATACACACACACGCATACACACACACACACCCACACACACACACAAATATACATATATACACAGACACACACACACAGACACACACACACATACACACACATATACACACACACACATCCAAGCACACGACGCATACGCGATACTTGTAGCGATATACACACACACACACACACACACAGAGCTCCATAATATAACTATAATTTCATGCATCGGCCTACAAGGGCAAAATGGTTGAATCTGGTGAAATACTATAAAAATGTCAAATATGACTAGTTTTCTTCCAAATGAAATGCTGATATTACAGAATGCATGGTTTTATACTGTAAAGGCAGTGAGATCAAAACATGTGGTTATAATGGAAGTCAATGGGGCCATTTTTGCCTCGAAGGTGTCCAGAGGGAGTATCTGGAATTACATAAAAAATACTAATGCAATCAAATCAGTTTTGTTGCTTATCTTTGACATATCCAAGCCTCTAATCACCACCAAAGCCCCATCTACATATTATTCATTATATGGGAAAAAAATCTTTTTTTGTGTTTTTTTTTATAAATAATGACATACTTCAAATACATAAACTGGCATTTAAAGGGTTAAAATCCTGAAAATGATTGAATGTTTGGTGGTTTTGATTAGGTAAGAAGTTGTTTAAGTGATTCATGAAAAAAAAGCAGAAAAAAATATTGATATATGATGATTTAATAAGAGTTTTTGTGTGCATGGACATTTTTGCCTCGAAGGTGTCCAGAGGGTACAAAATGAATCATTTAAGTATAAAAGACATGTAAGAGTAAAAAACACTGGATTTAAAAAATTTGACTGAAAAGAAGGATTCCTACAAAATTTCATGCCATAAGAAGTAACACAGCAAAAATGATCACAAAATGAAAAAAAAACTTGAAAAATGTACAAAAATGACCGAAGAGGGCATGAGGGTTAAGTTAAATATGATCGTGTTATGAGAAGGCTTTGCATTAGGTTACACACATGAATATTAAGGGAACAGGGTGTGTATCCTGTTGTGACCTCACATGTAAGGGAAGCTTACTCGTTTCCAGTTGCAATTTGACCTTCACTTCCACCAGAGTTCAATCCAATTAAACTTTTAAACAATTAAACTGTGATCTGGGATCTCCAGGGTGCTGGAAGTTTCCCTTTCATTGGGGAAATTTTTATTGTTTGTGTCTTTTTAATTACTGCATGGCAAAAGAATACAAGCAGAAGAGAAGGTAGAGAGGTACCTTTGGTTTCCAAATGGGGTCTAAAAGACAACACATGGGGTAATTACTAGGAAGGGTTTGAAGAATTAGGGGTTATGGGTTCGGAAAGCTTGAAACGTGATGTGTAGAGCGAGGAAGGAAGGACATTAGTGACCAACAGAGACTGAGAGGGAGGGATGAAGCCAACAGTAGAAAGAGATAAATCAGTTGTATGACAGAGTTTGAGGCAGAGAGCTGAGGCCTCTCTCCTTCCACTGATGATGGAGACACAGAACGGAGCAGAGCTCTGCTTTCCACAACTCTTCAACACCTCCTGCAGGAAGCTGACACCTCCTTGGTTTGAAGTCATGTTCATTCACATTTTGCTCTACTCCATCTCTCTGCTCACTGTAGTGCTCAACCTGCTCGTCATCATCTCAGTCTCCCACTTCAGGCAAAGATTAATGTCTCAACAGTTGAAGTTTTAGATATATGAACCCTTTGTGTGAGTTTCAGGGTCCTGGTACTGTGCATGCTGGCTTGATGTCTCACTGTCAGGGCTTATTGGGGTGCTCGAAGGAGCCATTGATGATGTTAATTGTAATGTAACACCTGTTCTTCTCATACTGTGATAATTCAATTCAATTTTATTTATAGTATCAAATCATAACAGAGTTATCTCGAGACACTTTACAGATAGAGTAGGTGATAATCAAAACTGATTATATAATAATCAAACTGACTGCTCAGAATAAGGCCTGTTTCTATGACGGATCAGGAAAAAAACTCATGAGTGTTTTTGGAATGATTGTTTCCATTGTTTCAGAAAAAACTAACATAAAATGTTTGTCATTTAGATATGACGACTTGTTGGTTTAATGGTGCTTTTCTCTTTCCCTCCAGGCAGCTCCACACACCCACCAACATCCTCCTCCTCTCTCTGGCTGTCTCAGACCTTCTAGTGGGCCTCGTGCTGATGCCCGGAGAAATCCTCAGAAATACATCCTGCTGGTTCCTTGGTGACTTTGTGTGTTTTCTTTATAAATGTCTTTCATTTATCATTCCATACTCCTCAATAGGTGACATTGTGCTCATATCAGTTGACCGTTACGTTGCTATTTGTGACCCTCTGCATTACACCACCAGAATCACTGTCAACAGAGTTAAACTCTGTTTGTCTGTGTTGGCTCTATTCTTTGTTCTACAGCTTTCTCTTTGTGAAGGATGAACTGACTCAACCAGGGAGGTATAATTCCTGCTACGGAGAATGTGTGTTGGTCATTGACTATGTCACAGCAGTTGTTGATCTTGTTTTGGGCTTTATTGTTCCAGTTACTGTCATCATAACTCTGTATCTGAGAATATTTGCCGTGGCTGTGTCTCAGGCTCGTGCCATGCGCTCTCACATTACAGCTGTCACACTCCAGCATTCAGTGACTCCAAAGGCAAAGAAATCTGAGCTGAAAGCAGCCAGGACTCTTGGTGTTCTTGTAGTTGTGTTCATACTATGTTTCTGCCCATATTACGCTGTCTCTCTTGCAGATGACAACTTGGTGAATGCTTTATTTGCAACCTATGCTCTCTTCTATTGTCACTCTTGTCTAAACCCTGTGATCTATGCCTTGTTTTACCCCTGGTTTAGAAAAGCAGTTAAACTCATTGTAACTCTTCAGATACTGCAGCCTGGCTCCTCTGAGACCAACATAATGTAGAGAGGCGGTGGAGGGACTGAGATCAGACTCGGCCTAAGGACATAGGAATGAATATATTAATGCTGTTCAGTGATCACTTATTGTAAACAGAATGTAAATATATGCTTTCCTGTCTAAAAGTCTAAATTAAAAATGCCAGTGTTTTGCTTTTGGTTGTTGTGTATTTTTCCTCTCTGATGCTGCTGCATTTTAAGAGTCATAAGCACCACATACTGTTTTTGATGTCATCACATATTTTCACATGACACTTATAGACTATTTGTTTTACCAGTAAACCTTTTTTTTCTTTGTGATAGGAAACAGTTCAACCCAACACAACAAAAGAGCTACTAAAGCTTTGTATTCATGTCACTATATTGGTGAAAGCATCATCTGATTTGTGTCCATTTAGTTGCAAACAGAAATTACAGGCCTGCTGGGCTCCTGTTTCACTGAGAAAAGATGCCCCTGAACAGCCACACTTTCACATCAAGTACAGAAAAACATCAGCTGTGAACTGTAATTGTGTTTCACATAAAACTGTCAGTACAAAAAGATCTTGGCCCCTTTACAAAGTTGTTTTAATCATTTCAGTTTAGTGTCATTCATATGTGATCCCTGTATAACATATCTTGTCTTTATGACAGAATTATTTAAACCACAATGAAGTCCTGTTGCGAGAAGTAAAAAAAAAAGATTATTTGATAGGGTTTATCTACAGTTCATCAGACCATTGCATTGCATGTAATCATAGGACAGAGAAAGTTAAAGTTACACAAATGATGTAAAGTTGCAATTTTAAGTCAGTTTTATTAGAAAAATGATCAGAATTATTGTCATTCATTTAATTTTACCTAGCATAGTGATTTTTTATAAAATGACATGAAGTATGTTAATAAACAGAAGACATTCATAATGTAACATTGTGTCTTTATTGATTTTTTTTTTTTTCACAATAAGTGATATAATTTTGACTGGTCACAAAAATTATGAGATGACATGTTGAAAACTCCAGAACAAAAAACCTACAGTAAAAGTAAAAACTACAGTAACAGTATAAGCTTACAAAAGGGTTGGTGGGGGTTGAGAGAATCTGTTTAGCATGTCTCTAAGAACATGGGTTATCAGGGGTGGCAAGCCTACAGGGCAATGATCAGTGCAAGAGACATAACACGTAACCAGATACTCTTAATGGCCACTAGGGGTGTTAAAGGCTGTTTTTCAAATTGTCTGGAAATCTCAGTGATAGGCGTTTCTGAGGTCTGAAGTTGCATTGAGTGTGTAAAAAAGACGGCCCTCTCATTCCGTTAAATGGGGCCATTCTGTTGACGCAGCAGAGCTTTGGGGCCTGCTAGCATCCAGTTGGCATCCCGGTCTGCCACCCAGTCAGTTAACCTCGGCCCTGCTCCTGATGTCCAGCCTGCCACCCAGTCTGCTAGCCTCGGGCCTGCTAGCATCCAGTTGGCATCCCACCCTGCCACCCAGTGCGATAGCCTTGGTATCATTAGCCTCCAGCCTTTCTTTCTTTTTTCTCAGACTCAAATTTTTTATTAAGTTTCAATTTTTACAGCAAACAGAGGCAAAATCAAAACACACAACTGTATTGTGTTGGTAACGAAACATCAGTGAGGCACTAAAATAAAACAAGTACAGAACCATACTTAAAAAAAATGTGAGGTTGAGGTAGTCCAACAAACAGACCCCTGCATTGCACCCAGACCACTTCCACCCTCAATTCCATGATAGCTCCCCAGGAACAGGCCACAATGATCAGGGTGTATACACATACCTTCTAGCTACCATATAATGAATACAATCTTAAGAACATTCCCCATTTCTCATTATATTTATCAATGTTGTTTATTATACTATAGGATATTCTTTCAAGCCGCTACTTTGCCTAGCTCTGTAAGCCAGTCTTGAAACAGCGGGCCTTCTGCATCTTTCCACTTCCTCATTATCATCTGTTTGCCAATCATTATACTTGTCTGAATCCAATTGTCTAGGAGTTTTACAATATGGGCAATGGGCTTAGGGTTGCCTAATATGTAAAGTCTGGGGCAAAACTCAAAATCCACTCTTATGATCTCTGTAATATTCTCATGAACCCTTTTCCAAAATGTCTCAATCTTTGGACATGACCATAGGGCATGTGTTAGGGTACCCAGCTCCCCTTCACACCTCCAACAGTCTGGTGTTTCCTTTATACTTAGCATGAATAGCCTACTTGGGTACCAATAGAAATGATGAAGGATTTTGAATTGAATCAATCTTATTTTGATATCCCTGGAAACTTGTTTAGTGACTCCAATAATCGTATCCCAATCGTTTTCTTCAATTGTTATGTTCAGGTCCCTCTCCCATAAGGTTTTCAGAGCTGCATTGGACGGGTAACCAGTATGGTTCATAAGCATAGAGTAATAATGGGAAGCCCCATGACCAATCTCTGCGATCCGCAGAATCTCTTTAATGAGGTCCATGCTCTGAGGTGGTGTGCGTATAGAGCCAAAAGTAGTAACAAGGAGTTGTATCAGCTGAAGATATCTCCAGAATTGATTGTTGGCTATCTTGAATTGTTCAACCAGATTATCAAATGATTTAAGGGCCCCATCTTTATAAAGACCACCCAGAGTATGTACCCCCTTAGTCGCCCAGTCCCTCCATATAGGCGGTGATTTATTAATAAGGAGTTTGGGGTTGTCCCACAGACCAGAGGATAAGCTTAGAAAGGGGTTGATTTTAAATATACAAGACACTTTTTTCCATAGTCCCTGAAAATGAGAGACAACAAGATGGGATTGAGCATTCGGAGGCATTCTTGCCGATAAGAATAGCAATGGAGGTAAGGAAGTGCACATTGACTGCTCTATTGCGTACCAAGGTGGCGCTCTTTCTGGAGGTAATGCCCAGTGTACCAAGTGCCTGAGGTTGAATGCATAATAATAAAACAATAGATTTGGGAGTCCCAGGCCACCTTTCGCTACTGGCTGTTGCAATTTACACAGATGTATTCTTGGTCTTTTACCATTCCAAAAAAACTTGTTACAAAGTGCATCAAATTGTTTGAAGTATTTTACAGGGATATTCAGTGGGAGAGACTGAAGTAGATAGTTGACTGTGGCAGAACAGTTCATCTTTATAATATTAACATTTCCCCATAATGATAGATAAAGTGGAGACCATCTTTCCAAATCTGTGCAAATTTTTTCTAGGAGCTGTTAAAAATTACATTGCACTATTTTGTCTAATTGCTTAGGGCATAATATTCCCAGATACTTAATTCCCTTAGGGGGCCACTGGAATGATCCGGCTTGAAATAATGTTTTTGGGCAATACGTCGTCAAGGGGAGAACCTCAGACTTTCGTCCACTTCACTCTATAACCTGAGAAGCTAGAGAAAGATTTTATAATTTCGAGCAATGCGGGAATAGATTTGCCTGGGTCCATCATAAACATTAAAATATCAGCATATAGCATAAGTTTGTGTGTGGTCCCTGCAATAGTGACTCCCGGGATATTAGGGTCTTTACAAATTACTGCGGCTAAATCCTAAACAAAACAATAATGGGGAGAGAGGCGAGCCTTGTCGGGTCCCACGACCTAGCTTGAAATGTGAAAAAATGATGCCATTAGTTTGTACGGCTGCTTGAGGCTCATTATATAACAGTTTCACCCACTTTAGAAACGTCTGCCCAAAACCATAAATCTCCAGCACTTGAAAAAGGTATTGCCACTCTATGCAGTCAAATGCTTTTTCAGGATTGAGTGAGATGGCTGCGGTAGGTGTATTGTTGCTCCTAACCACCCACATAACATTAATCAGACGTCGAATGTTATCTGAGGCAAATCTATTAAGTATAAACCCAACCTGATCTGCATGTATTAGCGTAGTTATAACACTTCTGAGACTATTTGCAAGGATTTTGGATAATATTTTAGTGTCTATTGATATTAAAGAAATTGGACGATAACTTTTACAATTTGTGGGCTCTTTGCCTTTCTTTAAGATTAGAGATATTAGAGCCTGAGACAGAGTGGGGGGTAACACTCCTCTTTCAAAAGCTTCATTATACATTTGTAACAGGAGTGGAGGGAGCTCATCCGAAAAGCACTTATAAAATTCTGCCGTCACCCGTCGGGTCCTGGTGATTTACCAGACCGCATCATCAACTTCCTGTATTTCTTCGGCCATGATTGCAGCATCAAGCAACTTACGCTGATCTCTATTCAAAGTCGGAAGGTCTAACCCTACCAAAAATGAAAGAATTTCTAAACGCCTCATTTATGTCTGACGATTTTGTCACAAGACCCCCTCCTTGAAACTGGACAGCCATTATCGTAGCCCTGGATTCCCGTTGCTTAATATAACGTGCTAAGAGTTTCCCGGCCTTATCCCCAGACTCGAAATACCTTTGTCTTGCTCTAAACAGTCCAAACTCGACCTTCTGTTATATTATCCAATTATATTCATATTTAAGCTGTGTGTCTTTAAGTTGTGTGGGGAATAGTTCTGCTTTAATTTGTCTTCTGCCTCTCCCACTTTCCTCTCCAGATCTGCAAGCTTCCTTGTGTTTTGGTTTTTCTTGTGTGATGAGAACTGAATAACATGTCCCCTTATAAAAGCTTTCAAGGCCTCCCAAACTGTGCCTACCGATGGGACGGAGGCAATATTTAGCCCTGACTTGGGTTTAGTTAAGAAATGTATGTGTGATGTAGGTTAAGGTTATAATGATTTTTGTTATGTTTGTTCAGTATTTCTTCGCTCACAGAAATAAGCTATTTTCAGTAAAACCACACACATAGAATAACTGAATTTTATTTGTGCTCTGACAGCACTTAATGATGTTAGAGACGAGGGGGGGTCAGTTTGATTCTGATTCTTCTCAACTTTCATTCTGTGAGAGCTTTGATAATTGCACTGAGCGTGCTTCAATTGATTTATATTAAAATACATAACACATTCTTTACACAAATTATAAGGCAGTAGTCTGATGTGACATCAACCAGTGACATTTATGTCCAGGGTTTTTAGCAGATTATGTTTGGTCTTCAGATTTGTTTTGTTTGCTATGTCGTTACCCTAATCAAGAAAAAGAGTTCACTTCATTCGTATGGGTAAATATGATTGAGCCTTCTGACGTATTCCGTCTTTCTGAATATGATAATAATGTTTGGACATCGTCTCTGATACTGTGGGAGATTGATTCATTTTGTGGATGCTTGCTACTATTTAAAAGAGGTTTTTTTTGTACCTTTCCATTTAACAGGTAAGAAACAGACGTGAATATCCATAGGGTTGAATCTTTAAAAGTAAAATTTATTTTTGTGATTATTTTGTAATCAAAAGGGTGGACTGTGGTGGCAAATTTTATTTTAACCATTATTGATTAATGATTTTAACCATTTGCTTAAAGATTGTTTTAAACCTCCACAAAATAATGTTCCTTCCTCTTAGACTCTTAAAGACCAGAGAGGGACAGCTGCAGCCATGAACTCTTAGCCTAGAAGCTTTATTTTGGAGAGACACTAGCTTCTCATTTGTTTAACTTTTTAGCAGACAAAGTCGAGAAGGCCACAAAACCATGTCTCCTTCTGCCTCCTGAGATAAACTGTTGTTTAGGCTAATGTTAGGAACAGAGAGCAGAGGGGAAGGTGAGACAATGGTTTGACTTTTCATGATGTCCTCGTTTCAACTATGGCCATACTAAAAGATACATTTAGAGGGGTGGCTTAACGGAGTTTCTTCACTATATGATGTTTGGATGTTTAGACTTCAGGTTAGAAAGACATTTTCAGTTGTGCTGCGTGTACCTTTGAAACTGTGTTTTCTCCATTTGCAAATGTAAATAAATACTCAAAGACCAAACTTTGGTTTAATTCTCAAACGGTCGTTATTCGTTTTGATTTTATCATGAATATCACTAACTCTGCTGCTTCGAGGAAAACTTCCACAACAGTAGTGCTACCACACACACACACACACGCTTCATGCAATGAAAAAATGCTTTGCACTGATACACTGTTTTTTGTTTTTGCTATTAGGGACAATTGATAGGTTAGAAAGTTCTGAAAAATAATCTATTCAGTTAAACCATTATAGTATGTTATCTTCTGAAACCTGCAAGAAAATGCCTACTACTGAGTGTAAAGTTAAAGAGGTTCCACTCACATAACTTGATTATTAGAGCTATAGATTTGAAACTGAAGATTATTTGGTCATTCTATTTGGTCAATAGGAGCTGCAGGTCAAACAGTAAGAGAACAATTCTCTGTTCCTCTCTCCTGTACATGGGAAAAAAAATTCTTAGTGTATGATTATGTCCACTTATTTGGTTTAGGTAGTGATTTAATGTGCACTTTTAACATTGGTTTAACCTCAACACCTGACGGATTGAGAATTTCTCATAATGATGCAACTGACGTAAACATTTTTGTTAATTACAGTGTGGCTAAAATGACCTCACTGAGGCAGCGTCTGTAATCAGCCCTGCCTCTGACTGCATGAAACCTGACAACCAATATCTACTGTACATCACTCAAGGCTGCATCTGCTTTTTATCCCTCAAGAAAAGTTTTTTTTGGTGCAGTGCTGTTTTCATCTAAAATGAACAGAAGAGCAGCTTGTTCAGTTTAGTGTTAACGATTAGGATTTTTTTTACTTTTTTTTTTTTAAATGTCTGTATACCTTCCTGATGTCACTGTAAGACTTTTGCTGCCAAAGCTATTGAAGCGTTCGTGAATATGAAACTGGCTCTGCAGTCTCCCCCGATGCTGGGACTGCCAGATCCTAAAAACTGTTCATATATAGACATACACATGCTTGAAATGAAGACATGCTTTTTGCATTCTACAAACACTCCCCACACGATAGACAGATCAAATTAGGCGCAAAAACAGCACGGTAAACAGAAATAACTTTAGGAAAATATGTCCACGTATTCAATGAGTTTGTCTGATGTGTATACAAATTGCCTACCATGGTGTTAATTATACAAGGGAAGAAAATTGAATTTTTTGTTGATAAGGGAGCAACAATTTGGGTTTAGTGAAGATCTTTGTTCTTCAAATCAGAAGCTCTCTGGTAAACTGGTTTATGTATATTCAGTTCCTTAGGATCCTGAACTAGATAAGAAAGGAAAATGATCATTGTTTTTTCCTCCTTCCTTCCATCTGAGTGTCCTGAAAATTTGTTAGGCAGACATTTGAAAATGTCTATTTGAAATTGAAGCCATACTGGCTTTAAAGTTGTGCGACTTGATAAAAATCACTCTTTGGCTGACATATTTTTGTTGCAGCCTAAAAGTATGTATTGGTTTACAAATGGTAATGGAACACGTATCATGTCAGTCTGTTAATCTCCTGATTACGGTAAAAAAAATTGGGACACCTGTAGATAAGTTTAAGGAATCACAAATATTACATGCATTCCTTTTGTCACCTTTTGACCCTGATGAAGATTACGTTGAAAAGCTTTTTTTGAACCAATCTAAAGAGGAGCATGGGTTTTCTTTTTTCCACGGCCATATACACATGTCCAGTGGCTGTTACCTTGACTGATAAACTACATAAGTTTTTCAGAAATTCTAACTCAAAAGCTCACATTCATGTTTCTTTGTCTCCAACAGAAGAGGAGACAGACCTAGGACACCTTGTGCCTATTTGTAAAATTGACTGACTGGACTGACACTATTGATAATGTGTTTATTTCTCTCCATCGACAGGAGACTAGAGAAAACGCATACAACAACCGTATGTGTTGTATTCACAGTGTTCACATATTCAGTGATCGTGTGGCTACAACCAGAGGTGTATAGTCCAGGTGCCAGAAAGTAAAAATCCTGCCATGTTTTTGGATCTGCCTCTACATCTAGAACAGGTGTTTTCACTAACGAGCTCATCTACCTGGTAGAGGAGCTGGTTTAGTGATGGTTGGGACAGCTGCTGGACAGGATTTCTACTTTCTGGCACCTGGACTATACACCTCTGGCTACAACAGACATAATTGCATGATAAAAACTACATTTTTATCTACTGATGTTTCACCACTTTTTGTCTCAGGTACAGCGTTATCTCTGGGCAAAACACACAAATGTGACGTGGATTGATAGACAAATTGTTAACCTGTAGTCATCAAGCTGCGTTCGGACTACAGGCCCCAGAATACATCAGTACACGCTAAAACAGGAAGTAATCGACAGAAATCCGACCGTGTTTTTAACTCTTTATTGACGGATGGGGTTTATAGTTCCATGTTTAGATTCTCTAGCACATACTCTTATTTTCTCAAGTAACATAAATAAGAATAATCATTTTTATTATGAATGTTAAAGTTTTGTTTTATTTAGGACCTTCAAGCAGTAAATGCAGTGGGTCTATGCTCGAGCACCTAATGTCTCCCACAGCTAAAAATAACATTCTGCAGGGAATGTTAAAGGTTTTGATTCTCTGTTGTTTCGTCTAACATTTTTCTTTCCTCAGTGTTCCAGTAGAAAAGACAGTAAATATCGTTTTATAGTTCTGGGTGATGGTAAGCTGTACACCTTGAAACACCTTTGTGAGGAATACATTGAGTTGTTAATTAATGATGCCATAAATTACAAAAAGTATGTACCCTGGAGAGATCCTTCTTTCTTTGAGAGAGGACAGCCAGAGGAGGACACACACACACACACACACACACACACACACACACACACACACACACACACACACACACACACACACACACACACACACACAGATAAGACACAAGCTAAAACCAAATATGAGTAGTACAAGTGAAATTTTGGTTTAAAGAAATGATTTTGATATACATTTTTGTTGAATGTTATATGATGTGATATGTTTCCAATAATAGGTAACGATTTGGATAAATAGATGTTCAAAGTACACATGCTTAGGTTTGCTTTATAAGGCTAAAAACTTTAATTTGTAATGATTCTTGGAACTAGCAGATGGTAATTAGTGTTACTTTGGTTTGTAAACTGTATACAAAAAAATTACATAAACAATGTATTTTGGGTAATTCGTCTTAGTTTAATGGTGATAATGAATACATGAAGGTTAAAATGAGATTTAATCCTAAAAGCAGTACATTTCATATCGTACTCTAATGAGTTTTTGAGTTGCTATATTGCCAATTGTCTAAACTAAATTAGTTGATGTTGATGTTGAAACACTTTACTGTGGTGAATTTCATCTAAAGAAATTATTTATTGAACTTTTGTTACTGATAAACAGGTTTTGCTGTAAAACCTAGAATAATGTTAACCCTTTAAGTGCCAAAGTCGCAAAATTGCGACAGGATGCGGTACTGAATAAAACAGCTGTTTTCTCTGAATAGAGTGTTATATTTCATTCATACTCCCCTCCACTAGTTGGCAGACATCCGTACAGGACTTTAGCTCAGAAATAAGTCATGCTTCAATGCAAAATGTTTGAGGAAATCCCATCCAAACTTGACTTTTTTTGTCAAAAGCGACTAGCGACTTTTTCTGGTGTTATGGAAACGTTTTTGGTGTTTGGAGACTCGTGAAAGCACATATCACTCTGCAATTACTGTGCTCAACGAGCAGCGGGTGCTGCCGTGATCTCCTCCCCCGTAAAAAAGCCCTGCCAGGCGGTCAGTCTCTCAGTAGCCTCGCGCTGCAGTCCCAGCCTGCTGTCAGAGCAGAGAGGAGACACACAGCCCTCCGCATCCAGGCTGCATTGAATCATGTATGCACCGCTGTTCTGAGTCACCTATGAGGGAAATCGATTCAGAGATCAGCCTGACAGACGGCGTTTCTGTGCTATCTCTGAAATCAATTGGGGAAAACTGGAGTTTTTCTCACTGTTTGCAACACATTGAGAGAGGAGAAAAACAAGAAGTTTTTCCAAGGAGGAAAAACCAGAAGCTACATATTGGTATTGTAGCCTGCTGTTTGAAATCTTTTCAGAAGACAGCAGTGATACTGATCTCTTCTCTGACAACCACAGCACATTTGCAGAGCACATTCTCTGACAGTGAAAGCAGAATACACTTCACAATTGTAGAGGACACACCACCTCTCTCTCTCACATTCTTTTGAGGAGCATCTACATTCCTCTGTGCTCTGACACACACACACACATGGAGCAGCAGGACGACAAACTGCTGAAATGGTACCCTCCGAGGAGATTCGGGGGGTCCAAATTTGTACTGAGTTTATTTTTCGTTACTGCATTTATGATTTTCTGTTGCATTTATGGTTTTTGCATTTTATTTTTGATGAGAGAAAAGTATGGTAAATCACGTGTAAACATTCCTCCCAACATTTACATACACCAACCCACTAGGAAGACTAGTGAAGGACTGGAGTAAAAGACGGGTGATGCGTTCACTACCTTCCAGGTCAAGGAGAAAATTCAATTCAATTTTATTTATAGTATCAAATCATAACATAGGTTATCTCGAGACACTTTACAGATAGAGTAGGTCTAGACCACACTCTATAATTTACAAAGCCCCAACCATTACAATAAGTAAAGAAAGAAAAGGGATGGTTGGTATACGAATGCTACTAAATTGGGGCTAATTGGGGTTTTGTACCTTATGTGGTTCCTCATGACCACACAAACTCAACTGATAGAATATTGATAAAGAAAGTAAATTATTCCTAAACAGCAATATTGTTAATATTGAACAAAGTTAAGTATAAAGACCTAGGCCATTTTGTTGTGTGCTTTAGAACTTTAGAACTCCTTGTGGATCTTTTATTACATTGAAGTAATTTCACCTTCCACATTGACGACACATAAACACCACATTTGACTAAGACTCTTGAAAGATTATCTAATAAATACATTTTCCACTAATGTATGACTTGGTTTTAGTTAAGAAATGTATGCATGATGTAGGTTAGAATGATTTTTGTTATGTTTGTTCACTATTTCTTCGCTTACAAGAAATAAGCTATTTTCAGTAATACCACACACATGAATAACTGAATTTTGTTTGTGCTCTGACAGCACTTAATGATGTTAGAGACAAGGAGGGGTCAGTTCGATTCTGATTCTTCTCAACTTTCACTCTGTGAGAGCTTTGATAATTGCATTGAGCGTGTTTCAATTGATTTATATTAAAAATAACCAAAAGAGGGAAGCATTTGATGGCACTGGGTAAATTAATTACAGCTTTATGGAAAATTTGACTTTGCCGTATGGGTTTGCAGTACTTGGGGTTTAACCATGGGTTGTCAATGGACATACGCATGGGTAGATATGAAATTAGTAAATGTTCACACTTCACACCAGGTTATTTTAATGTTTAAATACATTACACATTCTTTACACAAATTATAAGGCACGATGTGACATTAACCAGTGACCTTCAGGTCCAGGGTTTTTAGCAGATTATGTTTGGTCTTCGGAATTGTGTTTGCTATGTCGTTACCCTAATCAAGAAAAAGAGTTCACTTCATTCTTATGGTAAATATGATTCAGCCTTCTGACGTATTTCGTCTTTCTAAAAATAATCATGTTTGGACACCGTCTCTGATACTATGTGAGACTGATTAAATTTTGTTTTTGTTTTTTTTAGTTGTGAATGCTTGCTACTATTTAAAAGTTTTTTTTTACACCTTTCCATTTAACATGTAAGAAATAGACATGAATATCCATAAGGTTGAATTTTAAGAAGTAAAGTTTGGTTATGTGATTAATTCTATAATAAGGGTTGAATGTTTAAAAGTAAAATTTATTTTTGTGATTATTTTGTAATCAAAAGGGTGAACTGTGGTGGCAAATTTTATTTTAACCATTTCGTTTAATGATTGTTTTATAACGCAACAAGATTTAGCTTCTTCCTGTGTAGATTCAAAAGGCTCCAAGTGAAATAGTTGGCAAACGTGAACTTTCAGCCTAGTAGAGTTTTTATTGAGGAACTCCAGCTACTCATTTGTTTTAACTTTTAGCAGATAAAGTGAAAAAGGCCATAAACTGTGTGAACCGTGTCTCCTTCTGCCTCCTGAGATAAACTGTTGTTTAGGCTAATGTTAGGAACAGAGAGCAGAGGGGAAGGTGAGACAATGGTGTGACTGTAATGATGTCCTCTTTTCAACTATGGCCATGCTAAGAGATACGTTTCGAGGGGTGGTTTAACAGAGGTTTTCACTATATGATGTGTGGATGTTTAGACTTTAGGTTAGGTAACTTTTTCAGATGTGCTGCGGTACTTGTGAAACTGTATTTCTCCATTTGCAAATGTAAATAAATACTCAAAGACCAAACTTTGGTTTAATTCTCAAACAGTCGTTATTCGTTTTTCATTTTGATCATTGATATTTACTAAACTCTGCTGCTTCCACGACAATACACTTGTATAACTTGCTACGAATAATAAAAAAAACATGAACATTGTCCTGAGACTGGGCTTCATACATTATTTACAATCAGAAACAAACAATTTAAGGCATATGCTTGTGTCCTACTTCAGAAAGTCAATAACAGGACCCCATCTTCTTTCAAAAACTGGGGTTTTTAATTGCAGTTGTGCCGTCAACCGTTCCATTAAGTAAACTTGTCTTATCTTTTGTGTCCATTGCGTAACGGTAGGTGGCTCAGGATTTAACCAACAGATTGTTATCATTTTCCTTTCCGTCATTAAGAGGAGATGGGGAAGAAATGCTTGGTCTTGAGAAAGATTGTCTGGAAAGATATCCAGTAAAAATGTTTGGGAGTCTAAAGAGATGCTCACTTTTAGTAGATTTTGCAAAATGCCCTTAATGTCCTTCCAAAAGTTAAGTATGATGGGACAGTAACAAAAGATGTGAGTTTGATCACCGACAAATCCACATTTTCTCCAACATTTGTCACTCATGATACTCGTGGCAAGGAAAGATTTTAACGGAGTCCTGAAAAATCTGATTTTGAATCGTTTTCCAATCAAACTCCCTCCAGACTTGACTGCCCACACCCTTATGACAACCAGAGCAAATGTTAACCCAAACATCGTCATCCAAGGTAACATTCAGCTCCATTTCCCATTGTTGTTTTATGTGTTGTGTGTTATCTGACATGTCAATCAACAGTTTTTTGTACATCAAGGACATTTGTTTTTTCATTGCACCACCATTTTCAATCAAATTAAAATGCTTCGTTTTGTAGGCTCTCTTCTGATCAGTTCCCAATCGTTATGTTTTGTTACATAGCTCCTTATTTGAAAATACTTATATAAATCACTTGAGGGTAACTTGAATTTTGCTCTTAATTGGGCAAAGGTTTTAATTACATTTCCATCAAACAATTGATTCACTGTGAGGAGACCCCTCTCAGCCCATCCCCGAAAGCCGCTGCTGTCTGATAAAGATGGAAGGAACTCAATATTACCATTAATAGTCATAGCTCGAGATAAAGCAGTCTTTCCCTTCAACTGCTTTTGGACCTTATTCCAAATCTTTAATGTATGTTTGACCCATACATTTTTTATTTTTATTTTTTCTGAGACTGCAGGTTGAGAAATGGGAGTTGAGAGAGAGAGACGCCTGGCACCGAATATTCTTCCATAGAGACCCACTGTGACTCCGGATCACGAATGATCCATCCCACCACAGCTTTCATTTTGGCAGCCCAATAGTACAATTTGAAGTTAGGTAAATTTAAGCCCCCATTTTCCTTAGGCGACATTAAAATTTAAGGCGCACTCTTGGTCTTTTGTTCTTCCAAATAAATTTAGACATTAATTTATCTAGAAATTTGAAAGTAGATTGTGGTATAACAGCAGGGAGGTTTTGGAACAGAAATAATAATCTTGGAAGAATATTCATTCTTATACATTCAATTCTACCCAAAAGAGAAAGCGGTAGTACATCCCATCTGTTTAAATCAGTTCTGATTTCCTTTAACAATTTATCATAGTTAGATGAAAACAACTGCGTAGTCTTGGGGGGAAGAATTACTCCAAGATATCTAAACCCCTGCTTGGAGTGTCTAAATGAGACAAGATTATCCAACTGCAATGGCCAGGGGCCTGTTGCACAAAACCAAGATAAGGGATTAAGCCGGGATATTCAGGTTATCCTGGATGAATTTAGCTTTGATTTGGTTGCACAAAAGCAGGTTGAATTAAACCCAGCCAAGTAACCATGGCGATGTATTCTTTGCAGCTAGCCTGCTCCAGAGCAGGCTATCAGGCAGGCTAAGATTAATCCTGGAGTCTGATGTGTTAAATCAGCTGCCGCTCTGATCCGAAATAAACGTGTTTAACAGTTATTCCGTTGTCTTCTAAATGTGTTCTGCTTCATTTTATTAACATGCATTACTTGTCACTATTACTGTCACCAGTTTGATTTAAATCCTACTACTGCAGTTGTTGAGATGGTAATGGTAAAAAGTGGGGAGGAAGATACGGAGGATACGGAGGAAATGGGCTTTTCCTCTGCTGCTGTCTCCGTGAAATGTGCCCCCGCCCGTGCAACGCGGGGAGGCGGGGGGAGGCAGGGGGATCCTCCCACACCCTGCAGTGGACTCTAAAAGGGGACTTTTAGCATCAATAACGAGGACAATGGCACCTGATCAAACGTCCTTTTTTTACCAAATGGGAGTGAGAATGTGTTGGAATGCCACAAAGCTTCTTAATCATTTTATTTTGGGGCTGTCACTTGTCATCTTGGGAGTGAGAAAAAAAACATGAATAATAACAGGCTACATTGTTTTACAGATATGCTTACAGTGTGTATTGAAGTCACTTCTTTTTCTAGTTTTTGTCCAGTCATGCTTGTTCTGTATGAACATTATTTGTAGAAAGATATTTAGAATTAGACATAGCTTATGGAGATTTGTGCATATGGTTGTAAAACATATTCTCGCATTATGAATAAGCTTCGAAATTAAGCCTAGTCCTTATAAATTTCCCAGGAACAAGAATTATTATTTTTTATTTATATAGTGCTTTACAGGCTACTCAAAGACACTTTACACTAAAACCAGCACATTTAGCACATAAAAACAGATACAGCAATAAAACCAACACATAAAACAAGCATATTAAAGCAATTAAAACGTGGAGTGACTATGTAGATTTTTTTAAAATCCATACGTATTCAGTCGGTCCGCTATTGTCTGTCGGGTCTTTTTTCAGTTTGATAACAGCTGTATTTCCCTTTTTGCATATTATATGTTTCACCTACTCATAAATTTCCATTAGAAGCTGCTGCTCAACAGGTGAAACATATGCTGCACACGTTTTTTCCATTTCTGCATCAGTAAATCTGTGATCGATACCATGGTCTATTTAAGAAAGCCGTGAACGTGCACTTATCCCAGCTGTCTACTCCTGGCTGACATAGCTTCACCTGGCTCGGCAAACGTGCAACCGATTAAGCCGCGATGAGTGGATCACACTAAGTCAAGCTGCGCTTTTTCAGTTATCCTGGATTTCATCATTCTACTTTTGTGCAACAGGCCCCTGGTCCCAGCAATCATTAAGGCTTTGGATTTGTTTGTATTGATTTTATAACCTGATATCATACTATACTCCTTAAGACTGTGGAGCAAGGCTGGAACAGAAGTGATAGGATTTTCCAGAAATAATAAAATATCGTCAGCGAAAAGTGACAATTTGTGCTGAACATTTGATTCATCTCTTATTCCCTGTATGAGAGGATTGGATCTAATCAGTTCGGCTAACGGCTCTATACTCAAAGCAAATAGTGAGGGTGAAAGAACTTCACCCTGCCTAGTGCCGCGTCCCAGTGGAACAAATTTTGAGCAGTGCCCATTGACCCTTAGGCGTGACTTTGGGTTTTTATAAAAAGTTTGGACTCACTTTATAAACGTCTCATTAAAGCCCATGTGCCTCAATGTCTGTTGTAGGAAGCCCCAGTCCACCCGATCAAACGCTTTCTCAGCATCCAGGCTGAGAAGCATTGATGGGGTGTTCCTTTTCTGTGCCACTATTTGGAGGACTTCGGACATTATCAGTCCCCTGTCTATGGGCGATAAAACCAGTCTGATCGGGTTTCACAAGTTTTCTTATATATTTTTGTATTCTGTTTGCAATGATGGCAGTCAGTATCTTTAGATCAACACAGAGGAGGCTGATGGGGCGATAAGATGAACACAGAGTAGGGTCTTTACCAATTTTATGAATGACACTAATAATAGCTTCAGACCATGACTTAGGAGGATCCACATCTGAGAGTGCATAATTATAAACTTGATCCAAAATAGGCGTAAGCTCTTTTTCAAATATTTTATAATATTCACCTGGGAGGCCATCCACTCCTGGAGATTTGTTATTTTTAAGTTTTAAAATGCTGTTTTTTATTTCCTCTGTTTTAATTGGGGCGTGTCAATAGATCGGCTTCCTCAGTCAATTTGGTAAGACATATTGAGTTGAAAAAGTTCTCTGTTTTTTCCCCCTTATTTTGACAACTCTCTGCCTTGTACAATTCTTTTTAGTAGAAGGTAGTAAGTGGTGTGGTGGCAAATTTTATTTTAACCATTTGTTTAATGATATTAACCATTGGT
Organism: Perca fluviatilis; assembly: GCF_010015445.1. NCBI lineage: Eukaryota > Metazoa > Chordata > Actinopteri > Perciformes > Percidae > Perca > Perca fluviatilis. Next base: position 300,543 of record NC_053125.1, read on the forward strand.
TTAATGATTGTTTTATAACGCCACAAGATTTAGCTTCTTCATGTGTAGATTCAAAAGGCTCCAAGTGAAATAGTTGGCAACCATGAACTATAGCCCAGTAAAATTATTTAGTTTTACTAGTTTGAACCTTCTCACATTGTTGACTTTTTAGCAGACGAAGTCGAGAAGGCCACAAACCGTGTCTCCTTCTGCCTCCTGAGATAAACTGTTGTTTAGGCTAATGAAAAGAACAGGAGCAGAGGGGAAGGTGAGACAATGGTGTGACTGTTAATGATGTCCTCTCTTCAACTATGGCCAGGCTAAAAGATACATTTAGAGGGGTGGCTTAACGGAGTTTCTTCACTATATGATGTTTGGATGTTTAGACTTTAGGTTAGAAAGACATTTTCAGTTGTGTTGCGTGTACCTTTGAAACTGTGTTTTCTCCATTTGCAAATGTAAATAAATACTCAAAGACCAAACTTTGGTTTAATTCTCAAACAGTCGTTATTAGTTTTGATTTTATCATGAATATCACTAACCCTGCTGCTTCGAGGAAAACTTCCACGACAGTTTGGCGTTGTCCGGCAGGATGGATGAGTTAACAGAGAAAAGAGCTCCGTTGGGTCGGTGATGACTGGCTATCCAGGGATCAAAAATCACCTGCCTCATACCTCTAAACCTTTAAAAAGGTTGACGAGTGACATCCTTTAGCAGACAGACATATTTCTGATTATTTCTTTGATACGGGTGTGACAATAGATTACAGAAGAGACAGGCTGTGGACTGTCAACAAAGTTAGTTTGATAACTAACAAAAGGGTCTGAAGACCAGAACAATAAAAAAAATAAAATAAAAATAGTCTGTGACAATTTAAAGAAGCTCTTGACTATTTATAAGATAGTCTGTGACACTTTGAAGAAGCTACACTTTAAACAAGCTCTTGACTACTTATAAAAAAAAATGGTCTGTGACACTTTAAACAAGCTCTTGACTATTTAGAGACGGACTGCAGAAGACATAAAATAGTAAATAGTCTGTGACACCCTAAGCGGGTTCTTGACTATTAAGCGATTTTTGTCTGCAGGGCTGTCCCGGGTTTTTACGAAGGTTTGCTGAAGAAATAACCTCGCTTTGTGGTGACGATCACATTGAAAAAATAAAAGCTTCTTTCATCATGGGTAACGAACCATCGAAGCCCTTTGAAGCATCTGAACCCATTGTGGGTGAGATTTGTCAGAAATATGGACCGGATTGTTTGAGATGTCTGTTATATTGGTCAAAAAGCTTTGGCTTTCCGCCAAATGGATCTCTAAGTCTAGTAAAGCTAAGGATGTTAAAACACGCTTTAGAAGAGGAAGAGAGAAAGCAAAAGGGGAAGAAAACAATTAAAACAGAGATTTTAGAACAAATTGAGGATAATAAGGCATGTTTTAATGTGTGGATGAAAGAAGCTGATAACAGAGAGAGAAAACAATTGCAGAAACAGACGACACTGTTAAACATGAGTGAGACAAAACGGAGAAAAAGAAAAAAGATATGAACACTGTCACTGACACAATTTCTCCTCTCTATCCAAGTTTGAAAGGTCTCGACGTTCCACTGCCATACCCAAACCCCACCGCAGCAAGGAAAAGGCGGACGGGCGAGAAATAAGCGGGCACGAGAAAACCTCCACCCAATTCACCGCCACCCTAGTGCATCCGCGGGCGCTGAATTATCAGCATTCCAAGCCACCACAGAAGGAACAACAGAGAGGGATGCAGACGAAGATGAAGCTGATGCATTCCCAACGATTCAGGTGCTACACAGGGAGGAGTGGGTGTGCTGTATAGACCCTGGACTGAAACGGACATTAGAAGAGCCACAAGCCATCTCCCCCCGTGTAAAGACTCTGGTGCGCAATTTTCCAAGTCGCTCAAAGCATTCATTGAGACTTTTCTGCCCACTGTTCAAGAAATACGACGCATTCTGATGCAAAATCTTGGGCCTATGGAGTTTGCAAAGATCAGAAACTTTTTCCCTAGAGATCCGACCCACGATCCAGTCATTCGTCATCCAACTCTTAATAATAGAGCAAATGATGACTACAACAACGCGCTGGAGGAACAAACACCAAGCAGTTGAAAGGCGAGGCGGTGGAGGATTTCCAGCACCGACTGGCTGAGACTTTTGACCAACACAGCGGCATTGCACGCACAACTGCCGCCGGAGCGGGAAGCCCATTTCAAAAATGTATTTTTGGGTGGGCTGCTCCCTGACATTCGAGCTCACGTGGAGAAGACATGCATTGGATTGCAAGATTCAGCTTTGACGGAGATTGTTAGACATGCCAGACATGCTGAGAAAATCATGGCTAATAGGAAAGAAAAGGTAGAAAGGAAAAGACAACAGAACAATGACAATGCACAGCTGACTCTCATGAAAACTGTAGCAGCACTGTCCCAAGAAAGGAGAGGTGCTGGCAGAGGAGCTTTCAGAGGCACAAATAGAGGGGTCTTCAGGGGCAGAGGAGGCAAAGGCCGTGGCAAGGATCGGGCAGTGATTAGAGACACGTGCTTCAACTGTGGCAAGAGAGTACATTGGTCCTATGACTGTCCTTACCCCAGGAGGGATTCATCCAAAGAACGGCACAAATGACCCTCGGCAGTATGCAGATTGACAGAAGGTGGGGGATGGAGTTGGTGGTGGGACTAAGAGACTGGAGGACACGTTTGCATCTTTTCAGGAGGGTAACATGAACACACGTACATATACATGCTTGCAATGAAGACATGCTTTTTGCACGCTGCAACACTCCCTACACGATAGACAGATCAAATTAGACAAAAATACTGCACATTGAATAGAAACAACTTTTGGAAAATAGCTCAATTTATTCAATGTATTTATGTGATGTGTATACAAATTGCCTACCATGGTGTTAATTATACAAGGGAAGAAAATTGGATTTTTAGTTGATTCAGGAGCAACAATTTGGGTTTAGTGAAGATCTTTGTTCTTCAAATCAGAAGCTCTCTGGTAAACTGGTTTATGTATATTCAGATCCTTAGGATCCTGAACTAGATAAGAAAGGAAAATGTTCATTGTTTCTTTCTCCCTTCCATCTGAGTGTCCTGGAAAATTATAAAGGCAGAGATTTGAAAATGTCTATTTGAAATTGAAGACATTCTTTCACCCACGGGTTTTAGGAATGTTTATTTTTCTGCCCACTGGCTTTACAGTTGTGCAGCTTGATAAAAATCACTCTTTGGCTGACATATTTTTGTTGCAGCCTAAAAGTACGTATTTGTTTACAAATGGTAATGGAACACTTACCATGTCAGTCTGTTAATCTCCTGACTACGGTAAAACAAATTGGGACACCTGTAGATAAGTTTAAGGAATCACAAATATTACATGCATTCCTTTTGTCACCTTTTTGACCCTGATGAGGAGGACGCTGAAAAAGTTTTGATTTGAACAAATCAAAGGACGAGCATGAGTTTTCTTTTGTCTACTGGCATATACACATGTCCAGTGGCTGTCACCTTGACTGATAAACTACATAAGTTTTTCAGAAATTCTAACTCAAAAGCTCACATTCATGTTTCTTTGTCTCCAACAGAAGAGGAGACAGACCTAGGACACCTTGTGCCTATTTGTAAAATTGACTGACTGGACTGACACTATTGATAATGTGTTTATTTGTCTCCATCGACATGAGACTATAGAAAACCTATACAACAGCGTATGCCTTGTATTCACAAGCATTCACATATTCAGCGAACGTGTGACTACAAACAGGCATATTCTCACGGTAAAAACGACATTTTATCTACTGATGTTTCACCACTTTTTGTCTCAGGTACAGCGTTATCTCTGGGCAAAACACACAAATGTGACAGTGATTGATAGACAAATTGTTAACCTGTAGTCATCAAGCTGCGTTCGGACTACAGGCCCCAGAAACATCAGTACACGCTAAAACAGGAAGTAATCGACAGAAATCTGTTTTTAACTCTTTATTGACGGATGGGGGTTATAGTTCCATGTTTAGATTCTCCAGCACGTACTCTTATTTTCTCAAGTAACATAAATAAGAAGAATCATTTTTATTATGAATGTTAAAGTTTTGTTTTATTCAAGGGGTGATAGAATGATTATATAGGGTATTTTACACTGTTCCTTAAGGTCTCCTAATGGGGTATGTAACATTGGTTGGGCTGAAAATTACCCGAATGATATTTTATTAGGTCCTTAACTACCCTGTGAATATGGCTCTATTTGGAACAAGAGCTTTTCTTCCAAATATGGTATGCTGATGAATATTCAGAATGAGCTACGCGCTGATTGGTTTGAGCAAACTACATAGAAACACATGGGAGACTCGACAGCAGGTCTCATTGCAAAGTTATACATTGTTTATCGGGCTATTTCGTTATTAAATTCACTTCTGATACTTTTTTAAGCGAGAAATCAACTATATAAAGCTCAAATATGGGCCGTTTTACGAAAATTGATGGCTAATTGCAAATTTGGTAAGACTGTGTGTCGGAGTTTAGCCGCTGGTGCTCGCGCGCCTCACCGCGGTGCTGCCTCGGCCGCGCCTGCCTTCCTTCACAGACCCCGGCCTGCTATGAGTGCTTGGAGCTCCGTCACGGCAGCCCACAGCAGGGACTACCAACACCGCTGCCCTGACAGAGCTCCAGGGCCTTCAACTCCTCTCTTCCTGCTAGCTAAATGGCCCATTGTGTGAGAGTGAGAGCTCCGTCAGTGAGCTTGTTACACCAGCAATCTGTTACCTCATGTTACACACATGTCACGCCACTTATACAAAATCTAACTAGCTAAAGGTCTTACAAAGCTAACAACGGTGTCCGATTTCAAGTTAATGAATATTTGTGAAGACAAAGTGTTTCGTTAGCTGCGACTGTCCCTTCAATCCTAGCTATGTGTAGCTACAAACCACGGATAGTTAGCTTCCTTTTCGCCTTAATTCGATTATATTACAGTTTGAATTTCGTCACGCCACTTACACAACATCTAACTATATGTCTTATAAAGCTAACAACGGTGTCCGATTTCAATTTAATGAATATTTGTGAAGACAAAGTGTTTCGTTAACTGTGACTGTCCCTTCAATCCTAGCTACAAATCACGGATAGTTAGCTTCCTTTTCGCCTTAATTCGATTATATTACAGTTTGAATTTCGTCACGCCACTTACACAACATCTAACTATATGTCTTATAAACCTAACAACGGTGTCCGATTTCAAGTTAATGAATATTTGTGAAGACTAGGTGTTTCGTTAGCTGTGACTGTCCCTTCAATCCTAGCTACAAATCACGGATAGTTAGCTTCCTTTTCGCCTTAATTCGATTATATTACAGTTTGAATTTCGTCACGCCACTTAAACAACATCTAACTATATGTCTTATAAACCTAACAACGGTGTCCGATTTCAAGTTAATGAATATTTGTGAAGACAAAGTGTTTCATTAGCTGTGACTGTCCCTTCAATCCTAGCTACAAATCACGGATAGTTAGCTTCCTTTTCGCCTAATTCGATTATATTACAGTTTGAATTTCGTCACGCCACTTACACGACATCTAACTATATGTCTTATAAACCTAACAACGCTGTCCGATTTCAAGTTAATGAATATTTGTGAAGACTAGCTAGGTGTTTCGTTAGCTGTGACTGTCCCTTCAATCCTAGCTACAAATCACGGAAAGTTAGCTTTTTTTTTCGCTTACATTCGATTATATTACAGTTTGAATTTCGTCACAACACTTACACAACATCTAACTAAAGGTCTTATAAAGCTCACAACGGTGTCCGATTTCAAGATAATGAATATTTGTGAATTCCAGAGGAATTCTAAGAGGAGGCTAGCTAGCTCTCATTGATAGAGCTACATCCAGCCGCAGCCGCTATCAATGAGACTTCGGGGATCGCCGGCGTTTTATTTCCCCAATCGTTTGTTTAAATAACTCAACACATTATAATTACACACATTTAAAAGAGTAACTGGAACCTGTGGTAACAGATTGCTGGTGTAACAAGCTCGCTGACCGCGCTCTCACTCACACATACCGGGCATTTAGCTAGCAGGAAGAGGGGAGCTGCAGGCCCTGGAGCTCTGTCAGAGCCGCGGCGTTGACTCTGCGCGGGTATGGCTGCCAGCCGTAACGGAGCTCACAGCAGGCCGGGCGGCGAGGCAACAACCCAGGCAGCACCGGCTGCTTAATTCCGACCCACAGTCAGACAAAATTTGCAATTAGCCATCCATTTTTGTAAAACGGCCCATATCTGAGCTTTACATAGTTGATTTCTCGCATAAAAAAGTTTCAGAAGTGAATTTTGTAATGGAATAGCAGAGATCTGCGTGACCTAGCTAGATTCAGAAGACTACCTGATCTCAGGTCAGTTGTGTATGTAAATGTTGGGCGTGACTGTTCTCTTAAGGTTCCGGATTTTGAGATGCTTATGCAAGCAACTCAGCTTTGTTGAGATTCGCCCGTTTTCAGCGGCAGTTTCAAAATATGAGATTTTCATAGTAAAGGGGTGTCAATGGGATTTTGAGCTTCTATGTATGTCCTTTTTACCCACTGAACTGTCGTTATTCAACTATGACAGGGTAAAATCGGTTTTGCATTCTATCACCCCTTTCAGGACCTTCGAGCAGTAAATGCAGAGGGTCTGTGCTCGAGCACCTAATGTCTAACACAGCTAAAAATAACATTCTGCAGAGAATGTTACATGTTTTGATTCTCTGTTGTTTCGTCTAACGTTTTTCTTTCCTCAGAGTTCCAGTAGAAAAGACAGTAAATATCGTTTTATAGTTCTGGGTGATGGTAAGCTGTACACCTTGACACACCTTTGTGAGGAATACATTGAGTTGTTAATAAATGATGCCATAAATTACTAAAAGAATAACAGTGTGTTTATATGTACCCTGGAGAGATCCTTCTTTCTTTGAGAGAGGACAGCCATAGGAGAACACACACACACACACACACACACACACACACACACACACACACACACCACACAGAGATATATCACAAATTGTCTAAACTAAATTAGTTGATGTTGATGTTGAAACACTTTACTGTGGTGAATTTCATCTAAAGAAATTATTTATTGAACTTTTGTTACTGATAAACAAGTTTTGCTGTAAAACCTAGAACAATGTCAATGGCTACAATATTAAACAGATTATTCATATTGCTTTTGAGTCATGAGCTTTGTCATGTCTCAAATAGGAGGGATATAGTATAGCAATGATAAATAAGGGGTTTAATAAAGAGAAAGAGAAAAGTAGCAAGGGAAATAAATAGTGTTAAATGATTTTAGTGTTAAATAATAATTTTTCTAAAGACGTTTGAAACATTTGTTGTGACATCACTGTAGCTCCAGTTTAAAAGACCTTGAATAACCAAAGTGATAGAATAGTTAACAATAAAAATTAACATTTAAAGAAAAAATCTGCTTAGCTGAGAACAAAATTGCCAAAATTGATAGTTCAACTGTAATCAAAAGGATCATCTACCCCCTGATTGACACCGTAGTGTAAGAGGGTGCCACTTTACAGATAGAGTAGGTCTAGACCACACTCTATAATTTACAAAGCCCCAACAATTACAATAAGTCCCTCAAGAGCAAGCAGTGCGACAGTGGCGAGGAAAAACTCCCTCTTGGGAAGAAACCTGGGACAGACCCAGGCTCTTGGTAGGTGGTGTCTGACGAGCCGGTTGGGGGTGTGATGAACAGTGGCAATAGTAGTCACATTAATAATGGAACAGTGACTTCAATGGTAGTTGTAGTAGTTCATGTCATATCAGGGCGCTGCAGGGCGTTACAGGATGTAGCGTGGCCCAGCAGAGCATGGATGGATGTAGCGGGAAGCTACAGGGTTCAGCAGGAAGCAGCAGGGTTCCGCCGGAAGCAGCAGGGTTCAGCAGGACGCAGCATGACATTGCAGGGCACCGCTGAGCTCAGCAGGGAGTGCAGCAGGACCACGGCGACAGCTGGAACCAGGTCTCCAAGGAAATACGCTGGGGGAAAAAACATAAGGACTCCGGGGAGTAAACTCCCCAGAAGCTAGGATTAGTAACAAGCATTTCTGGGACGGGATACACACAAATAGTAATAGTAATAGAAAGGGAGAGGAGAGAGCAGCTCAGTGTGTCAAAGGAAGGAAGTCCCCCGGCAGTCTAGAACTATAACAGCGTAACTATAACAGCGTAACTAAGAGAGACAGGTCATAAGGAGAGGTAGCTTTTTCGGTCTTAGAACTCTCCCCCTGCTGGATCGGGCTTGGCTGGCCTGCCTCCCTCTACTTTGTTATGTATTATTAATCTAACAATTATGAAGAGAAGCAGGTGGGCCAGTTAGGTGAACACTGCAACTCCTCACTCCCTAACTATAAGCTTTATGAAATAGAAGAGTTTTAAGTTCATTCTTGAAAGCGATTACAGTTTCTGCCCCCCGAACCCAGATCGGGAGCTGGTTCCATAGGAGAGGAGCCTGATAACTGAAGGCTCTGGCTCCCATTCTACTTTTAGAGACTCTAGGTACCACCAGTAACTCTGCATTCTGGGAGCGCAGTGCTCTAGTGGGACAATAGGGTATTAGGAGCTCTTCTAGATATGATGGTGCTAGACCATTTAGAGCTTTGTAGGTCAAGAGAAGGATTTTAAACTCAATCCTGGATTCAACAGGAAGCCAGTGCAGAGAAGCTAATACAGGTGAAATATGATCTCTTCTCTTAGTTCTTGTGAGAACACGCGCTGCAGCATTCTGGATCAGATGGAGAGTCTTAAGGGACTTATTTGAGCAACCTGACAGTAGGGAATTACAATAATCCAGCCTGGACGTAACAAATGCATGGACTAGTTTTTCAGCGTCGTTTTGAGACAGGATATTCCTAATTTTGGCAATGTTACGAAGATGAAAAAAGGCTGTTCTTGAGGTTTGTTTTAGATTGGCATTAAAGGATATATCCTGATCAAAAATAACTCCTAAATTTCTGACAGTAGTGCTGGAGGCCAGGGCAATACCATCCAGAGTAGCTATGTCTTTAGATAATGAGGTTCTGAGGTGTTTAGGTCCCAGTACAATAACTTCAGTTTTGTTAGGGTTTAACATCAGAAAATTATAGGTCATCCAGGATTTTATACTTTAATGCACGCTTGAAATTTAGCTAGCTGACTGGTTTCGTCTGGTTTGATTGACAAGTATAATTGGGTGTCATCCGCATAACAGTGAAAGTTAATTGAGTGTTTCCTAATAATATTGCCTAGAGGAAGCATATATAAGGAGAATAGAATTGGTCCAAGCACTGAGCCTTGAGGAACGCCATGGCTAACTTTAGTGTACTTGGAGGATTTATCATTAACATTAACAAATTGAGATCGATCAGAGAAATAGGACTTAAACCAGCTTAGAGCAACTCCTTTAATGCCAACCAAGTGTTCCAATCTCTGTAACAGGATTGAATGGTCAATAGTGTCAAATGCAGCACTAAGATCTAGTAAAACAAGAATGGAGACAAGTCCTTTGTATAAGGGATAATGACAGGTTAGGTTAGGTTATTGCGTGAGAATTTTCTTCTGCTCTTTTGGCCATAAGAATCCAGGTGTCAAGTATGGGGATTCTGTGGTGATAACAACTTCAGGAGGAAAGATTGGCAAATAGACGGTAACAGAGACCATCGAGATCCTTCCAGTGACACAGGGCAGTGGAAGGTTCCAGGGAGAGTCACCTGGATACACGCATCACTACAAAAGGTTCCAGATGTGGAGGAAAAGAGGACAGGTTTTTCTACAACCTGTAACAAGTGACGAGCAGATCCTCTGCTGAGTCATCTATGAGGGAAATCGATTCAGAGATCAGCCTGACAGACGCCGTTTCTGTGCTATCTCTGAAATCAATCGGGGAAAACTGGAGTTTTTCTCACTGTTTGCAACACATTGAGAGAGGAGAAAAACAAGAAGTTTTTAAAGGAGGAAAAACCAGAAGCTACATATTGGTATTGTAGCCTGCTGTTTAAAATCTTTTCAGAAGACAGCAGTGTTACTGATCTCTTCTCTGACAACCACACACATACATTCTCTGACAGTGACAGCAGAATATACTTCACAATTGTAGAGGACACACCACCTCTCTCTCTCTGAACACACACACTCACTGCACATTCTTTTGAGGAGATGTTGACATTCCTCTGTGACTCAGAGCAGTGTGCTCTGATACGCACACACACACACACACACGGAGCTGGAGGACAGAAAGGACTGCAACAGGTACCCTTCAAGAAGAACATGGGGGGTTTTCCACATTTGTAGTGTGTTTAATCTTCATTACTGCATTTTTGATTTTCTATTGCATTTATGGTTTTTGCATTTTATTTTTGATGAGGGAAAGGTATGATAAATCACGTGTAACCATTCCTCCCAATATTTGCATACAAAAACACTCTAGGAACAATAGTGAAGAACATGGAAAAAAAAGACGAGTGATGCATTCACTACTTTTTTTAAATGGTGGTTGGAATACAATAAGTACTAGTACAGAGCTAATATTACTGTAATGATTAACTTACGTCCACTCTTATGTTCCAATAAGAGGCATTAGGATGGTTGGTATACGAATGCTACTAAATTGGGGCTAAATGGGGTTTTGTACCTTATGTGGTTCCTCATGACCACACAAACTCAACTGATAGAATATTGATAAAGAAAGTAAATTATTCCTAAACAGCAATATTGTTAATATTGAACAAAGTTAAGTATAAAGACCTAGGCCTTTTTTGTTGTGTGCTTTAGAACTTAGGAAAAGTTCCTTGTGGATCTTTTATTACATTGAGGTAATTTCACCTTCGACATTGACGCACATATAAACACCACATTTGACTAAAACTTTTGAAAGCTTAACTAATAGATACATTTTCTACTAAGGAATGACTTGGTTTTAGTTAGGAAATGTATGCATGATGTAGGTTATAATGATTTTTGTTCACTATTTCTTCGCTCACAGAAGTAAGTTATTTCCAGTGAAACCACACACATAGAATAACTGAATTTTATTTGTGCTCTGACAGCACTTAATGATGTTAGAGACAAGGAGAGGTCAGTCTTATTCTGATTCTTCTCAACTGTCACTCTGTGAGAGCTTTGATAATTGCACTGAGCGTGTTTCAATTGATTTATATTAAAATAACCAAAGGGGGGAAGCATTTGATGGCATTGGATAATTTAATTATCAGCTTTATGGAAAATGTGACTTCACCGTATGGGTAGATATGAAATTAGTAAATGTTCACACTTCACACCAGGTTATTTTAATGTTTAAATACATAACACATTCTTTACACAAATTATAAGGCAGTAGTCTAATGTGACATTAACCAGTGAAATTAAGGTCTAGGGTTTTTAGCAGATTATGTTTGGTCTTCAGATTTGTTTTTTTTGTGTTTGCTATGTCGTTACCCTAATCAAGAAAAAGAGTTCACTTCATTCTTATGGTAAATATGATTGAGCCTTCTGACGTACTTCGTCTTTCTGAATATGATAATAATGTTTGGACACCGTCTCTGATGCTGGGTGAGATTGATTCATTTTGTTTTATTCTTTGACGTGGATGCTTGCTACTATTTAAAAGAGTTTTTTTGTACCTTTCCATTTAACATATAAGAAACAGACATGAATATCCATAAGGTTGAATATTAAGAAGTAAAGTTTGGTTATGTGATTTATTCTATAATAAGGGTTGAATCTTTAAAAGTAAAATTTATTTTTGTGATTATTTTGTAATCAAAAGGGTGAACTGTGGTGGCAGATTTTATTTTAACCATTTGTTTAATGATATTAACCATTGGTTTAATGATTGTTTTATAACGCCACAAGATTTAGCTTCTTCATGTGTAGATTCAAAAGGCTCCAAGTGAAATAGTTGGCAACCGTGAACTATAGCCCAGTAGAATTATTTAGTTTTACTAGTTTGAACCTTCTCACATTGTTGACTTTTTAGCAGACGAAATCGAGAAGGCCACAAACCGTGTCTCCTTCTGCCTCCTGAGATAAACTGTTGTTTAGGCTAATGAAAAGAACAGGAGCAGAGGGGAAGGTGAGACAATGGTGTGACTGTTAATTAATCTCTTCAACTATGGCCATACTAAGAGATACATTTAGAGGGGTGGCTTAACGGAGTTTCTTCACTATAAGATGTTTTGATGTTTAGACTTCAGGTTAGAAAGACATTTTCAGTTGTGCTGCGTGTACCTTTGAAACTGTGTTTTCTCCATTTGCAAATGTAAATAAATACTCAAAGACCAAACTTTGGTTTAATTCTCAAACAGTCGTTATTCGTTTTGATTTTATCATGAATATCACTAACTCTGTTGCTTCGAGGAAAACTTCCACGACAGTGGCAAACACCTTTGCCACATCCTTGGGTTGTGATAGCATTTCCCCAGAATTTGGACACTTTATTCTATGGACAACTCTGCTTGATTGTGTTTTTCGTAGCTGAAATGCTAACAATCTGCTTGCCCTGTTACCAAATTCATAATACTTTTGATTTGTGAATCGAAGCTGCCCCTCTGCTTTATAAGTTAATAAGTCATTTCATTTCTGCCTATTTTCTTTCAACATGTTAAGTGTCATTATTTTGTACTGTTTGGTATTCCTTCTCTAACTGTCTAATTTTGTTTTCCAATCTTGATTGTTCTGCAAGCCTCTCTCGTTTTAATCTTGAAGAAATCGCAATATTTCCTCTCAGGACACATTTGGCTCCCTCCCATAAAACTGATGGACTTACAGTCTCATTGTCATTAAATTGAATATACTCTGATAACACTTTCCTAATTTGTTGTTGAATCAATTCTTATTCAGAATAGATACATTTGCTCTCCAATACTTAAAATTATTATTTGTGCTCAACTTTAACGTCAAAGAGACTGGAGCGTGATCTGAAATGGTAATTGCTTCAATAGTACACTGGGTCACTCTAAAGGAATCTACACCAGTCATCAAAAACATATCTAATCTTGAGTGACTACAGTGTACATGTGAAAAAAAGGTAAAATCTTTTTCCTTGGGCTGCAAGCGACGCCAAACATCTATCAAACCCAACTCATCCATCAGTGCATGAAGAGTTAACCCCTTAACGTTCCGACGGCCCACGTAATGCTATGTATACAGCTCCTATATTTAAGTAGTTACTCATGCCACACATCTTTAGAAAGCTAAAACTCTTGTGATTTCACTGATACAAACTATTCCAAGACACGATAACAACAGCAGGTACAATCATCCCCTCTGTCTGAGTAACAAACAACTACAAAATTGAGGTAACTCACCTTTGAAGCTTCATTGTAATCCACAGATCCATAATATTCTGACAAAAACGGTCTTGTTACATTGACAAAGGTCCAGACGATCAAAGGAATGATCTGTCTAGTGCAAACACCGGCAAAAATACGTCCCACTACTTTCTGCATCCTAAACAAACGAGAAGTTGAGAATGGCGAAAATTAGCAAGTCAAGAAGATATACCCACCAAGAGGCAGTGGAAGAGTGTACTCGGCCACGTGAAAGCGACGAGTCAGAGGAGGAAATGTCTGAGAAAGACAGTGAAATGTCTTGCATCGACTCCGTGGCAGAGGACATGTTCCTAGAGGGAGGAGACATTACTCTCGACAAGTGAGTATTTTACATATATAACGTTACTGTATATTTAGACAGGCTGTGACCTGGAGCTCACCGTCTGCTTCAGTTTGACTCTTGAAGAGTGTTTAGATGATTTAAATGTTTACTAATTTAGAGAATGGATAGTTCGCTAAGCTAACCTTAGCTTGCTAATTTCACCAAACTATCATGCTAACGTTACACTAAATGAGCCAGACAAAGTTGTCTCTCATCTAAAGGCAACCCTGCTCTCTACTCTGCTCGCTGAGAGCTCCACAGCTAATGTTACACATTTATGTTGCTCCACATTTACTGCAAGAAGTGTTGCAAAAGAAAACGTTTGAGTAAATACTGCATTACAAGTTTGCAGCTGTTATTGTATTTATGTAAATATCTATGGTAATATCTACACATTTGTTAATATTTTTCGGTGGCTTCGCATTCAGAACATTAGTTGTAATTACTGTTATTTCTTTATTTTCACATTATAGGAAATGTGATGTAGATATGGATTGGGAGCCAGCTACATCTGCACCAGTGAGCAAGTGGCCACATGGAGTGGAGCAGCAGGACAGTTCATCAGGTGAGAAGCTTCCTTTTCCACAGAACAGCAGGAGACCAAGAGGTAGAGGACAAGGTAGAGGAAAAGGGAGAGGCGTAGAGCAGCAGGACAGTTCATCAGGTGAGGAGCCTCATCTTCCAACTCCCCAGAACAGCAGGAGACAAAGAGGTAGAGGACGAGGAAAAGGGAGCGTCTGCAGTCAAGCCAGATCAACCAGCCCATCTGAAGAGAGGTGGAATGATGTTGACGTTCCAGACATCACACCACCACAGCCCACCTTCAGACCCAGAAATGTCCCAGGACCCCAGCTCATACGTACTGCTACGTACACAGCCCTGCAGTTGTTTCAACTATTTTTTATCAACTCTGTTTTGAAGACAATACTTCAAAACACCAACAACTGTGGATCAACACACCATTCAACACCCTCTATCCCGTGGGTTGATCTGACATTGCAGGACATGTTTGCATTCATGTCTTTAGTTGTTTACATGGGTGTAGTCAAATGCTTTTCTTTCACTGATTACTGGCGTGGGGGTCATCTTTATAGCTTGCCGTTCCCGAGACGGGTAATGACTGGTAAAAAGTTCCTCAGGATCTCCCAGTCCCTTCACCTCAGCAGCTCTGTGGGGGATGCTGCTAATGATGAAAGGAGAGGCACAGGAGCCCACGTAACCGCCTGGGTAAGATAAAGCCGCTCTACGGAGGGAGATGAGGGCTCCTGTAGAAGAAACTATCACCCTGGCCAGGAAATTGCCATTGATGAGCGAATGGTTGCTTCAAAAGCCCGCACTGGTCTGAAACAATACATGAAAAACAAGCCTGTTCGCTGGGGTTATAAACTCTTTGTTCTGGCAGACTCCAGGAACGGTTATACATGGGACTTTTTTGTTTATGAGGGAAAGTGTCAGGAAAACAGTGGTAAGGGACTCAGTTATGAGGCAGTGATGGAGCTAATTGATGTACAGTTGCTGGGCACTGGCTATAAGGTCTTTGTGGAAAATTTTTATACAAGTCCAATCCTGTTTTGTGACCTCCTTCTTAAGAGTATCTGGGCATGCGGAACCATCCGCACAAACAGAATCGGATTCCCAAGGTCAAAGGTCAACATTCTGGTCTCAAAATCTCCCCTTGGCAGCATACGCTGGATCAGGAATGGCTCCTTGCTCTTTGTTCAGTGGCGAGACACAAGGGATGTTTTTCTGTGCTCAACTCTCCACAGGGCCCACGCAGAGGACACAGTGCCAGTCCACTGTGTAGCCCAGTGCAGAGGAGGGTCAAAGGTGCAGATGGGCAGTGGCAGCTGACGGACGTCTCAGTTCCACCAGTGGTGAAGGACTACAACCGGTACGTACTATATATTCAACTACATTTTCATGTATGCTCTTGGAAGTGTTATTTGTGTGCTGTATACATTAATGTTTTTGTATATTGTCTGTTCATCTACTGTAGGTGCATGGGTGGAGTGGTCCACTCAGATGCCCTCATAGGGTATTACAAAGTCCTGCACAAGACCCAACGGTGGTACAAGACTCTGTAATTGTGAACTCCTCCTCCAGAAGGACCTTGCAATTGGCAAAGGAGAGGTACCTCTGCATCAGAAGGCGTTCAGAGAGACGCTCGCAGTGGAGCTGGCAGAGGCGGGGTCTTCCTCCACAGCCACACCCGAACCACCTCCTGCTCCACGTGGAGCACATCACAGGCCAGTGTATATCAGTGGGCACAGCACTGCTGGTCGGCTGAAGTGCAGGCAGTGTCATGCAAAGACACCAGTGAAGTGCTCCACCTGCGATATTCCTTTGTGCTTTGTCGCTGGCCATGACTGTTATAATGACTGGCATGTTGCCAGTAACCTGTAATTGTAAAATTCTAGTACAGTGCCTGTTGAAAATGTGCCTGCAGCACATATCTGCGTTCATCAACCACCAGATGCGGACCGTGTGTGTCTGTGTGCGCGCAAAGAGAGAAGGAGAGATGGTGCTGTCTTATGTCATATGATCGTTAACTAATTTAACACATCAGCACAGGTGCTCATTTTCCATACAGGTTTATTTAGTGGCTTGACGTTTAACAGTGAAGTATGGATTTGATTTGCTGGGTTCCTGCAATTTCTAGATATATGTATGTAAAAAGTTATATAATAGTACTCGCAATACTTTTTCAGCATAGCACTTGTTTTACTTTGTTGACCATTTTTACCAACGGTTCCTTTATGGGTCTTCAAATGTCCTTTGTGCTTTGTCACTTAAGATTTTTACAATGTCTGGCATGTTGCCAATAACCTGTAAATATGTGGATTTAGATAATATGTAAATAGTTATATAGTAATGCTTTTTTTGCACTACTTTTTCACCATAGCACTTATTTGAAATTTTTACGAAAGGGTCCTTTTTGTGTCTTCAAACGTTCTTTGTGCTTTGTTGCATGTAGCAGATAACCTGTACATACATAATTGTAAATATGTATATTTAGATATGTTAATAGTAGGGCTGTCAAAATTAACGCGTTAACTTTTGCGTTAATTTTTTTATATTTAACTCGTTAAAAAAAATTAACGTAATTAATGCAGCTGTGTTTGTTTACTTCATGTGGCGGCTGAGAAACGTAATACTTCTCCATAAGAGCAGGCGGCGCTACTCTAAGAGGGATTTACCTGATTGAAGTAGGCCTACGGGCCAGTCAAGAGTTGAAACATGGACCAGTAAGATCCCAAAAGAGAAAAAAGATGATGTGTTAGAATCCAGAAATGAATGAGCACGGGCTATAACGGGACCGAGTACTAGTTCCGACATGTCTCGTCAGGAGAGATGCGCCACCGGTAAGCTGCTGTTTCGCTACATGCGCCGTGCTGTGCTGCCGATATGTACGTGCGCGATTTGTTTGCTTGATAACTGTTACGTTGGTCACGCTGATAAAACCTTATTTGCAGTCTGATGTTTAACGCTGTCGACTCGATAGTATCCGTGACTATATTCCAGTAAATGTTTGAAATTGGTGCGTCTCACTGTCACACAAGCTACTTCCTGGTTGCGGTGCTGGAAGGGAAATGTAGTCAATCGGTTTACATTGGTAATGGATTGCTGTGCACAGCGTCGCTATCTAAAAATACACTCAATGTTTTCCCTTTAGGCCAACATACACCTTTGTGGTTTTGGGTTACTGGTTTAATGTGTAACATTGATATTGATATTGATGTGCATTTCTGTGTTTAGATATATGTGCTTTGCTTAGTCATTCAGATTAAACACTATGTATATTATAATATTTATGATATTAAGTACTGCCTAGATTGTAATTTATATTCTCTCTCTCTCTCTCTCTCTCTCTCTCTCTCTCTATATATATATATATATATATATATATATATATATTATTCAGAATATGGTATATTAGGTATGTGGCTAATATTGGGGGTGGTGACAAAAATCTGCTCCCAAGTCGGACAGTTTCTAGCCGTTTCAGCAACCTTCAGCAGGACTAAATAAGCCAAATTGTTGCTGCTGTTGTTCTGAAAGATATTAAACATTCTGAACTTAGCAGAACCTTTCCTTGTTTTTTTTCTCTTCATATTTGTAAAGTTAAGTGATTTAGCATTATTTAAATATCCATTACTACAAGCTTCAGTCTCAATTTAAAAATGCGATTAATCGCGATTAACTACAGCAAATTGTGCGATTAATTAGTTAATTTTTTTTAATCGATTGACAGCCCTAGTTAATAGCTGTAAATATTTTGTTACCTTTTTATACACTACTTTTCCACCTTACCACTTGTTTTGACTTTTTTTACACACAAAGTTAGAAAACTGCAATTGATTGTGTTTATGCTTCTGTTACTCTGTGTCAGAAATACTGATAGTGATTCTGGATATGAGAGAGGATAGCTCTTAATGTAACCTTTCAATAGAGCCCTGAATGATGACTGTAATGTCAAATGTTCATGGGTAGCAGTCTTTTTAGTCTAGGTATGTGACCATCATTACCAAGGGTCCTTTTTAGAGTCACTAAAATGTCCGTTTTCGTGAATGCCTAGACATATACCCCTACAAAAACGGGTGTAGAATATTCATTTTATGAGATATTGATATGAAATGTCAACTGGGACTGTGTAAGACTTCATGCTATAGCCCCATTGTGTTTTTAGGCTAATAGGTCCCAGCAGTAGTCATCTACAGGCATTTGTCTATAAAATATAACTCAGGCGGACATAAAAAAATATTTTCCAGTATATTCAAACTTCTATTACTCAAAGCCAATAGCACTTACAGTAATTCTAACTGTTGGAAAAGAAGCCTCAGAGTGTTACCTTTCAAAAGAAACCATAGACATGCATGTAGAACAAATGGTTCAAGAACAGCTTCCAATTTACTATGGGTATGCCTTGGATAGGCGTTTTTGGCTAATTTTACAGGAGTGTTAAGGGGTTAAAGACTTCCTGGTGCTTGGACCAAAGTCAGCAGGGAGCCTATCTACAGATGCTCTCAAAACACAGTTAAAATCTCCCCCTATAAGAATAATCCCTTCGGCTTTGTCCGCTATCAATGATGCAATATTTTTAAAGAAAATAGGGCAGTCCTCATTTGGAGCATATACATTTACTAGAGTCATTTTAATGCCCCCTACACATCCAATCACCATCAGAAATCTCCCCTCCTTGTCACTGAAAGTTTTCTCATGGCAAAAATACACTGACTTATTGAAAAGAATAGCAACTCCTCTTTTCCTCCCACTTTGATGTGAGGAGCTATATTGCTGGTCTACCCACTCTCTCCTCAGCTTCATGTGCTCCTTGTCTGAGAGATGCATTTCCTGGAGCATTGCTATTGCACAGTTAAGTTTTTTCAATTAAATTCAGCACTTTTTTTCCTTTTAATTGGTCTACCTAAGCCTTTAACATTATAAGTAACACATATTAGATTATCCATCTGTTATTATGTTGTATATTCAGCTACTATAACCCTTTCTTGAATCTCACATACATCACTATAAAAAGAATCATTACAAAAAATAACAGTATAATGGCCCATCAAAAGTCTCAGGACAAAAAGAACATTTACAAATGAACCCATAACTAACAAATTGAACAATGTAGGCTTCCACATACCCGACTGGATCAAATGTGAATCTTTTAACTAGTTCTCAAACCTGAATGACCCAGTCCCCAGTGTGTCTTGGACAGAGGCTGGTGACTAATCCTCCGCGGGGAAAAGCACGCCGTGTGCGGTATCGCTGTCGCTCCCAGAGCGTTTCGTTTGCGACTTGGCTGTGGATAGGTGGTCCTCCACTTAGTGGTTCTCACGTCTCGTCCATATTGGAAGTCTTCACTTTTCTTCTCCTAACTTATACTGGTTTAATTAGATAGATGAACTCGGTGAAGGTATAAATTAGTTATGGGTGTTGAAAAAGGGTTTGATTTCGGCATTGGCTAGTGTCGCTGGGCCTCCGTTGGCCCTCCTTCCCGCTTAATGTTCTTCATCTTTAGCTGCTTTTCTGCATCACGCACCAGTGCTCTTTTCTTCTGCAGCTCGGGAGAGAAGTCGTGATCAAAGTAGATGTTTTCCTTCGTACATAACTTTTTTCTGCTCCCAGGCCTGTCGTATTATGATTTCCTGACGACAAGCGAACGAGGGGCTGCTTCAGGGTTCTTGGGCTTGGCAGTGAGTGCTCTGTGTGCCTTTTCAATGAAGATGTTAAGTTCAGGGGGAAGTCGAAGAACAGATTTGAGCAAATCATGTACAAAAAGCTTAACATCTCTTCCCTTGCTCCCTTCAGCCACTTTATAAATTCTCAGATTGTTTCGCCTTAGACAATTTTGCATATCTTCCCATCGTGCATTCAAATCCATTTCTCAGTGCAGTAGGTAACGAAGGGCCCGCTCATGGCGCCTAGCCGTGTCTTCATTAGCACTAATACGGTCCTCCGCCTCCGTGGTTCTCTTTTGCAGTTCAATTAGTTCTCCTTTCAGTTCACCGAGGGACGTTTCCAGTCGTGTTAAAGATAGCTGGATCTGAGTGTGCCCATCTTGGTTATCTTTCCTCAGTTTCTCGAGCTCTGCAAGTATTTTTGACTCGGAGTCACGCATACTAGCATCCGACTGCGCACTCTACGCTTGCATCAGAGTTAGGTGCTTCAAGTTTTCACCTTTTTCCTTACCTGAGTCCCATTTAGATTGTCCTCTGCCTCTAGTTGTCGACATGTCGAATTTGATAAGAGTCGCCGAGTTTAATGCTGATTTTGTTAGGAAATTATTAAAATTTTGGACAGAGCGTGTCCCTCAAGTTGCTGCCAACATGGCGTCACTGGAAGCCCCCATAAAATAGTCTTAAGCATAAAAAGACTATTTCCCTATTTCTATTTCTTTTCTCTGCATAATTACAAGGTACACATTCCCAGATATTGGCTGAAAAAGAAAACAAACCTCTGTCGAACTCTGACCCCTGACCTCTTTTCCCCGAACTAAAGAGGTACATCCCAAAACTAACTGGCATCCGTCATGTTGAGGTAGCATTATAGAACATACAGAAATTGCTCAGCTCTCTGCTGTAGTTGCGAAAATAACCCCGTGCACCTACAGTATTTACTAATTTCTATACTGGCATAAATATGAAAGAATACACATTTTGACTGTCATAACTCAGTATCAGTTCCCCCTTAACCTTTAGCCAAAGTTCTGTGAGTCTCACTCAACCCAAACAATCAGTAGTGAAGAGCAGGAACATAAAAATAAAATACACTGGGCCCTAATGTCAAACTTTATGCCCATAAGAGTGCGTTGTAGTTTAAGCGTTCCCACCTGCTCATTAATGAGACCCTGAGATTGAAAGGATTGGTCCCGTAGCTTATTTCCAAATGTCCTCACCTCAGCTGAGCTAGTTCCAGAGGAGACTACCGTAGCTTTCAATCAAGTTTAAGGACTGCAATGCTGTCATTGAGTTATTCACTGATGTTTCACCTCTCTCGACAGTCTGTTCATAGTCCAGAATTGGTATCTTATTCAAACACGTCCGGGTATTCTCTACGAAGAAATCTCTCTGCCGCATCCACTGAGTCAAACGCTCTTGTCGCCCCACTGTGGGTATCCACTTTCAAGGTTGCAGGGTAAAACATCCCGTACTTAAATTGATGGTTCGGAGTAATTTCACCCTAGGGTCCTTTGCACCATGACCTCGAGCCAAACCCAGCCCCCCAGAAGCTTTTTTAACCTGGGTCGAACATTGGGAGAGTTAGTGTAGAGTAGCGTTATCAGCTGAATAGCTTAGTGCAGGGGCTAATGGATCCACGTTTGTATCTCATAAGTTACCCCACTAATAATGCCCGAAATGATACCAAACTTCTACACTAGTACAAATAGGTTATGCACTCATAAAACGATGGATTGGAAAGTTTGTAAGTAAATCAGAAGTTTATGAACACTTGCCTGTTGGCTTCTGCTAGCTGCTGCTGCTGCTACCTGCAGTTAGACGAGTGCTTAGGGCCGTCTACAAATTACTACACCGAAAATGGCTGACACCCAATTATACTTGTCAATCAAACCAGACAAAACCAGTCAGTTAGCTAAACTTCAAGTGTGCATTAAAGATATAAAATCCTGGATGACCTATAATTTTCTGATGTTAAACTCTAACAAAACTGAAGTTATTGTGCTGGGCCCTAAACACCTCCGAACCTCATTATCTAAAGACTTAGCTACTCTGGATGGTATTGCCCTGGCCTCCAGCACTACTGTCAGAAATCTAGGGCTTATTTTTGATCAGGATATATCCTTTAACGCCCATCTAAAAAAAACCTCAAGAACAGCCTTTTTTCATCTTCGTAACATTGCCAAAATTCAAAACAATGCTGAAAAGCTAGTCCATGCATTCGTTACTTCCAGGCTGGACTATTGTAATTCCCTACTGTCAGGTTGCTCAAATAAGTCCCTTAAGACTCTCCAGCTAATCCAGAATGCTGCAGCACGTGTCCTCACAAGAACTAAGAAAAGAGATCATATTTCTCCTGTATTAGCTTCTCTGTATTGGCTTCCTGTAAAATCCAGGATTGAATTTAAAATCCTTCTCCTGACCTACAAAGCTCTATATGGTCAAGCACCATCATATCTAGAAGAGCTCCTAATACCTTATTGTCCCACTAGAGCACTGCACTCCCAGAATGCAGAGTTACTTGTGGTACCTAGAGTCTCTAAAAGTAGAATGGGAGCCAGAGCCTTCAGTTATCAAGCTCCCCTCCTATGGAACCAGCTCCCAATCTGGGTTCGGGGGGCAGAAACTGTCACCTCATTCAAGAATGAACTTAAAACTCTCCTATTTGATAAAGCTTATAGTTAGGGAGTGAGGAGTTGCAGTGTCCACCTAACTGGCCCACCTGCTTCTCTTCATAATTGTTAGATTAATAATATATAACAAAAGTAGAGGGAGGCAGGCCAGCAAAGCCCGATCCGGCAGGGGAGAGTTCAAAGCCTGAACAGGCTACCTCTCCTTATGACCTGTCTCTCTTAGTTACGCTGTTATAGTTCTAGACTGCCGGGGGACTTCCTTTCCTTTGACACACTGAGTTGCTCTCTCCTCTCCCTTTCTATTACCATTTGTGTGCATCCCGTCCCAGAAATGCTTGTTACTAATCCTAGCTTCTGGGGAGTTTACTCCCCGGAGTCCTTATGTTTTTCCCCCCAGTGTATTTCCTTGGAGAACGTTGGCACCAAGATCCTGGTTGCAGCTGTCGCCGTGGTCCTGCTGCACTCCCTGCTGAGCTCAGCGGTGCCCTGCAATGTCATGCTGCGTCCTGCTGAACCCTGCTGCTTCCTGCTACGTCCATCCATGCTCTGCTGGGCCACGCTACATCCTGTAACGCCCTGCAGCGCCCTGATATGACATGAACTACTACGACTACCATTTGAAGTCACTGTTCCATTATTAATGTGACTATTATCGCCACTGTTCATCATATCCCCAACCTGCCCGTCAGACACCGCCTACCAAGAGCCTGGGTCTGTCCTAGGTTTCTTCCCAAGAGGGAGTTTTTCCTCGCCACTGTCGCACTGCTTGCTCTTGAGGGAATTACTGTAATTGCTGAAATGGTTGGGGCTTTGTAAATTATAGAGTGTGGTCTAGACCTACTCTATCTGTAAAGTGTCTCGAGATAACTCTTGTTATGATTTTATACTATAAATAAAATTGAATTGAATTGAATTGAAAAGAGATACAATAAAAATATGTATTAATTTAATGATTAAATAAGGTAATGTCTCCAAACGTACCTCAATATTACTTGTCTCCTGCTAGTTATACTACAGCACTTACTTAAAAAAAAAAAAGTTAAATTAAAAAATATTTTCGTTGCATCTCTTTTCGGTGTTATAATTTGTAGACGGCCCTAAGCACTCGTCTTACAGCAGCAAAAACAACAGCAGAGAGCAGAAGCCAGCAGGCATGTGTTATTTACATACACTTCTGGTGTACTCGTTTTATGAGTGCATAACCTATTTGTACTAGAGTAGAAGTTTGGTATCATTTCGGGCATTATTAGTGGGGTCATTTACGAAATACAAACGTGGGTCCATTAACCCCTGCGCTAAGCTATTCAGCTGATAACGCTACTCTACACTAACTCTCCCAATGTTAGACCCAGGTGAAAAAAGCTTCTGGGGGAGTGTTCGGTTCGAGGTCATGGTGCGAAGGACCCTAGGGTGAAATTACTCCGAACCATCACTTTAAAGTTGCCCTGGCGGAGCCGGCTTTTTAGTGCGTTGAAAGCCATCCACTTCTTGTGCAAGGTTGGAGATAGATCAGGGAATATCATTATTTTGGAATTACCGTGCATGAGATCCCCTTTCTGCCGCGCAGCGCTCAGTATTTGGACGGTATCCTTGTAGCAGAGAAGTTTAATAACAAAGACTTGCGGTGATCCACTCTCCTGTGGTCTCCTCCGGATCATGCGGTGCTCTCTTTCTATCTCCGGCGTGTCGGGGAGACCCAATATCGATGGTAGCCATTTTTCTAGGAAGGCAACGGCGTTATTAGCTTCAATTCCCTCTGGGAACCCTGCGATCCTCAAATTCTTCCTTCTCTGATGATTCTCCTGGACGTTGAGTTGTGCCCTAAGTTCAGCTTCATCCCGTGAGTGTTTCTCGGCCAGCTCGTCGTAGTCTTGTTGCAGGCTGGTGACTGACTGCTCGAGCTCGGTGCTTTTTTGCTCCAGTTGGGCTGTCCTCTCTGTGTTAGCTTGCAGCCCTCCCTCCAGCTTCTCAATAGATGCATCCATTTGGTTAAGATGGGCAGCAAATGTGTTCTGAATCACATTCGTCATTTTTTCCATCTCCCTCAGAAACCAGGGTGAAGGCTGCGGGTCCATGAAGCTGTCGATGTTAGCTTGCGACGACTTAGTGCTAGCCATGTTAGCGCCAGTCGTAGCGGCCTCCCTCTGTCCATTATTTTTCTTGTCGTCTGGTTTTTTAGGAGGCATTTGGCACTTAGGTTTATGTCAACGTCTTGGGTGTTCGTCAATATGTAAAGAGTATAAAAATTGGCTGTAAAGCACTAAAGGTTACGCAATAATCATGAAATATCAGGAGAGATCCAGAGCGTGCTGCCGTTCACTCTGCCGCCATAACCGGAAGTCAAGTTGTTTTTTTATCTCAGCATATTCGCGTCTTCTCTTCTGCAGAGCTGGTGTGTAATCATGATCCATGTAGATCTTTTTCCCATTATACTGCAAATTTTTTGTGTGCCACGCCTTCGTCAGTACCTGCTGCTTGTGATGGTGGTTGGCGAATCTCACTATAAGCGACATCCTCAGTAGGTTTCTGTTGGAGAGACCTATGAGCTCTTTCAATCTGGAAGGCAAAGTCCGGGAGTAAATCCAGTAACTCCCTCAGGAAAGATTCAGTCCAGCGAAACCATGTCTCCCGTTTACGAATCTTCTACAACCCCACAGATTCGAAGGTTGTTCCTCCTTGTAAAGTTTTCCAGCTCTTCACATCTTTCCTCGAGTTGCCTCTCTCAGCGCAAGTTAGAGTTTTGATTCTCTGCCCGAGCCCGAGCCCGACCCGAGCCTGGCCCGACTTCGGGCCGGGCCGTTATTTTCCGCCACTATCCTCGGGCCGGGCCGGGCCGGACCCTTGATCAAGCATTTGTGTTTTTTTTAATCATTACTTTAGCCTAATTGGGTGGGGAGAAAGCTATGCCATAATCAGAACTATTATCTATTTAGGCCAAAGTAACAAATGTGTCCAAAAAGTTACACAAGTTGGACTACATTTACAAAATGCAACGTGTCATGCGCGGAGTCTCCTCCTCTCGCACACATCACACCGGGGCTGCGGGCTGTATTGTGGAGCTTAAGTGCAACATGGAGCTTGAGGATGTAAAGAAAAAAAGAAAAACGGGAGAATTACCTTTGAGCAAGTTTGGAGGAAAGTCGGAGGTATGGAGCCATTTTAAACAAGTCGTGGGCAGTGACAACATATTTTCTTCATTCAGATCCATTTGCGATCCGTTCCATTCTGAATAAACAAACAGCGCAGTTTACATGCTTCGCTCCCGTTGCATTATTCATTAAGATCATTTTAAACAGATTTCTGCAGTTCAAACAACTCTGAATTGTAGTTGAGAACGTCAGTTATAACGGCCCACGGATTAAAAAAAGTGTCGGGTTGAAATCGGGCTCGGGCTCATAATTCCAGTTAATGTGACGGGCTGGGCTCGGACACAACGTGCACGGGCTCGGCCAGGGTCGGGCTTGATTTTTTGGGCCCGAACGAAGCTCTAGCGCAAGTACCCTAGCAGGCGTGTAGAGCGTGCAGATCCTTCCTCAACCTGATTAATCCGGTCTTCTGCATGGGTTAAACATTCTCCCATTTTCTCGACTGATTGCTCAAGGGAAGTTATTGCTGCAGTCGTCATTTTGTCATTGCTCTCCCGCCTGAATGATTTTAACTCGGATAGTATTGTTATGCTAACGTTATAATGCTCACTATCTGCCTGGCTAGGGCTAGCTGGGTTAGCATTAGCTTCTTTGGGGAGGAAGAAGTTTGACTTTGCGCTGTTCTTCACCTCAGTAGACCTCGTTTTCTCTCTCGCATTTCTGCCCTGGTGACTGATTTTTACTTCTCACGTATTATCACGCCACTTTCAAGTAGTTAAGTTGGGGGAGGATATGAAAGAAGGTTTAGGAAGGTCTCAGCTTCGCTAACAAGCAGCTGCCCAGACAGTCATCGAAACCGGAAGCCCTCTCCCTTTCTTTTTAATATTTATATGGATGATCTATCAAAGCTGCTAAACAACTGTGGAACATGTTGTATGGTTGGGGACACCATTATCAACCACCTGATGTACGCAGATGATCTGGTGATTCTTTGTCCATATAGTGCTGGCCTTCAACAGCTACTAAGGGTCTGGCTCAGACTTTGACATTAAGTACAATTCTAAGAAGAGTAATATAATGATTGCTAGAAGCAGGGAGGACAATAAACTTTCATTTCCTGCTTTCTCTCTGTCTGGTACTGTCCTTAAAGTGTGTGATGACGTCAAATACTTAGGACACTATATAACTGATGACCTGTCTGATGATAGGGACATTCATAGACAGTACTGTATGATGTATGCACAACCTAATATGCTGAATCACAAACTTAGTATGTGTTCACTGTCTGTGAAGAGCACACTTTTTAAAGTTTTTTGTACTCCAATGTATACTGCCCACTTGTGGCGGCGCTATAAAAAAAGCAGTATGCAAAAACTCAGTGTGGCATATAATGATGGCATGAGGCTGCTGCTTAAAATGCCACGATGGAGCAGTGCAAGCCAAATGTTTGTAAGTGTTAATGTATCCACCTGTCCTGCTGTACTCAGGAATCTCATGTACAGATGTATGTGTAGACTGTGTAAACTGAGTCATTCAACAGCATAATTGCAACAGTAGTGAACCCTGCAATGAGTGCAGTTAGGTTCACTTTGAGATTCAGAATCAGAATCAGAAAGGGTTTTATTGCCAAGTACATTTTTTGACACATACAAGGAATTTGTTTTGGTGTTGTTGGTGCACATCACACATTCTCTAAATGTAATATTAAACAATATAAGTATAGGTATAAACAATATAAGTATATGTACACAGTATGTATTAAATTAAAAATAAAGATAGAAATAAAATTACAGCATTACAGCAGAGAGAACAGTGGCATGAAGAGCCAGGTGGAGAGTCAGGGTGGTTTCCGGGCCTTGTTAATAAGGCTAGTGGCGGAGGGGAAAAAGCTGTTCATGTGGCGTGAGGTTTTGGACCTGATGGACCTCAGCCTCCTGCCAGAGGGGAGTGGCTCAAAGAGTTTGTGTCCGGGGTGGGAGGGGTCAGCCACAATCTTTCCAGCCCGCTTCAGAGTCCTGGTGGCGTAAAGGTCCTGGAGCGGTGGGAGATTGCAGCCAATCACCTTCTCAGCTGACCGAATGACACGCTGCAGTCTGCCCTTGTCCTTGGCAGTGGCAGCAGCGTACCAGATGGTGATGGAGGATGTGAGGATGGACTCAATGATGGCTGTGTAGAAGTGCACCATCATTGTCTTTGGCAGGTTGAATTTCTTCAGCTGCGCGCAGAGCACATCCTCTGTTGTGCTTTCTTGGACGAGGGAGCTGATGTTCAGCTCCCACTTAAGGTCCTGGGAGATTGTAGTTCCCAGGAAGCGGAAAGACTCCACAGTGTCAATTGTGGAGCCACAGAGGGTGATGGGAGCTGGTGGGGCTGGGTTCTTCCAGAAGTCCACAACCATCTCCACTGTCTTTAGAGCGTTGAGATCTAAATTGTTTTGGTTGCACCACTTCACCAGGTGGTCAGCCTCCGACCTGTAAGCGGACTCGTCTCCATCAGAGATGAGACCGATGAGGGGAGGTGTCGTCCGCGAACTTCAGAAGCTTGACGGACTGATGACTGGAGGTGCATTTGTTGGTGTAGAGGGAAAAGAGCAGAGGGCGAAGAACACAGCCCTGAGGGGATCCAGTGCTGATGGTCTGTGAGTTGGAGACGTGTTTCCCCAGCTTGACATGCTGCTTCCTGTCAGACAGAAAGTCAGTGATCCACCTGCAGGTGGAGTCAGGCACACCAAGCTGGGAGAGCTTCTCCTGGAGCAGAGCCGGGATGATGGTGTTGAAGGCAGAGCTGAAGTTCAAAAACAGGATCCTGGCTTGGTCCCTGCAGAGTCCAGGTGCTGGAGGATGTAGTGGAGGGCCAGGTTGACTGCATCATCTACAGACCTATTGGCTCTGTAGGCAAACTGCAGGGGGTCCAGGAGGGTGTCGGTGATGGCTTTGAGGTGTGAAAGCACAAGGCGCTCAAAGGACTTCATAACCACAGAGGTCAGGGCGACGGGTCTGAAGTCATTAAGTCCTGTGGTCCTTGGCTTCTTGGGGACAGGGATGATGGTTGAGGTCTTGAAGCAGGCTGGCACGTGACATGTCTCCAGTGAGGTGTTGAAAATGTCTGTGAACACTGGAGACAGCTGGTCAGCGCAGTGCTTCAAGCTTGATGGGGAGACAGCATCTGGTCCAGCAGCTTTCCTGGGATTCTGTCTCCTAAAGAGTCTGTTGACGTCCCTCTCGTGGATGGAGAGAGTTGTCACTGAGGTGGGTAGGGGGGTGGAGGTGGAGACCTTTAAGGAGGGCATTGGTGGGGGGGCCCAGGGCCCTGCTGAGGTGGGGGAGGTGGAGGTGATGCACAGTGGCTGTAGCTGTAGGGAGGTGTCGTGGGGGATGGTGTCAGGACTGACCTTTTGTCTTTCAAATCGACAGTAGAACTCGTTTGTGGGACCATTGGTGTTTTAGTCTATATGCTAATATCTGAACACTCTTTTGTGTATTGTGGAACTCTGACTGTTGTAGTAATTTCTTATTGTATGTGTTTTATCTTGTATTTGTCTGCCTGTTGCTATGTTTTGTATTGTGCTATGGACCGTTTTTTTGTGTGTGTCCTGAATATGATGATATGGAGAATGCACAATCCTACTAGCAAGGACTACACCTTCTTTTCCACACGTCACCTCACCCACTCCCGCATTGATTATTTTTTGTGCTTAAGGCAATGTTCCACACAATAGCAATAGAACCAGCAATCCTGTCTGACCACAATGTGCTGATAACCACATTCCGTTGTGGTATGTTAGGAGAAAGATCTAGAAGGTGGCAATTCAATAATTCCCTTCTCCAAAACACAGCTTTTAATACAGAATTTGGAGCCAAACTAGCGGAGTTCATATCAATCAATACTGGCTCAGTTTCGGACCCGGCGTACATCTGGCAAGCCAATAAAGGATTTATTAGAGATTTCACATCTTCCTTTGCAGCAAATTTGAAGAAAAAGAGAGAGGCAAGGATTGCGGAGTTGGAAGAATGTTGTAAATCATTAGAGCTGAAGTCTCTTTCCCGAAATTCAGCCTCGGTGCAGAATTGCAGCCACTAGACACACACATAATGAGCTTTCCTTAGGATGTGCCATTTCTGTGTCTGTAGCTATTGAGGAGGAGAGGGGTGGGGCAAGGTGGAGGGTGGGGGTATGGCCTTGACCAACTACCACTTTGCTCGTTTGAAAGCCATGATGTCTCTCTCTCATGGGTGGGCCAAATTCTCTGGGCGGGCAAAGCAAAGAAAGGGGAGGTAACCTTGCTCCTTATGACCTCATAAGGTGCAAGATTCCAGATCGGCCCATCTGAGCTTTCATTTTCTCAAAGGCAGAGCAGTATACCCAGGGCTCGGTTTACACCTATCACCATTTCTAGCCACTGGGGGACCATAGGCAGGCTGGGGGAATGCATATTAATGTTAAAAAACCTCATAAAGTGAAAGTTTAAAGGGGTGATAGAATGATTATATAGGGTATTTCACACTGTTCCTTATGGTCTCCTAATGGGGCATGTGACATTGGTTGAAGATGGCCTGGATGATATTGTATTGGCCCTTATGCATCCCTGTGTTTTGGCCCTATTTGTAACAAGAGCTTTTCTTCCAAATATGGTATGGTCATGAATATGATGATGAGTTGCGCGCTGATTGGTTGAGCGACTTGCCATACGCAAACATTAGAGACGCGCGCTGATTGGTTGAGCGAATCCCCAATACACATACATTAGAGAAGCGACAGAATCTCATATTCCAGACACTGCAATGTTTCATTACCAAATTCACTTCTGAGACTTTTTTAAGCGAGAAATCAACTATATAAAGCTGAAATATGGGCCGTTTTACAAAAATTGATGGCTAATTGCAAATTTGGTAAGACGTGTCGGACTTTAGGAGCTCCACACAGTCTGAGCGCAAGCGGCAGCATGCTGGGCTCCATACCCAGCGCAAAGTCACCCTTTGTGGATACTGCACTCTACGGGGCTCCGCAGCCAGCTGCCGGCATAACTATAATATATTTACGGTTTGAATTTCGTCCCGCCACTTATATAACATCATTCCCCAATGTCTTATAAAGCTAACCGTTGTGTCCGATTTGATTTTAAGGCATTTTTATGAACGCCGGGTCTTCTTTGTAGGACGCGCAGCTGCTTGCTATATGTCCCATTCATTACAATGGGGAAATACCGCAGCTAGCTGCTAGCTACATTGTCGCCAAACTAAATTATATTTACAGTTTGAATTTCGTCACGCCACTTATATAACATCATTCCCCAATGTCTTATAAAGCTAACCGTTGTGTCCGATTTGATTTTAAGGCATTTTTATGAATGCGCGGCGTCTTTGTAGGAAGAGCAGCTGCTTGCTATATGTCCCATTCATTACAATGGGGAAATACCGCAGCTAGCTAGCTACACTTTCGCCATAACTAAATTATATTTACAGTTTGAATTTCGTATCCACTTATATAACATCATTCCCCCAATGTCTTATAAAGCTAACCGTGTGTCCGATTTGATTTTAAGGCATTTTATGACGCATAAGCGTCTTTGTAGGATGAGCAGCTGCTTGCTATATGTCCCATTCATTAAACGATGGGGAAAATATCACAGCTTGCTCACTTGCTCTGCAAAAACCAAGTATATTTACAGTTTAAATTTCGATCACGGCATGACTATTACAGATTCCTCAAGGTCTTACAAAGCTTAGCTAACACTTGTCTGATTTCGGATTTCAATTGAATGTATTTTTGTGAATGTCAGAGTTAGGAGGAGGCTAGCTAGCTCTCATTGATGGACTCCATCTCACCGCGGCTCTATCAATGAGACTCGCGGACAAGAGGCGTTTATTTCCCCGATTGTTTGTTTAAATAACTCAACACACATACCCATTATAAGATTAACTGGAACCTGCGGGCTGCGGTAAAAGATTGTGGGCGTAACAAGCTCGCTGACACTGCGGTCAGGGCGGCGATGTAGCAACCCAGGCAGCACCCGGTGCTAAACTCCGACACACAGTCAGAGAAAATTTGCAATTAGCCATCCATTTTCGTAAAGCGGCCCATATTTGAGCTTTATATGGTAGATTTCTCGCATAAAAAAGTTTCAGAAGTGAATTTTGTAATGGAATAGCAGAGATCTGCGTGACCTAGCTAGATTCAGAAAACTACCTGATCTCAGGTCAGTTGTGTAGCCTATGTAAATGTTGGGGCGTGACCGTTCTCTTAATACACCCATGGCTGTGACAAAGGTTCCGGATTTTGAGATGCTTACGCAAGCATCTAGCTTTGTTGAGATTCGCCCGTTTTCAGCGGCAGTTTCAAAATATGAGATTTTCATAGTAAAGGGGTGTCAATGGGATTTTGAGCTTCTATGTATGTCCTATTTACCCACCGAACTGTCATTATTCAACTATGAGAGGGTAAAATCGGTTTTGCATTCTATCACCCCTTTAATGCCATGGGACCTTTAAACCTGCCTTTTCTTGACCCAGAGGAGGCAGAAGAACCAGGTCAACCTATTATGTTAGAGGAACTCTATTTGCGATCTCTCTTGAACCATTAGCCCAGGCCGTAAGGCAAAATAAAACATGTAATGTCCAGATTAAATCCAATAACAACTCAATATCGTTATTTGCAGATGATATTTTACTGTACATATCTGACCTTGAGGACTCTGTTCCAAAAATCTTTAACGAATTTGGCTTAACCTCCGGCTATATAATCAATTGGAATAAATCTAATCTGCTCCTGTTGAACAACAAACAGGTGACATCAGCTATAAGTGATACAATACCAACCCAAAGCAAAATTACATATTTCGGCATCAACATCCATGCATCGCTACAGCGAGTTGTCCAGGACAACTATGAAACTATACTAAGTAGTGTTCAAAGAGATCTGGCCAATTGGTGTGCGCTGCCGGCATCGCTACGGTACAGGATTGCTGTTGTTAAAATGAACATAGTTCCTCGTGTGAATTTCTTAAGTACAATGATCCCCTTACCCCCACCATTACATTTCTGTAAGAAACTTGATGCCGGCATATATTTGGAATAGTAAACAACCTAGGCTAAACTACTCTACCTTGCAACGTACCATGGTTACGGGAGGCCTGGCCCTCCCCAACCTTAAAGTGTACCATAGAGCCTTTCAGCTACAGGCCCTCAGAGTGTGGATAGACCCCTCATCTACAGTCCCATGGAGAGAAATAGAGCAAAACCTCACTGGAAGTCTAAGACTGCAAGACCTCGCCTTTGCAGGTGTGTGTCCAAAAAAGTGTATGCTAGCCTATGGCCCTATTATCACCAACATGTGTTGGTAGATAGCATCTCCAGATGGACCTGACCAAAAGTTACTCAAGGAATTTTGCTACGTTAAAGTATGCGCATTTGACGACCAAAACATTTTCATAGCTAGCTACCACACATGTATCACATCATATCTCGGCCAAATTAAATGTTATCAGCAATCAACTTGAGATCATTGTTCAACATCCCACTACGATGCTCTGTACCAAATTTGGCGAAGATCAGCCATAAGGGGGCACTATAAGCAACGTTTATTTGTTTTGGTCAATAACTCAATGCATTTTAATGGAAGATTTGCAATTGCAATATCTCTGCCACTGTAAATGCAATCAACACGAAACCTGTGATGCTAGTTCGGCATGCCGCCCAGAGGCTCTCTACCAAATTTGGTGAAGATCGGCCATTAGGGGCCGCTATAATCAACGTTGACGAGTTTTAGCCCTTTTACATTCCCACATATAATCAACGTTGACGAGTTTTGGCCCTTTTACATTCCCACATATTTGCAGTGGGAATGTATCACAGACCTTGCAGCTCACACTATTTACATGATGTTTACCTCCTACCGCCTCTCCGTGAACCATCACCTATCGTGATGGAGAGGTTTGTGTGTCTCTGTGAACCTGAGGGCTGTGTTGTCTGGAGCTTTGTGCTCCTGGTAGGGTCTCCCAAGGCAAAGTGGTCTCAGGTGAGGGGCCAGACAAAGAATGGTTCAAAATCCCAATGGAAAAACAAGGTAGAAATGGAGTGACCCTGCCCGGAGGAAGCCCGGGGCCCCCGTCTGGAGCCAGGCCCAGACGGCGGGCTCGTCGGCGAGCGCCTGGTGGCTGGGTTTGCCACGGAGCCCGGCCGGGCACAGCCCGAACAAGCTACGTGGCTCCCATCTCTCCAGCCCATGGGCCCACCACCTGTGGGAGGAACCACTGGGGTCGGGTGCGCTGCCACATGGGTGGCAGTGAAGGTCAGGGGCCTCGACGGACCAGACCCGGGCAGCAGACGCTGGCTCTGGGGACGTGGAACGTCACCTCTCTGTGGGGGAAGGAGCCGGAACTGGTGCGGGAGGTGGAGCGCTACCGGTTAGATCTGGTGGGGCTTACCTCTACGCACAGTCTCGGTTCTGGAACAGTACTCCTGGATAGGGGTTGGACTCTTTTCTTCTCTGGAGTTGCTCAGGGTGTGCGGCGCCGGGCGGGTGTGGGGATACTAACAAGCCCCCGGCTGAGCGCCGCTACATTGGAGTTTACCCCGGTGGACGAGAGGGTCGCCTCCCTACGCCTGCGGGTTGTGGGGGGGAAAACTCTGACTGTTGTTTGTGCATATGCACCAAACAGGAGTTAGGAGTATTCGGCCTTCTTGGAGACCTTGAGTGGAGTCCTGCATGGGGCGCCAGTGGGGGACTCCATTGTTCTGCTGGGGGACTTCAACGCACACGTGGGCAATGATGGAGACACCTGGAGAGGCGTGATTGGGAGGAACGGCCTCCATGATCTAAACCAGAGTGGTTGTTTGTTGTTGGACTTCTGTGCTAGTCATGGATTGTCTATAACGAACACCATGTTTGAACATAGGGATGCTCATAAGTGTACCTGGTACCAGAGCACCCTAGGCCGAAGGTCAATGATCGATTTTATAATCGTTTCATCTGATCTGAGGCCGTATGTTTGGACACTCGGGTGAAGAGAGGGGCAGAGCTGTCAACTGATCACCATCTGGTGGTGAGTTGGGTCAGGGGTGGGGAAGACTCTGGACAGACCTGGTAAGCCCAAACGTGTAGTGCGGGTAAATTGGGAACGTCTGGAGGAGGCCCCTGTCCAACGGACTTTCAACTCGCACCTCCGGCGGAGCTTTTCGTGCATCCCTGTGGAGGCTGGGGGCATTGAACCCGAGTGGACAATGTTCAAAGTTTCCATTGCTGAAGCTGCGGCGAGGAGCTGTGGTCTTAGGGTCTTAGGTGCCTCAAGGGGCGGTAACCCACGAACACCGTGGTGGACACCGGTGGTCAGGGAAGCCGTCCGACTGAAGAAGGAGTCTTTCCGGGATATGTTATCGCCAGAGGACTCCGGAGGCAGTTGCAGGGTACCGAAGGCCCGAAGGGCTGCAGCCTCTGCCGTGAAAGAGGCAAAGCAGCGGGTGTGGGAGAAGTTTGGAGAAGACATGGAGAAGGACTTTCGGTCGGCACCAAAGTGCTTCTGGAAAACTGTTCGCCACCTCAGGAGGGGGAAGCGGGGAACCATCCAAGCTGTGTACAGTAAGGATGGGACACTGTTGACCTCAACTGAGGAGGTACTAGGGCGGTGGAAGGAGCATTTTGAGGAACTCCTGAATCCAACTAATACGCCCTCTATGTTAGAGGCAGAGCTGGAGGATGACGGGGGATTGTCGTCGATTTCCCGGGCGGAAGTCACTGATGTAGGCAAACAACTCCACAGTGGCAAAGCCCTGGGGATTGATGAGATCCGTCCAGAAATGCTCAAGGCTCTGGGTGTGGAGGGGCTGTCCTGGTTGACACGTCTCTTCAACATTGCGTGGAAGTCTGGAACAGTGCCAAAGGAGTGGCAGACTGGGGTGGTGGTTCCCCTTTTTAAAAAGGGGGACCAGAGGGTGTGTGCCAATTACAGGGGTATCACACTTCTCAGCCTCCCTGGTAAAGTCTACTCCAAGGTGCTGGAAAGGAGGGTTCGGCCGATAGTCGAACCTCAGGTTGAGGAGGAACAATGCGGATTCCGTCCTGGTCGTGGAACAACGGACCAGCTCTTCACTCGCAAGGATCCTGGAGGGGGCCTGGGAGTTGCTCCAACCGGTCTACATGTGTTTTGTGGATTTGGAGAAGGCTTATGACCGGGTCCCCCGGGAGATACTGTGGGAGGTGCTGCCGGAGTATGGGGTGAGGGGGTCTCTACTCAGGGCCATCCAATCTCTGTACGACCAAAGTGAGAGCTGTGTCCGGGTTCTCGGCAGTAAGTCGGACTCGTTTCAGGTGAGGGTTGGCCTCCGCGCCACGCCGCCTTGTCACCAATCCTGTTTGTAATATTTATGGACAGGATATCGAGGCGTAGTCGGGGTGGGGAGGGGTCTCAGTTCGGTGGGCTGGGGATCTCATCGCTGCTTTTTGCAGATGATGTGGTCCTGATGGCATCATTGGCCCGCGACCTTCAGCACTCACTGGATCGGGTTCGCCGAAAGTGTGAAGCGTTTGAGATGAGGATCAGCACCTCTAAATCGGAGGCCATGGTTCTCAGCAGGAAACCGATGGAATGCCTTCTCCAGGTAGGGAATGAGTCCTTACCCCAAGTGAAGGAGTTCAAGTACCTTGGGGTTTTGTTCGCGTGAGGGGACAATGGAGCCGGGAGATTGGTCGGAGAATCGGTGAGCGGGTGCGGTATTACATTCCATCTATCACCGTTGTGAGCGAAAAGAGAGCTGAGCCAGAAGGCAAAGCTCTCGATCTACCGGTCATTTTCGTTCCTACCCTCACCTATGGTCATGAAGGCTGGGTCATGACCGAAAGAACGAATCCAGGGTACAAGCGGCCGAAATGGGTTTCCTCAGGAGGGTGGCTGGCGTCTCCCTTAGAGATAGGGTGAGAAGCTCAGTCATCCGTGAGGAGCTCAGGTAGAGAGCCTGGTCCTTTGGCGTTGAAAGAAGCCAGTTGAGGTGGTTCGGGCATCTGGTAAGGATGCCCCCTGGCGCCTCCCTAGGGAGGTGTTCCAGGCACGTCCAGCTGGGAGGAGGCCTCGGGGAAGACCCAGGACTAGGTGGAGGGATTATATCTCCAACCTGGCCTGGGGACGCCTCGGGATCCCCCAGTCGGAGCTGGTTAATGTTGCTCGGGAAAGGGAAGTTTGGGGTCCCCTGCTGGAGCTGCTCCCCCCGCGACCCGACACCGGATAAGCGGAGCCAGTTAATCTTTCCATTTCCAATCCTATCTGTATTTGTGAGAAGTGGCGCTGTCCTGAGTTGAAAGCCTACTTTATGGCTAAATTATCAAGTTAAAGGCATGTATATTCGCATCGGACGCTGTCCATTTCCTAAGGTTCTGAAATGCAAACAATTTTTGACTACTTTATTTATTTTTTTTAAAGGGCTTGCGCCTGTGAGCACCCACGGACGAAAAAATAAATCTGCGCCTATGACACCATTTACAACAACCTGACCACCTCCCCTGCTCTTTCAAACACCACACCTGCCTCCCCCCCTCCACCCTCTCAGTCACTCTCTCATTTCTCTCTGCTGTCCCCTGTGGTCAGGGGGGTTAAGATGTTTGTTTATAGTAGAGAATTGTTAAAGGTAGTCTGTATATGCATGGAGATGAACTGTTAACCGCTACATTTGCAATGACAGAGTAACGCAGACCTTGTGCATCAAACCTCTCGATATTCACCAATGTTTGCCCCCCCCCCCACGTAATGCTTCAGGTCCCGCATTGGCGCAGCTCCCCGGGGCGTCGGGGGCGACTGGCATGGGAGGCTTGGGCCTTGTCATAACTGCTTGCAGTTCTAGTTAACTTTGTTTTCCTTAAGTTTAAATGGTTCAATAAGATCTAAATCACAAAATATGCAAAAGAATAAATCACTTCATTAAAAGGACCAATAAGTGACTTCTTGATGTCAGAGTGCTTGCTCGACATTTGCTCGGACCAGGTAGACCCCATGTTACGAGACCCTAATATCCTTATAGCCAATACGCAGAGGAGTCAGTAGACACCAAAACTGACCCTGAAATTGTAACCCTTTGATGGCTGTAGCTGTGTCAAAGCAACAACAGGGCCTCCTATTGTCATGATTGTGAGTTTCTGTTATGTTCTGTTTCCTGTTTTATTTTGAAATCTGTTTTCTCCCTTGTCTAGATTTACTTCCTGTCTTTAGTTTCCCGCCCTTGTGATTGTCTTATGTGTTTCACCTGTTTGCCCACCCTAGTATCACCTGTCCCTTGTTATTCCTCGTTACCTGGTTTATTTAGTCTCTGTTCTGTCTTTGTCTCTTGTCGGTTCATGTTATGTTCATGTATTTTGTTGTTGTGTATTCAGTTGGTGTGTTTGTGCATGGCGTCTACCTTTTGTCTCTGTGTTCCAGTTTTGAGATCCTGTTCTGTTGTTCTGGAATTAGTTTTTGCCTGTTACTTTCAGGGGCCTGTTGCACAAAACCAGGATAAGGGATTAAGCCGGGATATTCAAGTTATCCTGGATGAATTTAGCTTTGATATGGTTAAAATGGATCCTGGAGTCTTATGTGTTAAATCAGCTGCCACGCTGATCCGAAATAAACGTGTTTAACAGTTATTCCGTTGTCTTCTGAATGTGTTCTGCTTTATTTTTATTGACATGTATTACTTGTCACTATTGCTGTCACAAGTTTGACTAAAATTCTAGTATTGCAGTTGTTGAGATGGTAATGGAAAAAAGTGGGACGATACAGAGGAAATGGGCTTTTCCTCCGCTGCTGTCTCCGTGAAATGTGCCCCCGCCCGTGCAACGCGGGGAGGCGGGGGGAGGCAGGGGGATCCTCCCACACCCTGCAGCGGACTCTAAAAGGGGACTTTTAGCATCAATAACGAGGACAATGGCACCTGATCAAACGTCCTTTTTTTACCAAATGGGAGTGAGAATGTGTTGGAATGCCACAAAGCTTCTTAATCATTTTATTTTGGGGCTGTCACTTGTCATCTTGGGAGTGAGAAAAAAAAACATGAATAATAACAGGCTACATTGTTTTACAGATATGCTTACAGTGTGTATTGAAGTCAC
The DNA here is from genome assembly GCF_010015445.1 of Perca fluviatilis. Taxonomy (NCBI): domain Eukaryota; kingdom Metazoa; phylum Chordata; class Actinopteri; order Perciformes; family Percidae; genus Perca; species Perca fluviatilis. The sequence goes on from NC_053125.1 coordinate 339,185, forward strand.
TTCTTTTTCTAGTTTTTGTCCAGTCATGCTTGTTCTGTATGAACATTATTTGTAGAAAGATATTTAGAATTAGACATAGCTTATGGAGATTTTGTGCATATGGTTGTAAAACATATTCTCGCATTATGAATAAGCTTTGAAATTAAGCCTAGTCCTTATAAATTTCCCAGGAACAAGAATTATTATTTGCACTGGCACAGGAGATAGAGGCTTTCCTACAATTACCCCGTCAGTAGGTGACTTATATTCAACAGTCATTCTTACTTCTCCGAAATCAATACAAGTAATATTAATACTATTTATGTAAAATGCCCTTGTCGCATTTGTTCTTAAAGGAAGTTTGTCATTGAGTGGAGTGATGTCCTCCTTATGTCCAACACCCCCCTTCTTTAAACCTCATCTGTTTAACATTACTGTATAAACTAGACAGATGCTTAGCAATAACATGACACTCAGCAATCTACTATCTTATAAAATAGACCCATGCATATTTTAGTCAATACCAATTTCCCAATCCATTCAAAGTTGGACCGATATTGCAATTATTCCACTCAAATAACCATTCCAACCCATCATTGTAAACATTGGGAAATGTGAAAATTATCTTAAACTCTTCAGATTTTACCTCTTTCAATCAATAAGCCAAAATTGTAATTCAATGAATTGCATAGCTCCACTCTGGAGTCAGTATAAGTTGTTTTACCTTCTAACAGTTACAGTAACACCACTTTTCAGCTTATGCACTGTAAAATATTACAGACCCATTTAGTTATGTCCACTTATTTCTTATTTTTAACTGAACGAGCTTATACAAGTTGTCGATTTTGAACTCAACTTTATGAGTTTTTGAAAGTTAAACTTGCATTTATTCGTTGGGTTGACTATTTAAAAAACTGTATGTGTTGATTCAACTTAGGTATGTAAGTTAAGTTATCAACCACCAACATTGCCGAGGACTGCAACTGGGCTGGCCAATTCCATGCAATGCAAAATAGAGGTTTTTGTTAAAATTGGCTGAAGAGTTTGCAGTTTGTTCGAAATACAAATGTAACTTTATGAATTACGTTTATTAAACGTGTGTTTAGAATGTAGTGTTTTGTTTCCTGGTAATTGTCATTGTTGTGCTGGTTTAAATTTCTAACCATGAGTTAAGTGACTGTTACGTTTGGTAAGAAGAGCTGGAGTATAACGGTGTTAGATGTTGAGCAGTAATTGGCTTTCTTCAGCCATTAATCTGCGGTGTGTCACTTCACTAGCGGCCATTTTATGTCAAGTGACACAAGATCAGCAGAGAGGCCGCTATTTTGCACAGGGCCCTGGGGTGGCCCCACTCACGGTATCTCCGCTATAAATGTGGTTATGTTGTTTTAACTTGAAAGTTTGAGTTGAAATAAAGAAGAAAGGTATGTCTGTTATACTAGGCAAGGAAGGTTTCTTGCATTATTAAAGAAAATAAATGATTTGTTTGAACTTAAAGTATGAAGTTAAACCAAGTAATACAATGTTAAATCAACTAAAAGAACAACTTTAACAAAACTAGAACACTGTAGTTACATCAACCTCATTAACTTTAATTTCTAAGTTAAAACAAAGGCAGTCTTTAAGTTGAGTGAACTTCGATTTTCAAGGCAGCAAGGGAACTTGCATTTCCAAGTTAAACTAACATGAAATTTGTTACAGTGTGCAGAATAGTGACCTTCACGTCAGATTTCTACACCTCTATGTATGTTACAAAAGATGCTAATATTGATACTCAATTGGTTGTGATGAACTGATTTCCATTTAACATATGTAGCACTAATCTTGGACGAAGCTGTCACCGGAAAATTCAATACACATTTGACAGAATGTAAATCACCAGGTACAGACAAAATGTCATTTTGCCCTACCAAGTTGCTTGATATCGAGACATCTCTTAACCCTTCATATAGGTGTGGTTACCTATGTGTTTACCTTGTTTTAAAATAATTACTTCTTTAGAGTATGTGTGTTTCCAAAATGTGTACTTGTCGGTGCAGTACCTCCTCAGCGTCGCTGGGTCAGAGCAAAATCCAGTCTCTCACTCCCCCCCTCCTTTTCTCATTTTGTCTGCAGGCGTTCATCTGTTCTCCCTTCAGACAGAGTCTATTGATACGGACGGAGACCTCAGAGTCATCTCCACCCTGGCCTCTTGCATTGTCACATTCTTGCTTTTCAGTCTCGGTACTGAACTGCAACTACAGTTCATCTGTTGAATGTTTCACCAAAGTACTTTTCGAACATGAGTGACATGTCAGTCACTGATCATACCTCGAAAACCATCTGGGTGTCCATTTCCACCATGGGCAGTTGAAAATCTGTGGCCTCTCCCTCTCAGCTCGTTCTGTGGCACCAGATGTGTTTCTGGTGCAGGTGTCTAATGGAGGGGGCCCATGTTGCCCACTGAATGGAATAGAATTCGTGATCCCGGTTCAGCTTTTTACTGGTCCTGCAGCTTAGGGAAGTGAGACGGCCTGCTCTGACACATCGAGGCCCTGAATAAACACAAAACACAACTCCTCCAGAAGCATTATTTGTACTTTACTCATTTTCATTTTAGTTTTCTTGATTCTCTTTCTACGATGTAACCTATGACACTGATTCAAAATGTTGCAACAAAAATATCACCTAAGTAAGAAAAGCATCATAAAAAATATGTACTTAAAGTATCAAAAGTAACAATGCAGAAAGCAACCAACTAAGTAATTAAGCAGCTAATCATTTCAACTGGACTTGTAAGCCTATATACTAACTAAAACCCAATTTTGATTATTTGTTTTACACAATCCTTAATTTGTCTTTAAGAATGATATGTCAGATCACAATAACCTCGGAAAGCATTTGACAAAACTCTAGTACTGTCTTTTTAGTTTTTGAAATCAAAATGAGTCATTCCTGAAAATTACATAATTTGTCTTTTTGTATCTAAGTTTTAGTACTTGTGGTATAGCAGTTTTACTATTCTTCATCTAAATGTTTACCCTACTTAGAATGTATCCCAAATACTTCAGTATGATCTCTGTACCAACAAAAGTAATTAATAGGAACCGCATTATCCTAACTCAAAAGTCAGCTACATTTAGCTCTCTCTAGTCGATAAAGCTGTTAAATTACGTAATTCTTCTTAAACTTAAATCTTATTTATACTCATTCTCAATGGTTTCACAGCAACATCACCATTCTTAGTTTTCATAAAAGTAACCAGGTCAATCTGCTGTTTCATCAGAATTGGATTAAGTCACTGTGTCTTCAGATCAGATTTATTCGTTCTGTTTCCCACCTTCACAAATGTCACCCATTACTTTGGCACAACGACATGACCATATGTGACAGTGGGGAACCATGGAAAAATTCAGAACCCTATATACAATGATCAAATTTAGAATCATTTTATTCAAAGTAAAATCATTTTAGATTTCTCACTACTCAAAACAAGTGGTCAAACTCCTTTAGGATGGCCAAGGTGATGTCCTGGAACCCAACATCGTAGTCCTCTCGTCTCTAATTGTCAATGGAGGTAGAGGCTGGAATTGTTTCTTCCAGGATGATCAGTCACTAGTATCATGGTTCCAGACACAATTCACACATGCCAGCTGTTAATCTCTTTTCCTTTTCTTCCCTTTTTATTTTATTTTTATTTTCTTCTCTCAGGCCTGAGCCTTGTTTATCCTACTTTTATCCTCAACTTTTCCCAATTTTTTCTTATGCTTGAATTCTTATACCATTTCTCTAAGTGTTTTATGACATTTCTTTGTCTTTTTTTTATCTGTCAACATAACTTTAATTTATACATTTAATAGATCTCAATCACATAGTTTCATAGTCGCCCAACCACCACTTTTACAAACTGAACACTTTATTTGAGCTGCGCTCAAGTCTAAGTCTTAAAATGAAGTCTTTCTCAGTGCAGGCTGCAGTGACATTACAACACACACAAAGTCGACATCATTCCAGCTTGAAACAGCTTTCAACACTAAATTATCTTAATTCATTAATTCATTCAGTTGCTAGAAGCATGCATTTCCGCCGTTTTCCTTTTTCCTTATATTACTTTTTCCTAGATTTTTGCTACCTTTGAGGTGTAGATTTCAATGAGAGGTTACTTCGGACATAAATTGGTCAACCTATGAATCGATTGGTAACTTACCATTGAATTTTATTCTACAAACTCTCAGCTTCCTGGAACGTCTCAGTTCCTGGTGCCGACCCAAAAATTCACCTAGTGGCTTTCCGGGATTTAGCGGCCCATTCTAAAAATCGCCTCCTTGAGGGCTTTAATTCCCCATTAACGGCGTCCTAATCCTTATTTCCTTATTCATTTTGTTTCATTTATTTACTCTTATTTCATTTATTTATTTATTTTTCATTTATTTGTAATGTTAACACTTGACAAGATAATTTACTATGATTTTGACCCATTTTTGAATTGCAGATACACAAAACATATAAAGCAAGCCAGGACCAAAACACGTAAAGCAAAACAAGACAAAAAGACATCAAATATGCAGCACTTGATTCGAAACTGGAGTGGATAATGGTCAGTTTTGAATTGTTTACCGGCTATGTCCTCAATCAAATTCAACTCCTAACTCCCTCTTTTACTCCTGTGTAACTAAGCTAAACATGCACCCGAACTCCCCCTGTCTTCGTCTCCAACTGTCTACAGGGCACTCCAAAATAATCTGGTTTGAACTAGTCAAATCTTCTCTTACGCCTTATCCGTCACAATCAGTCATCCCATTCATTTCGACTCTGTGCACTGAACCTCTTCCCAAACGAAGCACCAATCACACAGAGAAGTCCGCACCAAAATCACGCACTAATCAATGTCACCCACCCTAGGACATCGGTAATATTTGGGCCACAAACACACTAGGGCGTCTTTCATCCATATCTCAATCACAAGAAAACCACAGATACGTGTCTGTCCCTCGACGCGTCTCTATACGTTGGTCTTATCACTGTCAGCAAAAACCGACCCGAATCTTCAAATAACCTCACTCAGAATCTATCTAATCGTGTTGCGCAACACTTTGTCACAGGTTAGATTTGATTATGGCAACAGCTTCAACAATTCAAACACCATTTAAACATTTTGGAATTTCACTCATCCATTTTAGTATAACCCAATTAATAATTTCCCAGCCAAATCATGTCTCCCTCATTTCAATTCCCGCACCCGGTTCTTTAACAGATATGCAACAAAAGGGAGCAAATTTCATTCAACAGGAATAAATATTTACTCACCTTTCGCTGAATCTGCACATGTTCCGTGACGCCAAATGATATCGGGTGATGACTCAGAAATGATGTTGGGAGACCTCAAAGATGACGACCAGTCCAAAGAGTACAAATCAAATGCAGCTTTATTTACACAATGAACAAACTTTCATGACACTGGGACAACCGTGAGCATACAAACATGTCTGCTCAAGGGTGACCAACATGTACATAGAAATAGATCCCTTTTAAACTCTTTTTGTGCTCACACAGCATGAGATATCTATGTCAGTTGGAACAGTTTACTCTTAACCTGTACCTTTTATGGCACATGCTCCTAATAGATTCCCACATTCCTGGCATTCCTCTGTGTGAAAGTTGTACCCAAACTCATAATAGATTCTACACATTCTTGTGGGTGAAGGTTGTCCCCAGACTAACCTTCTTGTGTAGTACCCTACATACAAGATATAAAATACATTTGAAACATGTAGGCTGAAATATCCAACCTATCATACACATGGAGGTTTTTGAATGATGTGAAGGGCGTCAGAGAGTAAGTGCTTTTAGTTCTTATTCCCTTGTTGAAACAAGCATGACGTTAACACCATCTAAATCCCAACATGTGTTTCAAGAGATGGGCAGAACATCTCCTTAAAACCGGAAAGACAATAATTTAATAATTAATTAAATTAATAATTTAAATAATAAATTAAATTTTATCGGGAAACAAGTCGTCAGCCACCAGATGGCTGTAAAACGCAAGAAGCTCGAGAAGGTGGTCTCCAGGTACACCTTGAAGCGATGTCAGGCCCTGGGAAGGGAGCCCCTCCCAGAGATACTGGGTAAGTGTTAACCTTCCCTCTGCTAATTCTCAACACAGCCATGTGGTGGTCTCTGTCCATGGTGCTGAAACTTTGCTCTCTTTTTTTGTCCTTTTTTCAGCCGAACTTGAAGCGGACCCCCTTTCCCAGGCCCGCTACAAGTTTTACGGCTACATAGCCGGCTACATCGCCAGTATCTATGGCCACCGGCCGGGGGTGCCGGCCAACATGCGTGTGGGTGAGGTTATGGCCGCAAAAGACGGAAAGACGGGCGGAAGACGGCGGTTTTGTGATTTGTGTAAGTATGTCTGGACAGAATTATCAGCTGTATTCGCTGCATTTTATTTGAAAAATCATCTGACAAGAGTGTGGATATGTTTTCTGTGTTTTGCAGATCAACAAACACAAGACAAATAAGCATTTTGTTTCTCAACAAAGAGGAGTTCTCCTGGATGGAGAGGTGGCTCGCCATCCGGGAGGAGCACTCTCCTCCGAATGATTATGTTTTCTTCACAGCGGGCAAGGGGCCCGTGAAGAATATGGTTCGCTATATGCAGACGGTTTGGGCAGAAATGGGCCTGGAGAGGAGGCCCAATTTCACTGATCTTCGCACTGCGGTGTCTGCACATTCTGCGTTGCGTTGCTGGGTTTCATGGAAAGTCTGATCTACAAATCCATTTGACTTGCTCTGTTCGATCTCTTTCAGACTAAAACCGTCCATACAAAAGACGTATGAAAAGAAATGGCCACATTCATGTGCCACAACCTGTCCACAGCAGACAGGTTTTATGCACTTAACCTCAGTGTGGTCCAATGCTGCGCGATCAGGAGGCACTTCGAGGAGGTGGCATCAACACCGGAGGGAGCGACATCAAAAGCAAAAGCCTCCACCTCAGCTGCCACAGCCTCAGCCTCAGCCACCTCCTCCTCTTCCAAATGCCGCCGCCGGGACGACGGCTCAGATGAAACCTCCAGCTCGTGCTCCGACGAGTTGGAGTACGCGGAGTCCGGGTCCTCTGCGTTAGAGGAGGAAATGCGGGAGATCGTGGACAAGGCCGAATTCATGAGGAAAATTTAAAGTGTAAGTAAAAAAAAATAACTTAAACTTTAAAGGAAAATTGCTGTCGATTTCTACACATAGCTCTGTTGTTTGTAAATTTGGAGTGCTGTCAGTAGCGAGAAAAATGAAACCAATCGTTGCTGCCTACACCGTGTTCTCCTCCTGCTAGCTTTAGCACCCAGAAGGCTGAAACGGGGCAAGTTTTAAGGATGGCAAGACTTAGGGACCGTCTACAAACTACAACACTGAATAGAGATACAACAAAAATATTTATTAATTTCATGCCCAGACCCACACAGTTGTTCTCTGTCAGCAGGCCGATGAAGAAGAGGAGACCGAAGATGAGGAACAAAAGAAAAAGGCAAAGAAGCATCGGGGTGATAAGGAGAAGGACTCTAGCAGGAGCGTAGAGATTGTAAGTAAAACCTATGCTTTAAAACATATTCTGTGACACCAAACATAGGTGGACACACTCTAAGTTTGTATTGTGTCTGTGCTTCCTCAACAGACACCAAGCAAGAGGCTGTGCACCCCTGGCGTGACGTTCGATGTAGGGGTCAACCTGAGCACCATCCAAGGGCTGTCAAAAACAATATCAGACCGGACAAAGAGGGCGGTAGCCAGGTCTGCCGAGCGCAAAAAGAATGAGAAACAGAGAAAAGAGCTAATGAAAAAAAACTACTCTCTGCTCAACTAATGGGAAAAAAAGTCCTTAGACCTTGAAGGGGACGCACACACACACACACACACACACACACACACACACACACACACACACACACACACACACACACACACACACAGTACAAACAGTAGTTCATAGTTTTATGTTATTTTACCCTTGTGTTGTCTTCCCGTCGCCAATGCAACTTTTTTTTTGTACTCTTTTTTTGTCACTTTTTTAAAAACTTTTTGTCAGTTTTTCAACACTTTTGAAGCTTTATTAGACATTTTTTCAGAATTATTTTTCAACATTCTATTACCAATTTTTTTTTGTGGACTTTTATTTTATTTAGCGTTGAATATAACCACCTACGTTATTTTTTTGACAATTTGGTTAAAAGAAATCAAAATTTCTGTTATATAAAAATTATAAAAATGGGTAATATTTGACCCGAGGACAGCAGGAGGGTTAAAGTGTTTGATTGTTATTTTAATTGTTCTTACAATGTTATATAGGTTTTATGTATATATGTAAAATAGTTGGAAATAAATTTGATCTTGTTTAATTACAATAGTTTTCACCATTTGTTCACCCATAATGACCCATCAATTTATAGTTAGTTCAACAATAAAGGCTGCCCTTTAAGTCTGACTGGTAATGCACCCCCCTATTAAAAACAGGCCAAATGTCCAATTTTAAGTAAGGGAAGAACCGTATAAGGGAAGCCCAACCCAGGACATTTGGCCTGTTTTTAATAGGGTTTCTGTGTGTTCCCAATTGTCTTTCCCAAATGGCAAAAGTGTTTCCAAACTTTAAGTGCTAGCATGTCCAAACCAACACACTTTTACTCAATAAAGAGCTGGCAACAACATACTCAAAAACCAGGGCTCTAGCGGAAATTCCAAAAATTGCTATTTCCTATTTCAGGTTTGAAGCCAAAAACTACCAGGGGCACGAAACTTTGAGAAGAAAAGTGAAAAGTTGTTCGACCAGGGAAGGGGAGGCAAGCAGGTAGAGGTCAACTGCTTCTGCATTCCCCCTTCTCTGGTCAAAAAGTCCTGGAGATCAACAACCAGCCACAGAAGCAAGTGTTCCCAAATGGCAAAAAGTTTCCATATTGTCCTTCCCAAATGGAAAAAGTGTACCCGAATGTCCTACATTCCTCTTAGTTTCCCTAATTAATTAATTGATTCCCTAACTTTTTCTAATTAACTACAGTTTGTTAGTTTCCCTAAATAATGATGTAGTTTCTATAAATAAAGTGTTGAAAGCCCAAACCATGACATTTGGCCTGTTTTTAATATGGTTGTTGAGTGATCCCAATTTCTCTTCCCAAATTGCAAAAAGTGTTCCCAACTGTCCTTCCCAAATGGCAAAAAGTTTCCAAATTGTCCTTCCCAAATGGCAAAAGTAATCCCAAATGGACAAAGCGTTCCCAGTTGTCTTTCCCAAATGGAAGAATTGTTCATTGTGTGAGGACATTTGGGAACACTTTTGCCATTTGGGAGGGGACACTTGGGATCAGTCAAGTCCCCTATTGAAAACAGGCCAAACGTCCCATGTTTAGGTAAAGTAGGAGCAAGCCCAAACCAGGACATTTGGCCTGTTTTTAATAGGGGGTTGACTGTTCCCAAGTGCCCTTCCCAAATGGACGTTTTCCCAGTTGTCCTTCCCAAATGGAAGAATTGTTCCCAAGTGTCCAAAAATAAAAAGATCCAAAGGTCAGAGGACATTTGGGACCAATTTTGCCATCAGGAGAGGACACTTGGGAACAGTCCAGTCCCCTATTGACAACAGGCCAAGTGTCCCATGTCCCATATGGCCTAGCTTCGTCAGCAGCCATGCTAAGTGCTACCATGTCCAAAACAATACGGTTTTAGACATGTTCCCTAGTGATGGAAACACCTCCCGATTCTTCCCTGGTAGTCCAGGGGGCTAGTGTGCATGAAGTTGCCAGGAAAGGAGACCCCAGAGGCCGCCCGTCCCCCCTGTCGCTCCCAGATGGCAAGGTAATTTTGGGAACACTTTTGCAATTTGGGATATTTAGCCTCCATAGGGGGCTCTGCGGACATTTGGCATGCGTTTCAATAGAGCGATTGTCCTCCGGATTGTCCTTCCCAAATGTCAAAAGTGTTCCCATTTTGCTTTTTGCGCTTCCCAGAAGTGTTCCCATTTGGCCGAGGGACAATAGGGAACATTTCGGATACTTCGGATGAGCATATGTTCCCTTTTATCCAAAGTGTTCCCGATTGTCCTGTGGGGCCTAAAAATTCCGCCACCTGGTGGCCGAAAGCGGTATTTTATAAAATGGGACATTTGGGAATATTTTGAAAAAAAAGCGCTAGAGAGGGCGCGGTTCAGACCCCGAGGGCCCGAAGGCCCCAGGGCCGCGCTTGGCCCTGCGGCACTATGCGAATTTTAGGGGCTTCCCCCGCGGAGCGGCGGCTCCAGGACACTTGGGCTCCGAGAGTCCCCTTACTTTCGTCAGAAGTGTTCCCGTTTGTCCCGATAGTATTTAGGGGGAGCAGAATTTTTACTTCTACTACTTACATTTTCACGCAATTATCTGTACTTTCTACTCCTTACATTTAAAAAATAGCCTCGTTACTCCTATTTTAGCTTGTTTTCATTCCGGCTTGTCATCGTTAAAAAAAACGCACACAAAACAAAAAACCTATCCAGATAAATCGCGCCATCCGGAGAGAGTGAATTTGATTGTGGTTGGATGAGAAGTATAAACATATACCATTCTGACACCCTATTGGTTTGTACGCGATCCATCGCACCTGCACAGACCCGGTGCTAATAAGGCACAGGTGCCTTAACGATCGTTATCTACCGGACCGAATAGCAACGCGGATTTCAGTGCCTTATTAGGTGCCACTTAAATGACTGCGCTTCTTGAAGAAGTTAGAGGGAACTGAAACATCGCCACATTGGACGCTAGGTAACACTACACTCGACAGCAGGTAACGTTAGCCTACCGTTAGCTAGCAGCGGGAGTAAACACGGTAAACAGTTAAAATGCTGACAGCTAAACGGTGTAAAAGTGTAACACCAGACTGTAGCTGCTGTTGTCTGAAAAACTAAGATGTGTCACCTTTTTCAGCCCTTCTGAGTTGGCAGGTATGACTAAGAGACTAAAGCCTGGTTCACACGGGACGATTTTAAAATTGTCGGCCGATTTTCCAATCCTGAGAGACCCCACACACGGCGATAAAAAATCACGGGTCTAACAGTTTTGGTCATACAGTGAGTGGTGCGCAGCATACGGCAAAATCAACACATCACACACGAACCGATTTGACTCCCGAGCATTCCCAGGTCAGACAGGAAATCTCGCAAAATCCCTCGAGATCAAACGTGACTTCAGAGTAAAAAATCATTGCGGACTAAGAGGATGCAGTGGCGATAGTTTGTAGTGTGTTTTTAACTGAAAAAAAACATCAAAAGAAAAGGCGATGGTCAAAGAAGACAACGCGCGCATGGACTATACTTGCTACATCATGATATGGAGGTGATTTGTTTTTTCTCATAGAAATGTCGTTAGGTATTACACAGATTAATAAACGTTCATATATTCGTTTCCATGTACTCTGGTGGACTGCAGTTGTGGATGTAGTTATGCCCATTGATTTTATTTATTTTACACAGGCTGCGTGCTCGTTTGTCCCCGGGGGACACCACACACGAGGAGAAATCGGGCCAAATAAATCCAACATGTTGGATATCCCCGATTTGAGATCGGAGCGGTCCAGACGTCCTAACGAGCAGACGAGAGCAGTCTTAACACACCACACACGGCAGGAATATCTGATAAGATTATTTTACGATAATCGGAGCATCCTTAAGATTGTCGGGAGGGGTGAATCGGGCTAAAATGGGCCTAATTATCCTGGCTTAAGCTGAGCCAAGGATGAGGCCAGCAGAGAGTGGTTGCTATGGTGCAGAGTTCATCAGGGGGTGGTTGCAGGTGTGCAGCTGGGAGCAGGTCAATCAGCTTGGAACCAATCAGGAGCGGGGAGAGTGAGGGAGGCTCTGTATGGTCTATCTCTCTTTTTGGAAGTGAGGGCTCTTCTCCTGACTTCAATAAAATGGCATATCTGAGAATAAACCTTAACACAACCCAGTCTCACGGCAGTTTGTGAAACGGTCACGTTATTTAATCTATTGATTCATGTTCACAGGGACGTTTTTCTTGTTTCTTTTCATGGTGGCCAGCACGAAAATGTAAACTAATGTATTTAAATGGGAAGCATATGTTGTGGTCACAGCACGACTACCGTAGCGAGTAGTATGAAATGCCGAAAATCTGCGTAAGGAGGTTGTTTGGGGTGGTGGATGGGTCAAACAATTTAGGACTTTCAACCCGGAGACCGGGGATCGTGTCCCGCGTGTGGCGTTTTGTTTCCCTGTTATTGTTGCACGTCGCACGTCCGCCGCGGCCGTCTCCCGGCGTGTGAGGCGTCCTTTCCCCGTTGTTTCTTTCCTTAACCCAACCTCCGCCACCCTGTTATTGTCGCGCGTTCCCCACGGCAGTCTCCCGGCCTGTGAGGCGTCCTCCCCCGTGGTCGTGTCCCGGGTGTGACGTTCGTTTTCCCCGTTAATCTCCGTATAGACCATTGCGTGCTGGCCACCAAGAAAAAAAACAAGAAAAACGTCCCTGTGAACACGAATCAATAGATTAAAAATAACGTGACCATTTCACGTACTGCTGTGAGACCGTGTTCTATAACATTCCCTCTAAATGATGAAGTTCCACAGGTCAATATGGTCTGGCATTATCACATCAACAACAAATGCTTTTTCACTGATTCACTCATTTCAAACCTATCTTGTGTCTGGGATCTGCAGAGATGCAATAAGTTGACATGTTCTGTCCTCCCCAGGGAAATAACATGGCAGCTGCCTCACTCCTCAACAGGCCAGGAGAAAGTGGGACAACTTCAAGAGGAAATACCAGGTGAGATATTTTATTTATCAGGAGTTGTGTTCACTTGTAAAGTACGTAAAGTGCCTGTTGTGTTAGGCCTGATAATGCATGGCATGTCTAGTGGTTTCAGTGTGTCCACACTTTAACTATAAATCCCTATGTTCATATTTCCCAGGAGCTTAAGGATCCACCCACTGGGACGGGGACAGGCGCGCGGGGGGGTAACCTCTTAGCAGACATTAAATTAATAACTAAAACTATATAGAAGCAACAAAAGGAAACTCTGGTTGAACTGACTGACTAAAAATCAATCCAATGTGAAAGTTAGCAAGATAAACTAACAGACCCCTTTAAAAAAGACATATTTATGAAATAAGGCAGCCACCAGCAGCTTTAAAACTCAACATTGATATTTCAAGTAAAGATGAACAATAGAACATAATCAACATCTTAACAAAACATAAACAATAAAATAAAAAATATGATTGGTCTTCTTCTTCTCAGTCTTTTTTCATCTTCGTAACATTGCCAAAATTAGGAATATCCTGTCTCAAAACAATGCTGAAAAACTAGTCCATGCATTTGTTACGTCCAGGCTGGACTACTGTAATTCCCTACTGTCAGGTTGCTCAAATAAGTCCCTTAAGACTCTCCAGCTGATCCAAAATGCTGCAGCTCGTGTTCTCGCAAGAACTAAGAAAAGAGATCATATTTCACCAGTATTAGCTTCTCTGCACTGGCTTCCTGTTGAATCCAGGATTGAATTTAAAATCCTTCTCTTGACCTACAAAGCTCTAAATGGTCTAGCACCATCATATCTAGAAGAGCTCCTAGTACCTTATTGTCCCACTAGAGCACTGCGCTCCCAGAATGCAGAGTTACTTGTGGTACCTAGAGTCTCTAAAAGTAGAATGGGAGCCAGAGCCTTCAGTTATCAGGCTCCTTTCCTATGCAACCAGCTCCCAATCTGGGTTCGGGGGGGCAGAAACTGTAATCGCTTTCAAGAATGAACTTAAAACTCTCCTATTTGATAAAGCTTATAGTTAGGGAGTGAGGAGTTGCAGTGTCCACCTAACTGGCCCACCTGCTTCTCTTCATAATTGTTAGATTAATAATATATAACAAAGTAGAGGGAGGCAGGCCAGCAAAGCCAGATCCGGCAGGGGAGAGTTCAAAGCCCGAAAAAGCTACCTCTCCTTATGACCTGTCTCTCTTAGTTACGCTGTTATAGTTACGCTGTTATAGTTCTAGACTGCCGGGGGACTTCCTTCCGTTGACACACTGAGCTGCTCTCTCCTCTCCCTTTCTATTACTATTTCTATTACTATTACTATTTGTGTTTATCCCATCCCAGAAATGCTTGTTATTAATCCTAGCTTCTGGGGAGTTTACTCCCTGGAGTCGTTATGTTTTTTTTTCCCCAGCGTATTTCCTTGGAGAACGTTGGCACCAAGATCTTGGTTCCAGCTGTCGCCGTGGTCCTGCTGCACTCCCTGCTGAGCTCAGCGGTGCCCTGCAATGTCATGCTGCGTCCTGCTGAACCCTGCTGCTTCCTGGTGAACCCTGCTGCTTGCTGCTGAACCCTGCTGCTTCCCGCTACGTCCATCCATGCTCTGCTGGGCCACGCTACATCCTGTAACGCCCTGCAGCGCCCTGATATGACATGAACTACTACGACTACCATTTGAAGTCACTGTTCCATTATTAATTTGACTATTATTGCCACTGTTCATCACATCCCCAACCGGCTCGTCAGACACCGCCTACCAAGAGCCTGGGTCTGTCCGAGGTTTCTTCCCAAGAGGGAGTTTTTCCTCGCCACTGTCGCACTGCTTGCTCTTGAGGGACATATTGTAATTGTTGGGGCTTTGTAAATTATAGTGTGTGTTCTAGACCTACTCTATCTGTAAAGTGTCTCGAGATAACCTGTGTTATGATTTGATACTATAAATAAAATTGAATTGAATTGAATTGAATTCTACCATGGGTTCTATAATTCAAGAATCTAATGATTAATAATAGGGATGCACCGAATATTCGGCCACCGAAATGGCCCAAAAGGGCATTTTCGGCCGAAATACTTTTATCACCGAAACAATACGGCCGAAAATGTTGTGATGACGCAAACAGAAACCGCGACCTGCACGTGTGTCAGTACCCGATCCGTTCCACCTGCAAAGCGTCTCCTAAGCAAAGAGGTTGAGACGGACCACGGAGTGAAAACAATGAAAAGTGCTCTTAGAGTCTGTCAGCACACGTTTCACTGAGATCTATTTGGATCCTCTGCACTTCATCGCGACTGTACTTGATCCGCGTTATAAAGACCATTACTTGGATGCAGAAATAAAGCAGGGCGCACAAGAAATGATCCAGGCCGCGATGGATGCGGAGAACCCGCGTGGAGACGGAGACGGAGTGCGCACGGAGCAGCGCCCAGCGCAGGAGATCAGAGCGCAGAAACAAAGACTCGTCTCTCTGCACCAGATGAGGGGCATGCACCCTCGTTGTCTGATATGTTCAGTGAAATCCTGCAAGAAAGTGCCTCAAATAATAATAATAATAATAATAATAATAATAATAATAACAATAGGTAAGCTATTCTGTTCTTGGACTACTATATACTGTATGTGACTATCAGATTGTAGCCATATTTCTGCTAGATATTAAACTTTAATATTAATTTATACAATTGCAATGCCTTGATTTTAGTAAAGTTAGTACACAGTCATAGCCATAAATGAAATGGTACTAATAATTGGCATAATTTCTTTCGGTGTTTCGGTTTTCGGTCTTGGTTTCCTCTTTTTCGGTTTTCGGTTTCGGCCAAGAATTTTCATTTTGGTGCATCCCTAATTAATAATATGATGTTACTCTATTAAGTATTGCTATATTGATTGACCTGAGGTCAGCTGTTGGCAGGAGGTGTGACAAAGAAAAGATGAATAATGGAAGTTATTTCTGGGCTCTGATCTCGGCCCTCTTCCCTCTCGGCTTGGCACCGCCGCTCAGCGTCTAGATGATGGCACAGAAGGCGCTCCAGCCTGTGGCCGCGGTGCTCCTGGCGTCTCTTTGTGCCATCATCTGAATGATGAACCAACCTGTTCTCACTCCCAACTCGTAGAATATGGACGCTTGGCTCCATTTTAGCTTCCATTTGGTCTTCCAGAACGGTATCAGCTTGGTGCCCAAATTGCCCATTAAATAACACATCTGAATGTTTAGTTGATAGAGGAAAGAGTAATTCAAGTTCCTGCAGCCTAACATTTAGAACTAAGTTGTTGAATTTCTTTCAGCAGGTAAGATCAATGATGTAGTCAGCAGATACCAGCGACTGCTAAACCAGACAAAGAAGGGGATACTTCAGGGGCATCTCAATAAATTACAATATTGGTATTCATCAACAAACAAACATAGACATTCACAGTTTTACCACTTTTAGACGCACTATTCTCCTGCAACTTATTTTAGTTGAAATAAAAGTAACTCTTACATCTCTCCCACATTTTTGTCTGTGCATAACTTGGCTAGTCTAATATAGAGTGGCTTGCATTATGTGTGTGTGGTTGTTAATAAAGCAGCGTTTGAAGACATCTCCTCCAGTCCTTACTGGACCATCTGTGGTGATTCCAAACTCATTTAAGGACCTCACCTCCAGATTCTTCATCAAATAGGAGGTGTTAAGCTTGGACTCATCCAACACCTTCTTCCCCTTCTAAATATACATGGCAGCATTTTCTAGTGTGCAGTGTTGTGCTCTTCCCCCCCTCTTTTTCCCTCTCTGCCTATCTGAGGTGGTCCTGATTGGGCCATTAGTGGTTGGCCCCACCTCCTGTACATAAGGAAGGCTGGGAAACAGGGCTCTCTCTCAGTCAGGCTGAAGCAGCCCTTACACAAGGGTGGCTGTTCCTGTCCTTCTGTTGGCTTTATTTCTTTTGAGGATGGAGGGCTGCCAGTCTAGTTTTCTTTGGTAGTTTAGACACCATTTTGATAGTTGTTTTTTTTTTTGGGGGGGGGAGTACTGGGTCTGACGGCCCAGGCTTCTTCTCTTCTTTTGTTCTTTTTGGCCAGACCTCCAGGCTCCCATAGTTTTGGTAGTTAATTAATGTGAATAAAATTACTTTACTTTAACTAATCCTCAGGTATGGTGGTCTTCAACATGTTGATGGTCCCAGTTAAGTTGAAATTCGATGTGTTCACCTCATTTGAACAAATGAAGGTGACCGCACCAGCCATGTCCAGACAAGCCTTCCTGAAAATGCTGGAGCACAGATCTGTCCAAACTGGAAGGGTGAATCTTCTTTAATCACACTGAATCATATAAGTGTATACCTAATATTTAAAGATTTTTAACATACAGACCGGCAGTATCTGTGCGGATACATTTCAGCGCAGCTATTTTG
Organism: Perca fluviatilis; assembly: GCF_010015445.1. Classification (NCBI taxonomy): domain Eukaryota; kingdom Metazoa; phylum Chordata; class Actinopteri; order Perciformes; family Percidae; genus Perca; species Perca fluviatilis. The sequence continues at coordinate 356,304 of NC_053125.1, forward strand.
AATTTTCATACTGTCGCTTCAAAGAAGAGGATATGTGCCAGGTCCATCATTTCAACTGTCCAGCATGCTCTCCAGACATGTTGGCTGTCTGCTCGGATGGAAACAGAAAGCATTACCGTTTCTGCAAGTCAAAAGGGTAGGTATATATGTATTATACAAATATTTATTTTATAATTGTCTCAGAAAATGGTAAAGAAAAGAAAGCGAATACAAATAGTAGTGTCTTTGAGGTGTCATTCCAGACATTTTTTCAATAAATAGTAAATGTAGTACTCGAAGATTTTTATTATTGACTTGCATTTTAACTTATGGACAGGACTGAGGAGCCGCCCATCTATGAGGGCTTGTTTCTTGCAAAGGACGAGGAGGTTGCTACATTTGTGGACCGTATCAGAAGCAACATGAGAAATGTAAAAAGAAATATATATTTATTTTGTTTATAATGATAGTTTTACAATATATGTTGTTGTTTTGTTAACATATGGCTTAACATGTGTATAATAAACTGATTTTATAGGCAAAAAATGACTCTTTGTGGTACTGCCAACTTCACAGCTGGCAGAGAGATGTCAAGAAAGTCTGGCTCTCAGATAGATGAGGAGGGCATTCAGGTTGCAGTTTGCCGGTTATGTATTTTGTAAGTGTGTGTATGGTCCGTGAGGGTGGTCTCATTCAGGTTTAAAGAGAGAGTATTATAGAGGATTACTAGCCGTCTGAGTCTTACTAAGATTTGAAAGCTTTAAGCACTTATGATTGGTGAGTGGCATTTATCCATTCATTGTAGCAGCCAAGTGTTATATTTGTGGTATATTTGTATTTGTTGGTGGGTCAGTTTATAATTAACCACTAGATTGTCTTCTGATTAAACAGACATGGGTTTCTCTTACGAGGACTTAACCATTACCGGGGAGAAATATTTGCCTACCCGATGTTTCTGCAAAAAGAAATGTCCAAGAAGGCAAATGTTACATTCTTTTGCATGGATGTTACTTGCAGGTAATTCTCAATGTCATATTGCAATTATATCATTATGTTTAAAACGGCCTGTGCATCAGCTTTACAGTCATTTCAGAATAATGTCATGTCAATTAATAATGGATCTCTGTAACACTAACAAAATGCTGCACCTGCTTTTTAGGTACTGGCCATACCTTAACAAATTAGCAGAGGGGTTACCAGAGCTTCTGCCCTTGACGGACATGAGGCCATTTCTTATCGTCATGCATGCTAAAGCTCATACAGCAAAATGCGAGGTACATGCAATTACTTTAATACTGGTGTGACAGTGGTATGGAATTAGAGAGCAGGCTAACCGAATATGTTGTGTGTTAACCTTCACCAACTTTGTAGAACAGGGATTTTGTTTTCCCATTCAAAAAAAACTTATGTTATGAGTGACATATTTGAGGGACTATTTATAATGTTATTTATCAAAAGCATTAATGTAGATATGAACTGCATTATATTATCTAAAGGATTTTAACATTGCATATCATGCCTGATTTTATTGTATTATGCCTGATTTTATTATATTATATCAAAGATCCTACTGTATATGTACAGGTATGCTACATAACCCTTCTCACGCCGTGTTGCAGGTGAGATGGGGTGGCAGAAGCCAGGATGGAGCAGGAAACACAGTGGGAGAGGAAGTGGAGCAGGTACTGTATACAATTAATGTCAATGTTTTATGGATACAAGGACTCATTTAAGAGACCAAAAAACTAAAGAACACCAATAAGTGGCAAGCTTGGTTTGAGAAATTAAGAACATCCTTTGTGTCTGAGGGCATGTGTTCCAATTTAATCCCAGGGTTAAACCAGGATATGTGTTTTTCTCTTAAACTATCAATTAAATTATCTCTATAGGTGAACAGCTTTCTTTCCAGGGCAGCTCTTGTCACAAAATATATGACAAAAGCAGGTTGGTATTGCACCTACACAACACAGTGTGATAAGGAAGAAGAAAAAAAAGTTCAGTTCAACAACATCTTAACTATTGTGTTTAGTCATGTCTATCTGTTTTCTCACTCAGTGTTGCCTTTTTGATGCAAGTTCTTACATTTTGGCTTGATGCACTTTTGCAGATAGCAACCAGACAAGACAGAGAAAACGAAAGACAATGGCACAGCTGAAGATAAAGCTTCGTGATCTTGCAGTACAACACCACCGTGGAAGGAGATCAGATTGACGAGGAGTTGGCGTGCAGTCTGACAGATGGCTACATCCTGCCATGGGAGAAGCATTAAGATGGTATATGATTGCTAGTTTGGTTTTTTCTTTTAGCCTCGGAAAATATTTTTGTAATAATATAATATATGTAATATTATTATAACTCTGTCTTGTCCACTTCTTTATTTCTTTCCTCAACCTAAAAGGCGCTACCTTCAGGTTGAAGAGGTTGATCTTTGACCAGGTAATGCTGCTGAAACGCATGGAGGAGGAGCAGAGCATCTTGGTGAAAGAGATGTCCCAACATGTTATGTACCTTCTAAAGGAAGTACAACAAGTGGAGGCACTCAAGGGACAGATTTTGGAGAGCATCAAAACAAACTTTGTACTACATCATACAGTATGTAAGTAGTATAAGGATGGCGGCTTCGTGCGTGCATGTGTGACGTCATCACACGCACGCGCAAACCTGCCATGCCAACTGATGATATGAGCGTGCGTGATGACGTCGCGGCCGCACGTTGTTACTCGCGATCGCCATCTAGTGGACGAATATGTTAGTGCATCTAATCGTCGAAGCTGCGCACGCATCTAGCGGATGTGATGACGTCGCGGTCGAACGTCGGCACCCCGCGAGCGCCATCTAGTGGCCGAATATGTTAGTGCATCTAATCGTCGAAGCTGCGCACGCATCTAGCGGATGTGATGACGTCGTTATCGCCGGTCGTCATGGTTTACGGGGGGTGAGGCATCATTTACATTTTTGTAAAAAGGTGTTAATACGTCTGATAGACCAATGGTTAGCTGTTAAGAATGGGTTTGCTATTGGTTTGATTTTAAAAAACGCCCTACAGGGGTGGGGTTTGTGGTGTTTAAAACCCCTTGTTTCAAGGCTGTCTGCTCACTTTTTTTATCCACCATTTTTAGCTGTTCTGCTAGCTCGCTTGCTGCCTCGTTTTCTCAGACTTCCTCAAAGCACTCTGGAGTTTTCACTTTATTAATTCTTTTTTTGGGGAAAAAGTAAAGAGGAATCGTTTTTCAGCCATGGCTTTCCCCGCATTTGGACAACAATCTGGATCATCTTTTGTTGAAGAAGGTGAGACATCTAGAACAGGAGCCACTACATTTGGTATGCGACTAACCCGCCAAAAAGAGCTATGGGGGTGCGGTGAGACTGATACTGGAACAACATGCAGTTTGAGTCAGGCCCCTCGAAAGAAGCGATTCTGTTCGGAGATCTTTCCTACAAGCATGACTGAGCCATGTACATCTGATCTGGAATATGTCGGTGTCAATGGATACCGTTATTCAATTCAATACAGTGCAGGATACGTAACATTAGCTGTTTACACTAGTGCTGCTGTAGAACTATCTAGCAAAGCCAAAACAGCCTGTACAATTTCTGTGAAAGACTGGGGCCTTTTTCGTGATGTTGTCTCTCTGGACCTTGATAATCCTGGCTTGCCTGAGCTGGTGTATGTGTCTCAATGGGACAGTCGTGATGGCTCTAGTATCTATCGTGTGGAAACAGACCGTTTCACTAGGCCTGCAGAGGATTTTATTTTCCTTAGCGTATGCAGTGAAAGGGAGAAGTTAGTTGCTACCCGTGGTCATGAAGAATGGAAGTTAAAACCGTATCCTGTATCTAACGAGGAATACAACAAATGGTTTAAAAATGTGTTCTTTATACAATGGTGTGACTGGGAGATTTTGAAGAAACAGTTTGACACCATCGACTATGTCATCAGAAGAGACAAAATAAGGAGTTCTTATGAGAACATAAGAAAAAGATTGATATTTGGGGACACTGACCAACAGTCTCTGCCCATGCCACGGAACCTATACAGACCTAAAATCATCAGACACAAAGACTAGCAAAACGGTGGGTCTAATTTGTATATGCTAATTATTTTGCCAAAATAGTTAAAATGCTTTTCTTTTCTTCTTTTTTTCATGCTACTGTGATTGTAATGTGTTATTTTTTTCTTCCCAGAGGATCTGGAGTGGTCAACATCACGAAAAAGGCCCCAGTCAGAAATTGTACAGGCTGTTTTGGCTTTGCTAGATAGTTCTACAGCAGCACTAGTGTAAACAGCTAATGTTACGTATCCTGCACTGTATTGAATTGAATAACGGTATCCATTGACACCGACATATTCCAGATCAGATGTACATGGCTCAGTCATGCTTGTAGGAAAGATCTCCGAACAGAATCGCTTCTTTCGAGGGGCCTGACTCAAACTGCATGTTGTTCCAGTATCAGTCTCACCGCACCCCTATAGCTCTTTTTGGCGGGTTAGTCGCATACCAAATGTAGTGGCTCCTGTTCTAGATGTCTCACCTTCTTCAACAAAAGATGATCCAGATTGTTGTCCAAATGCGGGGAAAGCCATGGCTGAAAAACGATTCCTCTTTGCTTTTTCCCCAAAAAAAGAATTAAAAAAGTGAAAACTCCAGAGTGCTTTGAGGAAGTCTGAGAAAACGAGGCAGCAAGCGAGCTAGCAGAACAGTTAAAAATGGTGGATAAAAAAAGTGAGCAGACAGCCTTGAAACAAGGGGTTTTAAACACCACAAACCCCACCCTGTAGGGCGTTTTAAAATCAAACCAATAGCAAACCCATTCTTAACAGCTAACCATTGGTCTATCAGACGTATTAACACCTTTTTACAAAATGTAAATGATGCCTCACTCCCCACGAAACCATGACGACCGCGATACCGACGTCATCACATCCGCTAGATGCGTGCGCAGCTCGACGATTAGATGCACTAACATATTTGGCCACTAGATGGCGCTCGCTGGTGTCGACGTTCGAACGACGTCATCACATCCGCTAGATGCGTGCGCAGCTTCGACGATTAGATGCACTAACATATTCGTCCACTAGATGGCGATCGCGAGTAACGACGTGCGGCCGCGACGTCATCACGCACGCTCATATCATCAGTTGGCATGGCAGGTTTGCGCGTGCGTGTGATGACGTCACACATGCACGCGCGAAACCGCCATCCTTATACTACTTATGTACGTTGTCTGTGTGATGTATCATCTTTTTCATTTTGTTTTCCCCCACAATTCCTCAACAGATTTTGGTGACCTGACAGAGGACGCTACACATGGGCTCAACAGTGTTATCAGTCGGAGGTGGCACTACCTAAAAAGCCAAAAGAAACAGGCTGTAAATGCTTACACTAGTATAGCCTCGAAGGAACTTGTTTTCTTCCATATACAGGAGGACATTGAAGATTGGGAGGAAAACGGCTTCACTAGCCCCGAGTCAGAGGAAGAAGAAACGTAAAGTCCATTGCCTTTGCTACTGTCCTTTCCAACTCTGCATGATCACTATGTATTGTGTTTTTTGTGTATGCCCCTGTAAAGCACTGTGACTGTGAAAAATGATGAAAAATACATCTTATTTAATTAGTTACTTTACTGTAAAATCAATCAAAATACCTTTAGTGTAGGGTGGTCTTGACATAAAAAGCCTGTAATTACGTATGGTTTGCAAAAATGGGAACTGCTGATGACCTTCGAAGTCACTGTTCCATTATCTTTAATGTGACTGTTATGTGCCACTGTTCATCACACCCCCAACCGGCCCCGTCAGACACCGCCTACCAAGAGTCTGGGTCTGCCGAGGTTTCTTCCTAAAAGGGAGTTTTTCCTCGCCACTGTCGCAATAGCCACTGCTAATGCTTGCTCTTGGGGGAATTACTGTAATTGTTGGGGTTTTGGAATTTATAGAGTGTGGTCTAGACCTACTCTATCTGTAAAGTGTCTCGAGATAACTCTGTTATGATTTGATACTATAAATAAAATTGAATTGAATTGAATTGCTGCGTCCGTTTAGATGACAGAAGTGTATGCGTGTTGTGCACACGCTACATTATGGCCAAACATGCGCCCCTAAAATAGCATCTGAATAACGCGCTACTGACTTTAGACCAGGTTTTTCCTGGTCTGTGGCGGAATTGTTTTCTGAAACTGCAAAATAGAACCAGAGAACGTTTGCGCCGGAACACGCCTCCTATTTTCGCTGAACCGCCGCCGGGAGCGCAAATTCATTCCCTAATTTACCGACGTGCGTCTGTGGAGGGAAAAGTCCGCTGTGTGTCGGGTGCAAAATAGGAATGATACATGCGTCGGTGTACAAAGGCAATTGCGCTGAGTGCAAGATAGGGTCCATAGAGTTACATCCCTATACTTTTTTTGTCACTATATGTTCCCCACAGCTATGAAGAAAATGTGTTTTTAGCCATTGTTTAAATTATTAAGGAAAAATAAAAGTGTAAAGATATAGGCCTATGCCTATACACATGCGCGGAGTTTGCGGGGTGCACTGCCCCCTGGTAGCTGAAACGGGTAATTGCATTGTTTCAAAAATGAGTGGAATAATTACTTCTGACATAACCAGATATTTTATAAATACTTTAAAAACACAAAACAACTAAATGGGGATAGGTAATACATCTGATTTCATATACTGCTTTAGTAAAAATTATATTTTTTCAGGGCTCTGCCTCTCACCTGAGACCATTGTCGACACATATGCAGGACGCAAAAAACAATAATTTGTTTCACTAGTCTGGACATCTTACCGTGCCCATGTTGCAATAAAGGTTGCCTAAATGCCATAAATTTGCTGTCAGCTTACTAATTGAATGCACGTTTTGTGTAGATTTGGACGTTTTATTCCACTTTGTTTAAACGGCGAAGTTCACCTCGTTCACCTGTTTGGAGCTGACTGGTGAATATGACGCTTGTATAGGCCTTGCTGGATACACCGTGACTCTGTTTGTGAATCTACTGATCGCTGTGGATGACTTGTTTTCATGTCATTGGATTACGGCAAAATGCGGATCTTTTTTCTTAACGTGTCTTAACGTTTTATGGTGCGATTGCGCTTGGTTTCTGCGTTTGGAGAGGCATCTCAACAGACTGGAGGTCCAACACTGATTGTTCACTGTTAGCCTACATGTTAGTTGAATTTAAGTGTCGGGGCATTCTGCCACCGTCTGTCTATTGTGCTCCAGCCAGCCGCGCCACGTGCGTCAGTTTGGTTTGAAATGTGCTAGGGACAGAGACGATTCGGAGGTACATTTCCACAAGTGCTGGGTACAATGACGCATAACGCTTTCCCTTCCGCAGGTCAGGTTTAATGTCGTAAACAATGACCAATGATTACCAAATTTCTCTCTAATATTGCTCCTCATAACCACGGAAAACTGTCGAAATAGAACCCAAGTCCAATTATTATGGACGTTATTTGACATTTAGCGTTTCTGCTTCACATTTTCAGCAGGGCAGGCGGAGCGCGGCGTGGGTTGACTCCCAACGGTTCTCATGGGCTGGTATAAGTTTTAACATGAAAAAGCTTAACATGGTTTAATATACTTAAACAACGATCAATCATCACCACATTTCTGGTTAGATTTTTGACAGTTTTCAGTGGTTATGAGGAGCAATATGAGCGCAAATTTGGTAATCATTGTTTAGGTACAAGCTTTTTCGGCCATAGCCTGTCAAGTTCCTTTTGACAGGCATAAGTGTTCATTTCAAGATATGGCCATGATAAATTTGGTGATCGTTGTTGAGGTACATTAAACCACGCAGTTTTTTCCGTTAAGACAGAACAGACAGCGTTGTGAACGGAGAAGCGTGCGCCTCGCAGGGCAGAGCGGCTGTGTCTGTACCTGCCCTGTGGGGACAGAGATTGTTGTGGATTTTTTGCATCTGTCGCTCAAGAATTATATGTTATGGACTTCTTTTTTTAACTAAATTGAGCTTGAGGTTTTAAATTGTTACAATGTAAATTCAAATATGCTTAAAAAAATAAACATATGTTTATTTAGCATGTTTGTTTTGTCCATATGTGATCGTGCTGTGTTCCCCAGGTCTCAGTTGCTACAATTAGTTTTTTTTTGTTTTTTTGCCCCCCCTGGCTCGAATGTCAAACTCTGCCTATGCCTATACATTGTTTAATGTGTGCTTAGAGTGCCTCGACATAAAAATGTGCCAGGTGGGCCTGGTTTACCTGTAAACTGTGTAGGCCTATTATTAAAGCCATTGAAGTTATCATGCTGTCTCCTTGACTTTCTACATTTAGGCCTAATCCCTGTTACTGCAACATGACAGAAGTTAAAAGGGCAGTCCTAATGAAAATAAAGCTCAACAATACGAGGGGTTAATGCTAATATATTATATATTGTTCCTTCGACTTGTGAAAACTCTTTTTTGGCAGTTTCGGATAGTGAAAGGCTACATTATCTATAATCCTCAGCCGCCGTTGCTACGGAGAGGGATTGGGTCCGTGTACTTTTTCGTTCATTCGATTTTCATTTCATAATCAGACTTAAAAAACAAAAAACGAATGGTTATTTGATTTTCGTTTTAAAATACAACAATTGAAATCGAAATACAAGGAATTTTTTTCCTTTTCATGGTCAAAAGGGGATGGGAGAAATTAAAAATATGCTGTGATTTTCATTTTCTATTTCATATAACAAAAATAAAATCACTCGGAAATAGAAATGAAAAAAGGTTTGTTTTTTCATATTCAGAGACCGGATGTTGTCATTTCGCAAGGCAACCGCCAGCATAGCCTACCAGTGTTGCTTTCAGCCCAGGCTAAAATTACTTTGGAAACCTGTGCTCTTGATAATGCTTAGGGGGATTTTATTTCACAATGCCACATTTATTTATTCCCCCTCTCTCCCGCCTCCCTCTGACTCTCTGTCTCTACCCGCCGCAGACAACTTCGCCCCAAGAGAGTCGAACCAGCTGAGGAAACAGACTTTCAGTTCACGGCTGTAACGTTATCACGTTTCACCGTTAACAATCCCAAACGTTCTGTTGCTGATCTGGCAGAGTCACCGGCGGTTCGGGATCAGATCATGGGGATCTGACCTCCGGTGCTGAGTCTATTATAATATTAGCTGCTGCTGCAGCTAGCTAGCAGCTAGCCACCAGCCCTGTGACCTCGGTCCCCACGGTTCGCTCCCCGGTGTTGACTGACTCTGGTCCGTCTGCAGAGCTGCGTTACCTGCTCTAGCTGAGCTGGGAATCTGCCGTTCTGCGTGATTTATTCATATTTTATTTTATTTGCAGATAGTGATATGCTATGATGCACTGATGTCAGGCAGGCTTGCTGCCGCTTTTAGTCTGAGTCTGTGAGATAACCAAACTTCCTTTAAATATAGAGTGCATATAAATAGATGGAATAAATAAAAGTCCCTCGAAAAGCATAGTAAAACATACATGTATTTAGGCTATTGAACTATTATGACTAAAGCCTGTATTTCATGATCTATTTCATAGCCATATGTATATTTATGTAAAAGGGGGCAAAAACGGAAGTTAGGCTACAGATTCCCTCAGCAGCAGCAGGGACATTCTAAAACGCTTAACGTAGAAAAAGCTTTAACTTTAATGTACCTAAACAATGATCAATCAAATATCAGTCAGTTATCAGTCAGATAACGTCCATAACGACTTTGGGTTAGATTTTTTGATCACTGTTTATAAACAGTGATCAAAAATCGCTTAACGTGAAAAAGCTTAATGGTTAACCACGCGTTAATCTTTTGCTTACAATTTTCCCTTAATGAAGCAGAAACCCTTAATGTCAGCTAACGTCCATAATAATTGTACTTTGGGTTAGATTTTTTAGTTTTTCAGTGGTTATGAGGAGCAATATGAGAGAGAAATTTGGTAATCCTTGATCATTGCTCATTGATCATAGACCGGTAACGCCAGCTCTGCAGAGTCAGTCCGCGGGAGCCCGAACCGAGGACCGAGGTCACAGGGCTGGTGGCTACCTGCTAGCTAGCTGCAGCAGCAGCTAATATTAGAATATTAGACCCAGCACCGGAGGTCTGATCCCCATGATCTGATGCCAAACCCCCGGTGACTCTCTGCCAGATCAGCAAGCTTAACGGCAGCAACAGAAAGTTTGCTGGGATTGTTAACGGTGGCGTAACGGTAACGTTACAGCCGTGAACCGAAAGTCTATTTGCTCCGCTGGTTCGACTGTCTTCGGGCGAAGTTGTCTGCGGCGGGTAGAGACAGGGAGGCAGGGAGAGAGGGTAATAAATACATGTGACATTATGAAATAAAATTCCCCCCAAGGATTATCAAGAGTATAGCTAGCTAGGTTTCCAAAGTAATTTTGGCCTGGGCTGAACACTGGTAGGCTAGGCTGGCGCTGTTGCCTTGGAAATGACAACATCCAGTCTCTGAATATGAAAAAACAAGCCTTTTTTCGTTTCTTTTTGAGTGATTTTATTTTTGTTATATAAAATATAAAATGAAAATCACAGCATATTTTAAATTTCTCCCATCCCATTTCGACAATGAAAAAGAAAAAACGCATTGTATTTCAATTTCAAATGTCGTGTTTTAAAACGAAAATCAAATAACCATTCGTTTTTTGTTTTTTAATACCTGTTTATGAAATGAAAATCGAATGAACGAAAAAGTACACGGACCGGATTGCTTCCTACCGAACGGTATTTTATTTCTAACTCAATTTTCAAAACTGAATTATTTAAAAGAATTTGTGTGCATCTTAACTTTTTATTAATATATATCATATACAGTGCAGTGTAATTACTAGTTTGGCTTTACTAGACACTATATATAATCAGTGGATATATCTTTTTACGACCCTAGCTACAACGATCTTTACAGACAGGAAGAGCCAGCGATCCAAAACTTAATTTTTAGATAACTTAATATCACAAATAAAGCTAATTCTTTACTTTTTTAAAACATAGATCATCCTGATGCAGTAGTATTACTAGTTCAGCTGTACTATTCATTTTATATATTTATCAGATATATATTTTTACGACCATATATTTCTTTGCATACTGGAAGAACTACAAATGTTTAGCGGATTTTTATCACTTTGATTACACGCGTCTTGGGAAATGTAGTTTTCAGAATGTATTATTGTTTTTCTTACAATTGGAAGTTGTATATAATGAATTGAGAGTCAATTGGGTAGTTTAATAGAATGATAAACAGATGGGTTTACTCATAAATAAGATATGTAATTGTTAAATCGGTAAAAATTTATTTTAACCACATTTTATCTAAATTGGACAGTTCCCATGTTGCTGACTATACCCACATGACAGCTAAGGTCAAGAGCTCTCTACAACAGCTGGATCCATATCTGTCGTCCCTTGTATTGCTTAGTTATAAGGTTTCAAACATGCACCAAGGTCAAGGCTCAAAGGTCATTATTTCAAAGCAGGAGTCATGTAGACTCTTCATATTGACATTTGTTCCTCATCAGGTCGATACCTTTCAAACAATGTATTTGGTTAAGCTCTATGATAGAGTTTTAATTTTTACATTTTATATGCCTATTGCATATGCCGTCTCAGTCATTGTTTCTGAGAGCACTTTGAAGGCCTGTTTTTCTTGTTGCTTTTTTATTTAAAAATGAAAACCAATTCATAAAGGGGGAGAGAGACAAAGTATTAGTAATTATTAGTGTTAGTATTAGTAAGTAAAACACATTGAATTAATATTCATTACTGTAGAATTGACTAAATACTGTCTGAAGACTAGTGCAGTTTGGCTGTTGTTGGTGGTCCAGGTTAGGAATGCAGCCATTAACCAATGTCAGTGTTATCCGCGATTTAAAACATCACGGTTTTGTAACTGCAACAGCTCAGTTTAATTTTTAAATAGTTAATACATTAAAAAATAACAGTATTTCTGTATCAATTAAATCAGACAATTTTAAACAGCACTGAACATTTTGATATTAAACATTTTTCTTAAAATTCTTTGGCCAATATCAATTGTAAAATAGGCATAATGCACATGACCAAAAAGCTAAATAACGTACCATAGAGTGCAGGGCTGCCAGTTATAAAGGTGTTCCATCCTCCCCTGTGGCAGACAAAGAAATTGTACAAATGCTATAAAACCATTGCTTTTATACACAGGTATAGTTGTTGTTGCTTTTTAAATGAAATTCAACTTTGGTTTCTTTTTTAACTGACAATTCTAATATAGCATTCACTGTAATTTTCTAGCTGTGGTTACCAACTATCACTTACAGTAACTAATGGAGAGGAAACACTGTCATCCAGTTAGTCATTAGCACAGTCTTACCTTTCTGATCCTTGTCTTTATTATTTCACTGACTGGGAACATGTCAAGCTGGTTGTGAGGGCAATCTGCAATTTAAGGAATATTTTATTTTCACAAATTTGCAGAACATGTGTAGTGATTTTTGTATAGGGGTTAATTCAGAAAGCAGAATTGTCCACTGTGTTACATTAGCACATTAAGCCTTTCCTAGTGAGACTTGAGAATCAAAGAAGTATGAAATTCTGCACATGTCCTACAAGAGTCTTTGTTGTAACTCTAATCTGAATCAGGTCCATAAAAACATCAGTGATGCTTAAAATGTCTACAAAAAAAATAACTATTACAGTAATCACAAATAGACTTTGTGATGATTACGTGGGGTAAAAATATCAGTGGAAAGCATGCCATGCATAGACCAAAGACACCTTTAACTTTTTTGGCTCTTTTCTGTCGCTGTCGACCCTGCTGTGGTGGTTCCTGAATGGAAGGAGCCTGGTGTGGTTGTGGTGTGTGGATGGAAGGAGCCTGGTGTTGTGGTGGTGTGTGGATGGAAGGAGCCTGGTGTTGTGGTGGTGTGTGGATGGAAGGAGCCTGGTGAGGTTGTGGTGTGTGGATGTAAGGAGCCTGGTGTGGTGGTGGTGTGTGGATGGAAGGAGCCTGGTGTTGTGGTGGTGTGTGGATGGAAGGAGCCTGGTGTTGTGGTGGTGTGTGGATGGAAGGAGCCTGGTGAAGTTGTGGTGTGTGGATGGAAGGAGCCTGGTGTGGTTGTGGTGTGTGGATGGAAGGAGCCTGGTGTTGTGGAGGTGTGTGGATGGAAGGAGCCTGGTGGGGTTGTGGTGTGTGGATGGAAGGAGCCTGGTGTGGTGGTGGTGTGTGGATGGAAGGAGCCTGGTGGGGTTGTGGTGTGTGGATGGAAGGAGCCGTTTTTTGGTGTGGTGGTGGTGTGTGGATGGAAGGAGCCTGGTGTGTGGATGGAGGGAGCCTGGTGTGGTGGGTGTGAATTTTTTTTTTGTTATGGGGGATGGGAGATGGGTCACACGGTACCAAATGCAAGATAAAAGACTCTTCTTGAGGTAGTTGGTTTGATGTGTCTTCGAGTGGTGGCACGGTGTGGGGGTCCTCTAGTTCATCTGAGAGTCTTGTCCAACCTTTGCATGGAACAAATGCAATATATAGTTATGCCATTGTGCAACCCCCCCCCCCCATCAATCTATACAAATATTTTTATAACAACAACAAAAACAACAACAATAATAACAATAGAAATAAAATAGCATGGTTTTCTCACATGAACTGTAAAAACGGAAAAAAACTCCCTCATTAAGAAATTCTGGATCTTTGAAGGAGCATTCTGCAACAAGCTGGCTAAAACATTGGAGAGATTCTGTCATACAAAATCCTGAAGTTACCTATGCAGGCAGCGTAGTGCTGGCCGTGTTTTAGGAGTGTTTTAATCCAAAAGATAAAGAAAGGGGAAAGAAAGAAGGGGAACGAAAGGGCTGTAAAGGGCTGCATGTCGGAAGAGAAAGGCAAGGACTGAGCCTCTTTATATGGCCGTGCAATGCCAGGGGAGCTAACCAGGCACCCAGAATACTTTATCTTGATGCCAAATATTTTACATTCATACACAGGGAGGGGAATAATAGTCATCAGACCGGTCCTTAAAATAAAGATTGTTCACAAGTCCAGCATCTTGACTCCGAGTCGAGTCTGAAGTAATTTGAGGACGGGTCTCAAGTTAAGTCTGAAGACACCGAGTATGTGACTTAAGTTTGACTCCAGTGTGAGTCTAAAACAATCCCCATTTCTGCCGCATGACGCTCACTTTTTGACAGCTAAACTCAACTGCCACGGCCCTTTAACTGTGACCAGCCGGCAGCCGCCGAATTTCGTATGGTATATAATAACCGAAAAAAGAGGTACAAATTAATACTTTTTACAGCACAGGAGGGCCCATCATCACCCTAATAGAGAGCAAAAGTCACACCTTTCTACTTCCGGTCCATGGGACCTATCTGTCACGTTGTGAGTGTTCTGCATATGTTCTGTTTCCTGTTTTGTTTTGAAGTCTGTCTTTTCTCCCTGTTCATGTCTGGTTTTACTTCCTGTATTGTGTTTTCCCGCCTGTTTGATTGTTCTGCTACGCCCTGATGTATTTCACCTGTTGTATCACCTGTCCCTTGTTAGGCCTTGTTACCTCTTTTATTTAGTCTCTGTTCTGTCTTTGTCACTTGTTGGATTATTGCATTTTGTTGCTGTGTGTTCTGTTAGTGTGTTTGTGTACGGAGTCTAACTTTTGTTTCTGTGTTCCAGTTTTTGAGATCCTCTTCTGGAATTCGTTTTTGCCTGTTGCATTCTGGACTCTGTTGGTATGTACTTAATATTTGTTTGTGAAATAAATCCTCAAGCAACACACTTCAGCCTGCCCTGTGCATTTGGGTCCTCCATTTCCTGCAACTTATGACGCTATCTTTCGAAAAAATATGAACTGGAGTGAACGGGGAGAGGCAAATTCATTTTTTTATCCAGTTTGAATTGAGCCATGGATTACAAATATGAGGTTTGTCAATTTAAAAGAATTTTTCAATTGAAAGTCTCAGTTTATTAAACTGTTGAAGAATAAGACTGAAAATATGTAATTAGAAAGACTTCACACTTCAATGTTGCATGGATGACGTCTTGCTTAAATTACCATGTCTTGTACCGGGGATGTAACATTACTCAAATGAGCAGCGGATCTCGTTTGTTCTTTTGCTTATCTGCTGAAAACACTTCACTGGATAAAACCCATCAGGTAAGATAACAATACATGTGTTGTGGAACAGAGCTTAGCTAGCTAGCGAGCAAGTTGAGCATGGGTGACGTAAATTGTGAGAGACGAGCCATGTAGTTCATAGAGCGGTTTCGCACAAAACTAAGTGGCCATATGACAAACCTATGGCTAACTGAGACTTTCTTCGGTAATAAGTATTATCTCTCCATTGACTCTCGTTCATATTTTTTCAGAATTAAGGTCCCATGAGGTCCACTGGAACGGGTGTGACTTTGGCTCTCTATCTATCCCAAAAGTAACTGCTCATGTATTCCACAATACCGGCTCTTTAAAATCAATGTAGGTTGCAAAAAGGCCAGACATTTCAAAATTGTACAACAGTCAATATGTATGCATATTTCATGGATATTAAATTAACGCAATCCCATATATATCTATCTATATCTCTCTTTTAACGGGTTTGTTGATTTGTATCCTTGTTAGGAAAACAATGAAGATCCCAGCCAAAGAGAAGAGCAGAGAGCAGAATCGTTCACATTGGCACAGGTGAGACAAAACTACATACACATTTATGTTAATTACTTAGTTGGTATGACATTAAATTATTAAAAGACAAACAATGCAATGACAAAAAAAAACACTGTTTGTCCTTCCTTGTTTGTTTCTTGCATGTGCTGTGGCTTCCATTAATTTTTTTGTACTAAGTACAGTAGACCAAAACAAGGTTATGTAATGGAAAAGTAAAAGCAAACGGAACCTGCTAAGTGTTAATACTCTGCTTCTTTTTCTATAATTTTAGGACAACGTTCCTCAAGAAATAGATAATGATGTCCACTCTCATGGACTAACGGAAGGGCAAAGTTGCATGTCGATTCTCTCCTTTGCATTGAGACACAACACTACAGGTGTATTGACGGAAGACCTGCTGAAACTTCTAAAGTTACATTCTGCGGGGACAAGTGCAGTTCCAGCAAGCAAGTATTTTTTGGAGAAACCATTAGCTGGTATTGTAGATCAATTAAAACGACATCATTACTGTAGAGTATGTACTAAGTACCTTGGGACTTCACAATCACAAGAAGAAACACTTACATGTGTGTCATGTGCCTCATCCATAACTGTAAAAGCCAGCTTACAGGAATGACGGGTATTGTTGCTCGAGTTCCACGATCTCTTACTGAACGCAGATTCTGGAAAGCCCACGAGTGGCAACACTGGCTTCTGTACTATAGCTTGCCAGTTCTGAAAGGCATACTTCCTCAGAAGTATCACTCTCATTGGACATTACTGATTGAGGGCATAAGCATTCTGTTGGGGTCTGAGTTAAAAACAGAACAGATAAATCACGCCCATGAGGCATTAGTGTACTTTGTTGGAGGTGTGCAGTCGCTGTATGGGAAGGAGCACATGACATTTAGTGTTCATTCCCTTCTGCATTTAAGCAAAAGTGTTGTGCATTGGGGTCCTTTGTGGGCCTACTCAGCCTTTATGTTTTAAGATTTCAATGGCTACCTACTGAAACAAGTAAAAACTAGTCAAGCTGTACCACAACAAATATGCAAACGAGTGCCGTTATCTCGTGCTTTTCCACGATTAGCAAAGCAATTCCTAACAAATGCACCTGCAGAAGTTACAGATTTCTGTAATGAAATGAGATCCGAAAAGCATCATGTCAAAAAGTTTGCGAAGTTCACTGAGGTGACTGCCCTTGGTCCACCAAATGTAAGATTAATATCTGGTCGTGATCAAGCTGCCCTCCACACAGTGAGAGAGGTTCCCACAAACTCTGTGGTAAATTACTACAAGACAATTGCTGTATATTGAGAAGTTGTTCATGGTCATACCTACAACAAAACAAAGAAACTATTCTATTGTGCTTTTAAAAGATGGGGGTATTTTTAGAGTCTCCCACTTTATTGACATGGGTGATCAGTGTTTATATGCCATAGGAAACTATGGTAATTGCACTGTGCAGAAGTTAGCCAGAGGTTCACTTATCAGAACTTCACTGAGCTACATGTCAACTGTCCACTTTCCCACAGGCTTTCACAAAGCCATAAACACTGCTCAGGTAGTAAGACCATGTATGTATATTCAATGTCAGTCCAGCTCGATTGTATGCCGGCTACTGAAGACATATTACTGTAAATGAATGAATGAATGTGAACTAATTGTGAAGATGGTGACCTATTTATTTAAGGTTGCTAAACTGGAAAGTAACTAATTGTTTTTGCTGTTACTGTAATTTAATGTGAGAAACACTTAACTGTAAAATCTGTTACTATAATGAAAGCACATTTCAGAGTGAAAAGATTAATACAAAATGTACATTTATTCTACATTTTGTAATGCATGTCATCAACATCAATGTATTTCAATGTAACATCCAAAAGGACACAAGTACAAGGTATAATGGCAAAATAATTCTAAAAGTCGCATCTTAAAAGGTCCAATGTGTAGTAATTTCTCCCATCTAGCGTTGACATCATATATCACAATCAACTCTCCCGCACCACACAGTTCAACGTACGGATTACAGCTACGTTAGCCTTCACGCTTCAAAAAGCTGTTCTCTCGCTCTTTTCAATCTCCTTTTTCTTTTTCTGGGCGAAGAAGAATAAGACTCCTGTTCCTAAAATTTGGATTTTGAATACGTGTGGTCCTCCATGTTTCCTTCTTCAAACTTGCCGGGGCCGGGAAGCTACGATACCCATTAGCAGCATTAGCAGCACCTGTGAGTTTATCATGTGACAGAGAAAACGCAAAAGGCGGAGCAGTATGTCCTGTATGTCCCTTACCGGCTAACGTATCTCAAGATGGAGCATGAATGTGGAGCGTCTACAGTTCACAGTTCACGCGGACAAGTTGGTGAACGGGCAACACAGATTTTTATAATTAACAACTAAACACGTTACACACTGAACCTTTAATGAACTTGGGTCGGTTGGGTCATGTAAACTTTTCAAAATTTCAAATGTAAATATGCAACTTATATAATGTCATGTGCTAATTATGTGCAACATTTAAATCTTTCTACGGCAAGAATGAGTGAGTGAGTCTTTTTTTAATCTTTTTTTTTTATTTAGTTTGATTTTTAATACATTGAATGGGGATTTTGAATATTTGCTGCATACACAAGAACTTTAAAAAAAATCTAACTGTGAATAAAAATTCATTTTGCCTATTTCGTTTCAATATAATTGCCCAATAAATCTTAAATGAATAACAACAAATATTTCTCATTTAATCATTTTAGGAACATTTACCAGTTGAGAGAGGAGGCTAAAACATGAGAAAATGCTAACCTTAACAACACTTTAACATTCTGATGTTATCACAAGTGTCATAAAATCTTAAAAATAACCTAAACTCTGTTAGGTCATCTCATCATGTGCTTTTTCATGTAATTTTATTTTAAGATTTTTTGTTTTTGAATTTCTCATATATGTGACATCTTACATATGTCTTGTAAGGTTTTTATACAATACTTGAAAGATTTCAGTTTCACAAATGGTTGCCCAACTTATCAAGTTTGATATTACACATATCTACTAAGGATATTGTATGTGGATTTACTGTCAAATATAGTACTTATAAGTTCCCAAATTATATAAGTTTCATATTACACAAATTTACTAAAGATATTGTATGTCATTTGACTGTCATATATATTACTTACAAGTTTCAGATAAAAGATATAAACATTTAGTAAAATGTATCTATGTCTTTTCCATATGGGTTCCTACAGGAGGAAGAAGAGGGCTGAGGCAGTGGCTGCAGCCAAGAGCAGGGGTAACGACATAAAGAAGATGAGAAAACCGCCAAAGTCTTACCCCTGCTCTAAATATGGTATGCCCAAGTGCCGGTCGTCTGGGCATACCACGTACAAGGGCGAAAACTTCTGTGCCACTGCCTCGGTCGCTCTGTGGAGGACTTCCTCAGGGACATGAGGAAGAAGGAGGCTCAGCCCAGGGTTCCGCGCACCACTAAGTGGCAGGTGGAGACATTTCACTTTAGACACTTGTGGCAACAGATAGCTTGTCAAATGAATATAGCAATAGACAGGATATAGACTTCATGCTGATCCAAAGCATTGCATTTCTTGCAAATGAACAGACCAAAAACAATGGAGCAGGTGAAAGTGTTTGTGATTGTGTAGTGGAGGATAAGCCCCACTATGTAGGGGTGTTATTAGTATAGTTCTGCTCTGAACGACTGGAAGAGTACAAGATCTGGGTCTGTACGTCCCAGCGCAATTGGCCCCAGTACCTAATTCAGTAAGTATGTTGTTACCTATCTGGCTGATCTCCCTAATCAACGTGGAGCAATGAAAGTATGGTAGGATGGGCTTCAGGACTTGTATCTCTAACACGGTGACCACCTGAAGTGTGATGTGCTCCTAAACCAAACTTAAGGTCTGCACAGTCTTCTCCCCTGTATCCTATACCTGGCTAGATAGGTGGGACGCCCCTACTCCAGAGCAGTATAAAACAAATATAATTTATAATTTACAACAACTTGGTAGATATCTCAACAAATTATTTATTGATTGACCCTTTTAACTGTCGTAAATTAAACCTAGTCTGATCAAATTCGACCAGCTTCAACTCTGCTATGGCAGGAATTACTCCCCAAAAAAAATTAGATGAAACCAAATAAGGTTCAATGTGACAGAAAAACATATACTTATCTAAAAAAAAAAAGTTTCTCACTGTAGACAATCCCTAACTGTTTTCAACCGATATTCCACAGAGGAAAATAAACACCAGTTTGCAGTCAACAAAACCCAAAGCACAGTTTCAGTAAATTATTGACAGTTTAACAGAGCATGCTAATTATGCTTAAATGTCCAGCAATCAATAAGTTCAACCAGAATCACTTTAGTTTACACTCACTGTCCCTCCAAAGGTGAAGCTTTCGGTCCGCTGAAAATTGCTCCCAGTCTCTTGTCCGTGACAGTATTACAGCCTTAGTTGCTGACGCTCCCAGTCCACGGTCAAAGTAGTGAAAAATAAACCATACCTCAGTCTCTGGTGTATGTCATGAACAAAACAAATCCGTGGCGACAGAAAGTCCAGAACGACGTGCCGCAGATGAAACCAGGGTGAATCGCTGGGATGGCGTCTGAATGGCAGGGAATCCTAACTCCAATATTCACTCGCAGGGTAACGTTCTCTAAGTCGCAGGTGCGGGCCTGTGTTGAGGCGGTCGCTCTTCAACTCCCTCCAGTCACGAAAACTCTCCTTTAGAGCTTAACTGACCGCTGAGTAAGATTTGACAACGCTCCTTTCTCGGCTCTAACCTTTCGCCACCAGGGCCACACGGAAGGCGGCTGACATCAAACGACTCCGTCGCTACTGCTAATAGCTTCGCCGACCTTTATTCAGCTGAGGCAGTGTGTCCTGGACGACGCGAACAGATTCGGCCCTTACTGAAAGCTTAGTGACCCCAACTTGTTATCGGTCCCTCACACGATAGTTTGGTTCTTTTTTATTCCGTTCAAGCGAGAGAGGGGCTCTTCAGTAAACTTTGGCGTACATTTTTCTTCGCTCCCAACTTCACACACTTGCTTCCTGTTTTTTTACCCCACCCCCCTCACACCGGATAGGCTATCTTGACCTTAACGCTCTACTCCTGATAGGGTGATACACCCGTCACAAGTGATGTGGGGCATTAACTATCTGTACCGTTACAATTGGTACATAATGAATCACTTCAAGTGATCAGAAGGGATTGTCAGAATGTGTGAAGTCATGTCATTAAGGGTGGAGCCTTTAGCAGGTGGAGACATTTCACTTTAGACACTTGTGGCCACAGATAGTTTTGTCAATATGGATATAGCAATAGACAGGATATAGACTTCACGCTGATCCACAGCATTGCATGGCTTGCAAATGAACAGATCATAAACAATGGAGCAGGTGAAAGTGTTTGCGATTGGTACATAATGAATCACTTCAAGTTATCAAAAGGGATTGTCAGAATGAGTGAAGTCATGTCATTAAGGGTGGAGCCTTTAGCAGGTGGAGACATTTCACTTTAGACACTTGTGGCAACAGATAGCTTGTCAAATGGATATAGCAATAGACAGGATATAGACTTCACGCTGATCCAAAGCATTGCATTTCTTACAAATGAACAGACCAAAAACAATGGAGCAGGTGAAAGTGTTTGTGATTGGTACATAACGAATCACTTCAAGTAATCAAAAGGGATTGTCAGAATGAGCGAAGTCATGTCATTAAGGGTGGAGCCTTTAGCAGGTGGAGACATTTCACTTTAGACAGTTGTGGCCACAGATAGCTTGTCAAATGGATATAGCAATAGACAGGATATAGACTTCACGCTGATCCAAAGCATTGCATTTCTTGCAAATGAACAGTCCAAAACCAATGGAGCAGGTGAAAGTGACACTTGTGGCAACAGATAGCTTGTCAAATGGATATAGCAATAGATAGGATATAGACTTCACGCTGATCCAAAGCATTGCTTGCAAATGAACAGTCCAAAACCAATGGAGCAGGTGAAAGTGTTTGTGATTGGTACATAACGAATCACTTCAAGTGATCAAAAGGTATTGTCAGAATGAGCCATTAGCAGGTGGAGACATTTCACTTTAGACACTTGTGGCAACAGGTAGCTTGTCAAATGGATATAGCGTTAGACAGAATATAGACATCATGCTGATCCAAAGCATTGCATTTAGCAGAGGAGGGTTTCGATCCATCGACCTCTGGATTATGGGCCCAGCACGCTTCCGCTGCGCCACTCTGCTCTTCTTTTTAGGTGAAAGGGCTGGAAAATCTGTGGTTCAAATATTGTGGGAATGTTTGGGAACCTATGGCAACCAAGGTTCCAGCAGCTTATGGGTTGCAAAGTTAAGCTTTTTGTAGACCATGCAACAATCTTTTTTGTGATTTTCCTGATTACCTCCAATAATCTTGAAGGAACCTAGTGAAACAATAATTAGCTGGGACATTTCACTTTGGACAATCTTGTGGCAATGGATTCTTAGTCTTTTCAAAATATGGTAATGCGATCCAAAGCATTTAGTATTAGCAGACTATAGTTTTAATCATCCTCTGGTTTCGGAGTGTTTTCGATTCAATAATAAATGCTTAGTTGACGTTAGACACTTGTGGCAATGAATGAGTATTTCACGTTGAACACTTGTGATTGTGTGTGGTCTTTTGGAAACAGGGCAATGAAAGTTAAGAGTCGGCAAGGAGGGTACCATGTTGCCACTTACCATTCTAGTTGCTTTACCAAGATACATTATAAGACCTCTGTGCATCTCATAGGTATGTTGGGGCATCGGATAAGTTGCTTTACCAGATGTGTGACATTCGCAAATGGAAGTGGTGGGATTTGAACCCACACATTGGGACCTTAACTAACAGTGCAACTTTCAGTGCAGCAAAACCTTCGCAAGTAAAGAGCCAATACTTTATTAATACATGTTATCAACACACTTTACTCTTTGTCTTATTTCTCTGGCATCATTTATTTTAGAATATTGTAACCAGCAGCAAGTGAGTAGGTTTAGGTCTGTGAATGTGGGCTGAGCATTTACCTGGGCTGAACTTGTGAACAACCCATTTTGCATATTCACTGTAAAGAGCCATTACCCCTCCCACTGCCAACAATTGTTCCCAAAACAATAGGACATACATTTTTTGATTGGAAATGAACAGTCCAAAAACAATGGAGCCAAAAACAGTCCAAAAACAATGGAGCAGTGTTTGTGATTGGTACATAACGAATCACTTCAAGTGATCAAAAGGGATTGTCAGAATGAGCCTTTAGCAGGTGGAGACATTTCACCTTAGACACTTGTGGCAACAGGTAGCTTGTCAAATGGATATAGCAATAGACAGGATAAAGACTTCACGCTGATCCAAAGCATTGCATTTCTCTCAAATGAACAGTCCAAAACCAATGGAGCAGGTGAAAGTGTTTGTGATTGGTACATAACGAATCACTTCAAGTGATCAAAACAGATTGTCAGAATGAGCGAAATCATGTCATTAAGGGTGGAGCCTTTAGCAGGTGGAGACATTTCACTTTAGACACTTGTGGCAACAGGTAGCTTGTCAAATGGATATAGCGTTAGACAGGATATAGACATCATGCTGATCCAAAGCATTGCATTTAGCAGAGGATGGTTTCGATCCATCGACCTCTGGGTTATGGGCCCAGCACGCTTCCGCTGCGCCACTCTGCTCTTCCTTTTAGGTGAAAGGGCTGGAAAATCTGTGGTTCAAATATTGTGGGAATGTTTGGGAACCTATGGCAACCAAGGTTCCAGCAGCTTATGGGTTGCAAAGTTAAGCTTTTTGTAGACCATGCAACAATCTTTTTTGTGATTTTCCTGATTACCTCCAATAATCTTGAAGGAACCTAGTGAAACAATAATTAGCTGGGACATTTCACTTTGGACAATCTTGTGGCAATGGATTCTTAGTCTTTTCAAAATATGGTAATGCGATCCAAAGCATTTAGTATTAGCAGACTATAGTTTTAATCATCCTCTGGTTTCGGAGTGTTTTCGATTCAATAATAAATGCTTAGTTGACGTTAGACACTTGTGGCAATGAATGAGTATTTCACGTTGAACACTTGTGATTGTGTGTGGTCTTTTGGAAATGCGAGTACAGCAATGAAAGTTAAGAGTCGGCAAGGAGGGTACCATGTTGCTATTTACCATTCTTGTTGCTTTACCAAGATACATTATAAGACCTCTGTGCATCTCATAGGTATGTTGGGGCATCGGATAAGTTGCTTTACCAGATATGTGACATTCGCAAATGGCAGTGGTGGGATTTGAACCCACGCCTCCAGAGAGACTGGAGCCTAAATCCAGCGCCTTAGACCACTCGGCCACACTACCTGCACGCATCAGCTCTCCACGTGGTGGCCCACATTGGGACCGTAACAGTGCAACTTTCAGTGCAGCAAAACCTTCGCAAGTAAAGAGCCAATACTTTATTAATACATGTTATCAACACCCTTTACTCTTTGTCTTATTTCTCTGGCATCATTTATTTTAGAATATTGTAACCAGCAGCAAGTGAGTAGGTTTAGGTCTGTGAATGTGGGCTGAGCATTTACCTGGGCTGAACTTGTGAACAATCCATTTTGCATATTCACTGTAAAGAGCCATTACCCCTCCCACTGCCAACAATTGTTCCCAAAACAATAGGACATACATTTTTTGATTGGAAATGAACAGTCCAAAAACAATGGAGCCAAAAACAGTCCAAAAACAATGGAGCAGTGTTTGTGATTGGTACATAACGAATCACTTCAAGTGATCAAAAGGGATTGTCAGAATGAGCCTTTAGCAGGTGGAGACATTTCACTTTAGACACTTGTGGCAACAGATAGCTTGTCAATATGGATATAGCAATAGACAGGATATAGACTTCACGCTGATCCAAAGCATTGCATTTCTCGCAAATGAACAGACCAAAAACAATGGAGCAGGTGAAAGTGTTTGTGATTGGTACATAACGAATCACTTCAAGTGATCAAAAGGGATTGTCAGAATGAGCAACAAGGGTGGAGCTTTAGCAGGTGGAGACATTTCACTTTAGACACTTGTGGCAACAGGTAGCTTGTCAAATGGATATAGCATTAGACAGGATATAGACATCATGCTGATCCAAAGCATTGCATTTAGCAGAGGATGGTTTCGATCCATCGACCTCTGGGTTATATGGGCCCAGCACGCTCACAGCCACTCTGCTCTTCTTTTTAGGTGAAAGGGCTGGAAAATCTGTGGTTCAAATATTGTGGGAATGTTTGGGAACCTATGGCAACCAAGGTTCCAGCAGCTTTTGGGTTGCAATGTTAAGCTTTTTGTAGACCATGCAACAATCTTTTTTGTGATTTTCCTGATTACCTCCAATAATCTTGAAGGAACCTAGTGAAACAATAATTAGCTGGGACATTTCACTTTGGACAATCTTGTGGCAATGGATTCTTAGTCTTTTCAAAATATGGTAATGCGATCCAAAGCATTTAGTATTAGCAGACTATAGTTTTAATCATCCTCTGGTTTCGGAGTGTTTTCGATTCAATAATAAATGCTTAGTTGACGTTAGACACTTGTGGCAATGAATGAGTATTTCACGTTGAACACTTGTGATTGTGTGTGGTCTTTTCGAAACAGGGCAATGCGAGTACAGCAATGAAAGTTAAGAGTCTGCAAGGAGGGTACCATGTTGCCATTTACCATTCTAGTTGCTTTACCAAGATACATTATAAGACCTCTGTGCATCTCATAGGTATGTTGGGGCATCGGATAATTTGCTTTAACAGATGTGTGACATTAGCAAATGGCAGTGGTGGGATTTGAACCCACGCCTCCAGAGAGACTGGAGCCTTAATCCAGCGCCTTAGACCACTCGGCCACACTACCTGCACGCATCAGCTCTCCACGTGGTGGCACACATTGGGACCGTAACAGTGCAACTTTCAGTGCAGCAAAACCTTCGCAAGTAAAGAGCCAATACTTTATTAATACATGTTATCAACACCCTTTACTCTTTGTCTTATTTCTCTGGCATCATTTATTTTAGAATATTGTAACCAGCAGCAAGTGAGTAGGTTTAGGTCTGTGAATGTGGGCTGAGCATTTACCTGGGCTGAACTTGTGAACAACCCATTTTGCATATTCACTGTAAAGAGCCATTACCCCTCCCACTGCCAACAATTGTTCCCAAAACAATAGGACATACATTTTTTGATTGGAAATGAACAGTCCAAAAACAATGGAGCAGTGTTTGTGATTGGTACATAACGAATCACTTCAAGTGATCAAAGGGGATTGTCAGAATGAGTGAAGTCATGTCATTAAGGGTGGAGCCTTTAGCAGGTGGAGACATTTCACTTTAGACACTTGTGACAACAGATAGTTTGTCAATATGGATATAGCAATAGACAGGATATAGACTTCACGCTGATCCAAAGCATTGCATTGCTTGCAAATGAACAGACCAAAAACAATGGAGCAGGTGAAAGTGTTTGTGATTGGTACATAACGAATCACTGCAAGTGATCAAAAGGGATTGTCAGAATAAAAGAGCCTTTAGCAGGTGGAGACATTTCACTTTAGACAGTTGTGGCCACAGATAGCTTGTCAAATGGATATAGCAATAGACAGGATATAGACTTCACGCTGATCCAAAGCATTGCATTGCTTGCAAATGAACAGTCCAAAACCAATGGAGCAGGTGAACATGTTTGCGATTGGTACATAACGAATCACTTCAAGTGATCAAAAGGGATTGTCAGAATGAGCCTTTAGCAGGTGGAGACATTTCACTTTAGACACTTGTGGCAACAGGTAGCTTGTCAAATGGATATAGCATTAGACAGGATATAGACATCATGCTGATCCAAAGCATTGCATTTAGCAGAGGATGGTTTCGATCCATCGACCTCTGGGTTATGGGCCCAGCACGCTTCCGCTGCGCCACTCTGCTCTTCTTTTTAGTAGAAAGGGCTGGAAAATCTGTGGTTCAAATATTGTGGGAATGTTTGGGAACCTATGGCAACCAAGGTTCCAGCAGCTTATGGGTTGCAAAGTTAAGCTTTTTGTAGACCATGCAACAATCTTTTTTGTGATTTTCCTGATTACCTCCAATAATCTTGAAGGAACCTAGTGAAACAATAATTAGCTGGGACATTTCACTTTGGACAATCTTGTGGCAATGGATTCTTAGTCTTTTCAAAATATGGTAATGCGATCCAAAGCATTTAGTATTAGCAGACTATAGTTTTAATCATCCTCTGGTTTCGGAGTGTTTTCGATTCAATAATAAATGCTTAGTTGACGTTAGACACTTGTGGCAATGAATGAGTATTTCACGTTGAACACTTGTGATTGTGTGTGGTCTTTTGGAAACAGGGCAATGCGAGTACAGCAATGAAAGTTAAGAGTCTGCAAGGAGGGTACCATGTTGCCATTTACCATTCTAGTTGCTTTACCAAGACACATTATAAGACCTCTGTGAAACTCATAGGTATGTTAGGGAATCGGATAAGTTGCTTTACCAGATATGTGACATTCGCAAATGGCAGTGGTGGGATTTGAACCCACGCCTCCAGAGAGACTGGAGCCTAAATCCAGCGCCTTAGACCACTCGGCCACACTAACTGCACGCATCAGCTCTCCACGTGGTGGCCCACATTGGGACCGTAACAGTGCAACTTTCAGTGCAGCAAAACCTTCGCAAGTAAAGAGCAATACTTTATTAATACATGTTATCAACACCCTTTACTCTTTGTCTTATTTCTCTGGCATCATTTATTTTAGAATATTGTAACCAGCAGCAAGTGAGTAGGTTTAGGTCTGTGAATGTGGGCTGAGCATTTACCTGGGCTGAACTTGTGAACAACCGATTTTGCATATTCACTGTAAAGAGCCATTACCCCTCCCACTGCCAACAATTGTTCCCAAAACAATAGGACATACATTTTTTGATTGGAAATGAACAGTCCAAAAACAATGGAGCAGTGTTTGTGATTGGTACATAACGAATCACTTCAAGTGATCAAAGGGGATTGTCAGAATGAGTGAAGTCATGTCATTAAGGGTGGAGCCTTTAGCAGGTGGAGACATTTCACTTTAGACACTTGTGACAACAGATAGTTTGTCAATATGGATATAGCAATAGACAGGATATGGACTTCACGCTGATCCAAAGCATTGCATTGCTTGCAAATGAACAGACCAAAAACAATGGAGCAGGTGAAAGTGTTTGTGATTGGTACATAACGAATCACTTCAAGTGATCAAAAGGGATTGTCAGAATGAGCAAAGCCTTTAGCAGGTGGAGACATTTCACCTTAGACACTTGTGGCAACAGATAGCTTGTCAAATGGATATAGCAATAGACAGGATATAGACTTCACACTGATCCAAAGCATTGCATTTCTTGCAAATGAACAGTCCAAAACCAATGGAGCAGGTGAAAGTGACACTTGTGGCAACAGATAGCTTGTCAAATGGATATAGCAATAGATAGGATATAGACTTCACGCTGATCCAAAGCATTGCTTGCAAATGAACAGTCCAAAACCAATGGAGCAGGTGAAAGTGTTTGTGATTGGTACATAACGAATCACTTCAAGTGATTGTCAAAATGAGCATTTAGCAGGTGAAGACATTTCACTTTAGACACTTGTGGCAACAGGTAGCTTGTCAAATGGATATAGCGTTAGACAGGATATAGACATCATGCTGATCCAAAGCATTGCATTTAGCAGAGGATGACTTCTATCCATCGACCTCTGGGTTATTGGGCCCAGCACGCTTCCGCTGCGCCACTCTGCTCTTCTTTTAGTAGAAAGGGCTGGAAAATCTGTGGTTCAA
This sequence comes from Perca fluviatilis, assembly GCF_010015445.1. Lineage (NCBI taxonomy): Eukaryota > Metazoa > Chordata > Actinopteri > Perciformes > Percidae > Perca > Perca fluviatilis. Next base: position 384,740 of record NC_053125.1, read on the forward strand.
ATATTGTGGGAATGTTTGGGAACCTATGGCAACCAAGGTTCCAGCAGCTTATGGGTTGCAAAGTTAAGCTTTTTGTAGACCATGCAACAATCTTTTTGTGATTTTCCTGATTACCTCCAATAATCTTGAAGGAACCTACGTGAAACAATAATTAGCTGGGGATATTTCACTTTGGACAATCTTGTGGCAATGGATTCTTAGTCTTTTCAAAATATGGTAATGCGATCCAAAGCATTTAGTATTAGCAGACTATAGTTTTAATCATCCTCTGGTTTGAGTGTTTTCGATTCAATAATAAATGCTTAGTTGACGTTAGACACTTGTGGCAATGAATGAGTATTTCACGTTGAACACTTGTGATTGTGTGTGGTCTTTTGGAAACAGGGCAATGAAAGTTAAGAGTCGGCAAGGAGGGTACCATGTTGCCACTTACCATTCTAGTTGCTTTACCAAGATACATTATAAGACCTCTGTGCATCTCATAGGTATGTTGGGGCATCGGATAATTTGCTTTAACAGATGTGTGACATTAGCAAATGGCAGTGGTGGGATTTGAACCCACGCCTCCAGAGAGACTGGAGCCTTAATCCAGCGCCTTAGACCACTCGGCCACACTACCTGCACGCATCAGCTCTCCACGTGGTGGCACACATTGGGACCGTAACTAACAGTGCAACTTTCAGTGCAGCAAAACCTTCGCAAGTAAAGAGCCAATACTTTATTAATACATGTTATCAACACCCTTTACTCTTTGTCTTATTTCTCTGGCATCATTTATTTTAGAATATTGTAACCAGCAGCAAGTGAGTAGGTTTAGGTCTGTGAATGTGGGCTGAGCATTTACCTGGGCTGAACTTGTGAACAATCCATTTTGCATATTCACTGTAAAAGAGCCATTACCTCTCCCACTGCCAACAATTGTTCCCAAAACGATAGGACATACATTTTTTGATTGGAAATGAACAGTCCAAAAACAATGGAGCCAAAAACAGTCCAAAAACAATGGAGCAGTGTTTGTGATTGGTACATAACGAATCACTTCAAGTGATCAAAGGGGATTGTCAGAATGAGTGAAGTCATGTCATTAAGGGTGGAGCCTTTAGCAGGTGGAGACATTTCACTTTAGACACTTGTGGCCATAGATAGTTTGTCAATATGGATATAGCAATAGACAGGATATAGACTTCACGCTGATCCAAAGCATTGCATGGCTTGCAAATGAACAGACCAAAAACAATGGAGCAGGTGAAAGTGTTTGTGATTGGTACATAACGTTTCACTTCAAGTAATCAAAAGGGATTGTCAGAATGAGCGAAGTCATGTCATTAAGGGTGGAGCCTTTAGCAGGTGGAGACATTTCACTTTAGACACTTGTGGCAACAGATAGCTTGTCAAATGGATATAGCAATAGACAGGATATAGACTTCACGCTGATCCAAAGCATTGCATTTCTTGCAAATGAACAGTCCAAAACCAATGGAGCAGGTGAAAGTGACACTTGTGGCAACAGATAGCTTGTCAAATGGATATAGCAATAGATAGGATATAGACTTCACGCTGATCCAAAGCATTGCTTGCAAATGAACAGTCCAAAACCAATGGAGCAGGTGAAAGTGTTTGTGATTGGTACATAACGAATCACTTCAAGTGATCAAAAGGTATTGTCAGAATGAGCCTTTAGCAGGTGGAGACATTTCACTTTAGACACTTGTGGCAACAGGTAGCTTGTCAAATGGATATAGCGTTAGACAGGATATAGACATCATGCTGATCCGAAGCATTGAATTTAGCAGAGGATGGTTTCGATCCATCGACCTCTGGGTTAAGGGTGATGCTTCCGCTGCGCCACTCTGCTCTTGTTTTTAGGTGAAAGGGCTGGAAAATCTGTGGTTCAAATATTGTGGGAATGTTTGGGAACCTATGGCAACCAAGGTCAAATGGATATAGCAATAGATAGGATATAGACTTCAGTCTGATCCAAAGCATTGCTTGCAAATGAACAGTCCAAAACCAATGGAGCAGGTGAAAGTGTTTGGTACATAACGAATGACTTCAAGTGATTGTCAGAATGAGCCTTTAGCAGATATTTCACTTTAGACACTTGTGGCAACAGGTAGCTTGTCAAATGGATATAGCGTTAGACAGGATATAGACATCATGCTGATCCAAAGCATTGCCTTTAGCACAGGATGGTTTTCGATCCATCGACCTCTGGGTTATGGGCCCAGCACGCTTCGCCACTCTGCTCTTCTTTTTAGGTGAAAGGGCTGGAAAATCTGTGGTTCAAATATTGTGGGAATGTTTGGGAACCTATGGCAACCAAGGTTCCAGCAGCTTATGGGTTGCAAAGTTAAGCTTTTTGTAGACCATGCAACAATCTTTTTTGTGATTTTCCTGATTACCTCCAATAATCTTGAAGGAACCTAGTGAAACAATAATTAGCTGGCAATGGATTCTTAGTCTTTTCAAAATATGGTAATGCGATCCAAAGCATTTAGTATTAGCAGACTATAGTTTTAATCATCCTCTGGTTTCGGAGTGTTTTCGATTCAATAATAAATGCTTAGTTGACGTTAGACACTTGTGGCAATGAATGAGTATTTCACGTTGAACACGTGATTGTGAGTGGTCTTTTGGAAATGCGAGTACAGCAATGAAAGTTAAGAGTCGGCAAGGAGGGTACCATGTTGCCTCTTACCATTCTTGTTGCTTTACCAAGATACATTATAAGACCTCTGTGCATCTCATAGGTATGTTGGGGCATCGGATAAGTTGCTTTTACCTGGGCTGAACTTGTGAACAACCCATTTTGCATATTCACTGTAAAGAGCCATTACCCCTCCCACTGCCAACAATTGTTCCCAAAACAATAGGACATACATTTTTTGATTTGAAATGAACAGTCCAAAAACAATGGAGCCAAAAACAGTCCAAAAACAATGGAGCAGTGTTTGTGATTGGTACATAACGAATCACTTCAAGTGATCAAAGGGGATTGTCAGAATGAGTGAAGTCATGTCATTAAGGGTGGAGCCTTTAGCAGGTGGAGACATTTCACTTTAGACACTTGTGACAACAGATAGTTTGTCAATATGGATATAGCAATAGACAGGATATGGACTTCACGCTGATCCAAAGCATTGCATTGCTTGCAAATGAACAGACCAAAAACAATGGAGCAGGTGAAAGTGTTTGTGATTGGTACATAACGAATCACTTCAAGTGATCAAAAGGGATTGTCAGAATGAGCCTTTAGCAGGTGGAGACATTTCACCTTAGACACTTGTGGCAACAGGTAGCTTGTCAAATGGATATAGCAATAGACAGGATATAGACTTCACGCTGATCCAAAGCATTGCATTGCTTGCAAATGAACAGACCAAAAACAATGGAGCAGGTGAAAGTGTTTGTGATTGGTACATAACGAATCACTTCAAGTGATCAAAAGGGATTGTCAGAATGAGCCTTTAGCAGGTGGAGACATTTCACCTTAGACACTTGTGGCAACAGGTAGCTTGTCAAATGGATATAGCAATAGACAGGATATAGACTTTACGCTGATCCAAAGCATTGCATTGCTTGCAAATGAACAGACCAAAAACAATGGAGCAGGTGAACGTGTTTGCGATTGGTACATAACGAATCACTTCAAGTGATCAAAAGGGATTGTCAGAATGAGCGAAATCATGTCATTAAGACCTTTAACAGGTGGAGACATTTCACTTTAGACACTTGTGGCAACAGGTAGCTTGTCAAATGGATATAGCATTAGACAGGATATAGACATCATGCTGATCCAAAGCATTGCATTTAGCAGAGGATGGTTTCGATCCATCGACCTCTGGGTTATGGGCCCAGCACGCTTCCGCTGCGCCACTCTGCTCTTCTTTTTAGTAGAAAGGGCTGGAAAATCTGTGGTTCAAATATTGTGGGAATGTTTGGGAACCTATGGCAACCAAGGTTCCAGCAGCTTATGGGTTGCAAAGTTAAGCTTTTTGTAGACCATGCAACAATCTTTTTTGTGATTTTCCTGATTACCTCCAATAATCTTGAAGGAACCTACTGAAACAATAATTAACTGGGACATTTCACTTTGGACAATCTTGTGGCAATGGATTCTTAGTCTTTTCAAAATATGGTAATGCGATCCAAAGCATTTAGTATTAGCAGACTATAGTTTTAATCATCCTCTGGTTTCGGAGTGTTTTCGATTCAATAATAAATGCTTAGTTGACGTTAGACACTTGTGGCAATGAATGAGTATTTCACGTTGAACACGTGATTGTGAGTGGTCTTTTGGAAATGCGAGTACAGCAATGAAAGTTAAGAGTCGGCAAGGAGGGTACCATGTTGCCTCTTACCATTCTTGTTGCTTTACCAAGATACATTATAAGACCTCTGTGCATCTCATAGGTATGTTGGGGCATCGGATAAGTTGCTTTTACCTGGGCTGAACTTGTGAACAACCCATTTTGCATATTCACTGTAAAGAGCCATTACCCCTTCCACTGCCAACAATTGTTCCCAAAACAATAGGACATACATTTTTGATTGGAAATGAACAGTCAAAAAATGGAGCCAAAAACAGTCCAAAACAATGGAGCAGTGTTTGTGATTGGTACATAACGAATCACTTCAAGTGATCAAAGGGGATTGTCAGAATGAGTGAAGTCATGTCATTAAGGGTGGAGCCTTTAGCAGGTGGAGACATTTCACTTTAGACACTTGTGACAACAGATAGTTTGTCAATATGGATATAGCAATAGACAGGATATAGACTTCACGCTGATCCAAAGCATTGCATTGCTTGCAAATGAACAGACCAAAAACAATGGAGCAGGTGAAAGTGTTTGTGATTGGTACATAACGAATCACTTCAAGTGATCAAAAGGGATTGTCAGAATGAGCCTTTAGCAGGTGGAGACATTTCACCTTAGACACTTGTGGCAACAGGTAGCTTGTCAAATGGATATAGCATTAGACAGGATATAGACATCATGCTGATCCAAAGCATTGCATTTAGCAGAGGATGGTTTCGATCCATCGACCTCTGGGTTATGGGCCCAGCACGCTTCCGCTGCGCCACTCTGCTCTTCTTTTTAGTAGAAAGGGCTGGAAAATCTGTGGTTCAAATATTGTGGGAATGTTTGGGAACCTATGACAACCAAGGTTCCAGCAGCTTATGGGTTGCAAAGTTAAGCTTTTTGTAGACCATGCAACAATCTTTTTTGTGATTTTCCTGATTACCTCCAATAATCTTGAAGGAACCTAGTGAAACAATAATTAGCTGGGACATTTCACTTTGGACAATCTTGTGGCAATGGATTCTTAGTCTTTTCAAAATATGGTAATGCGATCCAAAGCATTTAGTATTAGCAGACTATAGTTTTAATCATCCTCTGGTTTCGGAGTGTTTTCGATTCAATAATAAATGCTTAGTTGACGTTAGACACTTGTGGCAATGAATGAGTATTTCACGTTGAACACTTGTGATTGTGTGTGGTCTTTTGGAAACAGGGCAATGCGAGTACAGCAATGAAAGTTAAGAGTCTGCAAGGAGGGTACCATGTTGCCATTTACCATTCTAGTTGCTTCACCAAGACACATTATAAGACCTCTGTGAAACTCATAGGTATGTTAGGGCATCGGATAAGTTGCTTTACCAGATATGTGACATTCGCAAATGGCAGTGGTGGGATTTGAACCCACGCCTCCAGAGAGACTGGAGCCTAAATCCTAGCAGCCGCCCGAGCGACTGTCTAATGTTGAAAAATGTCGGCCAATTGCTGTCGTAGTTTTAACATTCCCAACCAATGGCGTTCGCGGCTTCAACATTCTGCAACCAATCACATTCGCGGCTTCAACATTGCTTCAACATTCAGCGACGAATCGTCTTCCCAGCTCCAAGCTACGATTTTTGTTTTTCCGGAGGGGGCCGCCATCGTTCATATTTACTCAAGCGAAATGGTGAGTGTTTATTACAGTGCTGTATGTATATAATGTATATTTAAGTATATAAGTAATTTAGCATTGTCATTGTGTCATATCGATTGATTTAGTTATCTAACGTTATTACGTTATCAAACTCTCCGTCTCGTCTGCCGAAGTTTGCTAATGTAAAGGTGGATTTTAGGTAACGTTAGCTTATGAGTAACGTTACCGTGTTTTGACAACAAAAAACGTTGACTGTGAAGGAGAATATTTAAAACCAATTTGTAAATGTAGATGTATAAACGAATATGACGTTAGTACATGGTTGTCACGTGAATAATATAGCTAACTTCTGTTTAATGCCACTATTTTTAGCTTTCATCCACGTAACGTTAACACCTTTATGGTGGGTATACGTTAGTTTAGTGTCCCCAAATTCAATACAATGTCCTTAATTATGAACCTGCTAAACCACCTGTTTAACAGGTGTTATGGTTAGGGCAACAACCTGTCTCAAATAATACCCTCATCATTTGGGACACTCAGTTTTTGGCAAATAATTTGGGACACTAAACCTTTATGGTGATCATTTACCATTAGTGTTAACGTCACGCAATCACAGTATTAATAGTATGTACACTGTTCAAGTTTTAAAGCAGGGTATTATTTACAATATTGCGGCCTTTCTAACTATTCTGAGAAGAGATGACATAAATGTAGGCTTAGTATGATAAGTTAATGACAACGTCAATATTATATCCATTGTATGTAACGCCAGATTATTCATAAGATTATTAATATTATGACTATGGTATTAACACTGTCTTCTGTCTATCTGCCTAAAAAAAATATACAACTAGCTTTCTAATTAATGATAATCAGCACACACTAACAATACATATTTATAATGGAATCTGGTTAATTCATGAGCTTTTTTCAAACACAGCCTAGGTATCTTATGCCACCCACTGCATTTTTCATATGATTATTACAATATAACGCCCATGGTCTGACTTACATGTTCCAGCACTTATGTTGTTTTTATGTATTGATGTCACCAAACTAGGCAAAATCACACAAAGGCATGGGAGACTCGGAGTGGATGGCACGCTTGAGAAAGTTTGCCAGCACGGGGGCCTGGCCTGCAGGTGAGGGAAACAGGCCAGCCCCCAGGCAGACGAAGTGGTACGAGCTGTATCAAAGGGTATGAGTATATTCATGGCACAGTATATTAATCGTTATTTACTCTTAAGACATTTTGCTTATTATAACTTGTATCAAATATAATACAATGCTAGGTTCCAATTAGTTAATAAACATTTTAATGAGCAAATCATTTTACATCGAATCTCTCTCTGTCCGCGACACAAATGAAAATCAGTTTTTGTATCGGTGTTTAATTCAATCAAATGTTACAACTTCTTTTTTTTTTTTTTTTTTTAGATTGAGAAATGCCCGATGCAAAACAAGGGACTTAAATATCCTTGTTTGCCCAAGTGAGGAAGTTAGCAGTAGTAGTTCCACACTCAAGAAGGTAACTACTGGTATATTTAAGAGTCAAATGTGTATTATTGCATATTACACAAACTAATCAGTGATGTATCTATGCTGCCATGAAACAACAATAACTTCTGTTCAGGCAGCAGCAGGTTACAACAACAGACTGAAGCTTACGAGTCGGTGCAGGCATTAATGGCCCAACACACTGCAACAGCCGGGTCTGGTCCAGCGACTGTGGGGCAGCAGAGTGCAGCACTGGGACTGCAGGAGTGCGGTGATTGGGCCATAAGCAGCGACCACCATTGAATTTGTCAATGGTAATTGGGCAGGATTATTGACACTCATAAATTGGGCATTTTAGAATGTTTGGAGACCCAATTATAGTTTGACAATATTTGTTTTGACTTCACGCTGATCCAAAGCATTGCATTGCTTGCAAATGAACAGACCAAAAACAATGGAGCAGGTGAAAGTGTTTGTGATTGGTACATAACGAATCACTTCAAGTGATCAAAAGGGATTGTCAGAATGAGCCTTTAGCAGGTGGAGACATTTCACCTTAGACACTTGTGGCAACAGGTAGCTTGTCAAATGGATATAGCAATAGACAGGATATAGACTTCACGCTGATCCAAAGCATTGCATTGCTTGCAAATGAACAGACCAAAAACAATGGAGCAGGTGAAAGTGTTTGTGATTGGTACATAACGAATCACTTCAAGTGATCAAAAGGGATTGTCAGAATGAGCCTTTAGCAGGTGGAGACATTTCACCTTAGACACTTGTGGCAACAGGTAGCTTGTCAAATGGATATAGCAATAGACAGGATATAGACTTCACGCTGATCCAAAGCATTGCATTGCTTGCAAATGAACAGACCAAAAACAATGGAGCAGGTGAACGTGTTTGCGATTGGTACATAACGAATCACTTCAAGTGATCAAAAGGGATTGTCAGAATGAGCGAAATCATGTCATTAACGGTGGAGCCATTTCACTTTAGACACTTGTGGCAACAGGTAGCTTGTCAAATGGATATAGCATTAGACAGGATATAGACATCATGCTGATCCAAAGCATTGCATTTAGCAGAGGATGGTTTCGATCCATCGACCTCTGGGTTATGGGCCCAGCACGCTTCCGCTGCGCCACTCTGCTCTTCTTTTTAGTAGAAAGGGCTGGAAAATCTGTGGTTCAAATATTGTGGGAATGTTTGGGAACCTATGGCAACCAAGGTTCCAGCAGCTTATGGGTTGCAAAGTTAAGCTTTTTGTAGACCATGCAACAATCTTTTTTGTGATTTTCCTGATTACCTCCAATAATCTTGAAGGAACCTACTGAAACAATAATTAACTGGGACATTTCACTTTGGACAATCTTGTGGCAATGGATTCTTAGTCTTTTCAAAATATGGTAATGCGATCCAAAGCATTTAGTATTAGCAGACTATAGTTTTAATCATCCTCTGGTTTCGGAGTGTTTTTTCGATTCAATAATAAATGCTTAGTTGACGTTAGACACTTGTGGCAATGAATGAGTATTTCACGTTGAACACGTGATTGTGAGTGGTCTTTTGGAAATGCGAGTACAGCAATGAAAGTTAAGAGTCGGCAAGGAGGGTACCATGTTGCCTCTTACCATTCTTGTTGCTTTACCAAGATACATTATAAGACCTCTGTGCATCTCATAGGTATGTTGGGGCATCGGATAAGTTGCTTTTACCTGGGCTGAACTTGTGAACAACCCATTTTGCATATTCACTGTAAAGAGCCATTACCCCTCCCACTGCCAACAATTGTTCCCAAAACAATAGGACATACATTTTTTGATTGGAAATGAACAGTCCAAAAACAATGGAGCAGTGTTTGTGATTGGTACATAACGAATCACTTCAAGTGATCAAAGGGGATTGTCAGAATGAGTGAAGTCATGTCATTAAGGGTGGAGCCTTTAGCAGGTGGAGACATTTCACTTTAGACACTTGTGACAACAGATAGTTTGTCAATATGGATGTAGCAATAGACAGGATATGGACTTCACGCTGATCCAAAGCATTGCATTGCTTGCAAATGAACAGACCAAAAACAATGGAGCAGGTGAAAGTGTTTGTGATTGGTACATAACGAATCACTTCAAGTGATCAAAAGGGATTGTCAGAATGAGCCTTTAGCAGGTGGAGACATTTCACCTTAGACACTTGTGGCAACAGGTAGCTTGTCAAATGGATATAGCAATAGACAGGATATAGACTTCACGCTGATCCAAAGCATTGCATTGCTTGCAAATGAACAGACCAAAAACAATGGAGCAGGTGAAAGTGTTTGTGATTGGTACATAACGAATCACTTCAAGTGATCAAAAGGGATTGTCAGAATGAGCCTTTAGCAGGTGGAGACATTTCACCTTAGACACTTGTGGCAACAGGTAGCTTGTCAAATGGATATAGCAATAGACAGGATATAGACTTCACGCTGATCCAAAGCATTGCATTGCTTGCAAAATGAACAGACCAAAACAATGGAGCAGGTGAAAGTGTTTGTGATTGGTACATAACGAATCACTTCAAGTGATCAAAAGGGATTGTCAGAATGAGCCTTTAGCAGGTGGAGACATTTCACCTTAGACACTTGTGGCAACAGGTAGCTTGTCAAATGGATATAGCAATAGACAGGATATAGACTTCACGCTGATCCAAAGCATTGCATTGCTTGCAAATGAACAGACCAAAAACAATGGAGCAGGTGAACGTGTTTGCGATTGGTACATAACGAATCACTTCAAGTGATCAAAAGGGATTGTCAGAATGAGCGAAATCATGTCATTAACGGTGGAGCCATTTCACTTTAGACACTTGTGGCAACAGGTAGCTTGTCAAATGGATATAGCATTAGACAGGATATAGACATCATGCTGATCCAAAGCATTGCATTTAGCAGAGGATGGTTTCGATCCATCGACCTCTGGGTTATGGGCCCAGCACGCTTCCGCTGCGCCACTCTGCTCTTCTTTTTAGTAGAAAGGGCTGGAAAATCTGTGGTTCAAATATTGTGGGAATGTTTGGGAACCTATGGCAACCAGGTTCCAGCAGCTTATGGGTTGCAAAGTTAAGCTTTTTGTAGACCATGCAACAATCTTTTTTGTGATTTTCCTGATTACCTCCAATAATCTTGAAGGAACCTACTGAAACAATAATTAACTGGGACATTTCACTTTGGACAATCTTGTGGCAATGGATTCTTAGTCTTTTCAAAATATGGTAATGCGATCCAAAGCATTTAGTATTAGCAGACTATAGTTTTAATCATCCTCTGGTTTCGGAGTGTTTTCGATTCAATAATAAATGCTTAGTTGACGTTAGACACTTGTGGCAATGAATGAGTATTTCACGTTGAACACGTGATTGTGAGTGGTCTTTTGGAAATGCGAGTACAGCAATGAAAGTTAAGAGTCGGCAAGGAGGGTACCATGTTGCCTCTTACCATTCTTGTTGCTTTACCAAGATACATTATAAGACCTCTGTGCATCTCATAGGTATGTTGGGGCATCGGATAAGTTGCTTTTACCTGGGCTGAACTTGTGAACAACCCATTTTGCATATTCACTGTAAAGAACCATTACCCCTCCCACTGCCAACAATTGTTCCCAAAACAATAGGACATACATTTTTTGATTGGAAATGAACAGTCCAAAAACAATGGAGCAGTGTTTGTGATTGGTACATAACGAATCACTTCAAGTGATCAAAGGGGATTGTCAGAATGAGTGAAGTCATGTCATTAAGGGTGGAGCCTTTAGCAGGTGGAGACATTTCACTTTAGACACTTGTGACAACAGATAGTTTGTCAATATGGATATAGCAATAGACAGGATATGGACTTCACGCTGATCCAAAGCATTGCATTGCTTGCAAATGAACAGACCAAAACAATGGAGCAGGTGAAAGTGTTTGTGATTGGTACATAACGAATCACTTCAAGTGATCAAAAGGGATTGTCAGAATGAGCCTTTAGCAGGTGGAGACATTTCACCTTAGACACTTGTGGCAACAGGTAGCTTGTCAAATGGATATAGCAATAGACAGGATATAGACTTCACGCTGATCCAAAGCATTGCATTGCTTGCAAATGAACAGACCAAAAACAATGGAGCAGGTGAAAGTGTTTGTGATTGGTACATAACGAATCACTTCAAGTGATCAAAAGGGATTGTCAGAATGAGCCTTTAGCAGGTGGAGACATTTCACCTTAGACACTTGTGGCAACAGGTAGCTTGTCAAATGGATATAGCAATAGACAGGATATAGACTTCACGCTGATCAAAGCATTGCATTGCTTGCAAAATGAACAGACCAAAACAATGGAGCAGGTGAAAGTGTTTGTGATTGGTACATAACGAATCACTTCAAGTGATCAAAAGGGATTGTCAGAATGAGCCTTTAGCAGGTGGAGACATTTCACCTTAGACACTTGTGGCAACAGGTAGCTTGTCAAATGGATATAGCAATAGACAGGATATAGACTTCACGCTGATCCAAAGCATTGCATTGCTTGCAAAATGAACAGACCAAAAACAATGGAGCAGGTGAAAGTGTTTGTGATTGGTACATAACGAATCACTTCAAGTGATCAAAAGGGATTGTCAGAATGAGCCTTTAGCAGGTGGAGACATTTCACCTTAGACACTTGTGGCAACAGGTAGCTTGTCAAATGGATATAGCAATAGACAGGATATAGACTTCACGCTGATCCAAAGCATTGCATTGCTTGCAAATGAACAGACCAAAAACAATGGAGCAGGTGAACGTGTTTGCGATTGGTACATAACGAATCACTTCAAGTGATCAAAAGGGATTGTCAGAATGAGCGAAATCATGTCATTAACGGTGGAGCCTTTAACAGGTGGAGACATTTCACTTTAGACACTTGTGGCAACAGGTAGCTTGTCAAATGGATATAGCATTAGACAGGATATAGACATCATGCTGATCCAAAGCATTGCATTTAGCAGAGGATGGTTTCGATCCATCGACCTCTGGGTTATGGGCCCAGCACGCTTCCGCTGCGCCACTCTGCTCTTCTTTTTAGTAGAAAGGGCTGGAAAATCTGTGGTTCAAATATTGTGGGAATGTTTGGGAACCTATGGCAACCAAGGTTCCAGCAGCTTATGGGTTGCAAAGTTAAGCTTTTTGTAGACCATGCAACAATCTTTTTTGTGATTTTCCTGATTACCTCCAATAATCTTGAAGGAACCTACTGAAACAATAATTAACTGGGACATTTCACTTTGGACAATCTTGTGGCAATGGATTCTTAGTCTTTTCAAAATATGGTAATGCGATCCAAAGCATTTAGTATTAGCAGACTATAGTTTTAATCATCCTCTGGTTTCGGAGTGTTTTCGATTCAATAATAAATGCTTAGTTGACGTTAGACACTTGTGGCAATGAATGAGTATTTCACGTTGAACACGTGATTGTGAGTGGTCTTTTGGAAATGCGAGTACAGCAATGAAAGTTAAGAGTCGGCAAGGAGGGTACCATGTTGCCTCTTACCATTCTTGTTGCTTTACCAAGATACATTATAAGACCTCTGTGTGAACAACCCATTTTGCATATTCACTGTAAAGAGCCATTACCCTCCCCCACTGCCAACAATTGTTCCCAAAACAATAGGACATACATTTTTTGATTGGAAATGAACAGTCCAAAAACAATGGAGCAGTGTTTGTGATTGGTACATAACGAATCACTTCAAGTGATCAAAGGGGATTGTCAGAATGAGTGAAGTCATGTCATTAAGGGTGGAGCCTTTAGCAGGTGGAGACATTTCACTTTAGACACTTGTGACAACAGATAGTTTGTCAATATGGATATAGCAATAGACAGGATATGGACTTCACGCTGATCCAAAGCATTGCATTGCTTGCAAATGAACAGACCAAAAACAATGGAGCAGGTGAAAGTGTTTGTGATTGGTACATAACGAATCACTTCAAGTGATCAAAAGGGATTGTCAGAATGAGCCTTTAGCAGGTGGAGACATTTCACCTTAGACACTTGTGGCAACAGGTAGCTTGTCAAATGGATATAGCAATAGACAGGATATAGACTTCACGCTGATCCAAAGCATTGCATTGCTTGCAAATGAACAGACCAAAAACAATGGAGCAGGTGAAAGTGTTTGTGATTGGTACATAACGAATCACTTCAAGTGATCAAAAGGGATTGTCAGAATGAGCCTTTAGCAGGTGGAGACATTTCACCTTAGACACTTGTGGCAACAGGTAGCTTGTCAAATGGATATAGCAATAGACAGGATATAGACTTCACGCTGATCCAAAGCATTGCATTGCTTGCAAATGAACAGACCAAAAACAATGGAGCAGGTGAACGTGTTTGCGATTGGTACATAACGAATCACTTCAAGTGATCAAAAGGGATTGTCAGAATGAGCGAAATCATGTCATTAACGGTGGAGCCTTTAACAGGTGGAGACATTTCACTTTAGACACTTGTGGCAACAGGTAGCTTGTCAAATGGATATAGCATTAGACAGGATATAGACATCATGCTGATCCAAAGCATTGCATTTAGCAGAGGATGGTTTCGATCCATCGACCTCTGGGTTATGGGCCCAGCACGCTTCCGCTGCGCCACTCTGCTCTTCTTTTTAGTAGAAAGGGCTGGAAAATCTGTGGTTCAAATATTGTGGGAATGTTTGGGAACCTATGGCAACCAAGGTTCCAGCAGCTTATGGGTTGCAAAGTTAAGCTTTTTGTAGACCATGCAACAATCTTTTTTGTGATTTTCCTGATTACCTCCAATAATCTTGAAGGAACCTACTGAAACAATAATTAACTGGGACATTTCACTTTGGACAATCTTGTGGCAATGGATTCTTAGTCTTTTCAAAATATGGTAATGCGATCCAAAGCATTTAGTATTAGCAGACTATAGTTTTAATCATCCTCTGGTTTCGGAGTGTTTTCGATTCAATAATAAATGCTTAGTTGACGTTAGACACTTGTGGCAATGAATGAGTATTTCACGTTGAACACGTGATTGTGAGTGGTCTTTTGGAAATGCGAGTACAGCAATGAAAGTTAAGAGTCGGCAAGGAGGGTACCATGTTGCCTCTTACCATTCTTGTTGCTTTACCAAGATACATTATAAGACCTCTGTGAACAACCCATTTTGCATATTCACTGTAAAGAACCATTACCCCTCCCACTGCCAACAATTGTTCCCAAAACAATAGGACATACATTTTTTGATTGGAAATGAACAGTCCAAAAACAATGGAGCAGTGTTTGTGATTGGTACATAACGAATCACTTCAAGTGATCAAAGGGGATTGTCAGAATGAGTGAAGTCATGTCATTAAGGGTGGAGCCTTTAGCAGGTGGAGACATTTCACTTTAGACACTTGTGACAACAGATAGTTTGTCAATATGGATATAGCAATAGACAGGATATAGACTTCACGCTGATCCAAAGCATTGCATTGCTTGCAAATGAACAGACCAAAAACAATGGAGCAGGTGAAAGTGTTTGTGATTGGTACATAACGAATCACTTCAAGTGATCAAAAGGGATTGTCAGAATGAGCCTTTAGCAGGTGGAGACATTTCACCTTAGACACTTGTGGCAACAGGTAGCTTGTCAAATGGATATAGCAATAGACAGGATATAGACTTCACGCTGATCCAAAGCATTGCATTGCTTGCAAATGAACAGACCAAAAACAATGGAGCAGGTGAAAGTGTTTGTGATTGGTACATAACGAATCACTTCAAGTGATCAAAAGGGATTGTCAGAATGAGCCTTTAGCAGGTGGAGACATTTCACCTTAGACACTTGTGGCAACAGGTAGCTTGTCAAATGGATATAGCAATAGACAGGATATAGACTTCACGCTGATCCAAAGCATTGCATTGCTTGCAAATGAACAGACCAAAAACAATGGAGCAGGTGAACGTGTTTATGATTTGGTACATAACCTAATCACTTCAAGTGATCAAAAGGGATTGTCAGAATGAGCTAAATCATGTCATTAACGGTGGAGCCTTTAACAGGTGGAGACATTTCACTTTAGACACTTGTGGCAACAGGTAGCTTGTCAAATGGATATAGCATTAGACAGGATATAGACATCATGCTGATCCAAAGCATTGCATTTAGCAGAGGATGGTTTCGATCCATCGACCTCTGGGTTATGGGCCCAGCACGCTTCGCCGGCCGCCCACTCTGCTCTTCTTTTTAGTAGAAAGGGCTGGAAAATCTGTGGTTCAAATATTGTGGGAATCTTATGGCAACCAAGGTTCCAGCAGCTTATGGGTTGCAAAGTTAAGCTTTTTGTAGACCATGCAACAATCTTTTTTGTGATTTTCCTGATTACCTCCAATAATCTTGAAGGAACCTACTGAAACAATAATTAACTGGGACATTTCACTTTGGACAATCTTGTGGCAATGGATTCTTAGTCTTTTCAAAATATGGTAATGCGATCCAAAGCATTTAGTATTAGCAGACTATAGTTTTAATCATCCTCTGGTTTCGGGGTGTTTTCGATTCAATAATAAATGCTTAGTTGACGTTAGACACTTGTGGCAATGAATGAGTATTTCACGTTGAACACGTGATTGTGAGTGGTCTTTTGGAAATGCGAGTACAGCAATGAAAGTTAAGAGTCGGCAAGGAGGGTACCATGTTGCCTCTTACCATTCTTGTTGCTTTACCAAGATACATTATAAGACCTCTGTGAACAACCCATTTTGCATATTCACTGTAAAGAACCATTACCCCTCCCACTGCCAACAATTGTTCCCAAAACAATAGGACATACATTTTTTGATTGGAAATGAACAGTCCAAAAACAATGGAGCAGTGTTTGTGATTGGTACATAACGAATCACTTCAAGTGATCAAAGGGGATTGTCAGAATGAGTGAAGTCATGTCATTAAGGGTGGAGCCTTTAGCAGGTGGAGACATTTCACTTTAGACACTTGTGACAACAGATAGTTTGTCAATATGGATATAGCAATAGACAGGATATGGACTTCACGCTGATCCAAAGCATTGCATTGCTTGCAAATGAACAGACCAAAAACAATGGAGCAGGTGAAAGTGTTTGTGATTGGTACATAACGAATCACTTCAAGTGATCAAAAGGGATTGTCAGAATGAGCCTTTAGCAGGTGGAGACATTTCACCTTAGATAACTTGTGGCAACAGGTAGCTTGTCAAATGGATATAGCAATAGACAGGATATAGACTTCACGCTGATCCAAAGCATTGCATTGCTTGCAAATGAACAGACCAAAAACAATGGAGCAGGTGAAAGTGTTTGTGATTGGTACATAACGAATCACTTCAAGTGATCAAAAGGGATTGTCAGAATGAGCCTTTAGCAGGTGGAGACATTTCACCTTAGACACTTGTGGCAACAGGTAGCTTGTCAAATGGATATAGCAATAGACAGGATATAGACTTCACGCTGATCCAAAGCATTGCATTGCTTGCAAATGAACAGACCAAAAACAATGGAGCAGGTGAACGTGTTTGCGATTGGTACATAACGAATCACTTCAAGTGATCAAAAGGGATTGTCAGAATGAGCCTTTAGCAGGTGGAGACATTTCACTTTAGACACTTGTGGCAACAGGTAGCTTGTCAAATGGATATAGCATTAGACAGGATATAGACATCATGCTGATCCAAAGCATTGCATTTAGCAGAGGATGGTTTCGATCCATCGACCTCTGGGTTATGGGCCCAGCACGCTCGCCGCGCCAACTCTGCTCTTCTTTTTAGTAGAAAGGGCTGGAAAATCTGTGGTTCAAATATTGTGGGAATGTTTGGGAACCTATGGCAACCAAGGTTCCAGCAGCTTATGGGTTGCAAAGTTAAGCTTTTTGTAGACCATGCAACAATCTTTTTTGTGATTTTCCTGATTACCTCCAATAATCTTGAAGGAACCTACTGAAACAATAATTAACTGGGACATTTCACTTTGGACAATCTTGTGGCAATGGATTCTTAGTCTTTTCAAAATATGGTAATGCGATCCAAAGCATTTAGTATTAGCAGACTATAGTTTTAATCATCCTCTGGTTTCGGAGTGTTTTCGATTCAATAATAAATGCTTAGTTGACGTTAGACACTTGTGGCAATGAATGAGTATTTCACGTTGAACACGTGATTGTGAGTGGTCTTTTGGGAAATGCGAAGTTACAGCAATGAAAGTTAAGAGTCGGCAAGGAGGGTACCATGTTGCCTCTTACCATTCTTGTTGCTTTACCAAGATACATTATAAGACCTCTGTGATGAACAACCCATTTTGCATATTCACTGTAAAGAGCCATTACCCCTCCCACTGCCAACAATTGTTCCCAAAACAATAGGACATACATTTTTTGATTGGAAATGAACAGTCCAAAAACAATGGAGCAGTGTTTGTGATTGGTACATAACGAATCACTTCAAGTGATCAAAGGGGATTGTCAGAATGAGTGAAGTCATGTCATTAAGGGTGGAGCCTTTAGCAGGTGGAGACATTTCACTTTAGACACTTGTGACAACAGATAGTTTGTCAATATGGATATAGCAATAGACAGGATATGGACTTCACGCTGATCCAAAGCATTGCATTGCTTGCAAATGAACAGACCAAAAACAATGGAGCAGGTGAAAGTGTTTGTGATTGGTACATAACGAATCACTTCAAGTGATCAAAAGGGATTGTCAGAATGAGCCTTTAGCAGGTGGAGACATTTCACCTTAGACACTTGTGGCAACAGGTAGCTTGTCAAATGGATATAGCAATAGACAGGATATAGACTTCACGCTGATCCAAAGCATTGCATTGCTTGCAAATGAACAGACCAAAAACAATGGAGCAGGTGAAAGTGTTTGTGATTGGTACATAACGAATCACTTCAAGTGATCAAAAGGGATTGTCAGAATGAGCCTTTAGCAGGTGGAGACATTTCACCTTAGACACTTGTGGCAACAGGTAGCTTGTCAAATGGATATAGCAATAGACAGGATATAGACTTCACGCTGATCCAAAGCATTGCATTGCTTGCAAATGAACAGACCAAAACAATGGAGCAGGTGAAAGTGTTTGTGATTGGTACATAACGAATCACTTCAAGTGATCAAAAGGATTGTCAGAATGAGCCTTTAGCAGGTGGAGACATTTCACCTTAGACACTTGTGGCAACAGGTAGCTTGTCAAATGGATATAGCAATAGACAGGATATAGACTTCACGCTGATCCAAAGCATTGCATTGCTTGCAAATGAACAGACCAAAAACAATGGAGCAGGTGAACGTGTTTGCGATTGGTACATAACGAATCACTTCAAGTGATCAAAAGGGATTGTCAGAATGAGCGAAATCATGTCATTAACGGTGGAGCCTTTAACAGGTGGAGACATTTCACTTTAGACACTTGTGGCAACAGGTAGCTTGTCAAATGGATATAGCATTAGACAGGATATAGACATCATGCTGATCCAAAGCATTGCATTTAGCAGAGGATGGTTTCGATCCATCGACCTCTGGGTTATGGGCCCAGCACGCTTCCGCTGCGCCACTCTGCTCTTCTTTTTAGTAGAAAGGGCTGGAAAATCTGTGGTTCAAATATTGTGGGAATGTTTGGGAACCTATGGCAACCAAGGTTCCAGCAGCTTATGGGTTGCAAAGTTAAGCTTTTTGTAGACCATGCAACAATCTTTTTTGTGATTTTCCTGATTACCTCCAATAATCTTGAAGGAACCTACTGAAACAATAATTAACTGGGACATTTCACTTTGGACAATCTTGTGGCAATGGATTCTTAGTCTTTTCAAAATATGGTAATGCGATCCAAAGCATTTAGTATTAGCAGACTATAGTTTTAATCATCCTCTGGTTTCGGAGTGTTTTCGATTCAATAATAAATGCTTAGTTGACGTTAGACACTTGTGGCAATGAATGAGTATTTCACGTTGAACACTTGTGATTGTGTGTGGTCTTTTGGAAATGCGAGTACAGCAATGAAAGTTAAGAGTCGGCAAGGAGGGTACCATGTTGCCACTTACCATTCTAGTTGCTTTACCAAGATACATTATAAGACCTCTGTGTGAACAACCCATTTTGCATATTCACTGTAAAGAGCCATTACCCTCCCACTGCCAACAATTGTTCCCAAAACAATAGGACATACATTTTTTGATTGGAAATGAACAGTCCAAAAACAATGGAGCAGTGTTTGTGATTGGTACATAACGAATCACTTCAAGTGATCAAAGGGGATTGTCAGAATGAGTGAAGTCATGTCATTAAGGGTGGAGCCTTTAGCAGGTGGAGACATTTCACTTTAGACACTTGTGACAACAGATAGTTTGTCAATATGGATATAGCAATAGACAGGATATGGACTTCACGCTGATCCAAAGCATTGCATTGCTTGCAAATGAACAGACCAAAAACAATGGAGCAGGTGAAAGTGTTTGTGATTGGTACATAACGAATCACTTCAAGTGATCAAAAGGGATTGTCAGAATGAGCCTTTAGCAGGTGGAGACATTTCACCTTAGACACTTGTGGCAACAGGTAGCTTGTCAAATGGATATAGCAATAGACAGGATATAGACTTCACGCTGATCCAAAGCATTGCATTGCTTGCAAAATGAACAGACCAAAAACAATGGAGCAGGTGAAAGTGTTTGTGATTGGTACATAACGAATCACTTCAACTGATCAAAAGGGATTGTCAGAATGAGCCTTTAGCAGGTGGAGACATTTCACCTTAGACACTTGTGGCAACAGGTAGCTTGTCAAATGGATATAGCAATAGACAGGATATAGACTTCACGCTGATCCAAAGCATTGCATTGCTTGCAAATGAACAGACCAAAACAATGGAGCAGGTGAAAGTGTTTGCGATTGGTACATAACGGAATCACTTCAAGTGATCAAAAGGGATTGTCAGAATCGAGCCTTTAGCAGGTGGAGACATTTCACCTTAGACACTTGTGGCAACAGGTAGCTTGTCAAATGGATATAGCAGATAGACAGGATATAGACATCATGTTGATCCAAAAGCATTGCATTGCTTGCAAAGGATGAACAGACCATAATCAATGGAGCAGTTGTGAACGTGTTTGTGATTTACATAAATCTAATCACTTCCAAGTGATCAAAAGGATTGTCAGAATGAACCTAATCACTGTAACATTAACGTGACCTTTAACTGGGACATTTCACTTTGGACAATCTTGTGGCAACAGGTAGCTTGTCAAATGTATAGCTTTCAAGATATAGTAATGCTGATCCAAAGCATTTAGTATTAGCAGACTATAGTTTTAATTATCCTCTGGTTTCGGAGTGTTTTCGATTCAATAATAAATGCTTAGTTGACGTTAGACACTTGTGGCAATGAATGAGTATTTCACGTTGAACACGTGATTGTGAGTGGTCTTTTGGAAATGCGAGAGTACAGCAATGAAAGTTAAGAGTCGGCAAGGAGGGTACCATGTTGCCTCTTACCATTCTTGTTGCTTTACCAAGATATATTATAAGACCTCTGTGGGGGTGAACAACCCATTTTGCATATTCACTGTAAAGAGCCATTACCCTCCCACTGCCAACAATTGTTCCCAAAAACAATAGGACATACATTTTTGATTGAAAATGAACAGTCCAAAAACAATGGAGCAGTGTTTGTGATTGGTACATAACGAATCACTTCAAGTGATCAAAGGGGATTGTCAGAATGAGTGAAGTCATGTCATTAAGGGTGGAGCCTTTAGCAGGTGGAGACATTTCACTTTAGACACTTGTGACAACAGATAGTTTGTCAATATGGATATAGCAATAGACAGGATATGGACTTCACGCTGATCCAAAGCATTGCATTGCTTGCAAATGAACAGACCAAAAACAATGGAGCAGGTGAAAGTGTTTGTGATTGGTACATAACGAATCACTTCAAGTGATCAAAAGGGATTGTCAGAATGAGCCTTTAGCAGGTGGAGACATTTCACCTTAGACACTTGTGGCAACAGGTAGCTTGTCAAATGGATATAGCAATAGACAGGATATAGACTTCACGCTGATCCAAAGCATTGCATTGCTTGCAAATGAACAGACCAAAAACAATGGAGCAGGTGAACGTGTTTGCGATTGGTACATAACGAATCACTTCAAGTGATCAAAAGGGATTGTCAGAATGAGCCTTTAGCAGGTGGAGACATTTCACCTTAGACACTTGTGGCAACAGGTAGCTTGTCAAATGGATATAGCAATAGACAGGATATAGACTTCACGCTGATCAAAGCATTGCATTGCTTGAAATGAACAGACCAAAAACAATGGAGCAGGTAAAGTGTTTTATTGGTACATAACGAATCACTTCAAGTGATCAAAAGGGATTGTCAGAATGAGCCTTTAGCAGGTGGAGACATTTCACCTTAGACACTTGTGGCAACAGGTAGCTTGTCAAATGGATATAGCAATAGACAGGATATAGACTTCACGCTGATCCAAAGCATTGCATTGCTTGCAAATGAACAGACCAAAACAATTGGAGCAGGTGAACGTGTTTTGTGATTGGTACATAACGAATCACTTCAAGTGATCAAAAGGATTGTCAGAATGAGCCAAATCATGTCATTAACGGTGGGCCTTTACAGGTGGAGACATTTCACTTTAGACACTTGTGGCAACAGGTAGCTTGTCAAATGGATATAGCATTAGACAGGATATAGACATCATGCTGATCCAAAGCATTGCATTTAGCAGAGGATGGTTTCGATCCATCGACCTCTGGGTTATGGGCCCAGCACGCTTCCGCTGCGCCACTCTGCTCTTCTTTTTAGTAGAAAGGGCTGGAAAATCTGTGGTTCAAATATTGTGGGAATGTTTGGGAACCTATGGCAACCAAGGTTCCAGCAGCTTATGGGTTGCAAAGTTAAGCTTTTTGTAGACCATGCAACAATCTTTTTTGTGATTTTCCTGATTACCTCCAATAATCTTGAAGGAACCTACTGAAACAATAATTAACTGGGACATTTCACTTTGGACAATCTTGTGGCAATGGATTCTTAGTCTTTTCAAAATATGGTAATGCGATCCAAAGCATTTAGTATTAGCAGACTATAGTTTTAATCATCCTCTGGTTTCGGAGTGTTTTCGATTCAATAATAAATGCTTAGTTGACGTTAGACACTTGTGGCAATGAATGAGTATTTCACGTTGAACACGTGATTGTGAGTGGTCTTTTGGGAAATGCGAAAGTACAGCAATGAAAGTTAAGAGTCGGCAAGGAGGGTACCATGTTGCCTCTTACCATTCTTGTTGCTTTACCAAGATACATTATAAGACCTCTGTGGGGGGGATTTGAACAACCCATTTTGCATATTCACTGTAAAGAGCCATTCCCCCTCCACTGCCAACAATTGTTCCCAAAACAATAGGACATACATTTTTTGATTGGAAATGAACAGTCCAAAAACAATGGAGCAGTGTTTGTGATTGGTACATAACGAATCACTTCAAGTGATCAAAGGGGATTGTCAGAATGAGTGAAGTCATGTCATTAAGGGTGGAGCCTTTAGCAGGTGGAGACATTTCACTTTAGACACTTGTGACAACAGATAGTTTGTCAATATGGATATAGCAATAGACAGGATATAGACTTCACGCTGATCCAAAGCATTGCATTGCTTGCAAATGAACAGACCAAAAACAATGGAGCAGGTGAAAGTGTTTGTGATTGGTACATAACGAATCACTTCAAGTGATCAAAAGGGATTGTCAGAATGAGCCTTTAGCAGGTGGAGACATTTCACCTTAGACACTTGTGGCAACAGGTAGCTTGTCAAATGGATATAGCAATAGACAGGATATAGACTTCACGCTGATCCAAAGCATTGCATTGCTTGCAAATGAACAGACCAAAACAATGGAGCAGGTGAAAGTGTTTTCGATTGGTACATAACGAATCACTTCAAGTGATCAAAAGGATTGTCAGAATGAGCCTTTAGCAGGTGGAGACATTTCACCTTAGACACTTGTGGCAACAGGTAGCTTGTC
The DNA here is from genome assembly GCF_010015445.1 of Perca fluviatilis. NCBI lineage: Eukaryota > Metazoa > Chordata > Actinopteri > Perciformes > Percidae > Perca > Perca fluviatilis. The sequence goes on from NC_053125.1 coordinate 408,252, forward strand.
AAATGGATATAGCAATAGACAGGATATAGACTTCACGCTGATCCAAAGCATTGCATTGCTTGCAAATGAACAGACCAAAAACAATGGAGCAGGTGAACGTGTTTGCGATTGGTACATAACGAATCACTTCAAGTGATCAAAAGGGATTGTCAGAATGAGCGAAATCATGTCATTAACGGTGGAGCCTTTAACAGGTGGAGACATTTCACTTTAGACACTTGTGGCAACAGGTAGCTTGTCAAATGGATATAGCATTAGACAGGATATAGACATCATGCTGATCCAAAGCATTGCATTTAGCAGAGGATGGTTTCGATCCATCGACCTCTGGGTTATGGGCCCAGCACGCTTCCGCTGCGCCACTCTGCTCTTCTTTTTAGTAGAAAGGGCTGGAAAATCTGTGGTTCAAATATTGTGGGAATGTTTGGGAACCTATGGCAACCAAGGTTCCAGCAGCTTATGGGTTGCAAAGTTAAGCTTTTTGTAGACCATGCAACAATCTTTTTTGTGATTTTCCTGATTACCTCCAATAATCTTGAAGGAACCTACTGAAACAATAATTAACTGGGACATTTCACTTTGGACAATCTTGTGGCAATGGATTCTTAGTCTTTTCAAAATATGGTAATGCGATCCAAAGCATTTAGTATTAGCAGACTATAGTTTTAATCATCCTCTGGTTTCGGAGTGTTTTCGATTCAATAATAAATGCTTAGTTGACGTTAGACACTTGTGGCAATGAATGAGTATTTCACGTTGAACACGTGATTGTGAGTGGTCTTTTGGAAATGCGAGTACAGCAATGAAAGTTAAGAGTCGGCAAGGAGGGTACCATGTTGCCTCTTACCATTCTTGTTGCTTTACCAAGATACATTATAAGACCTCTGTGCATCTCATAGGTATGTTGGGGCATCGGATAAGTTGCTTTTACCTGGGCTGAACTTGTGAACAACCCATTTTGCATATTCACTGTAAAGAGCCATTACCCCTCCCACTGCCAACAATTGTTCCCAAAACAATAGGACATACATTTTTTGATTGGAAATGAACAGTCCAAAAACAATGGAGCAGTGTTTGTGATTGGTACATAACGAATCACTTCAAGTGATCAAAGGGGATTGTCAGAATGAGTGAAGTCATGTCATTAAGGGTGGAGCCTTTAGCAGGTGGAGACATTTCACTTTAGACACTTGTGACAACAGATAGTTTGTCAATATGGATATAGCAATAGACAGGATATAGACTTCACGCTGATCCAAAGCATTGCATTGCTTGCAAATGAACAGACCAAAAACAATGGAGCAGGTGAAAGTGTTTGTGATTGGTACATAACGAATCACTTCAAGTGATCAAAAGGGATTGTCAGAATGAGCCTTTAGCAGGTGGAGACATTTCACTTTAGACACTTGTGGCAACAGGTAGCTTGTCAAATGGATATAGCATTAGACAGGATATAGACATCATGCTGATCCAAAGCATTGCATTTAGCAGAGGATGGTTTCGATCCATCGACCTCTGGGTTATGGGCCCAGCACGCTTCCGCTGCGCCACTCTGCTCTTCTTTTTAGTAGAAAGGGCTGGAAAATCTGTGGTTCAAATATTGTGGGAATGTTTGGGAACCTATGGCAACCAAGGTTCCAGCAGCTTATGGGTTGCAAAGTTAAGCTTTTTGTAGACCATGCAACAATCTTTTTTGTGATTTTCCTGATTACCTCCAATAATCTTGAAGGAACCTACTGAAACAATAATTAACTGGGACATTTCACTTTGGACAATCTTGTGGCAATGGATTCTTAGTCTTTTCAAAATATGGTAATGCGATCCAAAGCATTTAGTATTAGCAGACTATAGTTTTAATCATCCTCTGGTTTCGGAGTTTTTTCGATTCAATAATAAATGCTTAGTTGACGTTAGACACTTGTGGCAATGAATGAGTATTTCACGTTGAACACGTGATTGTGAGTGGTCTTTTGGAAATGCGAGTACAGCAATGAAAGTTAAGAGTCGGCAAGGAGGGTACCATGTTGCCTCTTACCATTCTTGTTGCTTTACCAAGATACATTATAAGACCTCTGTGCATCCTATAGGTATGTTGGGACAGCGGATAAGTTGCTTTTACCTGGGCTGAACTTGTGAACAACCCATTTTGCATATTCACTGTAAAGAGCCATTACCCCTCCCACTGCCAACAATTGTTCCCAAAACAATAGGACATACATTTTTTGATTGGAAATGAACAGACCAAAAACAATGGAGCCAAAAACAGTCCAAAAACAATGGAGCAGTGTTTGTGATTGGTACATAACGAATCACTTCAAGTGATCAAAGGGGATTGTCAGAATGAGTGAAGTCATGTCATTAAGGGTGGAGCCTTTAGCAGGTGGAGACATTTCACTTTAGACACTTGTGACAACAGATAGTTTGTCAATATGGATATAGCAATAGACAGGATATAGACTTCACGCTGATCCAAAGCATTGCATTGCTTGCAAATGAACAGACCAAAAACATTGGAGCAGGTGAAAGTGTTTGTGATTGGTACATAACGAATCACTTCAAGTGATCAAAAGGGATTGTCAGAATGAGCCTTTAGCAGGTGGAGACATTTCACTTTAGACACTTGTGGCAACAGGTAGCTTGTCAAATGGATATAGCATTAGACAGGATATAGACATCATGCTGATCCAAAGCATTGCATTTAGCAGAGGATGGTTTCGATCCATCGACCTCTGGGTTATGGGCCCAGCACGCCACTCTGCTCTTCTTTTTAGTAGAAAGGGCTGGAAAATCTGTGGTTCAAATATTGTGGGAATGTTTGGGAACCTATGGCAACCAAGGTTCCAGCAGCTTATGGGTTGCAAAGTTAAGCTTTTTGTAGACCATGCAACAATCTTTTTTGTGATTTTCCTGATTACCTCCAATAATCTTGAAGGAACCTACTGAAACAATAATTAACTGGGACATTTCACTTTGGACAATCTTGTGGCAATGGATTCTTAGTCTTTTCAAAATATGGTAATGCGATCCAAAGCATTTAGTATTAGCAGACTATAGTTTTAATCATCCTCTGGTTTCGGAGTGTTTTCGATTCAATAATAAATGCTTAGTTGACGTTAGACACTTGTGGCAATGAATGAGTATTTCACGTTGAACACGTGATTGTGAGTGGTCTTTTGGAAATGCGAGTACAGCAATGAAAGTTAAGAGTCGGCAAGGAGGGTACCATGTTGCCTCTTACCATTCTTGTTGCTTTACCAAGATACATTATAAGACCTCTGTGCATCTCATAGGTATGTTGGGGCATCGGATAAGTTGCTTTTACCTGGGCTGAACTTGTGAACAACCCATTTTGCATATTCACTGTAAAGAGCCATTACCCCTCCCACTGCCAACAATTGTTCCCAAAACAATAGGACATACATTTTTTGATTGGAAATGAACAGACCAAAAACAATGGAGCCAAAAACAGTCCAAAAACAATGGAGCAGTGTTTGTGATTGGTACATAACGAATCACTTCAAGTGATCAAAGGGGATTGTCAGAATGAGTGAAGTCATGTCATTAAGGGTGGAGCCTTTAGCAGGTGGAGACATTTCACTTTAGACACATGTGACAACAGATAGTTTGTCAATATGGATAAAGCAATAGACAGGATATAGACTTCACGCTGATCCAAAGCATTGCATTGCTTGCAAATGAACAGACCAAAAACATTGGAGCAGGTGAAAGTGTTTGTGATTGGTACATAACGAATCACTTCAAGTGATCAAAAGGGATTGTCAGAATGAGCCTTTAGCAGGTGGAGACATTTCACTTTAGACACTTGTGGCAACAGGTAGCTTGTCAAATGGATATAGCATTAGACAGGATATAGACATCATGCTGATCCAAAGCATTGCATTTAGCAGAGGATGGTTTCGATCCATCGACCTCTGGGTTATTGGGCCCAGCACGCTTCGCCGTCCACTCTGCTCTTCTTTTTAGTAGAAAGGGCTGGAAAATCTGTGGTTCAAATATTGTGGGAATGTTTGGGAACCTATGGCAAACCAAGGTTCCAGCAGCTTATGGGTTGCAAAGTTAAGCTTTTGTAGACCATGCAACAATCTTTTTGTGATTTTCCTGATTACCTCCAATAATCTTGAAGGAACCTACTGAAACAATAATTAACTGGGACATTTCACTTTGGACAATCTTGTGGCCATGGATTCTTAGTCTTTTCAAAATATGGTAATGCGATCCAAAGCATTTAGTATTAGCAGACTATAGTTTTAATCATCCTCTGGTTTCGGTGTTTGCTTTCGATTCAATAATAAATGCTTAGTTGACGTTAGACACTTGTGGCAATGAATGAGTATTTCACGTTGAACACGTGATTGTGAGTGGTCTTTTGGAAATGCGAGTACAGCAATGAAAGTTAAGAGTCGGCAAGGAGGGTACCATGTTGCCTCTTACCATTCTTGTTGCTACCACCAAGATAACATTATAACCGTGTGCATCTCATAGGTATGTTGGGGCATCGGATAAGTTGCTTTTACCTGGGCTGAACTTGTGAACAACCCATTTTGCATATTCACTGTAAAGAGCCATTACCCCCCCCCACTGCCAACAATTGTTCCCAAAACAATAGGACATACATTTTTTGATTGGAAATGAACAGTCCAAAAACAATGGAGCCAAAAACAGTCCAAAAACAATGGAGCAGTGTTTGTGATTGGTACATAACGAATCACTTCAAGTGATCAAAGGGGATTGTCAGAATGAGTGAAGTCATGTCATTAAGGGTGGAGCCTTTAGCAGGTGGAGACATTTCACTTTAGACACTTGTGACAACAGATAGTTTGTCAATATGGATAAAGCAATAGACAGGATATAGACTTCACGCTGATCCAAAGCATTGCATTGCTTGCAAATGAACAGACCAAAAACATTGGAGCAGGTGAAAGTGTTTGTGATTGGTACATAACGAATCACTTCAAGTGATCAAAAGGGATTGTCAGAATGAGCCTTTAGCAGGTGGAGACATTTCACTTTAGACACTTGTGGCAACAGGTAGCTTGTCAAATGGATATAGCATTAGACAGGATATAGACATCATGCTGATCCAAAGCATTGCATTTAGCAGAGGATGGTTTCGATCCATCGACCTCTGGGTTATGGGCCCAGCACGCTTCCGCTGCGCCACTCTGCTCTTCTTTTTAGTAGAAAGGGCTGGAAAATCTGTGGTTCAAATATTGTGGGAATGTTTGGGAACCTATGGCAACCAAGGTTCCAGCAGCTTATGGGTTGCAAAGTTAAGCTTTTTGTAGACCATGCAACAATCTTTTTTGTGATTTTCCTGATTACCTCCAATAATCTTGAAGGAACCTACTGAAACAATAATTAACTGGGACATTTCACTTTGGACAATCTTGTGGCAATGGATTCTTAGTCTTTTCAAAATATGGTAATGCGATCCAAAGCATTTAGTATTAGCAGACTATAGTTTTAATCATCCTCTGGTTTCGGAGTGTTTTCGATTCAATAATAAATGCTTAGTTGACCGTTAGACACTTGTGGCAATGAATGAGTATTTCACGTTGAACACGTGATTGTGAGTGGTCTTTGGGAAATTGCGAGTACAGCAATGAAAGTTAAGAGTCGGCAAGGAGGGTACCATGTTGCCTCTTACCATTCTTGTTGCTTTACCAAGATACATTATAAGACCTCTGTGCATCTCATAGGTATGTTGGGGCATCGGATAAGTTGCTTTTACCTGGGCTGAACTTGTGAACAACCCATTTTGCATATTCACTGTAAAGAGCCATTACCCCTCCCACTGCCAACAATTGTTCCCAAAACAATAGGACATACATTTTTTGATTGGAAATGAACAGACCAAAAACAATGGAGCCAAAAACAGTCCAAAAACAATGGAGCAGTGTTTGTGATTGGTACATAACGAATCACTTCAAGTGATCAAAGGGGATTGTCAGAATGAGTGAAGTCATGTCATTAAGGGTGGAGCCTTTAGCAGGTGGAGACATTTCACTTTAGACACATGTGACAACAGATAGTTTGTCAATATGGATAAAGCAATAGACAGGATATAGACTTCACGCTGATCCAAAGCATTGCATTGCTTGCAAATGAACAGACCAAAAACATTGGAGCAGGTGAAAGTGTTTGTGATTGGTACATAACGAATCACTTCAAGTGATCAAAAGGGATTGTCAGAATGAGCCTTTAGCAGGTGGAGACATTTCACTTTAGACACTTGTGGCAACAGGTAGCTTGTCAAATGGATATAGCATTAGACAGGATATAGACATCATGCTGATCCAAAGCATTGCATTTAGCAGAGGGTTGTTTTCGATCCATCGACCTCTGGGTTATGGGCCCAGCACGCTTCGCCGCCACTCTGCTCTCTTCTTTTAGTAGAAAGGGCTGGAAAATCTGTGGTTCAAATATTGTGGGAATGTTTGGGAACCTATGGCAACCAAGGTTCCAGCAGCTTATGGGTTGCAAAGTTAAGCTTTTTGTAGACCATGCAACAATCTTTTTTGTGATTTTCCTGATTACCTCCAATAATCTTGAAGGAACCTACTGAAACAATAATTAACTGGGACATTTCACTTTGGACAATCTTGTGGCAATGGATTCTTAGTCTTTTCAAAATATGGTAATGCGATCCAAAGCATTTAGTATTAGCAGACTATAGTTTTAATCATCCTCTGGTTTCGGAGTGTTTTCGATTCAATAATAAATGCTTAGTTGACGTTAGACACTTGTGGCAATGAATGAGTATTTCACGTTGAACACGTGATTGTGAGTGGTCTTTTGGAAATGCGAGTACAGCAATGAAAGTTAAGAGTCGGCAAGGAGGGTACCATGTTGCCTCTTACCATTCTTGTTGCTTTACCAAGATACATTATAAGACCTCTGTGCATCTCATAGGTATGTTGGGGCATCGGATAAGTTGCTTTTACCTGGGCTGAACTTGTGAACAACCCATTTTGCATATTCACTGTAAAGAGCCATTACCCCTCCCACTGCCAACAATTGTTCCCAAAACAATAGGACATACATTTTTTGATTGGAAATGAACAGACCAAAAACAATGGAGCCAAAAACAGTCCAAAAACAATGGAGCAGTGTTTGTGATTGGTACATAACGAATCACTTCAAGTGATCAAAGGGGATTGTCAGAATGAGTGAAGTCATGTCATTAAGGGTGGAGCCTTTAGCAGGTGGAGACATTTCACTTTAGACACATGTGACAACAGATAGTTTGTCAATATGGATAAAGCAATAGACAGGATATAGACTTCACGCTGATCCAAAGCATTGCATTGCTTGCAAATGAACAGACCAAAAACATTGGAGCAGGTGAAAGTGTTTGTGATTGGTACATAACGAATCACTTCAAGTGATCAAAAGGGATTGTCAGAATGAGCCTTTAGCAGGTGGAGACATTTCACTTTAGACACTTGTGGCAACAGGTAGCTTGTCAAATGGATATAGCATTAGACAGGATATAGACATCATGCTGATCCAAAGCATTGCATTTAGCAGAGGATGGTTTCGATCCATCGACCTCTGGGTTATGGGCCCAGCACGCTTCCGCTGCGCCACTCTGCTCTTCTTTTTAGTAGAAAGGGCTGGAAAATCTGTGGTTCAAATATTGTGGGAATGTTTGGGAACCTATGGCAACCAAGGTTCCAGCAGCTTATGGGTTGCAAAGTTAAGCTTTTGTAGACCATGCAACAATCTTTTTTGTGATTTTCCTGATTACCTCCAATAATCTTGAAGGAACCTACTGAAACAATAATTAACTGGGACATTTCACTTTGGACAATCTTGTGGCAATGGATTCTTAGTCTTTTCAAAATATGGTAATGCGATCCAAAGCATTTAGTATTAGCAGACTATAGTTTTAATCATCCTCTGGTTTCGGAGTGTTTTCGATTCAATAATAAATGCTTAGTTGACGTTAGACACTTGTGGCAATGAATGAGTATTTCACGTTGAACACGTGATTGTGAGTGGTCTTTTGGAAATGCGAGTACAGCAATGAAAGTTAAGAGTCGGCAAGGAGGGTACCATGTTGCCTCTTACCATTCTTGTTGCTTTACCAAGATACATTATAAGACCTCTGTGCATCTCATAGGTATGTTGGGGCATCGGATAAGTTGCTTTTACCTGGGCTGAACTTGTGAACAACCCATTTTGCATATTCACTGTAAAGAGCCATTACCCCTCCCACTGCCAACAATTGTTCCCAAAACAATAGGACATACATTTTTTGATTGGAAATGAACAGACCAAAAACAATGGAGCCAAAAACAGTCCAAAAACAATGGAGCAGTGTTTGTGATTGGTACATAACGAATCACTTCAAGTGATCAAAGGGGATTGTCAGAATGAGTGAAGTCATGTCATTAAGGGTGGAGCCTTTAGCAGGTGGAGACATTTCACTTTAGACACATGTGACAACAGATAGTTTGTCAATATGGATAAAGCAATAGACAGGATATAGACTTCACGCTGATCCAAAGCATTGCATTGCTTGCAAATGAACAGACCAAAAACATTGGAGCAGGTGAAAGTGTTTGTGATTGGTACATAACGAATCACTTCAAGTGATCAAAAGGGATTGTCAGAATGAGCCTTTAGCAGGTGGAGACATTTCACTTTAGACACTTGTGGCAACAGGTAGCTTGTCAAATGGATATAGCATTAGACAGGATATAGACATCATGCTGATCCAAAGCATTGCATTTAGCAGAGGATGGTTTCGATCCATCGACCTCTGGGTTATGGGCCCAGCACGCTTCCGCTGCGCCACTCTGCTCTTCTTTTTAGTAGAAAGGGCTGGAAAATCTGTGGTTCAAATATTGTGGGAATGTTTGGGAACCTATGGCAACCAAGGTTCCAGCAGCTTATGGGTTGCAAAGTTAAGCTTTTTGTAGACCATGCAACAATCTTTTTTGTGATTTTCCTGATTACCTCCAATAATCTTGAAGGAACCTACTGAAACAATAATTAACTGGGACATTTCACTTTGGACAATCTTGTGGCAATGGATTCTTAGTCTTTTCAAAATATGGTAATGCGATCCAAAGCATTTAGTATTAGCAGACTATAGTTTTAATCATCCTCTGGTTTCGGAGTGTTTTCGATTCAATAATAAATGCTTAGTTGACGTTAGACACTTGTGGCAATGAATGAGTATTTCACGTTGAACACGTGATTGTGAGTGGTCTTTTGGAAACAGGGCAATGCGAGTACAGCAATGAAAGTTAAGAGTCTGCAAGGAGGGTACCATGTTGCCATTTACCATTCTAGTTGCTTCACCAAGACACATTATAAGATCTCTGTGAAACTCATAGGTATGTTAGGGCATCGGATAAGTTGCTTTACCAGATATGTGTTTGTGATTGGTACATAACGAATCACTTCAAGTGATCAAAGGGGATTGTCAGAATGAGTGAAGTCATGTCATTAAGGGTGGAGCCTTTAGCAGGTGGAGACATTTCACTTTAGACACTTGTGACAACAGATAGTTTGTCAATATGGATATAGCAATAGACAGGATATGGACTTCACGCTGATCCAAAGCATTGCATTGCTTGCAAATGAACAGACCAAAAACAATGGAGCAGGTGAAAGTGTTTGTGATTGGTACATAACGAATCACTTCAAGTGATCAAAAGGGATTGTCAGAATGAGCCTTTAGCAGGTGGAGACATTTCACTTTAGACACTTGTGACAACAGATAGTTTGTCAATATGGATATAGCAATAGACAGGATATGGACTTCACGCTGATCCAAAGCATTGCATTGCTTGCAAATGAACAGACCAAAAACAATGGAGTAGGTGAAAGTGTTTGTGATTGGTACATAACGAATCACTTCAAGTGATCAAAAGGGATTGTCAGAATGAGCCTTTAGCAGGTGGAGACATTTCACTTTAGACACTTGTGACAACAGATAGTTTGTCAATATGGATATAGCAATAGACAAGATATGGACTTCACGCTGATCCAAAGCATTGCATTGCTTGCAAATGAACAGACCAAAAATAATGGAGCAGGGGAAAGTGTTTGTGATTGGTACATAACGAATCACTTCAAGTGATCAAAAGGGATTGTCAGAATGAGCCTTTAGCAGGTGGAGACATTTCACTTTAGACACTTGTGACAACAGATAGTTTGTCAATATGGATATAGCAATAGACAGGATATGGACTTCACGCTGATCCAAAGCATTGCATTGCTTGCAAATGAACAGACCAAAAACAATGGAGCAGGTGAAAGTGTTTGTGATTGGTACATAACGAATCACTTCAAGTGATCAAAAGGGATTGTCAGAATGAGCCTTTAGCAGGTGGAGACATTTCACCTTAGACACTTGTGGCAACAGGTAGCTTGTCAAATGGATATAGCAATAGACAGGATATAGACTTCACGCTGATCCAAAGCATTGCGTTGCTTGCAAATGAACAGACCAAAAACAATGGAGCAGGTGAACGTGTTTGCGATTGGTACATAACGAATCACTTCAAGTGATTGTCAGAATAAGTGAAATCATGTCATTAACGGTGGAGCCTTTTCACTTTAGACACTTGTGGCAACAGGTAGCTTGTCAAATGGATATAGCATTAGACAGGATATAGACATCATGCTGATCCAAAGCATTGCATTTAGCAGAGGATGGTTTCGATCCATCGACCTCTGGGTTATGGGCCCAGCACGCTTCCGCTGCGCCACTCTGCTCTTCTTTTTAGTTGAAAGGGCTGGAAAATCTGTGGTTCAAATATTGTGGGAATGTTTGGGAACCTATGGCAACCAAGGTTCCAGCAGCTTATGGGTTGCAAAGTTAAGCTTTTTGTAGACCATGCAACAATCTTTTTTGTGATTTTCCTGATTACCTCCAATAATCTTGAAGGAACCTAGTGAAACAATAATTAGCTGGGACATTTCACTTTGGACAATCTTGTGGCAATGGATTCTTACACACTTAAAAATGATGGGTTAAAAATAACCCAACTTGGGTTGTTTTATAACCCAACCGCTGGATCACTATTGCACCGGACCAACAGTAGTTAATTTGACCCAGCAAGATGGGTTGGTCATTTTTAACCCAACAGATGAGTTAAATATTCTACCCAAATGCTGGGTCAAATTAATTACAATTCTGGGTTGATTCAACTATATATTTGTTATATAGTGTATAGGGGTGGTACGGTTCACAAAACCCACGGTTCGGTTCGTATCACGGTTTTAGGGTCACCGTTTTCAGTTCAGTACGGTTCTTATTTTTTCTTTAACACTCCAGAATATACTAAGGCATATAGCTAAAATTAGCATATTGAATGCATGTTGCACAAAACGTGCACACAGTGGCAGTTCTATATTGTTTTATTTCATCATAGGTAACGTGAAATCCCAAATGTTCCCACACACCAGACTATAAACGACGCTGGCGCATCCTACAGCTCTGGGCAGCCTCTCTCCCACTTGACATTTCTGCAGGTGACGTGACCTGCAGCTGCAGCACGCCACTTGAGGAGCGGTCGGCTCGGTGTCTCTCAAAATCTAATGAAAATCTTTTAAACTGACCTTTGTCGATCTTAAATGAAGACAGATTCAGCAACTGCATGGCCTATTTCTCGCTTAAAATGTTTTCAGAAACACGTTTCGGTGAACTATTTTAGTACAATATGAGATCGTATTCTGAACGAGCCGCCATGACAGTCTGCTTTTAAATTTGGGACCAGCCAGACCCATGTGACGCAATCGTCCAATCAGCTGCCATGGGTTGCGTTTGTCACGCCCATCCCGCTCGTCATTTCCAGTAACTGTTTTAACATAGGTGTCGAAAGTGGACACTACGGCAGTAAGAGGTTAGTGCACATTAACAGTGTACTGACGAACCGTGCGGTACACACACGCTCCGAACCGAGACTAGCGAACCGAGCGGTTCGGGTGTTTTTTCATGAACCGTACCACCCCTAATAGTGTACCCAAATGCTGGGTCAAATTAATTACAATTCTGGGTTGATTCAACTACATATTTGTTATATAGTGTATAGGTGAATGCTTGGCAAAATTAACCCATATCCCAGATTCATTCTAACACATTACAGTAAAATTAAAGAAAATAAATTGCAATAAAACTGTTAAACTACAAACCTAGAACAGAATACATGCTAGATTTATGCATATATGCAATAAACACTTAAACAATACAAAAACAAAACATAATGGAATCTTTGAAAAAAATGTATTATATCAACAATATAGTGGAACTGGTGCAGTTCATATCACTCAGGTAGGAAAACATTCAGAGCAAAACAACAATTACGAATGAACTGGCTGAACATTCAACAGGCCAACAGTCAACAGGTCTATAGTGAGCAAATTCAAATTCCTATTAAAAAGCTGCTATTAAGAGCCATTAGCTCTACTTGCAAGCAAGTATTCTACTTTGAATAAACTTTACCATTTTAGACTCCCCTCCTGGCATTTTGATGCAGCATCCCCATGCAGGAGAAGCCTGTGCAATCTATAAAATGGAAAACACATTTTTAAAACCAATTCAATGTGGCACACTAATAAAACATTATAAACAATGCATCCTCATATGTAAGATCATATTTCCCTATACCTACCATGCCTTTGGTCATTAGGTGAGGGAACTCTTCGAGGATCTGATCGATGGTCCAATTGTTGTCCCTAATCCACTTGGCCCTGTAGACTGCCGTGTTCCGCATGTAGGTCTCTATCTGGCTGAGGGGCTGAGAATTGTTTCTCAACCATTCTTTAAGCTGTGACTCACGTTCGTCTGATATGGTACATTCTGTAAAAAAGAACAAGAAAGTTGTCATTCACTGAAATATGGATGTTTTGCTTCATCAAATAATTTTTCAGTTTAATAATTACCTGGTATGAGAGCCCTTGCAAGAGCGCCATCATCTGGCATTTGTGGTGGTGTCTGTGCCGTGCTCTGCGACCTGCTGGTTGATCTCAGCCGCTTCCTGACGTTCCGCAGCCTTTCCTCCAGGAATCCAGTGGCTGGCTCTATTCATCTATTGGAGTCACTTTGACACATTACATGGAAGCTACTGAAAAAAAGAGGAAATTATATTTCATAAGAATTCATGTCTGAAAAGGGCTTTAGTAGCAATGCACACTTGATATGCTGTGGATGGGAAAACAAATATTTCTTACCTTTAAATCTTTCGACAAGGTCTGGCACTCTGTCAAAGTGTTAATGACAAAGCTATCCATTGATCTAAAACAAACACAAAAAGAGCTTAAGCAAAGATACAATTGCTATTGTATTAACTATTCGGATATCACCATGTAAAAGCAATGCAGACTAACAGAAGAATGTAATCCAATGTGAAGATAACAGCCATTTTATTTAGCATCACAATCCTCCCTCTCTACCTATACAATTCATATGACAAATTGCATGCATGTAAATTGTTTTTATATGAATGCAATTCATATTTGAATATTTGTGGCTGCTCACAGCATAGCCTTCAGGGCACGACTATCAGTACAACAGTCTACAGCAGTGGTTCCCAAACTTTTTATTATATATTTCTTAACCGTTAACTCAAGTGGCCCTTGTTGTTTGCCAGGCCGCCATTTAAAATAAGCATTTGTTCGTATCTATTGTGGGTCACCACATTACTTAAATAAATGCACATACATGCATTTAGTTTTTACATACTTTAATCAGTCAAACACTGTGTTATGCCTTCACATTTCACATTAAAAGCTTCAGGAAAAACAAGCGCGTTCATTTAGAGCCAGTTAAAATAATATAGCTGTCCCAGACGACCTGAGAGGTCTGGGTGGGTCATAGTGTAGTAGCAGATCAGAAATGTATTTTGGCCCTAAACTGTTTATTGATTTATAAACCAGTAAAAGTATTTTGAAATCAATTCTTTGGGACACTGGAAGCCAGTGTAGAGACTTCAGTACTGGAGTGATGTGATCCACTTTCCTGGTTTTAGTGAGGACTCGAGCAGCAGCGTTCTGAATCAGCTGCAGCTGTCTGATTGATTTTTTAGGGAGACCTGTAAAGACACCGTTACAGTAGTCAAGTCTACTGAAGATAAAAGCATGGACAAGTTTTTCCAGATCCTGCTGAGACATAAGTCCTCTAACCCTTGATATATTTTTAAGGTGATAATTTTTTATTATGTTAATGTGGCTGTTAAAATTTAGGTCTGAGTCCATGACTACACCAAGATTTCTGGCTTTGTCTGTTGTTTTTAACATTGTCGTTTGAAGCTGAGCTCTGACTTTCAATCGTTCCTCTTTTGCTCCAAAAACAACCACCTCCGTTTTTTCTTCATTTAATTTAAGAAAGTTCTGGCACATCCAATCATTAATTTGTTCAATGCACATATTTAATTGTTGTATTGGGCTATAGTTCCCTGGCGATAAGGTTATGTAAATTTGTGTGTCATCTGCATAACTATGGTAACTTATTTTGTTGTTTTCCATAATCTGAGCCAGTGGAAACATGTAGATGTTGAACAGAAGAGGCCCCAGAACAGAGCCTTGGGGAACTCCGCATGTCATATTTGTATGCTCAGATGTATAATTACCTATAGACACAAAGTAGTCCCTATTCTTTAAATAGGATTCAAACCACTTTAGTACTGAGCCAGAAAGACCAACCCAGTTTTCCAATCGGTCAAGCAATATGTCATGGTCTACTGTATCAAATGCAGCACTGAGATCAAGTAATACTAAGACTGAAATTTTGCCACTATCTGTGTTTAAGTGGATGTCATTAAAGTCTTTAACAAGAGCTGTCTCAGTGCTGTGGTGTGGTCGAAAACCTGACTGGAAGGCATCAAAAATGTTGTTTAGCGATAAGAAAAGGTTGAGTTGTTGAAAAACCGCTTTTTCTATGATTTTACTTAAAAATGGAAGGTTTGATATTGGCCTATAGTTGCTCATTAGTGTTGTGTCTAGATTGTTCTTTTTTAGGAGTGGCTTGATGACTGCAGTTTTCAGGGCCTGTGGGAAGATACCTGAGAGCAGAGATGTGTTTACAATCTGTAGAAGATCAGAAGCCAAACAATTCAAAACATTTTTGAAAACACCCGTTGGTAGAATATCAAGGCAACAGGAGGAGGTTTTCAGATGTTGTATAATGTCCTCCAGGTTTTTAAGGTTGATCGTATGAAATTGTGTCATGTTGGAATTTGTTTTGCGTGCACACTGTGACAACACATATCCTGTACTTGATATGGAGGCACTGACTGTTTGTCTAATTTTCTGAATTTTGTCTGTGAAGAAGGAGGCAAAGTCATTGCAAGCCTCGGTAGACAACAGTTCAGATGCTACCGGTACTGGAGGGTTAGTTAATCTATCAACAGTAGCAAACAAAGCACGTGAATTATTATTGTTTCTGGCGATAATGTCAGAGAAAAAGGACCGCCTTGCATTTCTTAGTTCCAGATTATAAATGCGAAGTCTCTCTTTATAAGTGTTATAATGGACCTGGAGATTAGATTTTCGCCAACTGCGTTCAGCTTTTCGACACTCTCTTTTTTCTGTTCTCACACCTATAAAATTTCTCCATAGAGATCTTTTCTTACCAGAGACAGCTTTGATCTTAGTGGGAGCAATAGCATCAATAACATTCGTAATTTTACAGTTGAAATTATCTACCAGCTCAGTGACTGAGGCCCCAGTGAGGGTGGGTGTAGAGGAGAAAAGCTGAATGAATGATTCACTGGTGTTTTCAGTGATATACCGTTTTCTGATTAACTTTGTTTGAACACTTTTGGGCAGAGAGATAGTGCCGTTAAAGAAAACACAGGAATGATCAGAGAGAGCAACATCAGTCACCACAACCTTGGAAATGTTCAGACCCTTGGAGATAATCAAGTCCAGAGTGTGCCCCTTATTGTGCGTGGGCTGTGTCACATGCTGAGTCAGTCCATAGCTCTCAAAAACACAACACAGTTCTTTGGTCCCTCGGTCCTGGGGGTTGTCAACATGAATGTTAAAATCACCAGCAATAACTACACGGTCAAAGTTAATACAGATTATAGACAGCAGTTCATTAAAATCGTCAAAGAAGTTTGCACAGTATTTAGGTGGCCTGTAGATATTTAGAAGTAGAGCTTGAGGGGAGGATCTTAGCTGAAGAGCCACATATTCAAAAGAAGCAAAATCTCCGTAAGATATTTGCATACAGTGGAATGAGTCATTAAACAAAATGGTGACTCCACCTCCTTTCTTATTCACTCTATTCTCACTCATAAAACTAAAGTTAGGGGGGGCTGACTCAATGAGAACAGCAGCACTGTTATTATGTATTATGGTCCAACCAGGTTTCAGTTAAAAACATAAAATCAAGATTGTGCTTGATAATAAAATCATTGATTAAAAATGATTTTCCCGTCAAAGATCTAACGTTTAGTAGGGCTAGTGTTAGTGCGTTTTCATTTTTTGGGACAGACTGTGGCTGACGAGGAATGGATGCTAAATTTGCAAAGTTTGCAGTTACGTACTTATTCGCCATTCTTTTTCTATTACCTATCACAACATAAATTGTGGAAGAATCTAATACGCAGGGCCCAGGCTTGTCTTGGAAAGAGTCATGAGTGCTACTATGCATGCAGCCTGGACCCGGCCCATATCAGTTAATGCTTACTGCATTTTGCACACAAGCATCCTTATCAGTTTGGGGAGAAGGAGTTAGCTGCCGTCCTTGAGGGGCAGAGGTGCCTGGCGTTTGACGATGGGAGAAGGAAGGGGGCATACTTGGTTCCAGCATTCACCAGCTGCTTCATCTGGTCAGTGAACTCCAACATGGGGATGGGGAAAGAGGGAGAGAACGACGTTATCCTTAAAGAGGTCCTCAAAGCTGTTGTGGTTGTCAAAGGGGTTTGAGGAGTGTTGGGCCGGAGGAGAAGGGGGTTGGGATTCCTCATCTCCGCTCTTTGGTCTCCCATGGTCAAATCTTTGCTCAGGTGGGGGCTGTGGTGGATCACTGCCGCACTTTGTTGTGTCTTCCTCTTGTTTTGGTTCATCTTGTCTCGTGCCCTTGGCCAAGGGAGCAGATGTGTGGCGCAGAAAGTAAAGTAGGCTAGAGGTGAACAGCTTTACTCCTGGCTTGTTAAGGAATAGTCCATCTGCTTTAAAAAGATGTCTGCAGCCCCAGAAAATGTTAAAATTGTCAATGAACTGCAGAGAATGGTTGGTACATGCATTTGAAAGCCATCTGTTCAGTGCCAACAGTCTGCCGAATCTCTCAGCTCCTCCTCTGACTGGTGGTATAGGGCCACTGATAAACACCTTTGCGTTTAGGGAGCTGACTGCGTTCAGCAGATTCATAAAGTCACGATTCAGCACTTCAGACTCTTGCTTTACAACATCATTTGACCCTATGTGCAGTATAATGTTCTTCACAGTTGGGTGTGCTGCTATGATATCCTGGATTCTTTGGGCCAAATCCGACACCATGTCTTTGGGAAAACAGAGTATTTTGGTGTTTTTACTGCTTTTTATATCTTTCACAGCAGAGTCACCCACAATCAGAGTTTGGGGCCCACTCGTTAGCTTTCCCTGTAGCTTTTTACTTTTAGAATTGCTCTCAGTCCTTACCCTGCTGTGTGACGATGAGACGTAATCCAGGTTATGTCCAGGGTCCTGCAGCAGAGGAGCAAATCTGTTCTTCACCTGCACACTCAGTTTTTGGGAAGGCATTTTGTTGCTGATTTTTCCTGGTGCTACCGGCGGTGTCCTGCTAAGTACAGGGGTTGAAGAGGCACTCTGCCTGGGTGGTAATGCAGGCCAGCCGGTCATATCACAAATCTCAGGGCGCTGTGCTCTGCCCGTTAGTCGTCCTCCCATTTCCCAGGAAAATTATTTACTCTTAGGCTTTGCACCAAAAGAGTTCCAGGGAGGACTGCCTCTTGTTGATTTATTATCCGTTCCACAGCCCTCCTGTTTCTTTGTGGTCTTGCTGGTGCTAGTTAGCCGTGTGTTAGCATGCTTTTGTCCATTGTTTTGGGTCACTGGTAAAGTGGTGTCATTTCCACATGATCCGTTCACTTCCACGTTTACTTCTAACCGGTAAATTTTGGTTTCCAGAACTTCAATCTTCTGCAGGAGTTTGTAGTAGTCCTCTATGGAGAAGGGTGGCATCTTGCTGCTAATTAGCTTTAGCTACAGTCACTTTAGGACAGGCTTGAGCTATTGGTAGGCCTCGGTCACGCAGAAAAATGTTCAAATATGACAATAGCCTACTATGTCTACAAAAAATGTATAGTCCAGTGATTTATAAGTATCCAAGAGCCGCTGCTCCTAGTTTCTCTCAGAGGAATATAATTCAGACCAAACGGATAAGCTGTAGGCTATCCATGCTTCCATGATAACGGCTAAATGGCTAACGTTAGCTAGCTACGTTGTTAGCCAAACTAACCAACTAGCCTCACAATATAAAAGATAGTACTTTAATAGGTAACGCAACACAGACAATGTGAATTAGACATGTAGCTAGTGTACACAAACCTTTTATTATTTATTTGCCTCGTTGGATGACCAGACTGGTTCTCTGCTGTGACAAGCGCTCGTGGTGATGATCTGATGACGTTCGAAGCACAAACAACCCAAGTGCTGGGTCAACCGATGTATGTTGGGTTGATGGATTTTGACTCAACGCATGAGTTGCACAAAATAACCCAACTTCCATATAAATAACCCATAATGGGTAAAACATTTCATAACCCAGCGGTTGGGTAGATGAAATAACCCAGCATTTTTTAGGGTTTAGTCTTTTCAAAATATGGTAATGCGATCCAAAGCATTTAGTATTAGCAGACTATAGTTTTAATCATCCTCTGGTTTCGGAGTGTTTTCGATTCAATAATGAAGGCTTAGTTGACGTTAGACACTTGTGGCAATGAATGAGTATTTCACGTTGAACACTTGTGATTGTGTGTGGTCTTTTGGAAACAGGGCAATGCGAGTACAGCAATGAAAGTTAAGAGTCAGCAAGGAGGGTACCATGTTGCCTCTTACCATTCTTGTTGCTTTACCAAGATACATTATAAGACCTCTGTGGATCTCATAGGTATGTTGGGGCATCGGATAAGTTGCTTTACCAGATGTGTGACATTCGCAAATGGCAGTGGTGGGATTTGAACCCACGCCTCCAGAGAGACTGGGGCCTTAATCCAGCGCCTTAGACCACTCGGCCACACTACCTGCACACATCAGCTCTCCACGTGGTGGCGCAGATTGGGACTGTAACTAACAGTGCAACTTTCAGTGCAGCAAAACCTTCGCAAGTAAAGAGCCAATACTTTATTAATACATGTTATCAACACCCTTTACTCTTTGTCTTATTTCTCTGGCATCATTTATTTTAGAATATTGTAACCAGCAGCAAGTGAGTAGGTTTAGGTCTGTGAATGTGGGCTGAGCATTTACCTGGGCTGAACTTGTGAACAACCATTTTGCATATTCACTGTAAAGAGCCATTACCCCTCCCACTGCCAACAATTGTTCCCAAAACAATAGGACATACATTTTTTTATTGGAAATGAACAGTCCATATACAATGGAGCCAAAAACAGTCCAAAAACAATGGCGCAGTGTTTGTGATTGGTACATAACGAATCACTTCAAGTGATCAAAGGGGATTGTCACAATGAGTGAAGTCATGTCATTAAGGGTGGAGCCTTTAGCAGGTGGAGACATTTCACTTTAGACACTTGTGGCAACAGATAGTTTGTCAAATGGATATAGCAATAGACAGGATATAGACTTCACGCTGATCCAAAGCATTGCATTGCTTGCAAATGAACAGACCAAAAACAATGGAGCAGGTGAAAGTGTTTGTGATTGGTACATAACGAATCACTTCAAGTAATCAAAAGGGATTGTCAGAATGAGTGAAGTCATGTCATTAAGGGTGGAGCCTTTAGCAGGTGGAGACATTTCACTTTAGACACTTGTGGCAACAGATAGCTTGTCAAATGGATATAACAATAGACAGGATATAGACTTCATGCTGATCCAAAGCATTGCATTTCTTGCAAATGAACAGTCCAAAACCAATGGAGCAGTTGAAAGTGTTTGTGATTGGTACATAACAAATCACTTCAAGTGATCAATAGGGATGTTCGGAATGAGCGAAGTCATGTCATTAAGGGTGGAGCCTTTAGCAGGTGGAGACATTTCACTTTAGACATTTGTGGCAACAGATAGCTTTTCAAATGAATATAGCAATAGACAGGATATAGACTTCATGCTGATCCAAAGCATTGCATTTAGCAGAGGACGGTTTCGATTCATCGACCTCTGGATTATGTGCCCAGCACGCTTCCGCTGCGCCACTCTGCTCTTCTTTTTAGGTGAAAGGGCTGGAAAATCTGTGGTTCAAATATTGTGGGACTGTTTGGGAACCTATGGCAACCAAGGTTCCAGCAGCTCATGGGTTGCAAAGTTAAGCTTTTGGTAGACCATGCAACAATCTTTTTTTGTGATTTTTCTGATTACCTCCAATAATCTTGAAGGAACTGACTGAAACAATAATTAGCTGGGACATTTCACTTTGGACAATCTTGTGGCAATGGATTCTTAGTCTTCTCAAAACATGGTAATGCCATCCAAAGCATTTAGTATTAGCAGACTATAGTTTTAATCATCCTCTGGTTTCGCAGTGTTTTCGATTCAATAATAAATGCTTAGTTGACATTAGACACTTGTTGCAATGAATGAGTATTTCACGTTGAACACTTGTGATTGTGTGTGGTCTTTTGGAAACAGGGCAATGCGAGTACAGCAATGAAAGTTAAGAGTCGGCAAGGAGGGTACCATGTCCACATATGCTAGGAAACCACCCCAGATAATTTGATACTCTCCAGGTTTACCCTTCAAATTATACATAATCTTTTCACTTGGTATGCATGATGCCAGTTCATTCATTCATCTAGCCATACCTCGCGTTGGAGCCCTTCCAACCCCTGTGAATGACTCCGCTATCCGCTTCCGACTTTGACACCGCCGAGATGAAACTCCTCCAGTTTCCATTGTTTGAGCACAGTTTTTGACTTTTATATAATGGCTAAGCCTAAAACTTAAAAGCAACTTTTTTCACCTGCTACCAACATGAGTGCTTAGGGCCGTCTACAAATTACTACACCGAAAAGAGATACAACAAAAATATTTATTAATTTAATGATTAAATAAGGTAATGTCTCCAAACTTACCTCAATTATTACTTGTCTCCTGCTAGTTATACTACAGCACTTACTTTAAAAAATAAGTTAAATTAAAAAATATTTTTGTTGCATCTCTTTTCGGTATTGTAATTTGTAGACGGCCCTAAGCACTCGTCTTACAGCAGCAACAACAACAGCAGAGAGCAGAAGCAAGCAGGCAAGTGTTATTTACCTACCAAGAGTCTGGGTCTGCCGAGGTTTCTTCCTAAAAGGGAGTTTTTCCTTGCCACTGTCGCAATAGCCACTGCTAATGCTTGCTCTTGTGGGAATTACTGTAATTGTTGGGGTTTTGGAATTTATAGTGTGTGGTCTAGACCTACTGTATCTGTAAAGTGTTATGATTTGATACTATAAATAAAATTGAATTGAATCTTCCCCTCAATGATTCCAAGCTGGCCAGCACCTGATGCAGCAACAGGCCCAAATCATCATTTTTCCTCCGCCATACTTTACAGTTGGGATGATGGTTTCATCTTTCATCTTTTCTTTCAACGCCAGATGTAGTGCTGTGTGTTTTTTCCAAATAGTTAAATTTTAGATTCATCAGTCCACAAAAGTTTTTGCCAATACTGCTGTGGAGTGTCAATGTGCTCTTTTGTAAACTTCAGGCGTGCAGCAATGTTCTTTTTAGTAAGCAGTGGCTTCCTTTGTGGTGTCCTGCTGTAGATACCCTGCTTGTTCAATGTTTTACGTATTGTAGACTCATGAACACAGATGTTAGCGAGTTCCAATGATGCCTTCAAATCTTTGGCTGTCACTCAGGATTGTTTCTAGACCTCATTGATGAGTCTTCGTTGTGCTATTGGTGTCATTTTAACTGGGCGCCCACTTCTTGGTAGAGTAGCAACAGTCCCAAAGTGTCTCCATTTGTAGATTGTTTGCCTAACTGTTGACTGGTGAATTTTTTTAAGTCTTTGAAATATCTTTGTAACCCTTGCAAGCTTTATGTAAATCGACAATTCTTGATCGTAGATACTCTGAAAGCTCTTTTTGGTGAGGCAACTAGAGGTAACTACAGGGCTCTAGAATGCGACCAATTTGGTCGCAAATATGGCCAAAATGTGTAAGGGTGCGACTAAGATTCTTTCTAGGTCGCACCGGTGCACCTAACGTCCTTGCATCCGCTGCCTCTCCACGAACAAAGCAATGTCGTTTCTATCAATATGGTTTAATGTTGCGTTACATGACCCATTCCTTCTGTAAAGCTGTGCCTGTGTTATGATCTCTCCTCCGCGCAGCCCCGCCCCCATTCACTCACACACGGCTTACCTGCAACACGGCGCCGCCGGTCCAAACTGCTGACATTTGTCTACAGTTTTAATTGTTATTAACATATTGTTAAGTAGGAGAGGTAACTGGTAACTCTCTGTTATTGCGGCCACCACGGCAAAAAACACATTAAAAGTTATTAAATGCAACTAACTTCAGTTCATTGTGTAATAGCGTGTAAGACGGAGCCTGCTGGATCATAGTTCATAAATATGCAGCGCAGTGACGATACAGACATTTCATAGCCTACAAAAGATGTGTGTAACGCCGTTGACCCGCCAAAGCGCATTCGACCCGTGCTGGACCCATTCATAATGAGTCAGCCGTCACTCCGAATAGCATACACCCATTGTACTCCCCCTCTCTCCCTCTGTCTCTCTATGTCTTTCGGTCTGTATTTTTTTTTTTTTAAAGATTTTGGCCTTTATTTTGATAGGAAAGCTGAAAACATGAAAGGGGAGAGAGAGGGGGGAATGAAATGTAGGAAAGGGCCACAGGTTGGAGTCGAACCTCTATATTTACCAACTGAGCTATCCGGGCATCCTCTTTCTCTTTTAATCATTTTATTGTTTATTAAATCAAGTTATTGTTGTTGAAAACAAGTGAAGCAGATTTCTCAGATATATATATATATATATATATATATATATATATATATATATGTATATATATATATATATATATATGTATATGTATATATAATATATATATATATATATATATGTATATATATATATATATATATATATATATATATATATATATATATATATATACAGTACAGGCCAAAAGTTTGGACACACCTTCTCATTCATTGCGTTCCTTTTTTATTTTCATGACTATTTACATTGTAGATTCTCACTGAAGGCATGAAAACTATAAATGAACACATATGGAATTATGTATCTAACAAAAAGTGTGAAATAACTGAAAACATGTCTTATATTTTAGATTCTTCAAAGTAGCCACCCTTTGCTTTTTATTAATAAGGGAAAAAATTCCACTAATTAACCCTGACAAAGCACACCTGTGAAGTGAAAACCATTTCAGGTGACTACCTCATGAAGCTCAATGAGAGAACACCAACGGTTTGCAGAGTTATCAAAAAGCAAAGGGTGGCTACTTTGAGGAATCTAAAATATAAGACATGTTTTAGTTATTTCACACTTTTTGTTAAGTACATAATTCCATATGTGTTCATTCATAGTTTTGATGCCTTCAGTGAGAATCTACAATGTAAATAGTCAAAAATAAAGAAACACATTGAATGAGAAGGGGTGTCAACTGTATATATATATATATATATATATATATATATATATATATATATATATATATATATATATATATATATATACACACACACACACACACACACACACACACACATACATACAGTACAGGCCAAAAGTTTGGACAGGACTCCTGATACAGAGAACTGTGTGGGTTTGGGTATTCTAGCACTTGTCATTCATGCAGCGGAAGGTAGACCATTTGGGAACACTTCTGTTTTTATTTTGATTCACCACAGAGCCAGTATCTCAGAGGTTGCCATATATTATAAGTAGAGTATCCTTCAGAATGTGTGACCCCACTGTAACTGCTTAATTAAGGAGTCAAACATTGTTATAACAAACAAATATTGTTTGGGGTTGTTATGTCATCCCTTTACATTACTCTGGACACATATTTTCTTATTTGGAGTTATTACAGAGTCAGTACCTCTACATACTGAGAGTGTAACAGCTTTCATCAGTCCTGTTTACAGGTGGACTTCAGCAGGGCAGGTCACATATGTTGATAGGCCTACTGTGAAATTATGTTACCCCACTGTGAAGCTGCAGAAATTGACTCATACCCACATAAAACCATTTCAAGATAAAATTACATTTGATATACACACTTGTACATGCCACACAACTGAAGGTTTTGCTGCCGGGGTTTCCATGGTCCATGTCTTTAACACACATCATGTGGAACCACCGGTCATTCATTTCTATTTCAATAGGATTTGACAGAGAATGTGCAGCACCCACCTTGGCTGGGATGCCCTAAGTGCAGCAAGCTGACTCACGGCCTTCTTCTTCCTGACCTCAGCCAGTTGGGCTTAGGCCTCTTCCTGAGTCAGCTCGCTGTGGCTGCCTCCCAGAAGGTGCTTATCCAGCCGGGTGCTTTTATAGTGGCACCCAGCTAACGGACAAGCTTCGCTGCGGACATTAATCCTTACTGCAGCCAACTTCAAGTGGATGCTCCTCTCTTGAACGTAACCACCCCATGCGTCAGTCTGAGGTGGTTCTGTAGTGCCAAAAGCATTTTTGAGCACAAAGGGCACTGTGTGCAATTATTTGTTAAAGTCATCTGTGCCTTCACAGACGGAAAAACATCATAAGTTGATGAATTAACTCTTAATAAGGCGTAATAGTGACTCTGTTCTACTGCCCTGCTTCTCCAACCACCCTGATCTGCAGAGGTCAAGGCTGTTTTCCTGACTTACCTATACATTTCAAAATTATGCCAATTATTATTATCAATACTAAAAAAATGTATTTCACTGTTCTATGTCCTGCTGCCTTCACCCAATCTGATCTTCATCTCTGACCTTGCGATCATCATGGCTGAGAAAGCTGTATCCAGGGCCTGATCCAAGAAGGTCATCATCTTGTTTGCCTAGTGCCATAAATATGATTGAAGAATCTGAGGCTAATACTAACATGTGCCCTCTGTGTTTCATATATCATCTGCATCTTCACCTGCATTCAATAATGGATGAGGGTTCTGCCTGGCACCAGATGTACACCTTCTCCCTCGGATTTCCAATGGCCAGCGAGAGCTGGCCATTGGAAATAGGCTGTAATAAAGCAGAAAGCAGCTGTAATAAAATGAATACTTTGTATGAATTTGTGCATGATATGATGACCTCAAGATGTATCCTTTTTCAATTGAAAAAGTCTATAAAACTGTCAATTATTCAAAGGCAAATCTGTGAACAGCAAACAATAAAGTAGATGTGCTGGAACTGTTTGTATGTCTATGTGTGATGGGTCACAACTGTATGTGATGAGATGCAGCTCCACACTACTGTCGCTTCTACACATCACAGGTGGCCAGGTGGATTACAGGGTTCTTTATTGCACAGTACCTTCCTTATCGCTCTGTAACACAGTACAGCAGTGGTATGTCAATCAGCATTGGTCTCCCCCAATGAGCAAAAAGTCGTCTAGAACACATATAAAAGACGTCATTATTAGACATCCCGAAGACGTTCCCAAAAGGAGCCAGAATGAATGTTTTTCTAGACATTGTACAGACGTCAATTAAAGACGTGCTACAGATGTTATTGACATCCAGAATACGTTTTTTTATACGTCTTTTCTAAACATTGTATAGACGTCAGTTAAAAATGTGCTAAAGACGTAATTGTTGAACATCTAAAGGCAGCCAGAATAAAAGTTGTATTTGATGTGTGTTCTGTAGTAGAATTGTCAAAGACTGGTAAAGACCCATACGGACGTTGAAATCCCAACTGTGCATATTTGCAAGGATCCAACTCTAAAAAAATCTTAACTTCAAAACAGTGGCAGTGATAGTTCTCACTGAGAAAAACCCAGTTACTTATTGTTGTCGTGTCATGAAACTGCAAATAGTCCATAGACCTAAATAAGATTTTAACAATATTGATATTGATTCAATATTTAATTGATTAACTGCTTATATACTAGTCTTGCATTTTGATATCTTATCAATATAATTGTAATAAACTGCTTACCATTTTCCTGTAAACCAAACTGACCACTCCAAGAAATCAACTCTTTAAATCTCTTTAAATAATTTCATATATAATTTACATTTATATATTTATATTATATATACTTTATTACTATAGCCAGAACAGTATATATCATTTATATTTATATATTATATATACACACTGTATTACTAAAGCCAGAACAGTAAAGTTATAAATTAAAACAATTTCCCTTTAATATAAAATGTTAAAACATTATAACAGAACAATTAACAAAATGTGGCTGCACAACATTCACTTATAGCCACCACCCCCAACTCTCCCGGGTGCATGCTTCAGATGATTGGCTGCAGCAGACTTTATTTGGGCCTCTGTTGCTGTCACTGACTCAGACTCAGAACACAGAATACCATCCAAACAACTTTAATGGAGGTCTTGGAACGAGTACAAAAAACACAGAAAAACTCTGGAGACTTCAAGTCAAAACAGTTCCAAAAAACTTCATGCACAAAGGCCGGGAAACAAACTTAACTTCACAGGAGATAAACACAGGAAGCCCTGGCACAGCAGCAAAAAATGGGAGGGCCAATATGACATATAGAGTCCTGTAGTGATGAGACCAGACAACTACTGAGCCATGGAGATGGTTCTTGTAGATGAGATAACGAGTTCAAACAGGCAACAGGTGAGGAGTGCTAATAGGCTGGGGATAGTGAACGATGATACTGATTGAGAGGAGACTGTGTAGTGGCCGTGGCTGAGGGAGAGCCCAGTGCCGGTGTGACAGCAGCAGCTGGGTCCCATTGCATGACAGCAGCTACAATCAAAGCAAAAAAAATCCACATGTAAAATAAATAAATACAAACGCCATTGTTGTGGCTTAGCTTGCAGCAGAGATACATAGTAGAAAATTGAGTAGTCAAATCAATTAAATTGGTTATTTAAATCACAATTCAAGTAAAATTATGTCAAGCCTGATATTAACACACACACACTTTTTAAATGACCATAATATGAAGCTTACCTTTTATTGCTGAAAATAATTTCTTTTCTTCAAATCCTATTTTGTATTTTTTGCCCTTCCCCTTCATGTTGAATAGGGTCATGAGCTGATTGCTGAAGAGTCTAATCCAAGACAAAAAATAAATGCAATTATTCTTCGCAGCACACACACGCCAATGCGCGTGTCGGTTACATGATTGTCCATGCACAGTGACCACAGGTTGCATTTCTCCAATATGTTGAATTGTCTCAACTTTTGTCTGAATAAATGAAAAAAATAAACGATTTTGATAGAGCATTGGCATGATGCATAGCCATACTATTTTTATCTTCATCAAATTGCCAGAAAACGACACTAGACTTATACAATATAACCACACAGCTCTCTACATACAGACGTTTTGCTTGGCTGAGATGGACATAGGGCTGCATAAATTAGCCAGCGGCAGCCTTACACCGGCTGCATAGCATGAGCGTGGTATTTCTGTTGCGTGTCAGCTGCGTGGATTTTTCTATGTCTTTTCACACCAGAAACGTGTCTGACGCTGCGCTGCTGCTGCTAGCCTTGTCTGGACACATGTTTGTTTCCCATTGATTTACTGCACTCAAGCAGTAGTATACTTCATGTTAAACATAAACATATACTGATTTGATAACAGCAAAGACAACTTCAGCGTATTGGCAGCATGGTGGCTCAGTGGTTAGCACTTCTGCCTCACAGCAAGAAGGTTCTGGGTTTGAACTCAGGTCTTTCTGTGTGGAGTTTGCATATTCTCCCCGTGCTTGCGTGGGTTTCCTCCGCATGCTCTGGTTTCTTCCCATCATAAAGACATGCATGCTGGGTAACTAGGACTACAGTTGAAAATTAGCCAACTGGCTAACACTGGTGCATTTACAGAAATGTTGATTAATGTGCATTGTCCTAATCAAAATAAATAAATCTTAAATAGAATAAAAGTCTACAGAATATTTTGTTTTGTATTGACAGGTGCAATACTTGAAAATATTTTTTTTTATTACATTTATATCTGCATTTGTCAAAACCTAGAGACTTTCAAACAACATGTCATTTATTAATATGTATTTGTGTCAAAATGACAAACATCTTTTCGTATTCTATTTTGCCTGGAAACGCTTCCAACGCGCTTGGGTGTCGCGTGAAATTGGCTTTCTATTTCTAGCATGCATGCGTTTTCGGCACGGCTTGAGCCGCGCCTGAGACATGCGTGTCACACAGGCAGTGTGCAAGCTCTAACCTGTTAACATGGGAGCTGAAATAAAAAACGGACACGCCACACAACTGACACGCTCACACGACGCAGCAAGTGTGTAGCCAGCCTTACCGGGGATTTCCACTGGATGCGTAACAGCTGCGGACCGGCTCCGCTGCGTGTCTGCTGCGTGCTCCGCCGTCCGTCAAAAATAGAAGCTCTGTGTATCTGCTGCGGAGGGCTGCGGACTGACAGAACTGGGACGGCGTCGGGACGCAGACGTTCTGCAGTCTGTGGAAATACACACACTGCCTTTAATGGAAACCTAATGACTCCGGAGATGTTCCGGAGATGTTCCGGAGACATTCCGGAGACGTTCCGCATCCAGTGGAAATTGCCAGTTAGTCAATAGGCGCACAGTAGGGCTGGGCGATATATATTTTCAATATAGTTCGTGGATGTCACTAACTTCAGATCTAGGAGTTATTGCGTGTGAGACAGAGCCTGCTGGACCTGGCAAGAAACGTGACCCAGGACCAAAATATCATAGTTCATAAAAATGCAGCGCAGTGATGATACAGATATTAGACGTTTGTAACACTGTTGACCTGCCGATGCGCATTCAACTCGCGCTTCATTCTGTGAGTAGACAATCCAGTCTGCAGTATAGTTCAGACACTTCACTGATAAACCAGAGAACTGTACAGTAGTCTCGCTTTGCCAGACCTTCCTTCAGAGCGCTGCGGAGGGTCTGGCTAGTCCAGACAGCATTCTGTGATTGGAGGAAAACGTGCTCTGGTTTATTGGCATTTCTCTAAACCAATCACAATCGTCTTGGGCGGCGCTAAGCTCCAGGCAAAGCCACAGTGCCGCCGCAAAAAGGTTCGGGATGGAACTTCTTTTGGTGGAACATGTGCACGATCAAAAGTTTTTTTTAGTCGTGCAACAGAAAACTCAGACTGGACAGATAGTCTAGCTAGCTGTCTGGATTTACCCTGCAGAGATCTGAGGAGCAGTTAACATAAATCGACCGGAGCTTAAATTCCAACAAACAAAACGAAAGGTAACCGACATTCGGCCGAAATGAGTGAAATCTGGTAGAATTTCCAGCGGCAACTGAGCAATCCCAGAAGTGGAATGTCGTGGATATAGATCAGAGAGCGTTTTTGTATCATAAACTTCAGTCCATCGCATGATCTCTCTTGTCCATGAGCCCGTCTGTCTCTGTCTCGCCTTCTCACTTGCTTAATCCTTTTGTTATTGTTGTTAAAAACAGGAATAGGGAATAAAAGAGGGAGGAAAATGTCTGCATTTTATTTATTTATATATATATAGTTTGTTTTGATAAAAGTGCTTATGACATCTCACATGGCTTTGACTTACAACTAAATATTGCCATTTTCATAAAAGATATAATATACTGTATACCATTCACTATTTAGCCAAAATACACCCAGACATGATTTTTTATTCATATGGCCAAGTCATAGCGTACAGTCCTAGCCCTTATTCAAACCATCAACTAAACTCTTTCAACCACCAAATGGAAAAACAATTGAGGACACAAGAAAACCAAAGCAGAGCTCAGCTAACATGATCAACTGTTCTGGTCAAATGTCTAAAGACCTGTGTAAATGTATAAATAAATACCTGTCCAGCACTTTGTGCGTGCAGTCCTTTATGTCTCTCCCCCCCTAAGCACATGCAAAAATATTAGGGGGAAAAAGGGGAGAACATTGTACGGATAGAAAAAACTAAGTTCAACCAGTGGGGTCCAGTTGTTTGCTGCCCTGAAAACATTGTCAATTTTAACAATTCGCTACCTCAGAATTAGTGATGTGCGATACCGCTTAATTCCTATTCGATCCGATACCAAATAATACCCAGGCTGGTATTGCCGATACCGATACCAATACTTTTTACGTATTTTATTTGTGGTGTGATGTGACAACTAGTTTAAAGTAAGAAAGTAGGTTGTAGGCTTACCAATTCCAAATTATAGCTGCATAATAACAAGACAATAAACTACTCTCATATTATTTAATTATAAAGAAAATCTCAGAGACTTGTACAGTAAAACATGTTGAAAATAACACACAAATTTGACTCTTAACCTTGTCACAAAATATTCCATATCCACGTTTTGCTGTTCTTTACAACACATGTAAATCAGGCACCCTTGAAAACCGTTAACTCAAATTGTTTTCACAAAACATTCATGTTTACAAAAAAATTAAATAAAAATAGGCTCCCCTGGCCAGCTCCGTCACAGAGCCGCAGTGCACACACAACTGACCGGCGGAAGGAGTAGTAGTTCTTTCCCCTAACCGGATATAATTAGACTTTTCTGGTGACAACAAGTTCCTTATGATAACATAAACACTCACTCCAAATTACTGAGTTTAAATATCAATCTTTTTATATGAGAATCGATACTAGAGCAGGAGACGTTGGGATCGTAAATATCAATACTTTAGTATCGATCCGCACATCACTGCTCAGAATAATACGGTTCTATCTGCGTTCAGGTCAGTTTTGAGATATTGAGGTTTAAATTTTTAGCATTGCAATTAGCAAAACTGACAAATGGAGCACATTTCTTTATAGCACCAGAGTTACATACACCATGAATGTATTCTACATTTGAGATACCCAAATTCTACATGAATTGTAAATTAGGGTTTTTGAAACAGGTCAATAGGCTACATGTCAACGGCTGTTGTGACGTACTTCTGCTGAAATGTCAGCTAGCGCGAATACTTCCGGTAGCCTCTAGCCTACGCGTCCACTAGCTAGCTAGCTGCTACGACATGAAAAAGTCAAAGTTCAAATACCAGAGAGTGTCTGGTACAACTGCTGAACACTGCTGTGTGCCACAGTGCCAGGCATCTGCAAAGTACAATACTGTACTCATTTTTTTTACTTTTCCTGCCAATGAAGAGCTGAGGCGTAAGTGGATTGTCGCTATCCGCAGGGACAAATTCACTGTTACGCCTCACACTCGGGTGTGTAGCCGACACTTCAGAATGGAAGACATCAGTGAACCAGCATCAGAAACAGGTCGACGGCTGTTAAAAAAGGGTGCTGTTCCTATGTTATTTGAATGGAACAACTTCTCCCTTCCACCTACAAGACCGGGGGTTTGGGAGAGAAGTGAAAGACCGCCTCCAGATGATGACAGGGAGGATACACCGGACTACGTAACATTCTGTGTTCCCATGCAACACGACTACGTGTCGAAACCTAATGCTGCAGTTGTTGATTTGGTGTTAGAGGAAAATACGTCTCTCCGGGAGGAAAATCGCCTGTTACGCTAACAGATCGAGGGCCTTACACTGAGGCAGCGATTCGGCATTCACCGTTTTGCTGCCTCGGACAAGGATATAAGGTTCTTTAAGGTAAATCTAGACATGTAGGCTAACGTGTCTGTGTCTGTTTGTCTGTGCGTGTCTGTGTGCGTGTGTATCTTTTATATATGTCAATGGTGTGTATGCGTGTGTGTGTGAGAGAGAGAGTGTTATGATGTGTGTGTGTGTGTGTGTGTGTGTGTGTGTGTGTGTGTGTGAGAGAGAGAGAGAGAGACTGAAGAGAGAGTGTTGTGACGTGACTGAGGGATGGGGGAGGTTGTAAAGTGCAATATTAAATTGCACCATTGATGAGTTTTTCTTATTTTTGAATTACCTTGCCCTTGGGTCCAAGCAACAGGACCTTGCTGACCAGTACGGTATCCATCAGTCCACGGTCAGCAGAATCATAACAACATGGAGCAACTTCCTGTTCACAGTACTCGGCTCAGTGAGGATCTGGATACCCGAAGAGGAGATACGGAGAAAACTGCCTGCAGACTTTAAGGACTACCCTGACACCACAGTGATCCTTGACTGCACTGAGCTGAGTTGTCAATGCCCATCTTCTCCTCTCCTCCAGAGTGAGGTATTTTCATCCTACAAGTCCCACTGCACTCTGAAGGGGCTCATTGGGATCGCACCACATGGGCCAGTGACATTTGTCTCTGCGCTGTATGCTGGGTCTATCAGCGACAAACAGATTACCCGTGAATCTGGTGTCCTCAATCTGCTCAAACCTGGGATGGCTGTCATGGTAGACAGAGGTTTCCTCATTAATGCCATTGTGCCCTGCAAGGTTTACAGGCCAGCCTTCCTCTCTGGCAGGCCTCAAATGTCTGCATCTGAGGTTAGGGAGACCCAGGCCATAGCACGTCTAAGGGTGCATGTGGAGCGCTCCATTCGCCGGATCAAAGAGCACAAGTTTTTTGATTCTGTGATTCCCCTACGGGTTTTTGGTAGCATCAATCAACTGTACACGGTGGCTTGTCTCCTTACAAACTATGAAAATGGGCCACTGGTAAAGGCCTGGGCAAAGAAGCCTGAGGTCTACTGATTTGCAACATGTAAAGAGAAACCACACTGTATATTTATACACTTTCATGAAGGCCCTGCATATCAGGCTTTCAGCCAGACGACCTTCAACAAGGCATTGAACATAACATACAAGCTATGTATGTTATGTGTAGTACCCTGATAAGGGACGTCTGAGTGAAAGCTTGATATGCAGTGCCTTTATGAAAGCTTGGTGATATTAAAAATAATTGCATGGATCCAAGCATAAAACCAGTTTGTTTGTACATTCAAATAAAATCTTAATTTTGTTCTATAATCCTTTTTTAAACCCCTTTCAATTCCTCAATCTCATCAGTTTATTTGTTTGAAATCTGTTTGTATACAGTTTAGGCCTTTGAATGCTATATTGTTCAAAGAATTTGGTCAATTCAAGTAGTATTCTGCTTTTATTAGGTCTCTCATTTGTAATTCCTGTCTCTTACCTTGTAAAACTAAACTTAAGCTGTACAAAACACCAAAATGCTTAGATCCAAGTCATTTTTGACTTATTTACCCTAAACATTACATCACAAAAGCACAATGCTGCAACATTTCACTGATGAAGTTGTAATTTATTTTCTACACAGTAACTTCAAATACATTTATTTTATATTTACATTTATTTCACCAGGTAGGCTATTGAGAACAGATTCTCATTTGCAACGGTGACCTGGCCAAGAATAAAGCATAAGTGTGCAAGACAACATACAGTTTTACATTCAATACAGTACAAGAATACAGAATACAATAGGCTACATAAAGTACAGATTAAGTAGGCATTACAAAGCCGTCGCAAAGTGAGGTGTAAGTAAGTCTATATAAATGCTGAAATGTAGTAGAGTCAATATACAGTTAGCACAAATTGTGGTCTAGTTAGTGACGTAGGTCAGTAGATGTGCAAAAAAATTGTATGACAACATTGGTGGGAAGAATAACAGTTGAGCAGGGCAGATAGAAAACTGCAAAAGAACGTAAACAGATATAGCAGTGTAGGGTTACCGTTTGGATTTTTACGATTCGGATGCCAAACCGGTATTTTTATAACGATTCAGATTCCTAAACTGATTCTTGAAAAACTGAAAATCCTTTTTTTTTTTTTATTGAAAATTATTTCAATTTAACAATATATTAATGTATTAAAGTACTTAAATATATAATAAGTAAACCTATGTAAATAATAATAATTTATACTTTATTAATCCCGCAAGGGGAAGTTACAATACCTAACACTTAACTACAATAATTTAACAAATAACAGTTACACTATTAACAAGTAACAACAAAATAATTGTTGAGTTCAGACTAGTGTCGTGGAAGTTTTCCTTGAAGCAGCAGAGTTAGTGATATTCATGATAAAATCAAAACGAATAACGACTGTTTGAGAATTAAACCAAAGTTTGGTCTTTGAGTATTTATTTACATTTGCAAATGGAGAAAACACAGTTTCAAAGGTACACGCAGCACAACTGAAAATGTTTTTCCTAACTAGAAACCTAAAAATCAAAATATCTTATAGTGAAGAAACTCCGTTAAGCCACCCCTCTTCAAATTTTTTTAGCATGCTGCCACTTTCCTAAAAAATAACATAGACAGTCAGATGATTTTACAACCTTCCATTCTGCTCCTGTGTCTCCTACATTAGACTAAACAGCTGCTTATCTCAGGAGACAGGAAGAGATACGGTTCAGACAGTGTTATAGCCTTCTTCACTTTATCTGCGAGAAATAAACAAATGAGGAGCTGCAATTTCTTTAGCAAAAATAACTTATGCTATTGCTCACAGTCTACAAGGCCAGCTCTCTCACTGGTGCCTTTAAGTCTACAGGAAGGAACAGGATTATGTGGAGGTTTAAAACAATCTTTAAACAAATGGTCAATATTAGCAAAAACAAATGGTTAAAATAAAATTTGCCACCACAGTTCACCCTTTTGATTACAAAATAATCACAAAAATAAATTTTACTTTTAAAGATTCAACCCTTATTATAGAATTAATCACATAACCAAACTTTACTTCTTCATATTCAACCTTATGGATATTCATGTCTGTTTCTTACATGTTAAATGGAAAGGTACAAAAAAACCTCTGTTAAATAGTAGCAAGAATCAATTTCACACAGTATCAGAGACGGTGTCCAAACATTATCATATTCAGAAAGACGGAATACGTCAGAAGGCTCAATCATATTTACCATAAGAATGAAGTGAACTCTTTTTCTTGATTAGGGTAACGACATAGCAAACAAAAAAACAAATCCGAAGACCAAACATAATCTGCTGGTTAATGTCACATCAGACTACTGCCTTGTGTAAAGAATGTGTTATGTATTTAACCATTAGAATAACCTGGTGTGAAGTGTGAACATTTACTAATTTCATATCTACCCATGCGTATGTCCATTGACAACCCATGGTTAAACCCCAAGTACTGCAAACCCATAAGGCGAAGTCAAATTTTCCATAAAACTGATAATTAAATTATCCAATGCCATCAAAGGCTTCCCTCCTATTGGTTATTTTAATATAAATCAATTGAAGCACGCTCAGTGCAATTATCAAAGCTCTCACAGAGTGAAAGTTGAGAAGAATCAGAATAAGACTGACCCCTCCTTGTCTCTAACATCATTAAATGCTGTCAGAGCACAAATAAAATTCAGTTATTCTATGTGTGTGGTTTCACTGGAAATAGCTTACTTCTGTAAGCGAAGAAATAGTGAACAAAAATCATTATAACCTACATCATGCATACATTTCCTAACTAAACCCAAGTCATTCCTTATTAGAAAATGTATATATTAGATAATCTTTCAAGAGTCTAAGTCAAATGTGGTGTTTATGTGTCGGCAATGTCGAAGGTGAAATTACTTCAATGTAATAAAAGATCCACAAGGAACTTTTCCTAAGTTCTAAAGCACACAAAAAAATGGCCTAGGTCTTTATGCTTAACTTTGTTCAATATTAACAATATTGTTGTTTAGTAATAATTTACTTTTTTTATCAATATTCTATCAGTTGAGTTTGTGTGGTCATGAGGAACCACATAAGGTACAAAACCCCTAATTAGCCCCAATTGAGTAGCATTCGTATGCCAAACATCCCAATGCCTATTATCGGAACATAAGAGTGGACATAGTTTTAATCATTACCGTAAAGTAATGAATGCATCACTCGTCTTTCTCTCCATGTTCTTCACTAGTGTTCCTAGAGTGTTTGTGTATGCAAATGTTGGGAGGAATTTTCTCTCAAACATAAAATGCAAAAACCATAAATGCAATAGAAAATCGTAAATGCAGTAATGAAGAATAAACACACTACAAATATGGAAAAAAAACCATGTTCTTCTTGAAGGGTACCTGTTGCAGTCCTTTCTGTCCATCTGCTCCGTGTGTGTGTGTGTGTCAGAGCACACTATTCTGAGTCACAGAGGAATGTCAGATGCTCCTCAAAAAAATGTGCAGTGAGTGTGTGTGTGTTCAGAGAGAGAGAGGTGGTGTGTCCTCTACAATTGTGAAGTGTATTCTGCTTTCACTGTCAGAGAATGTGCTCTGCAAATGTGCTGTGGTTGTCAGAGAAGAGATCAGTATCACTGCTGTCTTCTGAAAAGATTTTAAACAGCAGGCTACAATACCAATATGTAGCTTCTGGTTTTTCCTCCTTGGAAAAACTTCTCGTTTTCCTCCTCTCTCAACGTGTTGCAAACAGTGAGAAAAACTCCAGTTTTCCCCGATTGATTTCAGAGATAGCACAGAAACGCCGTAGTGGAAGAAATAGTTGTTTTTTATTATGGGCCTCTCCCTACCTATGTATAAATAAAGAAAAAAAATCTTTAGAGCAAAATTCTTTAGAGCAGATCAGAATCAACAAAACAAAAACAATTACTATTGCATCCCCCTTATACTACTGTGTCAATCAGGGGGTAGATGATCCTTTTTAGTAGTCTATCAATTTTGTTCTCACCTAAGCAGATTTTTTCTTTAAATGTACAATTGTTAACTATTCTATCACTTTGGTTATCCAAGGTATTTTAAACTGGAGCTACAGTGATGTCACAACAAATGTTTCAAACGTCTTTTGAAAAATTATTTAACACTATTTATTTCCCCTGCTACTTTTCCCTTTCTCTTTATTAAACCCCTTATTTATCATTGCTACTATATCCCTCCTATTTGAGACATGACAAAGCTCATGACTCAAAAGCAATATAAATAATCTGTTTAATATTCTAATCCTTAAAGGAATATTTCACTGCTGGAAAGCTGAATATATCTTTAAATTGGGTCACTTATGTAGTAGAAATGTGAAAAAAAAAATTGAAATTGGTGCCTTCTAGGCCAAGAAAAGCCAGAAAATGTGTTTTGGTCTTATATGGATGAAAAACACCAAATCCCAGAATGCACCTGCTTCGTTGCTTTGAGTCCACTCCCAAGCCACGCCTACCGCTTGACAGACCCGGACAGAGGCATTCAACTCAACTCAAGCGTGTTTTATTGTCATTTCAACCATATACACAAAACAACGTTTCATCGTGACTCAAGTGGTGTTACACATTTAACATATATAAAAACGACATTATATAAAAACGACATACGAAACAGGCTACATTTAGTACACACGCTTTATAGGCTCCGTAAAGTTCAGCTAACGCATACTAGCATTAGCGCTTGGTGGGCTGTAAACACAGCCGTGAATTAGTGTGTAATGTAGAATGGTCGGCATTTAACAGTCACAAACTCCACCAGCAGTTAGCAGTTAAATGGATACAAATCACCACATTTCTGCACCACTCGGTGTTAACACAGCCCACCTCTTTTACCTGGTGACAGAGCATCTCTAGCTCGGAGGGCTAGCAGGCCTGGTAGCTGGACAGTCCGGTACACTATTCAGGCAGGTTTCCACAACAAAAACACAGCAGTCTCTGAACTCACGTTGGGAGTGTCGTTGAAGTTGGATGTAGTCCAGTTTGTGGTCTAAATGAGCAGACACTTGCAAGCAGGATCCGTAAAGTTCAGCTAACGCATACTAGCATTGGTGTAGCTAAACACAGCCGTGAATTAGCGTGGAATGTCGAATGGTCGGCATTTAACAGTCACAAGCTCCACCAGCAGTTAGCAGTAGCTAGTTGGATTTTATTTCTACACCAGTCCACCTCCATGGGCCGGCGAGAGCAGCCTGGTAGCTGGATAGTCCCGGTTCCGGTACACTGTTGTTCAGGCATGTTTCCACAACAACAAAAACACAGCAGTCACTGAACTCACGTTGGGATTTTCGTTGAAGGAGGATGTAGTCCAGCTTGTTGTTTAATGAGCAGACACTTGCAAGCAGGATGGCTGGGACAGGTGGACAGCTAGCGTTAGCTTTCCACCTAGCCGATGAGGATGTCCCCTAGCCGGCTAGCGGCATTGAGCGACACCGCTGGTCTCCGTGCAGGCGAAGCTCACGTAGTGTGCCGAGTATTGCGTCTGTAATAACGTTTCCTCCATATTCTCCGATCTGTACCGATGTATCCCGGTGGTACACACGTCCGGTAGTTTGAATGCAGATAATTGTTGTAAATGTTTTCTGCTGAAAACCAAGAGCCTGTTTAGCGAAGATTCAAGATGGCTGACAGTCGTTTTCATTCGGAATACCTCGGCCAGACTCGGCAGTCCAACCCCCTGTGGGCGTGTTGAAAACATACGGAAGTAGATCCTACTACTGGCTGTAGTCCTTTGCCTCTGGCCCAAAAATCTTCCAATGACGCAAAAATCGTCATTTTACGTCATCGGAAGATTTTTTCCAGGCCCCTCTCAGGGGGACATGAGGGAGGGAGGCACGGTCATTCAGAAATACTATCGGGTTTCTACTGATACAAAGCTGAATGCTAAATCGGTGAAGTATCCCTTTAACATTGTTCTAGGTTTTACAGCAAATCCTGTTTATCAGTAACCAAAGTTCAATAAATAATTTCTTTAGATGAAATTCACCACAATAAAGTGTTTCAACATCAACTAATTTAGTTTAGACAATTTTTGATATAGTAACTCAAAAACTCATTAGAGTACGATATGAAATGTACTGCTTTTAGGATTAAATCTCATTTAAACATGCATTTATGCAATATCACCATTAAACTAAGACGAATTACCCAAAATACATTGTTTGTCATTTTTTCATCTACAGTTTACAAACCAAAGTAACACTAATTACTATCTGTTAGTTCCAAGAATCATTACAAATTAAAGTTTTTCGCCTTCTATTTATCCAAATCGTTACCTGTTATGGGAAGCATCAGATCATATAACATTCAACAAAAATGTATATCAAAATCATTTCTTTAAACCAAATTTTTACTTGTCCTACTCATGTTTGGTTTTAGCTTGTGTCTTATCTCTGTGTGGTGTGTGTGTGTGTGTCTCCTCCTCTGGCTGTCCTCTGTCAAAGAAAGAAGGATTTCTCAAGGGTACATATAAACACACTGTTATTCTTTTTGTAATTTATGGCATCATTAATTAACAACTCAATGTATTCCTCACTAAGGTGTGTCAAGGTGTACAGCTTACCATCACCCAGAACTATAAAACGATATTTACTGTTTTTTCCTACTGGAACGCTGAGAAAAGAAAAACGTTAGACAAAACAACAGAGGATCAAAACCTTTAACATTCCCTGCAGAATGTTATGTTTAGCTGTGGGAGACATTAGGTGCTCGAGCATA
Source organism: Perca fluviatilis (assembly GCF_010015445.1). Classification (NCBI taxonomy): domain Eukaryota; kingdom Metazoa; phylum Chordata; class Actinopteri; order Perciformes; family Percidae; genus Perca; species Perca fluviatilis. The sequence goes on from NC_053125.1 coordinate 447,827, forward strand.
GACCCACTGCATTTACTGCTCGAAGGTCCTGAATGAAACAAAACTTTAACATTCGTAATAAAAATGATTCTTCTTATTTATGTTACTTGAGAGAATAAGTGTACGTGCTAGAGAATCTAAACATGGAACTATAACCCCCATCCGTCAATAAAGAGTTAAAAACACGGTCGGATTTCTGTCGATTACTTCCTGTTTTAGCGTGTACTGATGTATTCTGGGGCCTGTAGTCCGAACGCAGCTTGATGACTACAGGTTAACAATTTGTCTATCAATCCACGTCACATTTGTGTGTTTTGCCCAGAGATAACGCTGTACCTGAGACAAAAAGTGGTGAAACATCAGTAGAAAAGAATTTCGTTTTTACCGTGTGAATATGCATCTATTGTAGGCACAGGTTCTCTGAATATCTGAACACTGTGAATACAAGGCATACGCTGTTTTATAGGTTTTCTATAGTCTCCTTTCGATGGAGACAAATAAAGACATTATCAATAGTATCAGTCCAGTCAGTCAATTTTACAAATAGGCACAAGGTGTCCTGGGTCTGTCTGTTGGAGACAAAGAAACATGAATGTGAGCTTTTGAGTTAGAATTTCTGAAAAACTTCTGTAGTTTATCAGTCAAGGTAACAGCCACTGGACATGCGTATATGCCAGTAGACAAAAGAAAACTCATACTCGTCCTTTGATTTGTTAAAAAAACTTTTCAACGTAATCTTCATCAGGGTCAAAAGGTGACAAAAGGAATGCATGTAATATTTGTGATTCCTTAAACTTAACTACAGGTGTCCCAATTTGTTTTACCGTAGTCAGGAGATTAACAGACTGACATGGTACGTGTTCCATTATAATTTGTAAACAAATACGTACTTTTAGGACACTGAGATGAAAGGGAGAAAGAAACAATGAACATTTTCCTTTATTATCTAGTTCAGGATCCTAAGGATCTGAATACACACAATCATAAGAATGGTGAACTTTTCTGGGATCACCATTCTACTAATCACTTCTCTAAGGAAAAACTAGTTTACCAGAGAGCTTCTGATTGAAGAACAAAGATCTTCACTAAAACCCAAATTGTTGCTCCTGAATCAACTAAAAATCCAATTTTCTTCACTTATATAATTAACACCATGCTAGGCAATTTGTATACACACCAGACAAACACATTGAATACTTGGACATATTTTCCAAAAGTTATTTCTGTTAACCGTGCTGTTTTTGCGTCTAATTTTATCTGTCTGTCGTGTAAGGTGCGTTTTGTAGCGTGCATAAAAGCATGTCTTCATTGCAAGCATGTGTATATGTACGTGTATGTCTGTATGAACAGTTTTTAGGGATCTGGCAGTCCCAGCATCGGGGGAGACTGCAGAGACAGTTTCATATTCACGAACGCTTCAATAGCTTTGGCAGCAAAAGTCTTACAGTGACATCAGGAACGTATACAGACATTTTACGTGACAGGCTCAAGTAAAAATCGTAATCGTTAACACTAAACTGAACAAGCTGCTATTCTGTTCATTTTACATGAAAACAGCACTGCACCAAAAAACTTTTCTTGAGGGATAAAAAGCAGATGCAGCCTTGAGTGATGTACAGTAGATATTGGTTGTCAGGTTTCATGCAGTCAGAGGCAGGGCTGATTACAGACGCTGCCTCAGTGAGGTCATTTTAGCCACACTGTAATTAACAAAAATGTTTACGTCAGTTGCATCATAACGAGAAATTCTCAATCTGTCAGGTGTTGAGGTTAAACCAATGTTAAAAGTGCACATTAAATCACTACCTAAACCAAATAAGTGGACATAATCATACACCAAGAATTGTTTTTCCCATGTAGAGGAGAGAGGAACAGAGAATTGTTCTCTTACTGTTTGACCTGCAGCTCCTATTGACCAAATAGAATGACCAAATAATCTTCAGTGTCAAATCTTTAGCTCTAATCATCAAGTTATGTGAGTGGAACCTCTTTAACTTTACACTCAGTAGTAGGCATTTTCTTCTAGGTTTCAGAAGATAACATACTATAATGGTTTAACTGATTACATTATTTTTCAGAACTTTCTAACCTATCAATTGTCCCTAATAGCAAAACAAAAAAGTGTATCAGTGCAAAGCATTTCTTCATTGCATGAAGCGAGTGTGTGTGTGTTTTTTAGCACTACCTTCCTCAGCTTTTGGACTCAGTCAAACAGAGGGTCAAGTGTTGTTCTCTGTCTGAGGTGTTTTTTGCTTTTTCTTCAGGCATTTACATACCCAATGTCCAAAGTCCTTGCAGTACAAACACTGGTCTCGGTTGTAGGGCTCAGCATTTTGCCCACGGTACCCGCTATGGCCTCTTCTGGCTCGACCACGTCCTTTGTGGGAGCGGCCTTTTTCGGGTCCGCGCTCCATATGTTGCCCACCAGCCTGTTGTAACATGCAGACAAACGCTTCAAACATGGTTTTCTCACGTACTCGTTGGTCTTTCCACCCGATGCAGGTGTGACGGATGCTGTTGGTCCTGTCCCAGAGTTGAGTCCGTGTCCTCTTCGTCCCTCCGTTTCTCCAGCTCGTCTTCCTGGTTTTTAGAGAAAGCTCAGAACACGGGCTTTGGTTAGAACTGATCAGGAGGTTATTGGTGCATGTGTGTTTTTGCATTCTTTCCCTAGATCACTGTTTTATCTATATTTTAAAACATTCTTTGTTTTTCCTTTCAGAAGCTTTAAATCCTCTGTCTTAATTATTGATTTTCAGTTTAATTTACCTATGACAGACATCGTAAACATTCCGGTCCATATTTATGAGTCATTTCACCCACTATGGGTCCAGTTGCATCACTGGGACGGGGAATTTCTTCTTCCATGATTGACCCTTGGACCTTATAGTATACTATGTCTTGGTCGATGTGATCGTCACCACACCGCGAGGTTATTTGTTCGGGAAACTTGCGTTAGTATGTTTTGCCTTGTTGCAGTCTGTCTCTAAATAATCAAGAGGCTCTCTTAGAGTAACGTTACAACCCAGACCGTCCTGCAGGTTGTCCTTAAAGGGTCCAGCACTCGTTTAGAGTAGGCTATCGACTATTTGTTTTTGCTCGGGAAACTTGTATGAAAAACCCGGGCCGACCCTACAGTCAAAAATCTCTTAAATAGTTAACTATCTTTTTTTTGTTGTTGTTTTACTCTGCAGTCCGCCTCTTTAATCAAGAAACGTGCTATCAGTTTCGTAGATTAATTTTTAGGCCTTTGCCTACTGTTCTGCCAGTTCTCTTACTGGTCTTGTCCGAACACTAGCTCAGCTGTTATGTAAAACACAACTGTCTATGCTGTACCGAATTCTCTCGTTCTTCTACCTACAAACAGCACTCAGTGAGCTCCACCAACAGGGTTATTGTCGGACGTACACTGGATTATCTCTTTAAGCAAGTAAGCAGTCTGAGTTAGCGTAAATATATGTGTGCAAATGGAGATTTGTTTGTTTGTTTGTTTGTTTGTTTGTTTGTTTGTTTGTGTGTGTGTGTGTATGTGTGTGTGTGTGTTATAGACAACAACACATACCTGATTCCTTCTGCAAGTCTCCTCTCTCTTGGTCTGGCTGATATGACGACCATGTCATTAACTGGACCAGGTTTAATACCCTGCATCGAAATAAAAACATGTTTAAGAAACATTCAGAAGATATCCATACATAAAATGAAAAAGTCATTAAAAGGCTTGCTACCATGGTTCTTGGTTTGTGCCACTTTTGTTCTGTTTCTGTGCAGCTGAACACTGGGGGAACTGATCTAAGCCTTAGCTGGGAGTAGTGCGCCGTCTGGTACAGTAGAGCTGCCACATGACTGCACAATGCTGTACCTGCCACACTGGTACACTGGCATCTCTGTAGCACCACTGGCTTTGAAACCCTTAGCACAATCTGTTACAACACCAAATATTTGTTGAAGAAAATGTACCAGCTACAACTGCAATTAAAGAGAAACAGCCTTTCACACACTCAATTTGTGAACTATTGTTTAACTTTAAAATGTGTAAAGTGATAGAGGGATTGATACACTTTATTTAGCCTATAGTTGACCATGTCAAATGTAATAGATCATGATAAATCTCACTTCACTCATTTTAAAATAGCAATGCAGAATAAGTAATGAAGAAATTATAAGAACTCTTAACAACATTCATTTTATATTCTTTCTAGCATACCCTGTATTCATACTTCACATGATATATCAGGTACCATATGATTCATATGGTGTTTATCTGTGTCTAATTCACAGAAATGATATGACTCACAGAAACTTGATTTTGACAAACAGGAACCTGTTTCTTTTTAACCTGAACTGAAGCTGCAGAATGACTTTCCCTTACACTCAGACAGTGAGGCTTCTGGCTTTTCCTCATAGATCTGAAACACTCAGACCTAACCATGACCTCTCCTCCTGACTCCTTGTTTGAAACTGTGATTAACATAGAGGTTAGGGTATTGCATTTCAGAAACACAAAATATTTATGACATTAACCTATGACTCTTCTAACGTTATTAATTTTGCTTCATCACTGTGCTAACTTTGGCTAGTAAAGAGCATAGACAGTAAAGCCAAGGAGCTAGCATGTATCATCGTTTGGTTAACTCAAAACAGAGGCTTGTTAACTTACCTTCGTAGTTGTATGTATAGCTGGACACATACAGTTTAAAACCTTTGTCCTTTTTCGACGTTGGTGTCTTCGATGTGGCCTGGATTATCCTATGTACGTCGTTTGCCGTTATCCTCGGCAGGTCCTGCAGCGATCGAGTAAAAAACGCCATAGCTACAGCGAACGTTAGCGAGAACCAGAAGTACTGCAGCTGGCTGAAGAGTCCGGAAGCATCAGAACGGAAGTCCGTGGCATTTAGCGAATTGTAGATAGAACCTTTTAGTTCTAAAAACCAACAGCCGCCTTGGAATTATAAGGTTCTATCTTCAAAAACAGAAAAAGGAACAATTATTTTGAAATAATTTTAACAATTTACTTATACATACTGTTGGACTGTTCAATTTATATAATAAAAGTTGTCTTTTTATTGGTTAATAAGTTAAATCTTCATGCATTCACGCACTTACTGCTAAGACAATATTTTTTCCTTTCATCTTTCTTATTCAAGATAACAGTGTAAATGAATGATTTAAAAAATGCATGGTCTGATGCAGGTCAGGTCCTTCAGTTTATCAAAGTCTTTTCAGTAGAAAGCAAAACGAGTTGAATGGATATTTAAAATATAAATTAGATATATAAAGATAGAATTTGCCCAAAAGACCGCCTTATCAAATAAGACTACCAAAACAAAAGAAATGTTGGAAAATCAGTTATATAAGTTTATACATACATACTTCCAATTAATTTTGGTAGATGGTAATCGATGTTCTGGCACATAAAGATTGTTTTTATTAAAATGTCCTATAATTATTTTGTACTCAAATAAATGGATGTTTAACTCTAATAATGCTGTTGTTAAGCCATTATTATTTAAAGGGTCAACCTCCCTCACTTTACCAAGCATAAGGGATGCAAGACTCTGTTCTAAAGAGCTGCAGATAGTGAAACTCCTGTATTTACTACTACAACAAAACTTCTTCCCTGCTCTGTCGCTAACCTGTCTGCTTGACCTTGAGCTCAGCCACATCACTGTCCCTCTTGTTCCACCATACACTTTTCTCCCATAAGAAAGGAGCAACACTGCTCTTATAACACCATATTTCCATCCTACCATTTATATTAAGCATTTCTAACATTGGAATAAAATTTCCTTGACTGTGGTATTTAATGATTATGCAAAATGATCAAGGTCAGGTCAAACAGGTCAATTGCAATCAGGCATCAATTTTGAGAGGACAATTTCAGTTTTGAGCAGTACCCAATCCAATGTACATATCATTGCTGCCTGTTGCTTTGGCATCACTGCTCCATATGTATAGGGGTTATGTCCAACATACTTGCGGGTTCTACAAAACAGGTTTAACTACTTCCGGCCAGCCGCTACTGAGGTAAACACAGCGTACTAATGGCCACCTCTATAGCCGGTGTTTACAGGAGCTACCCGTAATTACAATTTCCGATGTACACCGTATTGCCAAACGGACGTCCAGAGCCCTGAGTACTCTGTTAGACAAGGGATTTAAGTTTTACGCCTCCTCATTTATTCATAATTATGAAGCTATGTAGTATGTAGTTTTTGCTTTTGCTTAGCAAACTCTGTGTACACAAACAATGTTCTCAATGCTGGTGTTCATGTGTAGAGCCCCTGGTGATACTTGGAGCAAAGTTTGATGTTTTGTCGAGCCTTCTTAGTGGTTTAAAAATAGTGATTTTGGCGAGATCATAGTAGTGCCCCTAGCACCCCCATTCAAAATGCCATTTGACCGAAAAAAAAAAAAAAGAAAATCTTAAAAGTGGCGCTTCCATCATCATTATTATTATTAAAGTTTGACTCTGGTACATTCACAAAAAGACCCTATGTTGCATTTTGGCGAGAGTTACACTTTAACCACGAAGCATTAGCATTAACCTTAGCTACACAACCAGCACATTGTAGTAACGTTAAGCTGGATCGATATTGCAATGTATCAATAAATAAGGTCTCTGCTGTATTACTGTGTTGCATATATCTTCTGGCATAAAATGCCGACTGCAGACAGTGGTGTCTCCATATATAATGAAATTATCACACCTAATGTTTCGAATCCATATCACCCTGACTGACTCGCAGCTCAGCACACAACAAAAACTGCTGTTCGGATGTTGCCGGTTCTGATATTTTAACATTACAACATTTTAATTCAAACAAATAAACTAAAGTTTGATCAGAAATTAGAATTTTATTATAATAAGTGAAACTTAACAGTTACCTAAGAGATCACCTACTGCTGCAGATGTGTACTGAAGTGAAAAGCAGAAATGATTAGACCCGTTTTCCGGTTCGAACGCTGGGTGTTCCACATAACTCCTATAGGCATTAGAGGTTGAAAACTTCTTACCAAGGTTTCAAATTTATGTGTTTCCAGAAGAGAAGCCTCCTCCCTCTCGAACTCTTCCAATGTGTCCATCTTTATTATTTCAATTCCAGAGTGAGGTGCGCTCCTCTGTTTCCTTACTTCGTCAGTGAGAGTCACCAGCTTTGTAAGTACTATCTTCTGGAACTCTAGCAATATTGAGAAATTAAGAAAAAAGTAATTACTCACTACAATCATGGTTCTCTGATAACAGCAAGGCATTTCAGCCTTTCAGAAACATAGTGCTCTTTAGCAATCCCAGAAAAATCAATGACTATTCAATTAGTTACTTAACACTTGATTCAACAGGGAAACCTTAACCCTGTATTGGACAAATCAGTTTCATTAAAGAACAATTGTATTAAGAGATGGTTCTAGACTCAATGACATAAATGCCAAAGCAACAAGATGAAAACCTGAAGTCTGATTTACCAAACAGTTACAAAGAGAATGCAATGTTATAATACATAAGTAATTAGTCTGGGTGTCACATGAATATTTTCTTGTACTTACTCGCTTCTGACAGGGGGAATGAGGTTGGCACAGCCCTTTTGGAAATGGACCTTGCATGAGAAACACCTAAGCAGGAAAGATAAAAGTGTGTGAAGCAAACAATATATTTAGAACATATGTACAATGGGCCTCATTGAGCGACACAACCAATGACATTCACCATCTATGGACCTGCTCTCCAGAGCCTGGGACCTGGGTACACCTGAGAAGCCCAAACCACCAACATTAGTCAGTCCAGTAGCGATAGTATTCTAAAAACGCTCCACCGTTGCGTTACCGTCTAAAGGGTAAAAACGCAAAAGTCTGAAGACAGAGGTGTGGAGAGCGACGAGAAAAAGGCGACTGTTGTTACGGAGTAGGCTACAAAAATTATAGGCTCCTGTTAGAATTTCAATGTAATGGCTCAATATTTAAATGATTTCGACAATGTGGATAAGGTTGTTATAGTTCGATGACGATATGTAGGCTATTCATTTGAGCCAGAGTAGGCAACAACGTTGCAGATGAAGAGAGAGAGCGAGCGAGCGAGTGGCAGCGGGCAGAGGTCAGTGGCCAGCGGGCAGAGGAGGGTCTGCTTCAGCCTCCTCTGCCCGCTGCCTCTCGCTCTCAAGCAGCGGCTGAAGGGCCGCGAGGCTCAGGGTATTGGTAGTGCTCCCGTGGGTGCTGTGCTGTGGCTTATCACGGTCGACTGTGCCAGTCATCATCAGACAAACATGCAACTCCACCTCCTCGTCTTTCCAGACAAGCTTTTGTTGTTCGCTTCGACATGTTTTGGTTTCGCGCTACTGAGGAGAGAAGTAGAAGGAAGGTTCTACGCAGGCGGGTGCCTTGGTGGTGTTGTGTGGCAGTGCCACCTAGTCACCTGGCGTGCATACTACATCGAATTTCACACACTTTTGCGTCACCATATGCACGCAGATTTCCCACCCATAACGCTCGTCTAAACGCAGAATAAAAAGTGATAACGCAACGCCACTTTTGCGTTTTCTCTCCAGATCGTTTCCGTCTAAACATAGCCTTAAAATGTAAAGGGATACTGGAGCTTGGTTGGGGTGGTGGGAGAGCTTGCAGTGGGCGCCGGAAAATTTCCCTTATTTTCAAATCCAAAACTTGACAGGTATGCCGGTACAGATAAAGAACTTTTGCCGAGTACAAGTATTATACGAGTAATACGAGTCAATATCTGTGCTCGGATTGAATAAAAATCCTCATTGGGTAGCTGACTGTGTCTGCGTTCTGTGATAGGCTAGTAGTCACAGCGCCCCTCCCCTACACACATACAGATTTATTGTGTTGCTGTGTCCTGCTCTGCACTCACACACAGAACACTGAGAAGAGAACAGCTCTCTCTCTCTCTCTCTCTCTCTCTCTCTCTCTGTCTTTCTCTCTCTCTCTCTGTCTTTCTCTCTCTCTCTCTCTCTCTCTCTGTCTGTCTCTCCCTCAGTCACTCAGGTTCGCGGGTCTTTTCCGTTAACGTTTAGGGTTTCTTCAGCTTCAGGTTTGTTTTTTACTTTGGTTTGTTTTACCATCAGGTGATGTGGAGGCCTACCTGGCAGATGGGGACATCAGCCTTACCGATGACCCAGTGAAATACTGGTCAGGCAAGCTTCAGTGCTGGCCCAATCTTACACGCTTTGCACTGCAGCATCTCAGTTGTCCACCTACAAGTGTCCAGTCTGAGCGTTTTTTAGCACAGCTGGAAATGTGGTCAGTCCACAGCATGCAAACTTAGACCCTAGCCATGTGGAACATCTGGTCTTCATTAAAGTCAATGCAGATCTGAAAAACAGTGTCGGACTATTTGATCCGTAGAACAAAGTCTCCCCCCCCCCTCTCTGTCTCTCTCTTACTCACTCACACACACACACATACGTGGTGTGGAAATAAAAAAAATGAAGAACCAAAAAAAAAAAATGAAGAACCAAAAAAAAAAAAATCACACTGATCATAAAAAAATTAAAAGTTAAAAAAAGAAAGTTATGTTGAGTATGAAAACTCTCATTGTTGCAAAACTTGTTCTGTATATAGTTTGTTTGTTATCGTGATCAAAACCATTGATTTGAAGCTCAATGCTGATGCTGTCATGTAAATAGCTTTCTAATCAGCAATAAATATAACAATTTCTGATCAACCCATATCAATTGCATGCTTAAAATATCATACCTGTTAAAGCCCCGCCCATTTCAAGACAACCAGACCCACTTCCGGGTTAAATCCCGTCCACTTCCGGGTTAGGCCCCGCCCAGTACAGATACTGATAAAGATAATTCATATGGTTAACAGATACAGATAATGCTGTACTCGCTCATCCCTATTTCTAACTTTGCTGTGTAAATTAGCTAACTAAGATGTAATTTAACTCATATAGCCATGGCTAGTTTAATCACATTTTTTCACATGATGGCAATACTTTTAATACAAATACATTTAAGAACATTTAGCCAGCTCACGTTCGTTCAGATCTGTAAGATTGTTGGTGTATGAATGTGTAAGTTAGCTGCAGCCTCATGTTACCTAACAATAAGTGTATAGATTTTATGTTGAGAAAAAATAAATGAGCTGCTATATCAGTTAATGCTTTGTGTAAAAGTATTGTAATCAGTAAAAAAGTGGCTGCTGCATTATCTGCCTAAATATGAACATTCTATTATTTCTTTATTACGCAGAAAATGGACCAATCTTTAGACACTGGACAACTGACCAAAACTATAAAGACAATATAGAAACATGCAGAAAGATCTTCCACATCAGTGATGCCCCACACCGTTTCACATTCTGTTACTCAGAATCCTCCCATCCTGTTCAGTTAGAACGGTTTCTTAAATATAACAAAGACTTCAATGACTACACTGACTGTGACATCACCACAGCTGTGCAAGACTATGACAAATTTACTGAAATCCACCTACAGGTCATCAATGTTCAGCCTACCCAGACTTAAAGGTGAGCACTGCACTAAAACTCTCACTAAATTATAAATCAAGCATTCTTAACAACTGTGTTTTTATTGTTGCATTATTTTAATTCCTTATCAGGCTGAAGACTCGCTGCGGTTACAGTCGTTCCTGACCAGGAAGGCACCTGATACAATAGCTGAATATCAGTGCACAGCGGTGTTATCTACAGAAGGAAGGAAAAAGATCAGCACTATTAGCGTCGGTAATCTTGTGTCAAAACATGGATTGTAAGTTTGTCATGTTTCAAGAACAGAAAACCTGAATCCACCTGCCGCATTTTCTCAGCGCTGCAATCAAAAACGATTTTAAAATGGGTCGCCAAATTTAACTCGGGTGGTTAATCTACCTGGGTGGCCCGCCTAAGTAAAGCCTATGTGTGGGAAACACTGGACTTTGAGTCATTTTTAAGCAAAAATGACAAACATTCCCTAGTTCAACCTCCTCAACTAAAATTTATCTTGGGCTGTTGGTTGGACAAAATAAGCAATTAATCTTAGGCCTAAGAAATTGTGATGGGCATCACCATTTTGACCAGTCCTGACATACTTGCTTCCGCCAACTGCAGGAAGAAGTGCAGTGTCAAGCCGGTGCACTATCAAATCTGCTATTTCATATCATCATTTCATATAAGTTTGATTTAGTTATTGAGTATAATATTGTAATAACACTTAATTATCCTTAACATGTGCAGCATGTAAACAGTAATTGTGTGTTCCTGGCTACATATCTTTCCTCCTTTCTCTAATGACTCCCTGTACCCCTTTTATTACATTTGTCTCCTCCTTGTCTCCTCCTCTCTCTTCATCTCCCTCCATCTCTTTTCACAATGCTAACATCTCTCTCTCTCTCTCTCTCTCTCTCTCTAGTGTGGAACCAGAGGCCTGTACAACGAAGCAGGATTTGGCGTTAACGAGCTAACTTAAGGTTCAACCCAGGATTTTCTGTACCACGATGGTGGATTAGTTGTTACCTGGTTCAATCGCCGTGGTAACTAATGCTGAACACCTAACCTGGTCGGGAGCAGGTTAAGTTGGAGATCAGAGATCAACCGGTGTAAAAGTACCACCTACTGACCAATCAATACTCGAATGATAACGGCGTCACTGTTCTTTAGGAGATCAGGCACCACAACGCCGACGTCATCCACATGCGACAGCAGTTGACGGGAAAGAAGAAGCCGGTAGCTGCTTTCAATCTCCTAACCAACAGTCGGATCTATAGCATAGTCTCTATTATACTAATATAGTGTTAGAATATATGACATATATATGTCATGGTGGACACTGCACATGCACATGCTGTTCATGCTGCTCAGGTCTTCAGTCGGTCTCGAGTAAAACTAGAGATTTATAAGACAGTGGACGGTAAAATCATTGTGGAAGATGAGTTACTTAATTTCCTTGCTGTTAAAATTAAGACATTGAGCCAGGACGAGATCGTCCTCCTGGCTACAAACACTTTTGACTCCGAGTGGATAGAGTCGTCCAAGAAAGTGCTGATTGAACTATGTTCTACTACACAGAGGAACGTCTCACATAAAGGGGCACAGAAAGATGTCAACAACATAAAGAGCTGCCTGAAAGTATTGAGTGAGTGTGGGGAGAATATCCCCAGGTTTGTCTCTCACTATTTGAACGAACTGCCGCCAGTGACATTTACTAACATGGATGTCTCGACCCTACTTGGGAAAATGGAACAGTTGTCTGTTGAGATCTGCACCCTGTTCTACTAACCTGGCCGGAGGCGATGGTGAGGACTAGCCGGCGGTGAGCGTCGGGGCCCTTGGTCTGGGCGGCGGTGTGGCGGGGGAGGCTGCACTGGTGGGGGCCTTCGGGTCGGCGACTGCGGCGGGGGGCGCTGCTCCGAGCGTGGAAGGTGCTGACGCTACAGCAACGGATGGTCCCAGTGGATTAACATCGCTGACAGGCTCTCCAAAATGGAGTCATGTTGTAAAAGGGCCGACGACAAATCCGAGAGAACAATGCTGAAGTTGGCTTCCGATTGCACACTGGACAACCCGGGCAGAGAAAGAAAACACTAAAACTATTTTTGGAACTGGAACTGTCGGCAATATCAGAGTGGTCAAGACTAAGTTGGTAAGTGTTTTTGCTTCCAAATTTTCGCCAGATCTAGATGCTGAAACTTTACCTGGCTATCTCAAGGAAAAACTTGGATGGGAGGTTGCCTGCCAAAGGATTGACACTGTGCACCGTAGGTGTGGTTCATTCAAAGTTACTGCTGAATGCGATGAGGTTAACGAAATGTATGATCCGGAACTCTGGCCAGAAGGGGCATTAGTTCGGCGATATTATGAGCCGCGTAGGTCTGGAGATATCGGGTCAAGCATTGCACCCGCTGCGGGGAGATTGATTGAACATGCTGGTGCCACGGGCACTTATTAAGTCCCTGTAAATGGACATTCGGATTGTGTCGTACAACTGTCGTGGCCTGTGTTTGGGGCAGAACGCAGGAGATAAAGCACGCCGCCTAGTTGTTGACAACCTTCTGGAGAAAAGTGATATACTCTGTTTGCAAGAGACATTTTTAGCAAAGCAAAGCTTGGAATGTTTAAATTCTCTCAATGATGATTTTTATGGGGCTGGGGAGTCTACAACTGACCTTGGCATGGGAATAGTCAGGGGTAGGATATCAGGGGGCGTGGCTGTCCTATGGAATAAAAAGCTAGACTCAACAATAAATGTGGTTAGGCTTGATGTAGATTGGTGTGTAGCCCTGCGAGGAGTTTAATATCTTAAATGTGTATACACCATATGAATGCTGTCAGAATGAGGATGAATATTTAAGGCTTGCCTTCATTAGTTCCTTTATTCAAAATAGTAATACCTCTTGCGTTTATGTCATTGGAGATATGAATGCAGATATTTCGAATAGGAAGTCACTGTTTGCTAAACATATAAATCAATTCTGTGAAGATAATAATTTCATATTGTCAAGCAGAGAATTGTTGCCCACAGACAGTTATACTTACATTAGCGAGGCCTGGCACACTACATCATGGCTGGAACACTGTATCAGTACAGCTGATGCACATGCCTGAATGGGGTGTATGAGCATTTTGTATGGGATAACAACGTCAGATCATATACCTCTTGCTATGGTGATAAATGCTGAACACATACCTGTGCTGTCCAGATGTGAAAACGGTGTATATACAAAAGCATTAGACTGGTCAACACTCAAAGAGGAAGAAATTTCTGCCTACTATGCACATACAGACAAGTCATTAGGTAATATCCAACTACCTCTAGATGCGATCTTTTGTAAGGATATTAACTGCGAGGATGAGAAGCATAGGAGAGATATATGCTCCATGTATTCTGACATAGTTCATTCTCTGTATGAAGGCAGTAAGCCCTATTATAAACATAAAAATAAGAACCATAACAACAAGCCTGGCTGGAAGGAGTATGTGTCTGGATATCATACGGAGGCACGGGAGGCCACTAAATCATGGGCTATTGCTGGTAGGACGCAGGCGGGTCCTGTGTTTGAGTATAAGAAGCTCACTAATGCAAGATATAAGTATGCCATTCGCTTTATATGCAAAAATGAGCAGGCCATGAGGGCTGATTCCATGGCAAAGAAGCTCATAGGTAGCAATTTTAATGATTTCTGGAAAGAAGTGAGAGTTCTTAATAACTGTAAGACATCTTTACCATGCACTGTTGAAGGTATCTCCGGACCAGAGGAAATTGCTGAGTTATGGCGACAGCACTATAGTACCTTATTCAACTGTATTCATACTGATTTGTATAAAGTAGAACACATTGAGAGCAATACTTCGCTGGAATCAATGGTGATTATGTCACATGAGGTACACCAAGCCATACATAAGCTTTCTAATAACAAAGCTAGTGGATTGGATGGTATTTCTGCTGAGCATCTTAAAAATGCCAGTATAAGAATAGCTCCCTTGCTCGCCATTTGCTTTACTGTTTTTATGATACATGGTGTATTGCCAGACTTAGTGTTGGCTGTTCTTTTAGTTCCAGTTATTAAGGACAAAGCTGGGAAGATCGGCAGCTTAGATAACTATAGGCCTATAGCTTTAGCGAGCATATATTTTCAAAGGTACTAGAAAAAATTCAGTTGGACAGATTAAATGAATTTATTAACACCACAGATAACCAGTTTGGGTTTAAAGCTAAACATGGCACTGACTTGTGTATATATGCTCTAAACGAAATTGTGAACAAATATAGAGACAAAAACTCATGAGTTCGCATGTGTTTTATTGATGCTTCTAAAGCATTTGACCGCATAAATCATCAATTGTTTAACAAATTAAGGCAAAGAGGGGTGCCCAAGTATATTGTGAGAATTTTAGCTTACTGGTATGCTCACCAGACTATGCAAGTGAAGTGGGGCAATAGTGTCTCAGCTTTTTATGGGGTTGGTAATGGAGTCAGACAAGGGGGTATTTTGTCACCGGCTCTTTTTAATCTTTATATGGATGACCTGTCCAGGCAGTTGAGAGCCTGTAATACTGGGTGCATGATTGGTAATTCAGTAGTGAACCATATTATGTATGCTGACGACCTTGTGATTTTTAGCCCAAGTAATGCTGGATTACATCAGTTTCTTACAATCTGTTCGGTATATGGCGTGGAACATGATATTAAATATAACGCCAATAAGAGTGTCGTCATGATCAGTAGAACTAAAGATGATAAAGGAACTACCCTGATTTTAAATTGGCTAATAATACGCTTAGTGTCTGTAATAAGGTGAAATACCTTGGTCATTTTATCACTGATAAAATGACAGATGATGAAGATATTTACAGGCAATGTTGCATGATGTATGCACAAGCCAATAGTCTCTTACGTAAATTTAGGGCATGTACAGCTGGTGTAAAGATATCTCTGTTCAAAGCATATTGCACACCGTTGTATACTGGTCAAACTATAAAAAGGCAAGTCTTTTAAAATTGAAAGTAGCATATAATGACGCAATGACAATATTACTCACAAGACCAAGATGGTGTAGTGCAAGTGAGATGTTTGTGGTTGCAAGAGTGAGAAACTTTCCTTACCTTGTTTTTTAAAGTGATAGATCTTGTTGCTCCTTTTGTTGTTAAAATTATTAACATATCACTTTCCACTGGAATCGTCCCAAACTTTTATAAACAGGCAGTGATAAGCCCCATTTTAAAAAAGCCCAACTTGGATTCAGCGGAGCATTCTAACTATAGGCCAATATCAAAACTGCCTTTTCTTTCAAAAGTATTGGAGAAAGTAGTATCTGAGCAGCTGACAGCATTTCTAACAAACAACGAACTCCTGGATAAGTATCAATCAGGTTTTAGAAAGATGCACTCGACGGAGACTGCTCTCCTCAGAGTGTCTAATGATGTTCAGATGGCTACTGACTCGGGAAGATACTCAGTATTGGTTTTATTTATTTATTTATCGGCAGCTTTCGATACAGTGGACCACAAAATACTGTTACATAGATTGGAAAAAGAGTTTGGTGTGGTTGGGCCTGTTTAAAAATGGTTTTCCTCTTACTTGAGTGATAGAACTTTTTCTGTATATGATAAATGGTATTCTGTCTGAAGCCACTCCATTCTTGAATGGTGTTCCTCAGGGCTCTGTCCTAGTTCCACTTTTATTCTTACTGTACATTACCCCTCTTGGAAAAATTTTGAACCACTTTAACAATGTGTCATACCATTTTTATGCTGATGACATACAGTTGTATTGCTCGTTCAATGATTCTGAGTTACACAAACTAACGGATTTATTGGATTGTATTTCTTGTGTAAAATCGTGGCTTGCTAGTAACCGACTCCAATTAAACTTGAAAAAGACTGAAACCCTGATTGTAGCCCCAGACAACAAAATCCCATCCATCGTCCAACATCTTGGTTTTCTGAGCTCCACTGTCCAGTCGAGCATCAGAAATCTTGGTGTCTGGTTTGACCACTCAATGTCTTTGGACTGCCATTCGAGACTTCTGGTCAGAAATTGTTTTTATCATCTAAGAAATATTGCAAAATTGAGGACAATTTTAACAGATTCTGACCTTGAGATGGTTATTCACGCTTTTATTTCTTCACGTTTAGATTACTGTAACTCTCTTTTTACGTTTCTTAACAAATCTAAATCGTCTTCAAATGGTTCAAAATGCTGCGGCAAGGCTTTTAACAGGATCTGGCAGAAGGACACACATCAATCCCATTTTGTCCTCCCTACACTGGCTACCTATCAAATTTCGCATTGAATTTAAAATATTGGTTTTAATTTTTAGAGCTTTAAATGGTCAGGACCCAGAATACATTGCTGACTTGTTACGCTCATACTCCCCAGGCCGTGCCCTTCGATCAGCAGGCCAAAGTCTTTTAATGGTCCCAAAGACTCGCTATAAAAACCGGGGAGATCTGTCTTTCGAGGCTGTAGCCCCCAGACTCTGGAACGCCTTGCCCTTGCTCCTCCGTGTGGCTGATTCTGTTGATTCTTTTAAAAGGCAACTCAAGACACTGTTATTTAAATGTAGCCGGGTGGTGAATTTGAACACCATCACATTTATTTCTGGTTTGTTTCAGTATGTATTTTGCGTTCAAAAAATGAAAGAAATGTGCATTTGTTTGTTTGTTGGCAGAGGATACATTTTTAGTTAGTTATTCCAGCCACTAGGTGGCGGTGTCACACGCCAAGAGTTGCGCGGTGCCTCTTGGTCGCTCTCTTTTTCCTTTTGGGCCGATCAGGGAAACAGCACGGTGGAGAATCCTGAGTACATTGTCTGAAATAAAAGGGTAAATATTGCGTAACTGGTTAAAAACATGTATGTACAAAAGGCTAAAATGATATCTGTATTCATCTTTTAACTGGATGATATGTTATAGATGAGATTGACTTTGGATGGATGTCGATGGATTTTGTGTGTAGCGGCCGGCGCCAGTGTTTCCATGTGTTAGCAAGGTATTGTTAGCATGCATAAAGCCTCACCTATGCTAGTTTATATGGTTATTGGTAAAGTACAACAACTGTTTGTGTTTTTTTATTGTATTTAGACATCAGAGTGACAAGTGTGTGACGTTGTGCGCTCCCTGGTGAAGCCCGTTTTTCAGAGTCTGTATTCTGGGAAATGTAAGTGCTTTCTAAGTCAAACTGTACATTTAAGAATCAACTGGAGTTTATTGTGAAAGTATATTCATATTGTTTTATTTTTGTTTTCTGTCAGTGTCCTTAGCCACTGCCGTATGTTTTGGATAATTTTGTGTTAATTATTTTATTTATTTTTTTGGTTTAGGCCTTTCTGCCAAATTGAAAATACTGCCAATGTTACAGAAATAAACTAACCCCGAAGAAGTTATTGTGTCCTGTGTGGGTCTTAGTTCAGCAGTCTACATAAACAAGATTTTAGTTTACTGGGTTTAATTTATCTTTGACATTTTAAATGTTTTAATTTTATTCAATGTATTTTAATGTGGTTGTACCTTGTAAAGCACTTTGTGATTTTTATCTGTGAAAAGCGCTCTATAAATAAACTTTACTTACTTACTTTCATGCTGTTTTAAGAAACCTAATGTTTAAATTCATGTGTCGGCTTAATGGGTCACAAAATGAAATAATAATGGGCTTAACTGACATACGTCTAAGCACTACACGCTACCAATCCCGTATGTGGAAACACTGGTATAATTGTCTCCTGGTAGAATAATAATTTTCTTTTTTTTATTTGTTATTTATTTATTACATGTGTAGGTAGGTGTGTATGCATGTGCGTTTATGGATATGCATTTATGTATTGTTGTGGGTGATTTGGACCTTGAGTCTGTAATAAATGTTTGATGATGATAATAAATATAAGTATTATAGTAATATAGTAATATAAGTTACATTATTTCGTGTAGTAAACATTAGCCTTACGCTAATTCATCAAGACTAGACCTACCGGCTAAACCAACGTTAGCTCCATGGCTACCTCTACACCTAGCGAGTCCCCACTTCCCTACGGGATTTCCTCGTTGTTTGAGAATACAAACAAAGACATTGCTGACCTTAGGAAAGATTTTCGTCGGCTTTCCGAGGACTTAAAAACCAAAGACGCTTTGTTATCCGCCTGCCTGGACGTGGCTCATAATCAATCGCTCTGAATCTCATCTCTCTCGGCGGCCTCCAGGATACTGTACCATGGGAGCGTTCCGCATGCCCACGGCCATCTTCTTGTTCGACACTGGTCACCAAGCCATCCTGGACTGAGGTTATTTGCGGCCAAAAAAGAGCCTTGAGTAGGGCTCCATCGCCTCCCGCCCTCAGCCTCTCCAACCGTTACAGTGCCCTGTCAGAGTCAGAACCGGTAGCGGCCAAGGTGGTTCGCTGGGCCCGCCCCGCTCCAAAGCCGACTGACCAGCCGTCATCACAGAAGAGGACTTCTGCCTCGTGGCGTCAGCTTGTGAGGGATGCGGTAACCAGGTGGCCTACACTGCACGGATCGCCCAAATGACAACTTTTCTCAAAAACAATTCCCCAACCGAACGAGCCACTTCTAATGTCATGTGACGGATCACCGTCGTCTGTGACAACAGGGCTGAGTGATACACCTGCTGAGAAGCCAATTCTGGTTATTGGGAACTCTATACTACGATATGTGATGCTGGCTCCAGCGGCTACGGTCATATGCGTCCCCGGGGTCAGAGCGGGCGATATAGAATCCCATCTAAAACTGCTGGCTAGAAAGAACCGTAAGTACAGTAAGATCATACTTCACGTAGGTGGTAATGGTCGTAAATCGGAGATCACTAAAATTAATGTTGAGTCACTTTGTGCATATGCAAAGACAATGTCGGACTCAGTAGTTTTCTCTGGACCCCTGCCAAACCTGACTAGTGATCAAATGTACAGCCGTACGTCATCCTGCCACCGCTGGTTGTAGGGGTGGTGCCCAGCTAATGATGTGGGCTATGTGAATAACTGGAGGGCGTTCTGGGGAAAGCCTGGTCTCATTAGGAGAGACGGCATTCATCCCACCTGGGACGGAGCCGCTCTCATACCGAAAAAATCTGACTGAGTCTATTATCGGTCATAAACCATGACAACCCAAGTTTGATATTGGTAATCAGAGGTGCAGTACTACGCGCCCCTCTGTGCTTCCGTTGGAGCAGTTGCCCACTCATAGTCTAATAAGCACGGTGTCTGTCCCCCGACTCAGATCGGTTAAATCAAAGGTAAACAAAAGAGGGGCTATACTTAACAACCTCATTGGAATTAAAACAACCTCTGCAGCGACAGAACAAAATAGGAAAATTAGATGTGGACTATTAAATATTAGATCTCTGTCTTCTAAAGCAGTACTGGTAAACGATTTGATATCAGATAATCAAATTGATCTATTCTGCCTTACTGAAACCTGGCTGGGCCATGAAGAATATGTTAGTCTAAATGAAGCCACTCCTCCCAGTCATATTAATATTCAAATTCCTAGAGGCTCAGGCCGAGGAGGGGGAGTTGCAGCCATCTTTGATTCAAGCCTGTTAATTAATCCTAAACCTAAACTAAATTATAACTCGTTTGAGAGTCTTGTTCTTAATCTTCATCATCCAAAATGGAAAACATTACAGCCAATGATATTCGTTGTTATCTACCGAGCTCCAGGTCCGTATTCTGAATTTTTATCAGAATTCTCAGTTTGTATCATGTGTAGTACTAAAATCAGACAAAGTACTTATTGTAGGTGATTTTAATATCCATGTGGACGTTGACAACGATAGCCTTAGCACTGCTTTCAACTCATTATTGGATTCAATCGGTTTCAGTCAGAGTGTGCATAAGGCGACGCACTGTTTTAACCACACCCTCGACCTTGTGCTGGCATATGGTATTGAAATTGAGGATTTAATAATATTTCCGCAGAATCCGGTATTATCAGACCATTTTTTAATTACTTTCGAATTCTTACTACCTGACTATACTAAATTAGACAAAAGCTTCTACACAAGATGCCTGTCTGACAGTACTACAGCTAAATTTAAGGAAGACATTCCAAAAGCATTTAACTCAATGCCGTGCCTTAATATAACAGAGGAACTTTATGTTAACTTTAGTCCCTCCCAAATTGATATATTCGTAGACTGTGCTAGGACCTGCCTACGGACGACTTTAGACTCTGTTGCTCCCCTCAAAAAGAAGATGATTAGGAAAAGGAAACTAGCGCCTTGGTATAACTCCCAAACTCGCAAATTGAAACAAATCTCGCGAAACCTTGAAAGTAAATGGTGTTCCACCAAACTGGAAGAATATCATTTGGATTGGCAAGACAGTCTCAAAACCTATAGGAAGGCCCTCAGACATGCCAGATCAGACTACTACTCATCATTAATAGAAGAAAATAAGAAAAACCCAAGGTTTCTTTTCAGCACTGTAGCCAGGCTGACAAAGAGTCACAGCTCTAGTGAGCCATCTATTCCTAAAGCTCTGAGTAGTGACGACTTCATGAGCTTCTTTAATGATAAAATTATAACTATTAGGGATAAAATCCATTACCTTTTGCCTTCAATTTCCAACGGTTCACCTTTAAATGCAGGACCACTAGAAAGAATGATAAGACCTGACATGCTTAGACTGCTTTTATCCTATACACCTTCAACAATAATGTTAAAGGTATCCTCAGCTAAGCCATCTACCTGTCTCTTAGACCCCATCCCAACGAGGCTACTCAAAGAAGCGTTACGCGTAATTAACACTTCATTACTAGATATGATCAATATGTCTTTATTAACAGGTTATGTACCGCAGTCATTTAAAGTAGCTGTGATAAAACCTCTCCTAAAAAAAAACACCCTCGATCCTGACGTCTTAGCAAACTATATCTAATCTTCCCTTTCTCTCCAAGATCCTTGAGAAAGTAGTTTCTAATCAATTATGTGATTTCCTACATAGCAATAGTTTATTTGAGGACTTTCAATCAGGATTTAGAAAGCATCATAGCACAGAGACGGCACTGGTGAAAATTACTAATGACCTAACTGCTGCAGACAAAGGAATTGTGTCTGCACTTGTTTTACTAGATCTTAGTGCTGCATTTGACACTATTGACCATACAATCCTGTTACAGAGATTAGAATACTTGTTATACTAGTTGGCATTCAAGGAATCACACTAAGCTGGTTTAAGTCCTATTTCTCAGATCGATCTCAATTTGTTAATGTTAATGATGAATCCTCCAAGTACGCTAAAGTTAGCCATGTTTTTCCACAAGGCTCAGTGCTTGGACCAATTCTATTCTCCTTATATATGCTTCCTCTTGGTAATATTATTAGGAATCACTCAATTAACTTTCACTGCTATGCGGATGACACCCAATTATACTTGTCAATCAAACCAGACGAAACCAGTCAGTTAGCTAAACTTCAAGCATGCATTAAAGATATAAAATCCTGGATGACCTACAACTTTCTGATGTTAACCCTTTAGGCGCCGGGTTTTATTTGTAAAAATACTAGATTTTGACACCTAAATTTCAGAAGGCTCTGGCTTGAAAGTGGTTTGAGATAGAGACAAAGTGTAAATGAGACAAATATTGAGAATGACCGAAAGTTTATCTAGGGAGTAAATTTTTCCATCTAATTTGCATATTATGACATCATATGGCGGCGGCCATATTGGATTATGTAATTTCCATGAAATACCTTATATTTTGAAAGAGAGTTGAACTTATTTCATCAGATTTACCACCTCCATCCATTTGTTATGTTGTCCACATATCAAATGAACAGGGAAAAAGTAAAGTGTAGGCCAACAGTCGTAAACTAGAACTATTACTACACCCCAAAACTCATGTAAACAGTAGGCGTTTTTTTATGTTTTTTTTACCCACAACCACCGCCCCCTATTGGAGGGCACCTTTTCTTTTTCTTTTTTTTCTTCTTTTCTTCATTATTATTATTATTATTATTATTATTATTATTATTATAATACAGTACAGACACAATATGAACAATATTGAGACCCCCCCCAACCACAAATCGACAGGAAAACTGTATATGGTAAAACCAACACTTCTAAATTGTAACTACTGTGCCATATAGCACACTACTGAGGCCTTATGTATGCCTATCTATCCATGAAGTAAAAATGAAGTAAAATCACATACCATGAAGTAAATTGTAAGTAAAATCCCAACCATGAAGTAAATTGTAAGCCAACAGTCGTAAATTAGAACTATTACTACACCACAAAACTCATGTAAACAGTAGCCGTTTTTTGTGATTTCTTTTTTACCCACCACCACCATATTGGCCTAATGTGTGCCTATCTATCCAGATGACACTGTTTGTAGTTTGTCAGAGTGTGGAACCTCTCATTACATGGCACAGCACACAGGCCTACCCCACACTGATTGCACCTTTATTGTGTCTGATGACGACCTTTAGGACGGGTACGATCGGAGTAAACTATACAGTCTGGACGATCGGCAGTATCACGGAGCCAGTGGCGTTCTGTAAGCCTCTGTGGCATTTCTCCCCCCTCTGCTGAACGCCTTCCCCGTATTTTGTTTTCTCTCTTGGAGAAGCCCTCAAGCAAAGAAGTGATAATGTCCTGCACAAAGGCCTTCAGTGGCTTGTGTGGACTGGCAGCCATGCTGCAGTAAATGATATGGGCATTGACCATGCTTAAGCTTAGAATGGCATTCACTATTCGATTATACCATTTCTTTGACCGATGTGGAAAGAGGTAGGTTTTCATCCTCTGATCAGCAGTGTCTATTCCCCCCATGAACGAGTTGTACCTATTCACACACACAGGTCTGTTTATATCCCTAAACCCACTGTCCGTATGTTTGGACCTGATCCGTTTCCGGACACACGAGTTCCCATGAAGAGTGGACAACAAATGGAAACGCTTTACGTCATGACACGCACACGCCAACATTTTGCTGTGCCTCATGAACACTGGGTCATCTCCTCTGGCCAAGGGCAACTCCGTCTTTCTCAGGGCCTTTGGCATACCTCGCCTTTGGCTACTGACTGTCCCACACAAACCAATTTCATCATTTGTCAACTCATTTGCTACAGCTGGTGACATGTAGTAGCTATCCATATACAACTCATGCCCTTTCCCCATGTGCTGGGCCATCAGCTGCTGAACTAGAACATGGGTGGCACCTAAATCAGTGACCTCATCACCATGCTGTCCAGTGTACAAAGACCACTGCAGAACGTATCCTGACTTGGCTTCACTCAAAACAAATGCCTTATAACCTTATTTGTCCGGTTTGTTTGGATTATACATTTTTAATGTGGACTTTCCCTTGAAAGCTATGGTCATGTCATCCAGTGACAGTTGTTTGTGTGGGCCATAGACATCATAACCTGGCTGGCCCCTCTCAACGTACTCATCATTGTTGGCAAAGTGGAAGAAAGAAAGGATGATTTCGAATCTTTTGTTCCTAGATATCCCTTTTCCAAATCCCGGAGTAAAAGTTGGCCAAACTTCTGCCCAATAATCCTCAATCTCTGATTTATGTACCAGGCCCATGCTCAAATGGAGTGACAGGAAGGATTTCATTTCAGGGACAGCGACATCATACCATTCATGAAACCGTGAACTTGGCATTATTTCATGAGAGCCTAAATACTGATGAGCATACCAATTTGCCTCCATTGTAATGTGACTCCAGAAATCATCAGAGGGACAAAAAATCTATAGACCTTGAATCACTGCTAAGCTCTCTGTCACCACGTTATCCAATTTGCTCATCAAAAGGCTTTATCCATTCCTAATATACTTCCTCATCTCTCAAGTAAGCCCAGCCACCATCATCATCATCATCATCATTTCCAGCCCTGTTCTGCCTTCCCCTGTTGCCTCTACCACGTCCACCTCTCCTATGGACACTGCGACCTTGTGTACCCCTGCCCCCTCTGCCATTTTGCAAAGGGTTGAAAGACTCATCATCACTACTTTCAGCCCTATTCCGACCACCTCTGCTGCCTCTACGACACCCACCAGCCCTTCTACGAACACTTCGCCCACGTCTCCCCCTGCTATCCCCACTAGTGTTGGGAGAAGAGTTGGACTTGTGTGCGTTTTGTGCTTCGTGAACACTGCTGCGTCACATGGCTGCACCACTGCCGCGCATGGACGCACCATGGCCGGCGCTATAGAAAGTGTGAACACTAACACCACAGCTACTAACACCACTGGTCCCAGCGCTATTCTCACCACCCCCGCTACTTCTACTAGCACGCTCACTAATCGACAGATCGACATCTCCCAAAGGTGGATTTTCCCTTTCAGAATCAGGATCAGCGAATAGGAGACCCATCACTTCACTAAGTGTCCACTTTTTCCTTGGCATTTTATCACAATAACTCCTAAATCCAGCAATACCGCTTCAGCATAAAGCTTCGTGGCACACTATCTCCGATTTCTCACCCAACAACTGCTCAGTAAGGAAAGTAGCTATTGGCTGTCCTAAAAGTCGCCTAATTTGCGTAATTATTTTGTGTGAGAGTGATGAAACATTTACATTTACACCCCGCTCTATAAACCAGGGCGGGAACGGCGGTGGCCTTGCGCATGCGCAATTCATTTGCAGCCTGGACGCGGAGTGGTGTGTGTCTCCTCTCTGCTCTGAGTGCAGGCTGGGACTGCTGCGGGAAATTAGTGAGAGACTGACCGCCTGTGAGAGCTTTTGGACGGGGGAGTGGCTCACGGCAGCACCTGCTGCTTGTTGAGCACAGTTACTGCAGAGTGACACGTGCTTTCACGTGTCTCCAAACACCACAAAAGTCTCCAATAACACCAGAAAAAGTCGCTAGTCGCTTTAGACAAAAAGTCAAGTTTGGATGGGATTTCCTCGAAAATTTGCATTGAAGCATGACTTATTTCTGAGCTAATTGTAAGTACGGGATTTCTGCCAACTAGTGGAGGGGCGTATGAATGACATATAACACTTTATTCTGAGAAAACAGCTGTTGGATTCAGTACCGCGTCATATCGCAATTTTGCAACTTTGGCGCTTAAAGGGTTAAACTCTAACAAAACTGAAGTTATTGTGCTGGGCCCTAAACACCTCCGAACCTCATTATCTACAGATATAACTACTCTGGATAGTATTGCCCTGGCCTCCAGCACTACTGTCAGAAATTTAGGAGTTATTTTTGATCAGGATATATCCTTTAACGCCCATTTAAAACAAACCTCAAGAACAGCCTTTTTTCATCTTCGTAACATTGCCAAAATTAGGAATATCCTGTCTCAAAACGATGCTGAAAAACTAGTCCATGCATTCGTTACTTCCAGGCTGGACTATTGTAATTCCCTACTATCAGATTGCTCAAATAAAAAAAAAAGACTCTCCAGCTGATCCAGAATGCTGCAGCACGTGTTCTGACAAGAATTAAGAAAAGAGATCATATTTCTCCTGTATTAGCTTCTCTGCATTGGCTTCCTGTAAAATCCAGGATTGAATTTAAAATCCTCCTCCTGACCTACAAAGCTCTAAATGGTCAAGCACCATCATATCTAGAAGAGCTCCTAATACCTTATGGTCCGACTAGAGCATTACGCTCCCAGAATGCAGATCTACTTGTGGTTCCTAGAGTCTCTAAAAGTAGAATGGGAGCCAGAGCCTTCAGCTACCAGGCTCCGCTCCTGTGGAACCAGCTCCCAGTCTGGTTTCAGGGGGCAGACACCGTCACCACTTTTAAGAATAAACTGAAAACATCCTCTTTGATAAAGCTTATAGTTAGGGAGGAGGAGTTGCAGCGTCCGCCTAATCCAGCCCACCTGCTTCTCTTCAAAGTCGTCAGATTAATAATATAACAAAAGTAGAGGGAGGCAGGCCAGTACAGCCAGATCCGGCAGGGGAGAGTTCCAAGCCCGAAAAGGCTCCTCTCCTCAAACTGCCTGTCTCTCTTAGTTATGCTGTTATAGTTTTCTGGGGGACTTCCTTCGTTCCTTGCTTCCTTTGACTCTCTCCTCTCCTCTTTCCTTTGACTGCTCTCTGCTCTCACTTTTCATTTCTGTGCATCCCATCCCACGGGATGCCTGCTACTAAACGGGCTCTGAGGAGTTTACTCCCCGGAGTCCTTGTGTTTTGATTTTCTCACCCAGCATATTTCCTTGGATCACGTTGGCACCAAGATCCTGGTTGCAGCCATTGCCGTGGTCCTGCTGCACTCCCTGCCAAGCTCTGCGGTGCCCTGCAGTGTCATGCTGCGTCCTGCTGAACCCTGCTGCTTCCTGCTATGTCCATCCATGCTCAGCTGTGCTGCGCTACATCGTGTAATGCCCTGCAAGCGCACTGATATGACATGAACTACTACGACTATCATTTGAAGTCACTATCCCTTATCTTTAAAGTGACTATTATTGCCACTGTTCATCACATCCCCAACCGGCACCGTCAGACACCGCCTACCAAGAGCCTGGGTCTGTCCCAGGTTTCTTCCTAATAGGGAGTTTTTCCTCGCCACTGTCGCTCTGCTTGCTCTTGGGGGAATAATTGTTGGGGCTTTGTAAATTATAGAGTGTGGTCTAGACCTACTCTATCTGTAAAGTGTCTCGAGATAACTCTTGTTATGATTTGATACTATAAATAAAATTGAATTGAATTGAATTAATTATGGTCAGATCTTGGTCCTGACTGATGAGGAAGTGATATTGATAAGAGTTGTGATTTACGCATCTACAGTGTCCGCTATTTTTTTTGCCAGCTTTCCTTCCTATTTTAGGAAGCAGCGACTGCATTGCGTTTTCCCTGTAAAACCGTGTCTGTGTTCTTCATATTTATGTACAAGTATAATTTCTCTTCTTATATAAAATATGCGGCTCTGGTAGATGTTTGCGATTGGTCATGCTGTGCAAACACCGCCTCTTTTATGTCAACGTGTGCGCCACAGGATTAGGAAACCCCATCGTGACACCGGTTATGCGGGACCGTGGTTGTTAGGTTAGGTGACAACAATAATTTGCCCTATTTATGATTCTGACTGCCCTCTTTTGCAGTAAGAAAATTGGATTTGTAATTGTTTTATATGTTTTCCCCCAAACTTCCACCCCATAAGTTACATATGGAAGTATGAGTAAAGAATTTGTATTAAGAATATATTTGGTTTTATTCAGAATAGCTATGGACTTTGATATTTTAGTTTTAATATGATTGACATGTGGTTTCCAGCATAATTTATGATCAAGAACAACTCCCAGAAATGTGTTAACCGGTTCTCTTTCTATTTCAATGTTGTCTAACATTCATGTTTACAGTGTGCATGGAATGTATCACTTAATTATATAGTTTCTAGATTTTATAGTCCAATTTCTTCAGTTCTTTATTTTCTATGTCCATACATATGAGGGAGTAAGACATATAATATGTAGGAAACTCATCCTCTATAAAAAAGAAAAGTTAATATGACTAAAGAAATGTATATTTTAGCCCATGAGAGAGAGAGAGGAACAGAGTGAAAGAGATATTTACTTATCATTCTAGCGTTTCTAATTGATCTTCATGGTAAATTGAAGTGAGGAACATTATCTTCTGCTTACTTTTAAGGCAAAGAGTACAACTGTTAATTTGTGCAAATGATTAGTAACCTAATCCTTGAATGGAATGATTATGACGGCTTCAATTCAGAGCATTGGTCAGTTAATGTATATATTTAGGCTACAATTACGCATTCAGTCGGTCCGTGATCGTCTGCTGCGCTTTCTCTCGCTGTTTCATTACAGCGGCCGTGATTCTTTTCTTTTTATACAAATAATGTGTTTCACATCATCATACTTCCACAAGAAGCTGCTGCTCACTCTGTATAAAGTATGTACAATGCGTATTCTCCATTTTGGCATCAGTAAATCTGTGATCGACCTCGCGGTCTTTTGAGGTAAGCCATGGACGCGCATCTATCTGAATGACTTCAACCTGGCTCAACCTTCGTGAAACGCACCAAGCCAGGATGCACAGATTAGACTAGGTCAAGCCTCGCTTTACCAGTTATCCTGGATTTATATATTCTGCTTTTGTGAAACAGGCCCCAGGGAGCATTATGATGTTGTCAGCTAGTTCAGAAAAGGACAAGGACCCAGTCTTTGGAGAAGTTGTTCATTTATTCCCAAAGGTGGACAGAAACACTGTGTTGGCTGTTTTAAGGACAGTTAATGTTAAATATTGTGATGATCACTTTTACTCATACGCTGTGGAGTACAAACTTGTAAAAATGTGTGTGTCAGATTCCCGACCCCTTGATATTCATACCCATTTTTGGGATGATCAGATCTACATCAATCCAAGATAAATAGTTTTGAAGTGAAATGATGTACAAGGTGTAGTTATGTGTCATGTTGCCCAATGAAATTGGAAAAAAATATCTGTTCTGTCAGACATTTCTTTTACTGCTGAAATTCTATTCTATGAAATTGTATAGTTCTATTTGCAGCTATATATTTCTGTCAATCATGTGTGGGTTCAATTCTGTGAATCTTTTTGCCAATACGTAATCATAAATGTATTGATATTAAATGTGTTGAAGTCATAAATTGTGTATTCCTTTTTCCTTGACTAATTTTGTGTCAAATAACACTTTTTGTGTGGGGTTTTAGGTATGTTTCTTTTTACACAATGTGTGTAGCCAAGGACAGCGCATTATGTGTTAATATTACACATGTTTACACATCTTTGTGTTCACCTTCCTGACACAGTCACTGCGTTAAATTATTAACACAGTGACTGTGTCAAATTTAACACAAGGGTTGAACCAAAACTCACCCATTGATGTGTAAGAATGTAACACAGTTTAAGTTTGAACACATATTTTCTAAGAGTGCACGCACACACACACGCGCACACACACACACACACACACACACACACACACACACACACACACACACACACACACACACAGAGAGACCTATTTGTTCTCAATATACTTTGTTCCTCAACCTTTTAAACAAACATTTTAAAGGTATAGGTCAGATGTTTTGAAGTGTGTCTACACAGCAGCAGTTTAACTAGATTTATTTTAGATTATATTGAACTTTTTCAGAATATTAACCTAGTAAAATCAATTTGGTAAGTGTGATGGCCGCAGCCGTGGCCACACAGCCATCTTAAAAGCGCTTACCAGTGTTACGGAGTCCACACCCTGCAGGCTGCTGGGACAAAGGGGTGGCGTTTGGAATAACAGCTGCTTTATAGGGGTGGTGGCCCAAATTGGACTCTACCAATGTTTGTTATGTCAGGGGAGTTAGTTTTATTTTTCCTTAAGATATTTGAGTTTTGATTTGTATTGTATTTAGTACATTTATTAAGTTAATGTTAATTATGATTATATTTCTTTTGGAGTAAGTGTTTAGAAGTTTTCTTTTGTTATTTTGTAGTTTATATATTAGTAATTGTTAGTCTCCCCCTGGGTGTTAAACCTGGTCTGACCAGCCAGTATATAAGTTCCCTTTTGTTTCATGTATGGAAGGTCAGTTGTACTTTTGCGTTTGCTATGTTTCGAGCTTAAGTTAGTTTTGTTTGTTTGACCTCTTTTTAAGGGCCCAAACTTTATATATATTTGTTGTAATGATTTGTGGGTAAAATAAAAAACCCTTATTTTGAAATTTCCTTGCGACTCCTCCTGCTTGACTGCTTGGTCCCTGACAGTAAGCTTTCTTTCTTTATTAAGCGAAAGGTTAGATATAAAAAGGCACACAGGATAGTGAAATTTTAAAGATATGCTGTGTGTAATAGGCCCGTTTGATCCATAATTTGCATAACTAAACATGGATTGGCATGGATAAAGTGGGCCAAGTGCGAGTACGCCCATAGAGATATTGAGAATAACAGGATGTCTGTATGCTGTTAGAGTAATGTCAGTCTGTATTTGACCTACTTTAGAGACATAACATTTCCATGAAATTTCCTAGAAACTATAGCAAAGGAGTGGTTTTATCGGTTTATAATATTGACATTAACAAAATATCCTTTTTGATGAAATAAAGATCTTATTGCGTCTCAGTCTCCTGAAAATTCATTGATTTATCTCGGGCATCAGAAAAGCCCAGAAAACATCATCAATGGAAACCGTTTGGAAGCTGCTGTTTGACAGACTTTCCACGAGGTGTGATTTTCAGTACATTAGTAATCAGATTACAGTTTGTCGCGGTGCTCACAGCCTCTCCTTGCCGCCAGGGCCGATGAGTCCGTCTCTCAGCGTGGTGTACATAGTGAAGACCGGCCCGGTGTGAACCTTCGCCATCACTCTCAGCAGGTAGTGATCCCGCCACACGTACACGTCCCCGTTAATGGCTCCATGGGAACGTCAGGTTATTCAGCAAGAAAAAGTCACAGGTTACACAACTAAAGCTCAAAATGGCACCCAAGTACAGCACTTGGTTAACTGTAACTAGTTACATTCCACCGTTGCTAACTGAAAATGGAATAACAGGGTGGTAACCTAGCAACAGCAGCAGTTGTCGCTTGTTAGTTTATGAATCCGTTCTTTCTGCTAAAGCCTGGCTCACACTACAGGAGTTTTAGGCCGATTTCTGCCCGATTTACCCCTCCCGAGAATCTGAGAGAAAATCTTGTGGAGGACCTGGATCGGTTCCAATGTTCGGCGCAGATTATCTGGTAATGTGAGGCGTTCACAGATCGAATCTTGCACCTCCCGATCTGCTCGCAGACACATCGGGGCCGCCCCGATAATATCAAACATGTTTGATATCTAGGATTATAATCGGGCGTGAAACGACCATGATTACATCAGTACTTCCACAATAGCCAATGACAGACAGGTCTGCAAGGAGACAGAAGTGACGGAAACTTTTGAAAATGTCCGCGAAAGCAGCTGTAGTACGGGTCCAGTGGACAACTGAGTTGGAAGAAACTTTAATGTATCATCAAAAGAGTATCATAATCGGAATGATAAAGAGAAGAGCTGGGGGGAGATCGCTTCAGATTTGGACCTACAGGGTGAGTGTACAAAGTTGCTAGCGCACTAGCTAACTAGCTATAAGTCGCACCTGACTATAAGTCACAGGACCAGCCAAAGTAGGAAAAAAAGTGTGACTTATAGTATAGACTTATAGTTTGTTTGAATAATATTATCGTCCACGCTCGTTTTATTTTCTTTTGTTTTTGATTGGTACAAAGGATAAGTATTACTACAGCAAGTTGCCGTGACACAGTATCCATTTAGTTTACATGCGCTTCCCCATGAGATCGCATCACTTGAGGTGCTAAATCTGGCAAGATAATCTTAAGAATATCTTGTAGTGTGTTATGCCCCACTACTTTTCAAATCTTGTAGTGTGAGCATGTTTAAGATTTGAGGGAAGAAAACCTGCAAAGATTCTCCTCAAGTGTGTGCTGCAACCAGATTTCAAAATTGGTTAGGATTTTAAAACTCCTGTAGTGTGAGCCAGGCTTAAAGAAACTTTTTAAGGACATTTTTCTGGAGACAAGGCATCTGTGGTCATGTGTAGCTCCGTGTCAAAAGCAGAAATACTGAGACTGTTGGTGAAACAGTGACTGGATCCATATTCAGACTGTTTACCACAACAATAGCAGATAAGAAGGAGGAACTTTCTCAGCAGCCCACACTACTGGAAGTTCAACTACACTAGGGTGACCATATTTTGACACTCGGCCTGGCCTCGAGACACAAATTCAGACAGGCTTCTCAGAGGTTAATGAACATACTTTATTATGCTTCAATTGTGCAAAAATAACTTCTGTAATAAAATATAATCTGTAACAACCTGTAACAAAATAATAGCTCTCTTTTAAAATAGATAAATAATATGAAATAATGTTCTAAATATGACCTCTTCTGTGTTAGAAGATCCAGCTTCAACAAACTATCTCTTAATACCTTTTCAATGTAATGAGATAAATAATAAAGACACTGAAACATATGTACCAGCTTTGCACACGGTGCACTCCGCCTCCCACTTGTCCCGTCCCGACCGTTTTTTTGCTGTTCTACTGTGAAGCTACACTAGCTGTACTAGTCTTGTTTTATGGTTCTGCGGAGGCTCCAC
The DNA here is from genome assembly GCF_010015445.1 of Perca fluviatilis. Taxonomy (NCBI): domain Eukaryota; kingdom Metazoa; phylum Chordata; class Actinopteri; order Perciformes; family Percidae; genus Perca; species Perca fluviatilis. The sequence goes on from NC_053125.1 coordinate 480,303, forward strand.
GCAGAGCTATTGCCGTAGCCTACATAAGTGGCCGTATGTTTATACTTGTGTGCTGGTGTGTGCGTCAAGCCGGCGTGTGTGTGTGGAGAGTGCGTGATATAATAGAGCGAGGGAGAAGTGAGAGAGTGACGGTGATTATCTTCAGAGTGAGTAGTGATGGCGAGCGAGTAGCGACTCAAGTCACAGTGAGAGAAACAAAGTGTCTCCCCTCTGTTTTCTGACCATGGTGGGAAATCTTTAGCAGGAAACGGTTCGGCATTTTGTGTGCAATGCTGCTCCGCTGTCTGCTCTGGTCCCTGTCTGCTCTGGTCCCTGTCTGCCCTGTCTGCTCTGGTCCCTGTCTGCTCTGGTCCCTGTCTGCTCTGGTCCCTGTGTGCTCTGGTCCCTGTCTGCTCTGGTCCTGTCTGCTTGGACTCATCCAACACCTTCTTCTTCTTCTAAATATACATGGGAGCATTTTCTAGTGTGCAGTGTTATGCTTCTCTCCCCCCCCCCCTGTTCTTCTTCTCCCTCTCAGCCTATCTCAGGTGGTCCTGATTGGGCCATTAGTGGGTGGCCCCGCCTCCTGTACATAAGGAAGGCTGGGAGACAGGGCTCTCTCTCAGTCAGGCTGAAGCGGCCCTTGCACCAGGGTGGCTGTTCCTGTCTTTCTGTTACCTTTATTTCTTTTGAGGATGGAGGTCTGCCAGTCTAGTTTTCTTTGGTAGTTTAGACACCATTTTGATAGTTTTGTGGGGGGAGTACTGGGTCCGACGGCCCAGGCTTCTTCCCTTCTTTTGTTCTTTTTGGCCAGACCTCCAGGCTCCCATAGTTTTGGTAGTTAATTAATGTGAATAAAATGACTTTACTTTAACTAATCCTCGGGTATGGTGGTCTTCAACATGTTGATGGTCCCAGTTAAGTTGAGTTAGTCTGTTGTGGCTGTAACAGCAGACTTTGAGTTTTCTGTCCCAGTATGGATACCATGTCTTACTTCCTCTTCCAACCTGTCTTGGCCCTCTGCCTCCAACCCATTTTGTTCCTCCAACATGTCTTGTTGCTCCTCCTCCATGCCATTTCTGTCCCTCTCTTCATGGCCATTCCCTCTTCATCCTCTCCATTTCCCTGTTAAATTGATGATGAAATAATACACTGTAAGAGTCTCTACTAACTGGAATAGAGGACATGTTAATTTCTAAAACTATTAATCAGAAATGGTTGAGTTGTCTTTTTAAATCAAATGTTAGCCATCATCCTTTGTTGACCTGTGTTACCTTTTTATTCACACTGTGACCGTTTTAAGAAACACTTGACTTTTAAACCTAGGAATGGCTCTGATTCAAAAGGATTTGATCAGGTTTATTGAAACAAAAACAAAGTAGTAAAACAAATCAAAGTTACAATGTAAAGAGGTTCCATAACATGAATGCAATAAATAAATTTCAATTATTTTTTTTTCAACTGATTTCTCCAATAACTAAAACCTATTGGGCATCTGCCTGGGTGGCCTCAAACCGCCGGTCCTTGTTTTGGGAAGGACCGCACCTGTTGTTGTTGTTGTTTGTTTTGCTGGAACGGGGACCAGCAGAGGTGGATGGATCATCATCATCATCATCAGCCTCTACTCTGACCAGGCTGTGCAGCATCCTCTTCCTCCTCACATGCCAAGCTACATTAGTGGCTCCAGCTCTGGGTGAGGATGAGCCATCAGCACTGGAGGCCCCGGAGGCCCGCACTAGACATTCCAGTGTCATGTATTATCAGACCATATTGACCTGTGGAACTTCATTATTCAGAGGGAATGTTATAAGGTTTATTCTCACAGATGCCATTTTATTGAAGAGCCCTCCGTTCCAAAAAGCAAGATGGACCATACAGAGCCTCCCTCACTCTTCTGGCTCCTGATTGGTTCCAAGCTAATTCACCTGCTCCCAGCTGCACACCTGACAACCATCCACTAATCAACTCTGCACCATAGCAACCACTCTCTGCTGGCCTCATCCTTGGCTCAGCTCCAGAGGTAGAGGCTCAGCTTATGTCTACCGTACACTAGAAGACTGAATGGACTTTGAACAGATTAAAGTCTGTCATTATCTCACATCTAAGGTTAACTCTCCTTCTGAGACTTCTGACCAAAGAAACAGACAAGGACCATGGCATCCAAATGTTCCTAGTGAATTATAAATGTTGTAAATCGAATGTGCGCCATTGCCCAATAACTTCCACATGGTTTCTTCTGACCAAATTCAGCCCTTTCCAAACTGTTAAGCAGAACCTACTCCGAGCTCCCTGTTATTTTAAAAGTCACTGTAGGTCTGGCCCAAAGGCAGGCTGATGACTAGGGAACATGTGTAGGCCTTCAGAAATCTTGCCGGTCCATCTTCTGGGTGCAAACAATCCAGCTCTGGCTGCATAAAAAAAAAACATTGCTGGGATTCACTGCAGGCCTGTGGCAAAAATGAGGATGTGCTCCAGAGAGACTGGATGGGCAAGTCCTCCTGGATAAAAATATATAAATATATATAGATAGTAGAGCGAACCAAAAATAATCCTTTACAAGTCTACTGTAGGCTACATATTCTATGTTCTAAGGGTTAGATGGTTGCAGGTGGGTGACAGAAATACATTATTAATGAGGACAATATTCTCTAAACTGTAAACACAGCGAGCTGTCCACTATACTGTGCACATTTACACACAAGGACAGCAGTCAGCAGATGAACTCCATTGACTTTTCTCTGTCAAGTTCATAACTACAGATTTTAGTTTAGCTGTTTAAATATCCCACGATATGAGCTACAGTGACATTACTGCATTATTGGAAACATTTACAATGTTACTAAAAAACAGCCTCTCTCATCACTACAGTAGATCTTTAACAAAAACACTGATCTATCACTACAATGCATAATTTAACAGCAATAGCTACAGAGACTGTAGAAAGGGTGACAATAACTTATTTGGGTGGGTGGGAGATTTAAGGTAGTAGATTTGAATGCCGTCGGAGCCGATCTGCACAATTGTCACATAATATTCCTACTTTCACTCATGGTCGTAATAATGTAGTTATATCTGTAATGACTTTTAACAAAACATACGTTGAAATAAGCCAGGGGGGGCCAACAGGTGAACTTGTTTCAGACGCTGCTCTGGGCTCTTAATAAAGCAGTGTCCGGTGTGCTGTGTAACTTTAGATTCAGAGATCCATTCATCACACTTCTGTTAACACATGCTCACTGTATTTTTACGTTTTGGAGAGGAGAGTAAAGTTTATTAAACCACTCAAACAGTGCCATAAAGTAAATTATCATTATTAGGCCTATTAGATGTGTTGCAATGTCTCAGAAAATAAAATGTACCCACAGTGCGTACAGGATAACGGCGCTACTGCGCACCTTATGTTGATTATGAACAGCCAAATGGTGATGCGTTGCTTTAAATTTAGCTGCCGCAAGGACTTGTGGGACGGCATTATTTCCTTTCGTAAAGGATGGTCCAGTGTATCCTATGCTAAAGGAGGTAACAAAGGAAGCATTGAAGCACCTTTCCTTATCACTTAGACAATTCAAACGGCTCTTATCATGGCCGCCACTTAACTACTTCCTGGTCATTTCACTCCGTTATGAACCTTCCTAAGCTAAATTGACTATTGGACCGCAACCCTAGTTCAACATTCAGAGGTGTGCTGTGATAAACCTCATACCGGGGACACTAAGACGACCCTGAACCTAGCTAAAGACAATGACTGACAGAGCAGCGTCATGTAACATAACTGGCATACTGCACTCAGCACAACGCACCAGGCTAACAAGACTCAGATCAGACTTTCAAACTAGGAGGTTCTGATCAAATAGGATTCAATATTCTGTCACTGCATTGTTTATTTCTTGCCTAAAATGTTTTCAGAAGCCCATTGTAGTGTAGTTTAGCTGTAATAGATGCCTCCCTCACTCTCCCGGCTCCTGATTAGTTCCAAGCTGATTCACCTGCTCCCAGCTGCACACCTGCAACCATCCACTAATCAACTCTGCACCATAGCAACCACTCTCTGCTGGCCTCATCCTTGGCTCAGCTTAGTCTCTTGAATTTTGCATTCCTGTTGATGTCCTCATGGATTTGGTCTGATTAGCTTCTAACCAGCTTTTCCTGTGCCATAGAATCTCTGCCTGCCTGCTCATCATTACCTTTCCATGTTGCCCCCATTTATCATGAGCTGAACTGTAAGATCTAAGACTTTGTCTATGTACGCAAAAGGCTTATTTCTCTCAAATGTTGTTCACAAATGTGTCTAAATCTGTTAGTGAGCACTTCTCATTTGCTGAGATAATCCATCCACCTCACAGGTGTGGCATATCAAGATGCTGATTAGACAGCAGGTGTACTTAGGCTGGCCACAAAAGGCCACTCTAAAATGTCCAGTTTGACTGTATTGGGGGTCCAGGGGGGTCTGTGTTAGGGTTGTGTTTGTTTCTGTTTCCTGTTTTATTTTGGTAGTCTAGTTTTCTGTCTTGTCTTGTCTGGTTTTACTTCCTGTCCTGTGTTTTCCCACCTTTTTTGCTTGTTCTGCCCAGCCCTAATGTGTTTCACCTGATTCCCTCTCCTTGTGTCAGCTGTCTCTCGTTACCTCATTACCCTCTGTATTTAGTCTCTGTCTTTCCCTTGTCTGTTGTCAGGCCATTGTATTGTCTTTCTGTTTTGGAGTATCTGTTTGTTAGTTCCTGATTTAGTCTCTGTGTTTTTACTTGAACGTATTTTGGATTTTCTCTCTGCCTGCTGGACACCTTTTTTGTTTGTATTTATTTTAATTCATTAAATATTCAAGCTCTAATCTGCCTGCTGCCTCTGCTTTTGGGTCTATCCTATTCCGGAACGTAACAGTCTGAAAACCAGTCCGTATCTGGTGTGACCACCATTTGCTAGTGGTGGGCAGATCGAGGCTTCGTGAAACAATGAAACAGTTGAAGCAAATGTGCCATATTGTGTCGAGGCTTCAAAACAATCCGACACCCGTCTCAACGATGACACCTAGTGGTCACTTGCAGGTGTTGCTCTGAAACAACCATGACAACGAGCCATTAAAAAAAATATGTGAAGCTTGTAGGCTCCTCACTGTGCATAATGTTTTTTTGGTCATGGAAATAAATGAATATTAATAAAAGAAATCAAGCCACAATGTCTCACTTTTTTATAGATTTTTATTCCAAAATATTAATTTCTCTGCTGTGGAAGGACTTAGTCTACTTCTTTTTTTACAGATAATTTCTCCAGCCTTCGAAAAAATCCTCTCACAAGGGACACTTGTTGCTGACATGCAAAGATATTTTTTAGCAAGGACATACAAATGAGGAAAGATTACTGCTCTCTCTTTCGAGTAAGTTAGAGGATCATGAGTTCTGGGCAAAAACGCATAGTTGAGGTATTTCTTCACTTCCACTGTGGCATCAGCTGTAGCATCGTGTATCATCTTGGTTTCACGGATACGATCATCAAAACGTTCCCATAAACTGTCCTGTGCTTCTACTGGTGTTGATGTTGATTATGATGGGCCTGATGTTGACATCTGTCTATCTATCCATCTATCTATCTATCTATCTATCTATCTATCTATCTATCTATCTATATATATATATATATATATATATATATATATATATATATATATATATATCTTAATCTAGCTAGCTATATATGTATCCATTTACTAATGTGTCACTGTATGTATACTCTGTCTGTCTCTAGCCTATCAGGCAATGTGTAAATTTAAATGTAAGCCTAAATATAACTAAACAAATCGCACTATAACTGTCACTATATCACCAAAAATCCGCTATCTCAAAATCAAACTCCTCTCACAAAACCCCAAGAGATTGTGTGGTCTGTTCCAGACCCTGTCAATCAAACTCTGATTCGGTGGACCATGCCACCTGTCGAAACCCTCGTGAAACACTCCGATGCTTCATTTAGCTATAGTCACGTGACATGGGTGTTTTGAATCACGCTTCGGATCAGTGTTTCGAAACATCTGCGCTTCGGGATCTCAACAAAGCTTCGAAACGTCAGTTTCGCGTCAGCCATCCCTACCATTTGCATCAGGCAGTGCAACACATCTCCTTCACATAGTTTGTGATGGCATCATGAAAAGAAATCTATTAGATCGTGATACCATCACGATATTTTGAAGATTTCCGTGATGGGGTCACGTTTTTTAAACTGTATTTCAATGGGAAGCATCTTTGGTGATCACAGCACGATTCTTTCTGCCAGTCAGGCTGCAGGAGAGAAGCTGGATACAGCTTTGCTATTGGTATTTTAAGCCCCAAAACAGCTGTTATAATCAACATGTATTAACCACATCTTATCATGGTTTATATGTATTTCTTTTAATGTTATTTCGGTCTATTTCGGCCAGGGAAGCTGGATTGCTTTGTTTATTGATATTTTTAAAACCATAACGCTACATCTATCAACATTTATTTCGATGTTATCAAGGTATTCGTTTCTTTATGTAAATATTATTTCAGTCTTATTACCGAACACTACGATATGGGCCGAGCTCATAGACAGTGTATATATAATGGACCAACAGACCCCGTGTCTCTGGATGGAGACCAGTGAAGGATATTAGAAGCACTTTTTCCGGTGCTGGCTGAGCGTTACTGAGCAGCCTCCAACTGAGCTTGAAGACGTCTGAAAGTTGGAAGTCCGCCGGTAACCCCGGTGCGCGCAGAGGCGCGAGGGCCCGTCCATCGCTGCTCGCAGCTTTAATTGGTTTTGTGTTTGTTGACCTGCAAAACACAGAAAACCATACTCTTGTCAGATGATTTTCAAATAAAATGCAGCGACTACAACTGTAATTCTGTCCGGACATACTTACACAAATCACAAAACCTTCATCTGCCTTTGCTTAGGCCGCCATGACCTCCGCCACCCTCGTGTTCGCCAGCACCCCCGGCTGGTGGCCAAAGATGCTGGTAATGAGGACGGACATGTAGCCATAAAATGTGTATCGGACTGCGCGACAGGACAAGAAAAGAGAATAAAGTTTCAGCCCCTTGGAGAAAGACCACCACATGGCTGTGTTGAGGATAACACTTACTCAGTATCTCAGGGATCTTCTTACGGGATATTTCCTGACACTTTTAAGGGTGTCCCTGGGAATCACCTTTTCCATCTTTTTCGTTTCACCTCCATTTGGTGGGTGACAACTGCCTGCCGATGAAATTCAGGGCCTGTTTCACAGCCCTGAATACACCGACAATTTGGGACTGGATGAGTCTGTAAAGGGAGGAGGTGTCTCTTTGAAATACTTCAGGAACTGCAAGAAGTCGCAAAAAAAAAGTTTGCAAAAAAGATTAATATTGTCTTCCCAGTCCTAACGAGGTGTTCAGACCACCTGTGAGGATTTAGTTTTTGTTCATATCAGGCTTGTTTCACGCTGATGTTTATTTTGTGTGTGAAACAAAAAATAAGCACACTTACTCTCTGACGCCCTTCACGTCATTTAAAAACCACCAGGCATACAGCTCTGTCTTCGCCTGGCTCAGGTAGTACACTAATGATTTCACCCTGTTCACCTTTGACAGAGTATTTTCCCTCTGTTTAGTGGTAGGACAGGCACCCTCGTGGTGACGCTTGTATTCCTCCAGCTACTTGCCTGTGAATACACCGGGAACATTGTGAGTAACATTAACATTGAATTAAATTATTACACACATCTTACCGATAGACTTGGGGAATATGAGCTTACAAGCCCCGGAGCTCCTTCCCTGGCCGATGAAAAGTTGCCGCACCAATTTCGCAGCAGGTTTAAGATCGCCTCCGGCAGTGGATGTGGTAGGCTCCTCGTCCTCCTCACCGCCAGCCTCTTCCACCTCACCGCCAGCCACCTCCACCTCACCACGAGCCACCTCCTCCTCACCGCCAGCCACCTCCACCTCACCACGAGCCACCTCACCACGAGCCACCTCCTCACCGCCAGCCACCTCCACCTCACCACGAGCCACCTCCACCTCCACCTCACCGCCAGCCACCTCCTCCTCACCGCCAGCCACCTACACCTCACCGCCAGCCTCTTCCACTTCACCGCCAGCCACCTCCTCCTCACCGCCAGCCACCTCCTCCTCACCACGAGCCACCTCCTCCTCACCACGAGCCACCTCCTCCTCACCGCCAGCCACCTCCTCCTCACCGCCAGCCACCTCCGGAGCAGCAGCAATGTCATCGCTGCTGACGGCAGCCTCTGCCTCCCTCTCCTCCTCCGCCCGCTCGCTCCGGCTTTTCCTTTACTTTGGTACACAAAACGCAACTAAAGAGGATCGTTTCTTTTTTTTTTTTTTAAAGCACTTCTGAACTTCGCTGATGTTGTCCTCTTCCCGGAGATCAAGTTTTGATAATATGGGGATGCTGATGACACAATTACATTACAAATGTTATACATTACATTAAAGGGGTGATAGAATGATTATATAGGGTATTTCACACTGTTCCTTATGGTCTCCTAATGGGGTATGTAACATTAGTTGGGCTGAAAATGGCCTGGTTGATATTTTACTGGCCCTTATGCATCCCTGTGTTTTGGCCCTATTTGTAACAAGAGCTTTTCTTCCAAATATGGTATGGTCATGAATATTTAGATGAGCTGCGCACTGATTGGTTGAGCGACTTGCCATACGCAGACATTAGAGACGCGCTGATTGGTTGAGCGAATCCCCAATACACATACATTAGAGAAGCGACAGAATCTTATATTCCAGACACTGCAATGTTTCATTACCAAATTCACTTCTGAGACTTTTTTAAGCGAGAAATCAACTATATAAAGCTGAAATATGGGCCGTTTTACAAAAATTTATGGCTAATTGCAAATTTGGTAAGACGTGTCGGACTTTAGGAGCTCCACACAGTCTGACGAGAAAGCGGCAGCCTGCTGAGCTCCATACCCAGCGCAAAGTCACCCTTTGTGGATTACTGCACTACGGGGCTCCGCGGCCAGCTGCCGGCATAACTATAATATATTTACGGTTTGAATTTCGTCACGCCACTTATATAACATCATTCCCCAATGTCTTATAAAGCTAACCGTTGTGTCCGATTTGATTTTAAGGCATTTTTATGAACGCGAGGCGTCTTTGTAGGACGAGCAGCTGCTTGCTATATGTCCCATTCATTACAATGGGGAAATACCGCAGCTAGCTAGCCACTTTTGCCATAACTAAATTATATTTACAGTTTGGAATTTCCAGCGCGCCACTTATACAACATCATTCCCCAAATGACTTATAAAGCTAACCGTTGTGTCCGATTTGATTTTAAGGCATTTTTAGAACGGGCGGCTCTTTGTAGGACGAGCAGCTGCTTGCTATATGTCCCATTCATTACAATGGGGAAATATCGCAGCTTTCTCACTTTCGCATAACTAAAGTATATTTACAGTTTGAATTTCATCACGGCATGAATATTACAGGTTCCTCAAGGTCTTACAAAGCCTAGCTAACACTTGTCCGATTTCGGATTTCAATTGAATGTATTTTTGTGAATGTCAGAGTTAGGAGGAGGCTAGCTAGCTCTCATTGATGGACTCATCTCGCCGCAGCTCTATCAATGAGACTCGCGGACAAGAGGCGTTTATTTCCACGATTGTTTGTTTAAATAACTCAACACACATACCCATTATAAGATTTACTGGAACCTGCGGGCTGCGGTAAAAGATTGCGGGCGTAACAAGCTCGCTGACACTGCGGTCAGGGGCGTATCGCGTAGCAACCCAGGCAGCACCAACACGCGGCACTAAACTCCGACACACAGTCGGAGAAAATTTGCAATTAGCCATCCTTTTTCGTAAAGCGGCCCATATTTGTGATTTATATGGTTGATTTCTCGCATTAAAAAGTTTCAGAAGTGAATTTTGTAATTGAATAGCAGAGATCTGCGTGACCTAGCTAGATTCAGAAAACTACCTGATCTCAGGTCAGTTGTGTAGCCTATGTAAATGTTGGGGCGTGACTTAATACACCCATGGGCTGAAAAAAGGTTCCGGTTTTTGGGAGGTTGACGTCAACTTCCAGCTTTGTTGGGATTCGCCCGTTTTCAGCGGCAGTTTCAAAATATGAGATTTTCATAGTAAAGGGGTGTCAATGGGATTTTGAGCTTCTATGTATGTCCTATTTACCCACCGAACTGTCGTTATTCAACTATGACAGGGTAAAATCGGTTTTGCATTCTATCACCCCTTTAAGAGTATTAAAAAACTTTAGTGGGATAGAGACCAGTAGAACGTTCATTTTTATGCAATTTATTCTGCCAACTTTGAAGGACTATCTAGTCCTAAATAGACTATCTTATCTGGGTTCCATGAAAAAGGGATATTATTTAAGGGCATTTTCTCCACAGCCAAATTCAATGGCATCATAACATTTTTATTTAAATTAATTTTATATCCAGATATTTTTCTAAAGTTTTCTAATAATTGAGATAAGGTAGGAAGTGATGATTCAGGGTTAGTAAGATATAATATTACATCATCTGCGTACAATGATATTTTGTGTACGTAACCTCCTATCTCTATCCCAGAGATTGATTTGTGTGCCTGTATTGCAATGGCCAGGGGCTCCACTGCCAGTGCAAAAAGTAGTGGAGACAAAGGACATCCCTGTCTAGTTCCCCTTGACAAATTATGTATTTTTTTTTTAAACTTTTTTTTAATTTAATTTTTCAGTTTTTTTTTAACAACAACAGACAAAAAGACAAGTAAAGAAATATATATATATACACAAAACAAAATAAACAAAAACGATCAAAGATAACGAACAAGAGTGAACCGACAGGTCAGTGCAGGCCACACATCAGTGCAAAACGGAGCAATCACTCACACAGACAATGACCCACACTTCAGACAATACGAAGTCCACCTCTCCCAGTACTTTGTATACTGATCAGCCCGCAATCTCAGGGTGTAGGTCAGTTTTTCCATGCATTGTATTTCATTAACAATGGTAATCCAGTCAGTTATTGATGGCAGATTCGTCTGCAGCCATTTCCGTGTAATGGCCTTCTTGCTTGCAGCCAAGAGCACTTTATAAAGGTAGTTGTCGTGGTCCATGAGTCCAGCTGGGATTTTACCCAGGTACAGTGTAGTAAAAGAAGAATCAACTTTTAAACCAAAGATTGACCGAAGTTCACCAGCAAGTTCCTGCCAATATGGTTGAATAAGGGGGCAGGACCAAAATATATGAAAATGACCTGCCTTTGCCTGTCCACATTGTCTCCAGCACGTATCCTGTCCCTGGGAGCCCTGCTGTTTAGATTTCAATTTAGGGGTCACAAAAAATCGTATTATGTTCTTCCAACAGAATTCACGCCAGGCCCTGGAGTAGGTAGTCTTAGCTTGACCCGCCCATACAGTTCTCCAGTCATCCTCAGATATTTCCAGGCCAGATTCCCTCTCCCATTTCTGCTTGACCTGAAGAGTAGATTGGTTCTTGGAATTCTGTAATCTTCTATAAATTTGTGATATTAAGTGTTTACTATCCTTAGCCTTGTATGCATCGGTAAATATACTGATCAGATTGGTATTCCTATTGTCGGTTTGTCTGATTTCTTTGTTAAAGTAGTCTCTGATCTGGAAATATCTGAACCTATCCTCTCTTCCCAGTCTGTGTGATTTAGAGATGTGGGTAAAAGACTGTAGGCCGTCCTTATCAGCTATAGTGCAGTAGGCTGTAATACCATTATGTGCCCACTGCCTGAATCGCTTATCAAGACCCGACGGTATAAATTCTGAGTCATATCCCACCCATTTCAATATTTTGGCATGCTTCTCGAGATGGAGTTTTTTACATATGTTCGACCACACCTTGAGGGAAACCCTGGTCCAGCAGTTTTTGTCCAGGTGGGTGTCATGATGTAGGCAGTTACCTAATAAAGATTGTGCTGGTGTTTCAGGTTGCATTAGTTCCAAATCTTTCCATTTAGCAGTGTAGCTTGGATTACACCAGCAAACTAGGGGTCTTAGCTGGGCAGCAATATAACAGTCCTCCACACATGGAAGGGAAAGACCACCCTCTTCTTTGGGTAATTGCAAGATATTATATTTAATTCGGGGCCTCTTACTGTTCCAGACAAATCTTGATATCATTCTATTCCATTCCCTAAAATCCTTAGGGGGGATCTCTACAGGGAGTGACTGGAATAAGTACAGAAGCCGGGGAAGGACATTCATTTTTATTGTTTCAATTCTATTAGACATGTCTAGGGGCAGTACAGTCCATCTATCTAGATCTGTCCTGATTGACTTAATAACTGGGTCATAGTTTGTCTTATATATTTTGGAGATGTCTTTTGGGATCCAGACTCCCAGGTACTTAATAGCAGGGGCGTCCCATTTAAAATCAAAACTGCCCTTCAAGTCAGTATTCGGTGTGAAATTATATGAGAGTATCTGGGTCTTATGTGTATTCAATTTATACCCCGAATAGGAGCCAAACAATCTCAGAAGGGACATCAATTTAGGTGCACTTCTCTGTAAGTCAGTCAAAGTGAGCAATATATCGTCTGCAAACAGACTTATCTTGCATTCATTATCTCCAATTGGGATCCCTTTAATCTCTGAGTCCTCCCTTATTGCCTGAGCTAAGGGTTCTATGAAGAGTGCAAAGAGGGCGGGGCTCAATGGACAGCCCTGACGACAACCTCTCTCTAGCTTGATGGGTTGAGTTAGGTGGCCGTTGATTCTTATCCTAGCAGTGGGGTTTGAATAGAGTGACCTAATACACTGAACAGATTTTTCATTAAAGCCAAAACGTTGCAGTACTAGGTAGAGGTAACCCCACCCAACTGAATCAAATGCTTTTTCTGCGTCTAAACTGATCAGTGTTGCACTGTTTCCCTTGATCACATAGTCTACCACATGGAGTGTTCGTCTAACATTATCCTGCGTTTGTCTTTCCCGGACAAACCCTGTCTGGTCTGGGTCTATCATTTCAGAGACAATATTTTCTATCCTTTTGGCCATAATTGAGGCAAATAACTTGTAGTCCGTATTCAAAATGGATATTGGCCTATATGAACTACATTCTCCCTTGTCCTTGCCTTCCTTAGGAATAATTGATATTACTGCCTCGCTCCATGATTGGGGCGTCTGGCCTTCCTTAAGGGTGTGATTAAAGCATCTGAGAAGAAGTGGAGTCAACTCAGGCTTGAATGTTTTGTACCATTCACTAACAAACCCGTCTGACCCTGGCGCTTTGTTGGTCTTAAGTCGAGAAACAGCGCTACCCAGTTCAGCGGTTGATATCTCAGCAGTGAGCACATTATTCTGGCATTCTCCTATTAAGGGGAGATCCAGAGATTTTAAGAACTCATTAATTACTGAGTCATCAGCTTTGTCAGGTTGAGTGTATAAGTCCTTTATAGTAGGTTTCAAAGGCTTGCTGAATTTCTTCTAGTTCATGGCAGATTTTGTTGTTTTTGGGGTTTCTTATTTTGTACACAGATCTTTCTGCTTGTTGCTTACGTAGTCTCCAGGAAAGAAGCTTCATAGCCTTTGGGCCGGTTTCATAATATTTTTGTTTGGTAAACCTCATTCTTTTTTCATTTTCTTCGCTATAAATCTGATTTATTTCTTGCTTAGTACATTTTAGGTGGGCCCATATTTGTGGGTCTCTTTGGGTCGAAGTGTTGAGTTTCTAGGTTCTTCAGTTTTGACTGTAGCTCCGCTAAGCGTTTACATTTCTCCTTTTCTTATGGACCGCAAAGGCTATGAGTTTACCCCTAAGCGCCGCCTTCCAAGCATCCCACAGGACATTTGGTGATACTGTTCCATTGTCATTATTTAGTAGGTAGTCTTTTAACTCTTTTTTAATATATTCCTTACAAGCTCCATCATTCAGTAAGCTAGTGTTGAGCCTCCATAGAGTATTCTTCCTTTTATTATCTAGATGCAGGGAGAGGTATACTCCTGAGTGGTCTGAGACATCTCCAACCCCTATCTTGCATTCACTTACTCTATGTCTATCTGCAGCTGAGACAAAAAGTAGTCGTCAATCTGGAATATTCTGCATGACAAGGGGAGTAGTAGGTAAATTGCTTATCTGTGGGGTGTAGGTCCCTCCATATATCTATCATACCACAAATTCCTGTAGGATTTTCTGCATGAATACTGAGTTTTGGTTTCTTCTCTTGTGTAGATTTGTCGAGTCGAGTTTGGGTTGTACATTGGACATTGAAGTCACCCCCACAGATTACAGTTCCTGATGACTCGTGGGTTAACAGGTCAAATATTTTTTTAATAAATGATCTGTCATGCCCTGGAGGCATATATACGTTTAGTAGAGTGACTTCTTTGTGGTCTATTTTGCCTTTGACTAAGATATAGCGGCCTTCCTTATCCTTAGTTTGAGTTGTCAACTGGAACTGCAGCTTGTTTGAAAGCAGAATTGCCACTCCCCTCTTACGCCCAGATTTGTGAGAGGAATAAAATGTATTAGTAAACCCCATCTTTTTTAGTTTTTCATGTTCTGAGTTAGAGAGATGCGTCTCTTGCCAAAAAGCCACTTTAATATTTTCCCTTTTAATTTTAGCTATAACTTTGCTCCTTTTCACTGGGTTATGTAGGCCATTCACGTTTAGTGTTATTATCTTGTATTCCTGATATTCCATTTGCTTTGTGTCAATAATGACCTGCTGCAACCTGTAATAACTTACCCTTGAACTTGGGTACAAGCAACCATTGAAAAATGAACAATACAAAACACAACGGGAATACAACAAGTTGACTTCCACTATTAGAGAACTTACATGCTCTCCAAAACTGAAGGGAAAGCCTGATTTAACAAAAGGGCCCCTCTTTGAAGTCGGAAAAGTTACTTCAAATGGCATTGAACTCTACCATGGCAGTCTTGACACCAGTCCGCTCTCCCCTCTGTGTGCAAACCCATTTTTCTCAAGCTAAAAGTCAGTCTTTAAATCAAAGTAAAGAAGGAAGAGGGGGGGAGATAACCCTTGTTACATGTCATTAGCTAATTATCAGTTCACCTGTCAGGGCTGAGGAAGGTCGGATACATTCAGACCCTGGCGTTGGGGTCAGGTCTCCTGGAGCTTATGGCGGAAAGCGCGCAGTTTCTCTCGTATCTGCTCCGGGCGGGATGCTCGATGACGCTTGTCCCCGACCCTCTCCCATGTTGTGGTGTGGAGTCCTGGAGCTGGGCCGGCTCGTTGTGGTCGATGGGGAACCCCCTTTTCAGCAGGTCGTCTGCGGCTTCTCTTGCATCATTGTAAATCCTGGGACCATCGTCCAAAAACACCTTGAGCTTGGCAGGCGGGGGGGGGTCTGGAACCGCACACCCTTCTCCTTAAGCATTTTCCTTATTCCTGCATACTCTCGTCTTTTCTTAACTATCTCCGTCGGGTAATCATGGTCAAAATACACTCGTGTGTCTTTGTAAAAGACCTCTTTCTTCTTCCAAGCAGACAACAGTATCAGTTCTTTAGTTTTGTATTCCTGAAAGTTGATTATTATGGAGCGTGGCGGAGCTTGCCGTGGTGGTCGTGGAGCCAGAACTCTGTGGCAACGTTGTATTTTCAGATCGAGCTCACCGGAGATGGCCAGCTCTGACTTCAGCAATTTGACCACAAAGTCAATCGTGTTATTTTCTTCCTCACCTTCAGGAATTCCATAAATGCGGATATTATTTCGCCGCGACCGAGCCTCCAAGTCTGTCATTTTTGTTTGGATGGATTCCTGTTTTTGCAGCATTTGTCGGAGCGAGTCCTCCAGGTCGAGGTTACGCTCCTCCAGCTCAGCCACACGCTGTTCGGCCTCTTCGACTCGCGTTGTTGTGTTTTTCAAGCCCCCCAGTCTCCGCGGCCACTGCATCATATTTTCCAGATCTTGTCGTCATCTTACTTTTAGCTTTGCTGGTTTTGTCCACTTCCATAGCATAACAATTATATTTCGGCGTTAAAGCACTTGTATCTGGGGAAATACTCCGTGTTTTGGGAAGAGTGTTCGGTCAGCCTGCCATCTTGTCTACGTGCCAACCGGAAGTCCCCCTTGATAAATCGGAGTTAGTACGGACGGCTGCAGAAGGAGATCTATACAACATACGAATCATATCAATAAATTTAGGACCGAAATTCATTTTTTGCAAGATAGCTATTAAATAAGGCCATTCTACTCGGTCGAAAGCTTTCTCTGCGTCTAAAGAGAGAGCAATCAACGCAGAGTCAATTTGTTTCGCCGAATAAATAATATTCATAAACCTTCGTATGTTATCAAAGGAGGATCTATTTTTTATAAATCCAGTTTGATCCATATGAATTAAATTAGGCAAAACCTGTTCTAAACGTAGAGTGATCATTTTAGTGAGAATTTTATAATCCGAATTGAGCAGTGAGATTGGTCAGTATGAGGAAGGCAGATTCGGATATTTGCCAGGTTTCAGTAAAACTGTAATTAAAGCCTGATTTAAACTCTCTGGTAATTCTTTATTATGAATTGCCTCTGTATACATTGAAAGCATCGGATCGGCCAATTTCAGAAAGAAGGTTTTATAGAAATCCATAGAGAAACCGTCTAAACCCGGTGTTTTACCTCCAGCCAGTTTGTTAACTGCAAGATGAATCTCTTCTTTCGAAATTTCTTTCTCGAGTTCTTCTCGGTCATTGTCACATAAGACTGGGATATCCAATTTGCTTAAATCTACTCCTTGAGACTTGTACAGTAATTTATAGAAATCTAAGAATTCTTGATTAATCAATTTAGGGTGCTTAATAATTTTTGGGCCTGGTGAACATATTGTAGTAATAGTTTTACTAATTTCTTCTTTTCTTATCTGCCACGCTAACACTTTTCCGATCTTATCCCCATGTTCATAATATTTCTGCCGTGTTCTAAGAAGCGCATTTTCGGCTTCTCTGGAAGTCATAATATTGTATTCAAATTTTTTTGATTGCAATTGTAGAAACAACTGGGCATCTTTAGTCTTTAAATGATCTCTTTCCATTGTGAAAATTTCTTTTTCTAGTAATTGTAACTTTTTATTATATTTTTTCATACTGGAAGAATAATTGATAATTTGGCCCTGTAAAAATGCCTTCATAGCCTCCCAAACTATGCCCGAAGAAGCAGAATTCTTGTTTTTAATCATAAAGTTGTCTATATTGTTATTTATGAAGCTCACCGCTTCAAAACTGTTCAGTAAATGGTTGCTAAATCGCCAAAGCTTACAATTCGGGAATTCCGAAGAATACACTGAAATAAGTAAAGGGGCATGATCTGACAATATTCTAGGTAGATATTCACATAATTTAATCAAATTATTCGCTTTTGGAATGAAAAAATAGTCAATTCTGGAGTAATTATTATGCCTATGCGAGTAGAAAGAATATGCTTTTTTTGTTTTATTCTTAAATCTCCATACGTCAATTAAATTAAAACTTGATAATTCGTATTTTAAAGCTAGGGCAACTTGACTTAATGCTAACACTTTGGTAGACAATCTATCTAATACTGGGTCCATGACTACATTAAAGTCCCCTCCAATCATTAGTTCTGCCATAGGACATGCAAATTTGAAAAATAGATTGTGAATAAAATCAGCACCCTCCATTTCAGGACGATATACATTCACCTTTGTTATTCTCTGCATAGCAATTATTCCTCTTAAAATAATATATCTACCGGATTTGTCTTTATCAACAGATTCCATTTGAAAGGGTATATTTTTGTCAATGAGTATAGCCACCCCTCTGGATTGTTATGTAAAGGAAGAAAAAAAAACTGTCCAGGCCACTGCTTTTTAAGATGTTCAAAATCAAATGTCAAATGTTTCAACCCGGTCTCACTCGAAAGCGTACAAATAACACGGGTTTACAACCGTGCAATGTGTACGCCAAAGTAAAATTCTTCGTGCATTACATACGCGGAGCACTCTAATTGAAGTAAGGGAGACAGGTGCGTTTTATATGCACGCAGCTCGCGTCGCCACGTTGTGTGTTATCGCAAGAACAGCGTCGCACAAAAAGATAAATATGGTTGGGTTTAGAAAAATAATGCAGGGAAAGGCTTTAGTAACACAAGAAAGTCACAAAAACACGCTAATAAACGGTTGGGTTTAGGGAAGAAACATTGGTGAAGGCTTAACAAAAAAACACAACAAAGTCGCAAAAACGCGCCACATAAACACGCTAATAAACGGCCTAACAAAAAAAAAAACCATGCTGAAAATTGCCAAACACGGGACGCGAACCCCGGTCTCCTGGGTGAAAGTCCTGTGTTTCGCCCATCCACCACCCCAAACAACTTCCTTATGCGGTCCCACGTCCCTTTATACTACAAACGCAGCGGTTTCCATTACTGTAATTGGAGCGCTCCACGTATCTACTGTACACACAATTTTACTTTAGCGTACACATTGCACGTATTTTCACAGGTGTCTCTCTGGCGCCACTTAGCAGATCGCGTCGGGGTCACCACTTTGTACGTGTTAAAATCCACTAAGTAGACAGGAGAAGACTTAAAAGTTTAACAAGTATTTATTTAAGTAAAATCATAAGAGCATAAACGTGTACACGGGTCCGAGTTGAGCAGGCACACAGGCTTCTCTCATCAGACTGAATTTTCTGGCTTATACATGAATTCATATATCAGTCTCTAAGAGCATTTTGATTTGTTTATTAAAAGTTGGAGGAGTACCGTGGTTTAGACTTGGCGTCCCCTGGTTGGTGCACAGACTGGTCCCAGTCTTTTGGCACGCGCACTCTTCATCAGTTGTTAGACAGACTTTAGCTATGCTGATGGTCAGAAAGAACAATGCGCCACTGTTGTCCGTCACAGATTGAGAAGTAACTTACTTTCATGGTCAAACTGATATCAAACTGATATTAACTTCGTTGCTGCACTCTTGTTGCTTTCTGACCACCGTCATACAGTGCTGCTTTCTGCACAGTATCCTTTTCTCATTTTGCATGACTAAGCTGTCACAGTGCTCTTCCACTAAACACACTAAACACACAATACTATTCAACTATAATTTGTATCCTCATACAGCACAGCCAGCTTGACTGATTATTTTTATTTCTTACAGATCCCCCTTTTCACACCTCAGGTGTGAATACTACTAAGTTTAGGATTATATGGCCCTCAAACTGGTAAACAATTGGCCGCACTAGGGGAAGAAGAAGCAAGGTTAATATAGCATAGCATTACATTGGTGATTCACTTCCTTCATTGTCTGAATCAGTCTCATCACCGTCCTCCATCCCAAACAGGGGCATGGAGTACGCTGGAGGAGCAGTGGCTAGAGAGGTCAACCCCTCCAAGGCTCTAGTGATGCTACCATCTGGGGCAGTATTATTGGGAATAAATGTACAACAAGCATCTCCAAACATGTGGCACACACCCCCTTTTTCTGCCAACAACATGTCTAGTGTCATACGGTGCCATGAGTGAGGAGGCGGCTAGTCCGGTTCAAAAACCTCTGCTGGTTGTAGTATATATAGTTTATCCAGTCCACATTCTTGTTTGTAGTTATCCAGGGCAGTATAGACTCAAAACCCTTTGCTATCTGATTCTGAGCTTTGAACTCCTCTCGTACACCCCTTGGTATTCTCATTGCATCTATATACACCCTACTATCTATAGACCCGAACGGGGTGCTTGGGTCTCCCCAGGTACCAAAACTCAAGTCAGTGTCTCTTTTAGCCCTCTTCAAGGAATGTTTGTGATAGGTAGACTGTACTGTCTCCTCTAGCTTCCCTGCGCTAATAGGAAGCATGGTAATCTGCAATAATAGGGACACTAAGGCGCAGGTGCCCCCCCATTTAGCAGGTAAGGATGGTCTAAGGCGGGGCTGTGTCCCACACATCCACCAGACATCAGCGAGTCCCTTACTCCGATTGTTAAACATCGACTGTGTGACATTGGGAACGAACGAAGATGTGTTGTAGATGTACGTACAAAACTTCTTAGGTAGGTGTCCCACATTCATGGTAGAGCTGTTGGATTGTGTGATGCAAGTATAGTTACCAGGGTAGGCGACCACTCCTGGAGGCGGTTGTATTGCACGCACTCTGGGATACAGGAGAAACAGGGTCCTGCAGACATCACTTTCCATGGTCACATCACTGTAAAGACTTAAAGGGGTGATAGAATGATTATATAGGGTATTTTACAGTGTTCCTTAAACTGCCCATATTATGAAAAAATCACTTTTTCTGGGATTTGGGGTGTTCTTTTGTGTCTCTGGTGCTTCCACACACATACAAACTTCCATCCATGCTGTTTTGAGTGAGATACGGTTTCTGAATGTGTCCTGCCTTCAGTCTCCTAGTGAGCTGTTCAAAATCGGCTCGGACGTCACAGTCCGAAATGAGCTGGCTAACCACAACCGTTAGCTCGTAGCATGCCGCACTAACTGCAACTTAACGCTAGCATGCTACGTCGTTCTCCATAGCAAAGCACTGCTACAACACACACAAGTTTCACCAAATTAAAAAGAACTACAAGAACACTTACATGTGTGCCCTCATTTAGAAGTCTCCCAGCTAATCCTGCCTTGTAACTGACCAAAGTTGGAGAAACAGCCTTTCTTTTACTGTCTCTAGAGTTAGCTAGCTGACATGATCTACATCTGAGCTACTGAGCGTAATGCGAAGTGCAATCAAAGATAGAACAGAAGAAGAAGATGAAAAGAGGTCTCACTCTGTAGCTAAAACAGAAACCAGGTGAAAAGAGGATCTACAGCAGTGAGAGAGAGCTGTGCAGTACAACAACAATATGGTGTTTTTTGAAAATTAAACCATGTAAACCTATTCTGGTACAACCTTAAAATACAGTTATGAACCTGAAAATAAGCATAATATGGGCGCTTTAAGGTCTCCTAATGGGGTATGTAACATTGGTTGGGCTGAAAATTGCCCGAATGCTATTTTATTAGACCCTTAACTACCCTGTGAATATGGCTCTATTTGGAACAAGAGCTTTTCTTCCAAATATATGCTAATGAATATTCAGAATGAGCTACACGCTGATTGGTTTGAGCAAACTACATAGAAACACATGGGAGACTCGGCAGCAGGCCTCATATTTCAGACACTGCAAAGTTATACATTGTTTGTCGGGCTATTTCGTTATTAAATTCACTTCTGAGACTTTTTTAAGCGAGAAATAAACTATATAAAGCTCAAATATGGGCCGTTTTACGAAAATTTATGGCTAATTGCAAATTTGGTAAGACTGTGTGTCGGAGTTCAGCCGCTGGTGCTGCCTCGCCGCCCGCCAGTGCTGCCTCGCCGCCCGGCCTGCCTTCCTTCACAGACCCCGGCCTGCTATGAGTGCTTGGAGCTCTGTCACGGCTGGCAGCCCACAGCAGGGACTACCAACACCGCTGCCCTGACAGAGCTCCAGGGCCTTCAACTCCCCTCTTCCTGCTAGCTAAATGGCCCGTTATGTGAGAGTGAGAGCGCCGCCAGCGAGCTTGTTACACCAGCAATCTCTTACCATATGTTACACACATGTCACGCCACACAAAATCTAACTAAAGGTCTTATAAAGCTAACAACGGTGTCCGATTTCAAGTTAATATTTGTGAAGACTAGCTAGCTAGGTGTTTCGTTAACTGTGACTGTCCCTTCAATCCTAGCTACAAATCACGGATAGTTAGCTTCCTTTTCGCCTTAATTCAAGTATATTTAGGGCCCGAGCGCCGACAGCGGTGAAGGCCCTATTGAAACTGAAGGAATTATTAGGGCCCAAGCGTCGACAGCGGCGAAGGCCCTATTGAAACTGAAGGAATTATTATTATTCTTTCTTTCTTTCTTTCTTCTATTATTTTCCCGTCAAATGAATTGGCTTTTTGAGGGGCTTAATATATTCAAAAACTCACCAAATTTGGCGGTCGCATCAAGTCTGGTGAAAATTTACGTATTTTAAGGGTTTCGGGATAGAGGCACAAAATGATTGCTAGCGCCCCTAGAAAGTTAAGAAAATTGAGCGCCTGCCGTGCGTTTAACGTAAGACTCACGAAACTTGGTACACATATGTAACATGTCAAGATGTACAAAAACGTCATTACAGCCATACCCTAAACCCAACAGGAAGTCCGCCATTTTGATCTCAAAGTTCGAAATTAGTGCGATTTTGGCCATTTCCACATGTATCGTACTTTAACGAACTCCTCCTAGAGATTTCATCCGATCAACTTCAAACTCGGTCTGTGCCATCTTAAGATATTAAAGATGAAAAGTTGTTAAAAAAGAAAAACTTTTCGTCATAGGGCGTGGCCGGGGGCATTCGTTTGGCGTTTCGCCGCCCGAAACAGGAAGTGGGTGTAAGTCGAGGTATGCGTTGTCCGATTACCTCGAAACTTTTCAGGATTCATAAGAGTCCAACCCTGAGGACAAAATAAAGGCCGATATTTACTTAAAGTCATAGCGCCCCCTAGTGGCAACAGGAAATAGGCCTAAAAGTCAAGGTGCTATACTTTAACGAACTCCTCCTAGAGATTTCATCCGATGGACTTCAAACTTGGTCTGTACCATCCCAACACCTTAACGATGAAAAGTTATTAAAAGAAAAACTTTTCGTCAGACGGTGTGGCGGGCGTGGCGCGGCGCCATTTTGAGTGTTTAGCGATGAAGAAAGAAGTTGTTGTAACTTGAGTGTACTGTCGTTATTCGTCTCGCGAAATTTGTCACGATGGACAAGGGTCCGGGCCTGAGGACACCTACAGGCCAAAATTGACTTTTGGTCATAGTGCCCCCTGGCCACAGGAAATCTGCCTTATATGACAAACATCATCCGATTTACATGAAACTTAGAATGTGTGGTCTACATGTGATACTGAGCCGCCCCTATAATATGACCACGCCCACTTACTTGCCAGGCCACGCCCCTTTCATAACATTTGAACCGTTTAAGGTAGAGACTCGCGGTGAGGTGTCATTGAACTCAGCAGAGACTTCCTTTTAATTGGTGATGGTTTGACCCGCCCCTGTTTTAAAGCCCCGCCCCCTTTCTTAAAATTTGAACCATTTAAGATAGACCCTTGTGTGGGGTATCAATGAACTCAGCAGAGACTTCCTTATTCATTGGTGATGGTTTGGCCCGCCCCCTATGTTGAAGCCACGCCCTTTTAATAAATACGTAACCCATACTAAGGTCTAAGGATTTAGTTTTTGTGAGGTATCATTGAACTCAGCAGAGACTTCCTTCTTCATTGGTGATGGTTTGATCCGCCCCCTATGCATTAGCCACGCCCCTTTTCACAGCTAATGAACCGTATGACGTAGAGTCTTGTGTGAGGTATCGTTGAACTCGGCGGGGAGTTCCCTTTTCATTGGTGACGATTTGCTGCGTCTGAGTGCCGCGCGAATGCACGGTCGCAAGGAGCGGAGTCCGCCGGTAACCCCGACGCGCACCGAGGCGCGAGGGCCCGTCCATCGCTGCTCGCAGCTTTAATTAGGGGTCCAAGCCCGAGGGGGCAAGGGAACCGCGTGTTGCAAGGCAACGCGGTTCACACTCCAGCGGAGCGTGGAACCCTATTGTTTTTCTAAGGATTTTTTTTATTATTATTATTCTTCTTCTTCTCCGCGTAAAACTCCGACTGCAGCATAAACTGTACATGGTGGGGGGTTGCCCTTTTCAGGACTGGTCCAAAACCCTGCAAGGACCTCAGGCGCAAACATTGACCCATTTCCACCACTAGGTGGCGCTATAGCAGACAAAAACGCGTTTGGCCCACACCGTACACCCGACATTCAAAAGCCATACATCCACGCGTTCCCTGGATCCAACTGAATCACGTGATATAGGCCACGCCCATTTCCGCCTATAGTTTTATGCGTGAAAAATCGTGATTTATCAAAAGCCTACTTTTTCGAACTTCTCCTAGACCGTGCAACTGATCTGCATGAAACTTGGACCGTAACATCTCCAGACTGACCTGACTAAAAGTTATGGAAAGAATTTTTATACGATAAAAATTGCGCATATAACGCACAAACAAATTTGTGTAGCTAACTATGAAAACACCAACTTTGCCATATCTCAGCCAAATTAAATGCTATCAACGCCAAACTTTAGATTATTCTTTGCCATGACCCTCTGGAGGTACCCCATGCGTTTTACGAAAATTGGTCACTAGGGGGCGCTACAAGTACAAAACGTTTATATCTCATGAACGGCTCATCCGATTGATACAAAATTTGATGGGTACCATCAAGGGCCAATCCTGAGGCCAACCCTTTAATGGAGTACCGTGGGGTCAAAGTGGGCGTGGCCTATGGGACCCAATGTGACCCAACTCTAGATTCACCACTTACACTAATGTGAACAACTTTAAATTTACAGGGTAGATTGATAATGGACCATGGACCACACCTACCAAAAATTACACATGTGGACCACTAGGTGGCGCTGTAATGTTTTTTTGTCATTAACTCCCACAATACACATCACACATTAGAAATTCTTACATCCACGTGTTCCTTGAATGATGCTGAATTGCTTGATGTAGGTCACGCCAATTTTCGCGCAAACATGTTTTCGCAGTGTCGCGCAACGTGCAAAACCAACTTTTTCGAACTCGTCCTAGGCTGTGCGACCGATCTGCACGAAACCTGGTATTTAGCCTCTCCAGGTCGACCTGACAAAAAGTTATGGAAATACTTTTGCTATGTTAAATTATGCCAAATTGACAACCAAACAAATTGTCCTAGCTAGCTACCCCACACGTATCATATCATATCTCGGTTAAATTTAAAGTTATCACCAAATAACTTGTTCAACATTCCACTACGATACTCTCTACCAAATTTGGCTAAGATCGACCTTTAGGGGGCGCTATAAGCAACGTTTATTTGTTTTCCCGCCAATTTTCTCATTGCATTTCAATGGGAAATTTGCAATTGCAATATCTCTGCCACAGTAAAAGCAATCAACACAAAATTGTGGTGCTCGTTCGGCATGGCATTCTGAGGCGCTGTACCAAATTTGGCAAAGATCGGCCATTAGTGGGCGCTATAATCAACATAAAGGTGTTTTGCCCTGTTAATCAATGTTAATGGAATATTTGCAATGGGAATGTATCAAAGACCTTGCAGCTCACACTTCTCAATATTTACTGATGTTTACCTCCTACCATTACGTTTTGGTTTTCGCTTTTGCGTGCTCCCCTGAGGCCTGTACTACGAAGCAGGATTTGGCGTTAACGAGCTAACTTAAGGCTCAACCCAGGATTGTCTGTACTACGAAGGTGGATCAGTTGTTATCGGGTTCAATCACCGTGGTAACTCATGCTGAACACCTAACCTGGTCGGGAGCAGGTTAAGTTGGAGATCAGAGATCAGCCGGTGTTAAAGCACCGCCTACTGACCAATCAATAGGTCGATTGATAACGGCGTCACCGTTCTTAAAGAAGATCAGGCGGAGCTCGGTACAGAGAGAGAGAGAGAGAGAGAGAGAGAGAGGGGTGCGCTCATAAAAGTTAAACATTGAGAGACCAACAATCCCGTTAACATGGGTATTTTTATGAAATATAGCCTATATATTTTAATGGGAGGGAATTACATATCGGCTTCTTGAGCCATGTGTCGCCAGTGCGCACATCGGTTTGAATTATGTTTTTATATATTTTTTATTTGCTCTCACGATCGCTTCCCACTGCCAGGGTTGCAACTGAAATAATAGCCTAAAGCAACGACAGTTTATGGAAAGCACAAGTGTAATTATGGTCAGATCTTGGTCCTGACTGATGGGGAAGTGATATCAATAAGCGTTGTGATTTAAACATCTACAGCATCGGCTATTCATTTATTTTTTTTTCCAGCTTTCCTTCCTGTTTTAGGAAGCAGCGACTGTATTGCGTTTTCTCTGTAAAACCGTGTCTGTGTTCTTCATATTTATGGAGAATTATAATTTGCTCTTCTTATATAACATGCGGCTCTGGTAGATGTTTGCGATTGGTTGTGGTGCGCAAATACCACCTCTTTTATGTGAACGCGCGTGCCGCTGGATTGGGAAACCCTGAGCTGACTGAACTAGTTGATAACCAGCGTCGTAGTACAGGTTATGATGGACCGCAGTTGTTAGGTTAGGTGAAGCCGGATTACAGAAAGAGATCCAGGACAAGTTGATCTTGCTTCGTAGTACAGGCCTCTGGTGTTATATACAATAAACAAACTTCTTAACCCACCTGACAAAGTTTCTACAACCTTCACAGTGGACAAAATGTAACTCTTTTCTCCCACTTTTTCAATCCAAAATCAACACAATACCTAATTGTACCCTAATACCGTGCAATTAAACATTGCAGTTGGTGCTAAGTGGAGAGTCTGTCATAGCGTGATTGGGTATGTTGGTGGCATTTATTCTTAATTTCCCACGAAGGTGATCGCGGTTACGTGTCAGTTAAACTTCTCATCTCCAATCCTATCTGTATGTGTGAGAAGTGGCGCTGTCCTGAGTTGAAAGCCTACTTTACGGCTTTATTATCGAGTTAATAGGCGCGTGTGAGAAGTGTCGGCCGCTGTCCATTTCCGAAGGTTTTGAAATGCAAACAACTTTTGACTACTTTTTTTTTTTTTGACCACGTGCGCCTGTGAGCACCCAAGGAGGAAAACATCAATCGGTGCCTATGACACCATTTACAACAACCTGACCACCTCCCCTGCTCTTTCAACCACCACACCTGCCGGTACCTCCACCCTCGAAGTCACTCTCTCATTTCTCTCTGCTGTCCACTGTGGTCAGGGGGGTTGAGAAGTTTGTTTATAGTTGAGAATTGTTAAAAGTAGTCTGTATATGCATGGAGATGAACTGTTAACCACTACATTTGCAACGGCAGAGTACCGCAGACCTCGTGCATCAAACCTCTCGACATTCACCAACGTTTGCCCCCCCTACGTAATGCTTCCGGTCCCGCATTGGCGCAGCTTCGCGGGTCATTGGGGGCAACTGGCGCGGCTCCCCGGGGCATGGCGGATGACTGGCATCAGAGACGAATGGCATAGGAGGCGAATGGCATCGGAGGCGAATGGCATCGGAGGCTTGGGCCCCGTCATAACTGCTTGCAGTTCTAGTTATTCTTTCTTTCTTTCTTTCTTTCTTTCTTTCTTTCTTCTATTATTTTCCCGTCAAATGAATTGGCTTTTTGAGGGGCTTAATATATTCAAAAACTCACCAAATTTGGCGGTTGCATCAAGTCTGGTGAAAATGTATGTATTTTAAGGGTTTCGGGAATAGGCAAACAAAAATGCCTCGCTAGCGCCCCCTAGAAAGTTAAAGAAATTGAGCCCCTGCAGTGCGTTTAACGTAGACTCACGAAACTTGGTAGACATATGTACCATGTCAAGATGTACAAAAAACGTCATTGGAGCCATACCCTAAACCCAACAGGAAGTCCGCCATTTTGAGTTCGAAATTAGTGCGATTTTGGCCATTTCCACATGTCGTACTTTAACGAACTCCTCCTAGAGATTTCATCCGATCAACTTCAAACTCGGTCTGTGCCATCTTAAGAAGTTAAAGATGAAAAGTTGTTAAAAGAAAAACTTTTCGTCATAGGGCGTGGCCGTGGCGGGGCGGCCATTTTGTGCATTTCGCCGCCGAAACAGGAAGTGGGTGTAACTCGAGTGTACGTTGTCCGATTACCTCGAAACTTTTCAGGATTCATGAGAATCCAACCCTGAGGACAAATAAAGTCATAGCGCCCCCTAGTGGCAACAGGAAGTAGGCCTAAAAGTCAAGGTGCTATACTTTAACGAACTCCTCCTAGAGATTTCATCCGATGGACTTCAAACTTGGTCTGTACCATCCCAACACCTTAACGATGAAAAGTTATTAAAAGAAAAGCTTTTTGTCAGACGGTGTGGGCGTGGCGGCCATTTTGAGTGTTTAGCGATGAACAAAGAAGTTGTCTTAACTTGAGTGTACGTTGTCGTATCTGCCCAAAATTTCTCACGATGGACAAGGGTCCAGGCCTGAGGACAACTACAGGCCAAAATTGACTTTTGGTCATAGCGCCCCCCCCAGCCACAGGAAATGCGCCTTATATGACAAACATCATCCGATTTACATGAAACTTAGAATGTGTGGTCTACATGTGATACTGATCCGCCCCCTATAATATGACCACGCCCACTTACTCAGGCCACGCCCCCTTTCATAACATTTGAACCGTTTAAGGTAGAGTCTCGTGTGAGGTGTCATTGAACTCAGCAGAGACTTCGTTTTTAATTGGTCATGGATTGACCCGCCCTCTATGCTTAAGCCCCGCCCCTTTTCATACAATTTGAACTTTTCAAGTCAAGTTACTTTATTTGTCCCCCAGTGGGGCAATTTGTTGTGCAGCAGGTAGTATAATAAAATCACACACAATCGTACACACAATACAGAGATTGCCTACCTTGCAGGCAAATTAAAAAACATAAACAATTAAAGCTGCGAGCAGCGATGGACGGGCCCTCGTGCCTCTGCGCGCGTCGGGGTTAGCGGCGGACGCCGCTCCTTGCGACCGTGCATTCGCGCGGCACTCAGACGCCGCAAATCGTCAACAATGAAAAGGGAACTCCCCGCCGAGTTCAACGATAGCTCACACAAGACTCTACGTCATACTGTTCATTAGCTGTGAAAGGGGGCGTGGCTAAAGCATAGGGGGCGGGTCCAACCATCACCAATTAAAAATGAAGCCTCTGCTGAGATGAATGATACCACACACAAGACTCTACCTTAAATGGGTCAGCATGTATGAAAGGGGGCGTGGCTTAAACATAGGGGGCGGGCCAAACCATCACCAATGAAGAAGGAAGTGTCTGCTGAGTTCAATGACACCTCACACAAGACTCTACCTTAAACGGTTCAAATGTTATGAAAGGGGGCGTGGCCTGAGTAAGTGGGCGTGGCCATATTATAGGGGGGCGGCTCAGTATCACACGTAGACCACACATTCTGAGTTTCATGCAAATCGGATGATGTTTGTCATATAAGGCGCATTTCCTGTTGCCAGCGGGGGGCGCTATGACCAAAAGTCAATTTTGACCTGTAGGTGTCCTCAGGCCTGGACCCTTGTCAATCGTGAGAAATTTCGGGCAGATACGACAAGTACACTCAAGTTACAACTCTTTCTTCATCGCTAAACACTCAAAATGGCCCCGCCACACCCCCACCGATCTGACAAAAGTTTTTCTTTTAATAACTTTTCATCGTTAAGGTGTTGGGATGGTACAGACCAAGTTTGAAGTCCTTGGATGAAATCTCTAGGAAGGAGTTCGTTAAAGTATAGCACCTTGACTTTTAGGCCTACTTCCTGTTGCCGCG
Source organism: Perca fluviatilis (assembly GCF_010015445.1). Classification (NCBI taxonomy): domain Eukaryota; kingdom Metazoa; phylum Chordata; class Actinopteri; order Perciformes; family Percidae; genus Perca; species Perca fluviatilis. The sequence goes on from NC_053125.1 coordinate 509,593, forward strand.
CTAGGGCGCTATGACTTTAAGTAAATATCGGCCGTTATTTGTCCCTCAGGGTTGGACTCTTATGAATCCTGAAAAGTTTTGAAGTAATCGGACAACGTACCTCGAAGTTACACCCACTTCCTGTTTCCGGCGAAACGCGCTCAAAATAACAGCGCCCTCGGCACGCCATAAGACGAAAAGTTTTTCTTTTAACAACTTTTCATCTTTAACATCTTAAAATCAACACTAACCAAGTTTGAAGTTGATCGGATGAAATCTCTAGGAAGAGTTCGTTAAAGTACGACATGTGGAAATGGCCAAAATCGCACTAATTTCGAACTTTGAGATCAAAATGGTTTAAGGTAGAGTCTCGTGTGAGGTGTCATTGAACTCAGCAGAGACTTCGTTTTTAATTGGTCATGGATTGACCCGCCCTCTATGCTTTACATCAATCGGGCCATTAGTAATAAAAGGGGGCGTGGCTTATGCATAGGGGGCGGGCCAAACCATCACCAATAAAGAAGGAACTCTCTGCTGAGTTCAATGACACCTCACACAAGACTCTACCTTAAACGGTTCAAATGTTATGAAAGGGGGCGTGGCCTGAGTAAGTGGGTGTGGTCATATTATAGGGGCGGGCTCAGTATCACATGTAGACCACACATTCTAAGTTTCAACCAACAGGTGCGGCTGAATGGTGTTAAAGGCTGAAGAAAAATCCACAAACAGTAGTCTAGCGTGGTTTTTATTTCCCTCAAAATGTTTAAAGATGAGGTTGAGTACTGTCACAGTTGCATCCTGGACTCCTCTGTTGAGTCTATATGCAAACTCTAGTGGGTCAAGGAGACTGTTTGTCCTAAATGTTAGTTCTCTTTTTATCAGCTTTTCAAAGGACTTCATCACAAGTGAAGTAAGGGCTATGGGTCTGTAGTCATTTAAAGTCTTTGGGCGGCTGATTTTTGCAACAGGAACTATAATAGACTGTTTCCATAAATCAGGAACCTTCTGTTGTCACATCGATTGATTAAAAATATAATTAAAAATGGGGCCTAGCTGTTCTGCACAACAGGAGAGAACACAGCTACCAATGTTGTCTGGGCCCAGACTTGTTTTGGCTTTGCAGTGTTTAAAGATGTTCACAACACTTTGTGTAGAGAAGCAGACAGGTGATTGGGACAGGGGAAGTAAGGACTGTTTTAGGCCAACAATTTCATTGCTAAAATCATATTTGTCAAATCTTGAATAAAAATGATTTAGTTCTTGGGCCAGGGATATATCTGAGGTAAAGCCTTCCAGTGCCACCCTTTTCTTTGTTTTGTCATTTAGACCCACCATTGTTTTAATACTGTCCCATGCTGAGCCTAAGAGGTTATTACTAAGTTTGTGTTCCACTTTGAGTTTATAGTCCCATTTAGCCCTTTTAATTTCAAGTTTAATCTCCTTTTGAATGCTGTATAATTCCTGAAAATTATTTTGTCTGAATGCTAGCTTTTTCTTTTTCAACAAGTCTTTAAGTTGTTTTCTCACCCATGGCTTGTTATTTGGGTATATTTTGACAACTTTTTTAGGAATTACCGTGTCCTCACAATATGCAACCCATGAGCTGACCACTTCAGTCAGTTCATCTATGTCCCGTGAAGATTGGACAAACTCCTCCCATAAGGTGCAGTCCAGGCAGCCTTGCAGGGCCAGCATAGCCTCCTCAGACCAGACCTTCACTTGCCTGGTATCTACTTTCCCCCTCTGTAGGCAAGTGCGGTACGCTGGTATAAGATGCACACAGTTGTGATCAGCAGAACCCATGGGAGGGAGAGGGATAGATTTATTGGCACCTTTGATAGAGCCATAACACTGATCAAGAATCTTCCCATTTCGAGTTGGACAAGACACATAATTATAAAAACATTTTAAAATTTTGTCCAAGTGACAGTGATTGAAGTCACCTAAAATTAGGTTTGGGGCATCGGGGGATAGTGCCTGTAGTTTCTGTGACAGTGCTATGGATTAATTCTAGGGAAGTGCTTTCATTGGCCTTTGGGTGTTACAAAAATCTGCAGGAATTCTCTGGGCAAATGGGGCACAAGGAGACTGACAGCAGTTCAATGTCTTTTGTACACAGCTTTTCTCTCACTAGTGTTGTTTTACACCAGCGCTCATTTATGTACAGGCAAACCCCGCCCCCTCACGACTTTCCAGTGCTCGCTGCAACCCGGTCCATACGAAAAGGAGCACTGAACCCCTCTAATGCAATGCCAGCATCCGAGTCAGCTTCTCCCAGCCAGGTTTCTGTCAGAGCCAGGATACAAGCTTCTTTGAATTCATGTTGGTACTGGACATGGGCCTTCAGTTCATCCGACTTGTTTCGGAGGGACTGCATGTTAGCAAGGATGATAGAGGGCAGAGGAATACGCGACAGGGGCCGCCTTGCTCGCTCGTGTAATCCACCTCTCCTCCCCCGCTTCCTTGTTGTCTGGCGAGGTGCGTTGGTAGAGCTCCCCTTCTTTCCATACTGCCATCTGATGTCGGCAATATTTGGGAAGATTAGATCTGGAGGTGGCTTAGAGTTCGCTGGTTGATCGAACTTTAACAGATAGTCCCGACTGAATAAAATCCGAGACTGAGAGGAGCCGCAGCAGGCCTCTGCCAGGTGGAAAATTTCCCACAACACTACCAGCAGAATGCATCCCACAGTCCATTTCATTTTAACCGGTCATAGAGATCGATTACTGAAGAGTTAATCGTGCGTGGAAATTGCGGATATACGTTAAAAAAAAACAGCGATCAGAACACTTTGATAACTTAAACGAGTACAAACAAACAGACAATCCTTACACTACTATGCTGCCGGTCACTGCGTACGCATGCGCCCTGTCTGAGCGGTTTTAAGGTATACCCTTGTGTGAGGTATCATTGAACTCAGCAGAGACTTCCTTCTTCATTGGTCATGGTTTAGCCTGCCACCCTATGCTTAAGCCACGCCCCCTTTCATAAATGGTGACCCGTTTAAGGTAGAGTCTTATGTGAGGTATCAATGAACTCAGCAGAGACTTCCTTGTTTATTGGTAAAGGTTTGGACCGCCCCCTATACTTTGGCCATGCCCCTTTTCACAGCTAATGAACCGTATGACGTAGAGTCTTGTGTGAGCTGTCGTTGAACTCGGCGGGGAGTTCCCTTTTCATTGGTGACGGTTTGCGACGTCTGAGTGCCGCGCAAATGCACGGTCGCAAGGAGCAGAGTCCGCCGGTAACCCCGATGCGCGCAGAGACGCGAGGGCCCGTCCATCGCTGCTCGCAGCTTTAATTACAGTTTGAATTTCGTCACGCCACGTATACAACATCTAACTAAATGTTATATAAAGCTAAGAACTGTGTCAGATTTCAAGTTAATGAATTTTTGTGAATTCCAGAGGAATTCTAAGAGGAGGCTAGCTAGCTCTCATTGATAGAGCTCCATCCAGCCGCAGGCTGTATCAATGAGACTCACGGACAAGCGGCGTTTATTTACCCAATCGTTTGTTTAAATAACTCAACGCATTATAATTACACACATTAAAAGAGTAACTGGAACCTGTGGTAAGAGAATGCTGGCGTAACAAGCTCGCTGACCGCGCTTTCACTCACATACACCGGCATTTAGCTAGCAGGAAGAGGGGAGTTGGAGGCCCTGGAATTCTGTCAGAGCAGCGGCGTTTCGTAGTCCATTAGCCCAAAACGGTGACTTTGCGCGGGTATGGATTGCGTGGGTTGCCAGCCGTGACTGTGATCCATCTACCTCACAGCAGGCCGGGGTCTGTGAAGGAAGGCAGGCCAGGCGGCGAGGCAGCTACACAGGCAGCACCGGCGGTGAACTCCGACACACAGGCGGACAAAATTTGCAATTAGACATCAATTTTCGTAAAACGGCCCATATTTGACCTCTACATAGTTGATTTCTCGCATAAAAAAGTCTCAGAAGTGAATTTAATGGTAAAATAGCATATGAACAATGTATACAATTTCTGAGATCTGCACGACCTAGATTCAGAAGACTAACTGATCTCAGGTCAGTTGTGTAGCCTATGCAAATGTTGGGGCATGACAAAGAGAAAGACTAGAGCCAAATGAGGAGGAGCCGCAATAGTTGACGTCAACTATGAGGCTCGTTGACATTTGCCCGTTTTCAGAGGCAGTTTCAAATTTGCAGAGAAAAGAGGTGTCAATGGGATTTAGAGGTTCTATGTATGTCCTAGTTACCCACTAAACTGTCATTATTCAACTATGACAAGGTAAAATCAGTTTTGCATTCTATCACCCCTTTAACATACAATTATAACCAATAGGGTCGTCCACCGGTGAGAGTGGGAATGGTACTGTCCCCAAATGAGGTCTTGCTTTAGCACAGATAACACAGTCGGACATTTTATGCGTTCTAGCAGTATATTTCATCATTTTGAGCCACGTGTTACCTGAGGGTGTGAAACCAGTTTCCATCTCCAACCTTTCCTCAATGGTAAAGTCCTCTAGGTTCAAATATTTTACTAATGGCCCTTTAGAGTCTTTCAGGACACCCATACCTGTGTTCATTGCGTCAACCTGGACAGTAATGGATGTGGACAGTGTACTATTACTCCATGGGTCTGTGACTTGAATGGTGAACTGTCCTAATGGGTCTTTCCCTTCAGCATACAATCCCATAACATAAGTCCCTGCATCCTCTGGTTTTGGATCCTTCAACGTCACATATATAGTATTACATTTCCGTTCCTGGCATCGTCCTTCCTGCTTTCTACCGACACTCAGTCTGGATTTCAGGTCCCTACGTGTTATCGTAAGGTGCATTGTATCATATGGTTCACATCCCACATTTCCCCAATCTGAGCCTGTGTTAGCTATGGCACACTTCCAACTGCCACACCAGTTGTCTGAGTTGGTTGTGACGCATATGTATATGACTTCCTCTCTCCTGTCTTTTGTGGTGCATGGCACTATGTCGCATAGGTCTAATAGGGCTGTGCCTGTGTTTCCCCTAATAAATGACAATGTGATCTGTCCCTTTGTTCTAGTCACCTGAACCTCCCTTCTTCCTATTTGTCATATTTGGTATCTATGAACCAAAATAACAACATAACGAGTATGGCTGTAGATATTAGCATACCTATCCAGACCTTCCATGTGCATCCATAGTAGTATTTTAGTCTGGGTTCACTCCCTTGGCCTGATTGCCTAAGTTTGAACGGGAGTGGCATTGTTGATCAAATCAGCTCTAACTTCCCTCAAATCACGGGAAGGTGTAGGTGCTGGGGCACAATGTGTCAGGTGGTGCCAAGCAGCTCCTGCCTTGCCTTTTACTTGGACAGAGTGTGAGGTAACCTCCCTCACTTCGTACAGTCCAAGCCACCTGGGCTCGGTCCACTTTCTCTTGTGGACTTTCACTCGCACCCAGTCACCTACCTTGACACTGCTCCGGGGCTCCTCTTCTCCCGGGGCCTGTGCTCTGGCGACCTGTTCAGATAAAACTGAAGTAAGACTGGTCAATGCCTTCATGTAGTCATCATATTCTTGTTTACACACATCCAGGGATGGCATATGACCTCCATCCCTGGGTGGGCCTGGCATTTTTCTTCCAGTCAGTAACTCATGAGGAGATAAGTGTGTGTCGGATCCTGGGGAACTGCGCATGGACATAAGAGCTAACGGCAGTGCTTCTACCCATGTTAGTTTTGTACCTTCACACGCTTTAGCGATTTGTCTTTTCAGTGTCTGGTTGGCCCTCTCCACTAATCCCTGTGATTGTGGATGATAAACTGACCCATATCTGTGTATGATCCCTAATGCCTCTTCTACTTTCTTTAGATGTTTGTTAGCAAAATGAGATCCATTGCGTGTCGATTTTAGTATGCGGTCATATCTGGGTACTAGTTCATTTTTCAGCCAGTTTACAACTGTCTGTGCTGTTTCATCTTTACTTGGTATCGCTTCAACCCATTTTGTGAATCTGTCTACCATTACAAGGAGATACCTTTTTCCCCCTACTCTGTTCTCTGGCCCCATATCTGTGAAATCTATGTTGATGTCTTGAAAGGGGGCTGTAGGCACAGGGAATTTTCCTGCTGGTGCCTTGAATGGTTTCTTGTTATTGTGTTTGTTGCATGTGTCACATTCTTCCAAACAGTTGGTGATGATGTCTGACATCCATGGGTGCCACCATAGTTCTTTCATGTTTGTCAGGGTTCTTCTGGTTCCCTCATGGGTGGGGCCGTGCATGCTTGGGAACAATAGTCGACATAGCTTTGCCGGAGCGACTATGTGTCCAGTGTGTGACCTCCAAATGCTGTCTTTACCCTTGCATGCTCTTTTTCTCTGCCATTCTGAATGTTCATATGGTCCGGCCTCTTCTTGGATGTCTTTTATGTTTTCTGTGGTTAGTTCTGTTGGTCCTCCCTCTGGTTGCAGTGTCATTTGTCTGGGAGTGTACCCTCCAACTTCTTTGGCTCTTTGGTCTGCTGCTTCATTTCCTTTTGCCACCCTTGTGACTGCTTTGTCATGTCCTTTGCACTTCATTATTGCCACTGCTGCTGGCGCTTTTGGGTTACCAGTTGATCCTTGTGCTTGACAGGAGTCTTGCTGGTGGTCAGGAAATTCCTCTTCTGCCATTGTGGTCCATCTATATGCACCGCTCCATGTGCGTATGCTGAGTCTGTGTAGATATTGACCCTTTTCCCTCTTGACCACTGCAGTGCTTTTGTGAGTGCCAATATTTCAGCCATTTGTGCTGATGCAGGTTGTGGTATTATTCCTGAGTCCACTTCGGTGTGTGTATCATCTGCGTGTTGTTCCATCACCGCATAAGCAGCTACAGTTCCATTTTCTCCTTTGTAGCAGCATCCATCTGTGTACAGCCAATGTTGTGCATTTGGCAGAGGTTCGTTTTTCAGGTCTGGCCTGAGTTTCAGTTCTTGTGCTGCCACTTCTTCACAGCTGTGGGGTTGTCCGTGTCCCATTTTGTCTGCCAAATTGATGGCTGAGGTTACAAAAGTGATGTGGGGTTGTCTCAGCTCCTTCTGTATTTTCAGTTTTCGTTCAGTACTGAACGTGAATGCATTGCTCAGCAGGAATGCGGTCACTCCGTGGTCCGTGTGGATCTGCAATGGGTGATGCATGACCAGGTGGGTAGTTTTTTGGACAGCTTTCGATAGTGCAGCCAGATGTTGAGCACAGGATGTTTGTCCTTGTTCAATAGTGTCAGTGATTCTTGAGATGAGGGACAAAACAGGTTTTGATTTTCTAAAAAAAAATCTTCATAATTTTATAAACCAGTGTATACATATTTGTTAAATGAGGGTTTGGGTATGTAACCATGTTTTGGAACAACCTCCCATTTTTTAAATATATATGGGTGAATGACATGACGCCTAAATTTACTGTCCGACTGCATTTTCTCCAGTTAAAAATTGTCTAGATTTATAGAAAAAAACATAATTTATATTTAGTGTCGCCCCCCTTTATGTAACCACATTAATTTTTCAAAAATCATATGGCATTTCAAATTTTTTTGTTACTGAAAGTGTCAAAATATCATGTGGTGCGACCGGTCAGGCATGACTGCTATTTTGGAAACTTCCGGAAATTTGCTGATAATGTATTAAAATGTATTTTCTGCCATTTTTGGCATATTTTCCAAAGTGTTTTGTAGTCTTATATAATATAACAGTGCTCTAGTATTGGTATTTCTGTCATAATATACAAACAAACTTTGTCCGAGTATGTACATTTTATGAAATATCATGCGGTGCGACCATCAAGAAATTACCATTTTGGAGCTTTTATTTTGAATTCCACTGAAAAACAGGAAGTTGCATCATACGTCAGTTTGCCAAGGACCCTTGAAAGCAACAAGCAGGTTTGTAACCCTCTCTCATATTTTGAAGAAAAAAACTTTTTGAACGGCTGGTATGTAGTTTCCACTTTTGGATGTCATGTGGTATGACTTCAAAAAGACAATAAATGTTAATTTATATTTACAAATTGATATTTTGATAGATAGTGCCCTTTCGCGAGAAACTAGCTAGTTTTATTTAGGTGGCCAATGCTGTGCCTGTAAATTTGTACTTAATTAAAAAAAATCATGTGGTGCGACCACAAATCATGTGGTGCGACCATTGAATCATGCCTTCCAAGACTAATATACATCTTATATTGACAGGTTTTGTGCTCTTCTATTCTTTTTTATGGTTTAGTAATTCATTTTAATATTCTATAAACAAGATTAAGGCTTTTCATGATTATTTAATGTATTTCAGAGAAAACGGTTTATGATTAGTATTTGTACAATATAATGACAAAAATACTGAAAAATTAAATTGTCTTAATAATAATAATAATAACAACAATAATAATATTTGAATCCATTTCATCAGATGCCACTGCCAAGTAAAGTAAAGACTGCTCGCCACAGTGAACGCGTCAATTCTGACCCTGCAGCAAGAGCAGAGTACCTTGCCAGGAGAAAAGAAAGGTTTGTTGTAAAATGCAGAAAATTAAGACAATTAATTGAAAAGCAACATGAACTACATATTCCTCTTGTGTGTAGGACATGCATTTTTCATTAAAATATTCATCTACTGTCATTTGTCCAAAAGAAAACACTCAGCGTAGATTTATGACATGACAATATATTTGTTTCAGCTACCAGAGAAGAAAACAGCAGGGAAAGATTCACTATGTCAAGGCAAGTGAGCTGCCTAGTAGAGAGAAAAAGAAGCAGAGAGAGAAATGGAGGGCTGCATCCGGTTCCTATAGGGATAGGAAAAAGATGGCGAATGCTGTATTAGACCTCACACCGCCATCTATGGACAACATCCAGCCAATTCTGCTTGATGTAGCTATAGCTCCAGAGCCATCCGAAAATGCAGGTCAACCGATCTTAGACCCAGAACCTTTTAATGAGGATTTTAATCCACCAGTCGCGTCCACCCCAGAGAAAGTTGAGAGGAAGAATACTTCAGCTGAGAAACGTAGCAAAAGACTGCAGAAGGAGAAGGGAACACTAGAAAAGCAGGTCTTGTATCTGAGGAAACAGCTGGCAGAAATGAGAAAACTAAAGGATAAATGTAGAAAGAGAGAGAGGAGATTGATGGCAAGACAAACTCAAGGCCTAAGTGAAAAATTCAAGCAAAGGGGAAGCAAAAAAGTGTCAGCAGAAAGAAAGCAGGCCGTCATCAAGTTTTTGTCCAGAGATGAAAACAGTTTTCTTTTAGCTGGGAAAAAAGACACCATCACCAAAAATAAACAGAAAGTACAAAGAAGAGTTCTAACAAAGCCCCTCACTGAGCTCCACACGCAGTATCAGACCGAGGTCGAACAGCATCTGTCCATGTCTTACAGACAATTTGTTCGAAGGCGGCCATTTTATATCACAGAGCCCAAGTCCAGGGACCGAGATACCTGTGCATGTTCAGAACATGAAAACATCCGTCTGTTGGTGAACAAACTTGCCAAGAGAGGGCTGCTGAAGACAACCAGCATCTCAGAGTTAGTGGGAATCATTGTATGTGACCCTAAAAATAAGGAATGTATGGATCGCGTTTGTCCTAAGTGCTGCTTTGACGAAGTTGAATTTCCTGAAACAGACGATATTACAGTCTCTTGGGAACAATGGGAGCGGGTAACTTCAACAAATGGAGAAAAAACCTTTGCAAATGTTGTAAAGCGCACACATACAGGCCCAATACAGGAATTAAAAGAGCTGTTTCAAAAAAAGCTAGAAGCTTTAGCAATACATCAGTTCAATTGGATCCACCAAACAGAGCAGTTTCGATACATAAAACAAAATCTCACTGACTCTGAAGCGGTTCTTCACATTGATTTCTCTGAGAACTATGCATGCAAGATGAGCACAGAGATACAGGCTTATCATTTCGGAGGCAGTCGAAAGCAAGCCACAATCCACACTGCTATCCTCTACACTGTCCATGGCACAAAATCATATGCAACACTGTCAGACAGCCTCCGTCATGATGAGCGGGCAGTGTGGGCACACTTGGAGCCCATACTGGAGGAGCTAAGGGCAACCTACCCAAAGATTACGGCTTTGCATATTATCAGTGATGGACCGGTTACACAGTACAGGAACAAAGCAAACTTGTACATGCTTAGTACTGTGCCTTTCCTGTCTGGATTTAAGTATGTTTCATGGAACTATTCTGAACGATCCCATGGAAAGGGTGCCCCAGACGGTATTGGTGGTGCCGTAAAGAGGGAAGCCGATCAATACGTTCTACGAGGAGGTGAGCTGCAGACTCCACAGGATTTGTACGAGATGCTGGCCAAAAAGTCAGGATCAAGCATTCATCATCACTGGATAAGCGAAGAGGCAATACAAAAGTATGATGAGCTGATTCCAGGCAAGATCATGACTGTGAAGGGCACCTTAAAGATCCACCAGGTTTGGTCTTCACAAGCTGCAAAGATAAGCCATAGGGAGGTGTCGTGCTTCTGCAAGCATGCAGAAATGAAGACCTGCTTGTGCTACCATCCAGTAAAAGTTGACCTGAGGGACACCACATGCCACACTGAAGATGAGTCAAGAAATTCTGAGCCCCCAATGGAACAAGATAGTCTTCAGGACTTATGTGGCAAATTTGTGATTGTAACATATGATGAGCTTCCATACATTGGCCAGGTCCTCGAGGTTGTAGGAGAGGATGTCAAGGTCAATGCCATGCGGCAGACAGGAAATAAGAACTTATTCATGTGGCCACAAACTCCAGATGCCATTTTCTACTTAAAGAAGGATGTCCAGTCAGTGATCTCAGAACCTGAGCCAGCAACCTCTCGCTGCTCTAAGTTGAGCAGCAATGACTGGGAAAAGTTCAAAAAATTCCTGGGGTTAAAGAAACGCCTATACCCCAATCCCAATGGTCCCATCATAATAAACAGGATTAATAAAATAAGCAGTTTGATGTTTTAAAAATGTGTTGTGTTTGTTGTTATTTCCTACCATGAAACTCTGGATGTTCAGGGTAGTTCTTTCCAGCAATCCTTGTTGTTCTTTGAATCTTTCATGAAATGTTTACAAGATACCAACAGAATGGTCTATTCTCTTAAGTGGTTTGTGTTTTTTTTTTTTTATTAAAATAGTATGGAAATGAAAATGAAATGTTTGCCTTCACTGACAAATCTGTTTGATTTGGTGCGACCACACATCATGTGGTGCGACCAGATATGGCAATAACTGTATTAAAATAAAAATGCAATATTACATTTCTGAGGCTAAAATATTAATCTCTGATTAAGTATGCTGAAGGGAATTTTATTGTTTAGACATCTTTTTCAATTTTGTGTAATTCACAGGAAAAATGTGTATGTTAACTACATGTAGGTAGGTGACTGTGATGTTATAGAACAAAAACAAATATTAACAACTATATAATTTCAGAAGAAATCCAAATAATTTGTTTCTACAGACTTCATATTACTGAGAACTTGTAAAATACATGTAAACAGGTTAAGGATATATGTTCATTTTTTAAATAATCCACGGTCGCACCACATGACATTTTTTAAGGTCATGGCCAATTCATGAACATGAAAAAACACTAAAATCAGTTTAAATAATTGTTTTATATAAATTAATTAATACACAACATTGTTAATGTTTGAACAAATGCAATAAAAAGTCATATTTATTGTATTTTAAAATTGGCCTGTGGAAAATCCTTATACGTCATTGACCCATATATAAATTGTGAAACTGTGTCCCGACCACGGATTCCCCCTTGAGATGGCTCATTTCTGCTCTGGTGTTTTGCATTTGATTTTCTAGTTTGTTAACTGTGTCAGTCAGGTCGGCTGTGCATTTCACCAGATTCGCCAGGATGTTATGTTGTGGAATGTCCAGATCCAGAACTCCTCCATTCACTTCCAGTACACCTCTCTTTACTGGCACCACAGGAGCTTGAACCACTTTTACAGCCTCATAGGATGGAGGTGCTGTTGGTTGTGGCAGGGAAGGGTACACGCTGGCAGTGGCTGTGGTTGGGTTATTATTAGTCTTTTCTGGTACTGCTTCAGTTGTGCCACCAGATGTTGCCAACTTATCATTTTTCCTTTTCGGTTTACTCAGCAGTTCAGTCAGCCCCCTTGGCTTTTTTTTCCCTTTTTTTTTTTTTTGCGGGCCCCGCCGGGCCCCCCTCCCTATTGCCTTTTTCTTTCCATTCTGTGTCTGCCACTCGTGCTTGACTCTCTGCTCTGATATTCAAAGTTCTCAATACACTCTCATCTCTCCCTATGTCTGCCAACAGTCCTTCCTTTTCCCACTTACAGAGTAGCTTTTTTCCTGTCTCAACCCATTGTTTCTGCTGCCCCCCCCGGTGCTTTCTTCCCCAGTTTCACCAACAGAAAAGCTTTCAGTTCTTCCATTTCAGCACTGTATGCACAATCTTTCACTTCTTTATGCTATGCAGGACAGTCCCCAACAGCACCCGAAACACACTATATATAAGAAACCGTGTATATTTATATATGTATATATTATTTTCAACGAACAATTTTCTCTGCTTTTCAAAGTGTCAATTTGACTCTGTAACGTCAGTCTGTCTCTTGTCCTGCTGTATGTTGCTCTCAAAATCTGAGTCTAGCTCTAAACTCACTTCGTCACCATTACCTGTTACTGTTTCACTCTTTTCCTAAAGTATTCTCCCCTGTCTGTTCTTCTGACACTTCACACAATGAACCCTCACTAGTAATTGTTTTTACTTCAAGCTGTGCCTTATTAATTTTATCCTCTTCACAGTATACCTCAAAATCAAACAGCGCTCTGGTAATTTTATTCTCTTCACAATATACTTCAAAATCTGCCTCCGTATCGAAATGTAAAACGTTTTCTGCCATTGCATTGAATTCACAATCATTGGCTTTTTACAGTATCTACCAACCAACCGACTGCGATTCCTCTAATTAATTCAAATTAAACCAACTCCGATTTTTCTAACCAAGAGCTTTTTACGGTTTTATTTCATCCAATGTACTGAACTTTCCGACCAGTTGTAGATCAAAAGCTTTTTACGAGTCTCTTAATTAGCCAATTTATAGGTCTCGTCAGACCATTGAACCTTCGAAGGTTTACCTCTTTGATTTTAGCTTTGCCCAACTCTCCGGTCTCAATGAACCAAGAGCTTTTTACAGGTCTAATTTAGATTTAATTTTTGTTGCCCAACTCCCCGATCACAGTGGACCAAGAGCTTTTTACAGGCTTTCTTTTCACTCTTTTATCAGTTCTTTTTTTGTAATTTCGTTTTACTGTTTAGTTTTCTTTTATACTCTTAAGATTTCATTCAATTTACCAACAGCACTCTTGTTCTTCTTCACTCAAAAATTTGGTTATGCTCAATGTGCAGAAGTTAGATATTAACAGGTCTCTGCTTACCTTATTTTGACAGCGCGCTGTTTTGAGTGAAGGAAAAACTGGAGTCCGTCCTGTCTGCTCGATTCAGGGGAAAGTCCTCTGGCGCCACTTAGCGGATCATGTCGGGGTCACCACTTTGTACGTGTTAAAATCCACTAAGTAAACAGGAGAAGACTTAAAAGTTTAACAAGTATTTATTTAAGTAAAATCATAAGAGCATAAACGTGTACACGGGTCCGAGTTGAGCAGGCACACAGGCTTCTCTCATCAGACTGAATTTTCTGGCTTATACATGAATTCATATATCAGTCTCTAAGAGCATTTTGATTTGTTTATTAAAAGTTGGAGGAGTACCGTGGTTTAGACTTGGCGTCCCCTGGTTGGTGCACAGACTGGTCCCAGTCTTTTGGCACACGCACTCTTCATCATTTGTTAGACAGACTTTAGCTATGCTGATGGTCAGAAAGAACAACGCGCCACTGTTGTCCGTCACAGATTGAGAAGTAACTTACTTTCATGATCAAACTGATATTAACTTCGTTGCTGCACTCTTGTTGCTTTCTGACCACCGTCATACAGTGTTGCTTTCTGCACAGTATCCTTTTCTCATTTTGCATGACTAAGCTGTCACAGTGCTTTTCCACTAAACACACTAAACACACAATACTATTCAACTATAATTTTTATCCTCATACAGCACAGCCAGCTTGACTGATTATTTTTATTTCTTACATGTAAACCCGTGTTATTTGTACGCTTTTGAGTGAGAGTGGGCTGGGAGTTTAGTGTGGATCCCTGTAATACTTTGAGACGCCATTAGCTAGTGTCTTACCCGGCAATCAAATGTGGATGGTGTTGTCGAAGATAAGTCTCTGCTGATGCTTTGGAGTTGAAGGATCTTTGTCCCTCCGGCAGATGAATCCTCAACATCGCGGGATGAAGCATAGAATAAGTGACATCGTTATTGCATAGATGTCTTTTGAGTGCGCTGAAGTCTTGCTGCTTTCTGAACAATGTCAATGACATGTCACGAAATATCATGACGGTAGAGTTGCCATACGTGAGCTTGCCCTTTTCTCTTGCCGCATTGAGAATCTTAAAAGGGAAATTTCACCACTGGAAAGCTGAATATATCTTTAAATTGGGTCACTAATGTAGTAGAAATGTGAAAAGAAAATTGAAATTGGTGCCTTCTAGGCCGAGATAAGCCAGAAAATGTGTTTTTGGCTCATATGGATGAAAGACACCAAATCCCAGAATGCACTTGCTTTGCTGCTGTATGAGGCCACTCCCAAGCCACGCCTACCCTTTACAGACAGACAGTTTAACGATCAACTCAACAAGTGTGTTTTATTGTCATTTCAACCATATACACGAAAAAACGTTTCACCGTGGCTCAAGTGGTGTTACACATTTAAAACATGCTTTTTTTTGGCCACAGCTGATACATTATCCGGACTTCTTTCAGCGGATTGATTGATAGCTCCAGAGTGAACAGAACTGTGTCCATGGCAACGCTCTGCTATGCATGGCAATGGTGTGTTATCCTTAGCAACGGTCTGTTATCAAGAAATAACAGACCGCATTCTACATTAGAATTCAAGCAAGCCATGTAATAAAAGAAGGCTAACACATAGCTACTAGCATTAGCTCTTGGTGGGCTGTGGTATAAACATCAAGTATAAACACAGCCGTACATTTGCGTGGGATGTAGCTAGAATTGTCGGCATTTTACAGTCACAAACTCCACCAGCAGTTAGCAGTTAGTTGGATACAAATCACCCCATTTCTGCAACAGGCAGTCCGGGGTAACACAGCCCACCTCCACTAGTAGTCTTACCCGGTGACCGAGCAGCAGGCTGGATTGTCCACAGCAATATTTCCACAACAACAAAAACACAGCAGTCTCTGAACTCCCGTTGGGAGTTTCGTTGAAGTTGGATGTAGTCCAGTTTGTTTAATGAGCGGACACTTGCAAGCAGGATTGGTGAACAGATGGCTGGCTAGCGTTAGCGTTTCACCGGCACACTCGTTCAACGCTCCCCGCTGATGAGGTCACTTTACCGGCCACAGGAATCGAGCACCACCGCTGGTCTCCGTGCAGTCAAAGCTCGCGTAGTGTGTGGAGTATTGCGTCTGTAATAAAGTGTCCTGCATATTCTCTGATGTGTTCCAATGTATCCCGGTGGTACACGTGTGTGGTAGTTTGAATGCACATAATTGTTCTAAAATTTCTGTCGGGATGAACAGTTTCTGCTCCTGCTGAGAAGCTAAGCGAGGATTCAAGATGGCTGACACTCGTTTTTTCCTCGGCAATCTCCGGAAAAAGCCGACAGTCCAACCCCCTTTGGGCTATGCGGAAGTGGCTCCTAATACAGGCTGTAGTCTTTTGCCCCTGGCGCAAAAATCGTAATTTTGCGTCATCTGAGGCTTTTTTCCAGACCCACAATACAGAGATCTCCCCTCTCAGGGGGACATGAGGGAGGGAAGCACGGTCATTCAAAAATACTACCAGGTTTCTACTGATACAAAGCTTAATGCTAATCGGTGAAGTTTCCCTTTAAGTGTGTCACCATACCGAAGTAGATGAATCACAATAGCTCGTGGCTTGCCATTTCCCGCTGGTCGTCGTTGCAAAGTGCGATGAGCTCTTTCAATTTCGTAGCTCTCGTCCTCCTTCCCCAGAATCTTAGGCAGCCATTCCTTCATAAAGTCTACTGGGTTTCTCCCTTCCACTCCCTCAGGGAAACCTACCAGACGTAGATTCTGAAGGCGAGATTGATTTTCGAGTTCATCAATTTTGTCTTTCAACTGTTTGATTTCACTGTCAACAGCCAACTTGACATACGCGACATCCGTGTGAAGGCCTGTTAATACTTCTTCCATATCCATCTGCTTTGTTACCACCTCCACCATTTTCAGATTTGTTGATTGTAGTTCATTGCTCATTTTCTCCACGGTTTCTGCGAATTTACTCAGGCGTCCATCGATTAACTCCTGAATTCTGAGAAATCCCTTTTCCATTTCTGCATGAAACCATGGCGGAGGGTCCGCTAACTGCAGTCTCGTAACGTTATCTTGAGCATCTTCCTTCTTGTTGTCCGTTTTCTTTAGATTCGGCATATTTAACAGGATATTCAAAGCGCAACAAAATTGCAAAAAGTACTTTCGTTGAATTATAAGCCTTTAGATAGGATTATTTAGATGAAATTATTCAGGAGAAACGTTTCACTCTAGTGCCGCCATAACCGGAAGTCTAACATACAATGTTTTTAATCTTATTCTAGTTAGAATGTAATAAAGGCATTTTACCTTTTTTGTCTAAAGACGAGTGCATTGGATATTTTCTTGATGCTCACTGGATTTGTTAATGTCCTCCTACCAAAGAGCACCATCTTATTTTCTCCAGTTCTTCGTTTTTTACTAAAACATTGTGTACTTATAGCAGAGATTTTCTACACTGTGGTATTTCTACCCATACTTAAATAAAATATTACTTCCTTCTCCACTGACAACCAGACCTCTTAAAAAAAGAGAGAATCTTTTCTAAAACAGGGAGCAGCCTGCCTCTGCAGGTGTCTGTCTCTGTCACTTTTCTCTCCAAATTATATATTTTAAAGAGTCCAATAGTGTTTTGCCAACAAGTCTTCCAAACAATACGACCATATCAATTGATTGTTCCTACCCTCTACTACGACCCACGGGAGCGTTTCATAAATTAGTGTCCCTATTGGTGGCAGGAGATACGTCCTCATATCTAAGATGGAGAATGTAACGGTCCCGGTTTTAAACACAACAAGTCATAACTACTAAGGCCACTAATGGGCGCCGCCACTATAAACGTGAATCTTCATAATGTATAGAGTATATATCTGCTCCCATGGGTTAGTTAGTTTGTGTTATTGTGTGACTTTGTGTTTTTATGAGGATGAGATCGGATTCACTATATACATAAACGCATTATTTATTTCACAGCCTTCTGCAGCAAATAGAGATTCTCAGGTGTGTAATATCACATATTTGCTTGTTGTTTTATAGTCTGTTTTCTGTGCCCTCTCTATGGAATCAAACCTCTCTGATCTGAACCATCCTTCCAACTTCTTTCAAGGGTTCCGCCATCCATTCCGACATACCCCCACTCCGACATTGACGTCTAATTGTCGGAGTGGCAGCACTTCCATTGTTTTCAAACGTCCCACCACTCCGACAATTTTTGTTTCCATTAGCGTTGGGGTTAGGGGTTAGGGTTAGGGAATAGCAGCATTTCGGAATAGCGGCATGTCTGAATAGAAGCATGTCGGAGTGGCGGCATGTCAGACTGGCAGCATGTAACTTTCTTTCACACAGTTGTGTCTGGCCAGAGGTTTTATCTGTGAGTTCTGCAGAGAAAGAGACATCATCTTTCCTTTTCAGAGAGACACATGTAAGCGCTGTAAAGGTAAGCACTGACAGATGCTTGTTACTGTTAAAGTATTGGACAGGGTTCCCCCCTAGAACGGTTGTTTAGCACGGTGGATAGTGCTGTTTTTTTCCAAAATGGGTAGTAAAAGTAGTTTAAAAACATCTTAAAAATACTTAAACAATTCCCAGTGACTTAGGTGGGGTTACCAGGCTTGCAATTCCCTGAAGGAGATATGCAAAATAGAGGACTGATAGAGGCAAAAGGGCAGTAAAAACATAAAATAAAAACGGGCTTATTTCTTGTTTGCCCTGATTGCCAACACCTAGAAGAACACTTTTTAAAAGCCAAAAGCAAGTCATTATTGTTCTTTGTGTGATTTCAATACATTTCTGTTTAGTCTTTTCTTTTCTCTCTATGGTTATATAACAATTTACAAATTTATGTGGCATCCCTGCAAAATGTATATCCTGATAGCCCAGGTTCTCCTGAAAGAAATGATTTATAGAACTTGATTCTGCATAATCATTAATAACTTGACAGCATTTAAATGTGTTCAAGAACGATACTCATGCTTTTCCTGTGTTTCACCTTAATTAGGCAATAAAATTGGCTGGTAAAAAGCCTGTGTGGCTGGTGGCCAAAAAAGTTAACTTCAGGCCCTGTTTCCTACCATATGGTACTAAAAAGAAAAAATGTATTAAAACAAAGTAGTCTTCAGCAAGTTGATAAGGCAAAGTTCATGTGAATGCTACAGTATGGTGTCTTAATGAGCAGAGCCACATGCTCTGAAGACCGATGGTGGGCGTGGTCACTCAGCTCATGCCTACACACCTGTGGCACATCAGTCTACTCAGCACTCCTGTTCCTCATCAGCCATTTACGTCCTTCATAAGCCAGGCCAAACCTCCAGTCCCCGCCGGATCGTTAGCCTTACTTGTACGTCAGTCAGTGTGGAAGGTTTGCGCAGCTACTTAGCACTTTCTGCCTTTTTGCTAACCTGCCTCCTGTTCTTCTGTCTGCAGTTTCTGGTCTCCTGGAATATACTCTGCACCTCCGCCTAGTTGTCTACTTCACCACTGTACTGGAGCTTCCCAAACCCTCCAGCCGGTTCACTTACACGCACTGCTCCATCAGCTGCACTTGCCTGTTTTTTGCCTCGTACAATATCCAAATAAAACCTCACCTTGTTCATTCAAACTCCCCTCGCCTGGTCTGCATTTGGGTACCTGTTCATGTGAAACCTGACAAATAGAGGAAGAGAGCACAAGGATAAATAAATAAGCAGGTAAATGAATTAAAAAAGAATAGATAAAATAAATAATACTAAAAATAAATAAAGTATAAAAAATAAATCCGTAATAATAATACATAAAAATAAAGAAAACCCACTCACAGGCTCAACTCATTCAACCCGGTCTCACGGCAGTTCGTGTAAATGTCAACGTTATTCTTAATCTATTGATACGTGTTCACGGAGACGTTTTTCTCATTTTTTACGTGTAAATATCACGTTATTTTCTCGGGGAAGGGCGCTGGGAGGCGGCTGAAAAGGAAGCTCCATAAGCCGGGAGGCGCCCGCCAGGCGGCCCGCTGGGGACGCACCACAATAACGGGATGGCGGAGGTTGGGTTTAGGAAAAACATTACGGGGAAAGGGCGCCTTAAACGGCGGGAGACGCGCCACAGTAACACGCGGGACAAAACGCCACGAAGCTCCATAAGCCCGGAAACAAAGTGCCACACGCGGGACGCGATCCCCGCTCACCCCGGTGAAAGTCCTGGGTTGTTTGACCCATCCACCACCCCGACCAACCTCCCTATGCGGATTTTCGGCTTTTTATATTACTCCCTACCATTTTCGTGCTGTGGCCACAAAATATGCTTCCCATTGAAATACATTACTTCACATTTTCGTGTTGTCCACCACGTAAAAACCGAATAAACGTCTCTGTGAACACGTATCAATAGATTAAAATAACGTCACATTTACACGAACTGCCATGAGACCGGGCTGACTCATTGCAGTACTTAGTGCACAGAGATCAAACAGCTTGCTCTATTGACATAAGGCAGGAAGGGATTCCAGGACTTCTCAAATGAGACAGCCTTGCCAATCAAAGTCAGTCTTATTTTTTCTAATTTAAGAAAATAAAGCACCTCCCTAACCCAGTTTGTAAAGGTAGGTGGGATTGGGGATTTCCATTTCAGCAGTATCAACCTCCTCGCCAGCAGAGTTGTGAATGCTATCAAGTCCTTGTTAGCTGGGGAAAGAGTAAGTGGGAAAGTTAGAATGAGTTACGGATAAAACTTTGAACCTGAAGGTATCTAAAAAAATGTCCTTTAGGAAGCAAAAAAATATTTTTCAATTGCTGAAAAGAAGCAAAAATAGAACCAACATACAGGTCTCTATTATGCCCAGGCTAGTCCATAAAGAGAAAATGCTGTCCAATAACGATGGAGGAAAATAAGGGATTAGCTGCAAGTGGAGCACCAACAGAAAGTGTTTGCAGGCCAAAATGACGTCTAAATTGAGTCCATATTTTAATACTGGAGGCCACCATCACATTGTTAGTATAACCAGAAATAGAAAACGACAGGGGGGAGTACAGTAAGACCTTCACTGATACCGGATGAACAGAATTTGCTTCCAGGATCAACCATGATGGAGGCACCGCAATATCTCCATAATTAACCCAATAGTTCAGATTTCAAATTTTTGCTGCCCAGTAATAGTAAAGGACATTTGGCAATACCATTCCACCCAGAGCCTTGGGCCTCTGTAAAACTTGACAATGCAACCTAGGAGTTTTCTTGTTCCAAATAAAATTAAGAATAAGACTATCTACTTTACGAAAGCATGAAAGAGGAAGGAAGATTGGAATGCATTGGAATAAATACAAAAACCGCGGGAAAATGTTCATTTTAATTGTATTGATTCTGGCAGCAACAGAAAGGTTTAATAGCGACCATCGCTCAAAATCTTGTTTAATTGTTGTGAGCTGAGAGTGAAAATTATCCGTATAGAGATTAACCAACGTTTTGGCAACATACACTCCGAGATAGAGTTCACAACCTTAAATGGCATCTTTTGGAGTCAAAGTGGATTTTCATTTACCTCTCCAGTAACAGTAAACATTTCACTTTTTGCCCAGATTAAGTTTATATCCAGAGAATCTACTAAATGCGTTTAGGACTAAGAGGGCTACAGGAATAGAACGTGACAGATTAGACAAAAACAGCAAAAGATCATCCGCATACAGCGCCACCTTCAGCTCTACACCATTTCTGGTTATACCACAAATATCAGGGTGAGACCGCAGAGCAATTGACAAAGGCTCCATCACAATAGCAAATAAGAGCGGGCTTAAAGGGCAACCCTGCCCTGTAGAGCGATGTAACTGAAAATATTCAGAATTTGTGCCATTTGTCCTGACCAAGGCCTGAGGAGAAGCATATAACAATCTGACCCATGAAATACATTTTTCCGACTGAATTTCATGAATATCGACTCAAATGAAATACGTTCGGTCTCATCGGATTTTCTCTTGATCGATATACGGCTTATGCGATAAACGCTGATGGAAACGTTATTTGTCGAATAAATAATGAATTGCGATTAAGTTTTAGGTCATTTTATGGCTGCAACCCGCAATAAAACGAAGAAGAAGTTTCAGTTCATTTCCGCCCAGTATTTCCGCTCTGTTTGCAAAACAAAAACAGATGTAAGTGGACAAACGAGGAGACGAGATACTTTTTTAATTTAATTTACCAGAAAAATATAACAGCTATTTTAGATAGCAAAAATCTAAGAAACGCCATCATTTATCAGGAGCTCGCGAAGGAAATGACCAACAGTTACAACAGGGACATTAAACGCTAAACTTGAAAAAGCTTAAAGGGGTGATAGAATGATTATATAGGGTATTTCACACTGTTCCTTATGGTCTCCTAATGGGGAATGTAACATTAGTTGGGCTGAAAATGGCCTGGTTGATATTTTATTGGCCCTTATGCATCCCTGTGTTTTGGCCCTATTTGTAACAAGAGCTTTTCTTCCAAATATGGTATGGTCATGAATATTTAGATGAGCTGCGCGCTGCTTGGTTGAGCCTTAGCCCCGTACACACACATAGAGACGCGCGCTGATTGGTTGAGCGACTCACCATACACCCGCATTAGAGGTCGTGTGCTGATTGGTTGAGCGAATCCCCAATACACAGACATTAGAAACGCAACAGAATCTCATATTCCAGACACTGCAATGTTTCCTTACCAAATTCACTTCTGAGACTTTTTTATGCGAGAAATCAACTATATAAAGCTCAAATATGGGCCGTTTTACGAAAATGGATGGCTAATTGCAAATTTGTTAAAACTGTTTGTCGGAGTTCAGCTGCCTGTGTTGCTGCCTCGCCGCCCGGCCTGCCTTCCTCCACAGACCCCGGCTTGCTGTGAGCTCGATTGAGCTCCGGCACGGCTGGCAGCCCACAGCACCTCATACCCGCGCAAAGTCACCGTTTGGGCTGGTGGACTACTACCAAACGCCGCTGCCCTGACAAAGCTCCAGGGCCTGCATCTCCTCTCTTTCTGCTAGCTAAATGGCCCGTGTGTGAGAGCGCGGTCAGTGAGCTTGTTACACCAGCAATCTCTTACCACATGTTACACACATGTCACGCCACTTAGCTATACAACATATAACTATATGTTTTATAAAGCTAACAACGGTGTCCGATTTCAAGTTCAGAGAGAATCAGAATCAGAATCAGAAAAGCTTTATTGCCAAGTATGTTTACACACACGAGGGATGTGTCTTGGTATCGTAAGTGCAAATCACATTAAAACATTAAAGCAACATGCACAAACACACCGAGTCGCCATATGCGGCGCCATCTCAACTCTCTCCTAACTCTCGCAACAGATACAGCATGACATTGGGAGAGGAGAGGGAAATAAAAAAGCCGCTCTCAGACTATCCTCATAAAGATAAGAACAGTGTGGGAACAGGAAAAAACACCTCAGCACATAAGCACACAAGCAATACATTTGCACTGCTGCACACCACATAACACTACATTTGCACTGCTGCACATAACACAACATAACAATATAACATGACACGCAGTGGGGGTGGGATGTTGGGTGCATCGGGATGGGGGTGATGGAGTAGAGGTAGTCCAGGACAGGCAAACAGACATCTGGTCCTGCAGCCAAAACAGCAAGCTGGCGGCCCCAGACCTGCCCGCCTGACTGGGGGAGAAGGAAGAAGGCGCTGGATAGGGGCTGGGGTGTGGTTGCAAATCTGTATGTATGTCAAAGTTCGTGTATGTGTGCCCTGTTAAGTCAAGCTACGTCTGGCCCCCGTAATCTGGTTTACTCAGTCCACACGATTGTCATTGCGATACACAGCCGGTTGCCATGGAGTCAGCCCTGAAACAGGACCCAGTACGAGTCAACAATCAACAGGTGTCAGTGGGAGTCGGGTGGGGAAATGAAGAGTGTGCCTCGCTGTAGTGCTCCAGGGGGAGTGAGTATTCAACACCGGCCTTGGCCAAGGCCAGCGCTGGTTCAGGAGCCGAAAAGATAAGATTGGAATTTGTTTTGACTCCCGACTTCTCTGAAATGTCCCCTCTGGTCTCTGTAACGATCAAATTTCCTTGCCAAAACTGTGAGTTTCCCCAAGATGTTGTCCAGCTTGTCCAGAGCTGACTGTCTCTCCAAGATGGTATCCAATTTTGGGCCCATGATAATCACAGTATCCAATTTGTGGCTCATGGAGTTACAATTTGAGTTCCAACAGCTCTGCCCACAGCTTCAACCATGACGGGCAGCCTGGTAATTTGCTCTGTTCCCGTCTTCACTTTAATTTCTCGATAAACCAGGGCAATGCCTGAGCCAATCAGCAAAAGACCTGTTATCATGGTTCCGAATAGGTAGATATCTTCAATGTCCTCCACGGAAAGAACCGCCAGACACACGACCCGCCACCTCTCCCACGCGTCCATCGTGTAGCCAGCTGCGAACATTCCGGCAGGGCAGTCAGGTTCCCCCGAACCCGAGCTTCTCGTCGAGAAGATGGTGTCAATTGCGCCGAGAGACCAGTTAATCAAATCCATAATTCGTAGTTTAGGAGCAGTGCAGAGAGAGAAACTCTAAAAGTACAAGAAACAGCAGACAGCACGAGACAAGATAGCAAGCAGGGTAGGCCTGGGAGGGAGAGGGAGAAAAGCGACCGCCTTCGTTGAGAGCAGAAAGAGAAGTTAATGAATATTTGTGAGCTGTACGGGTTTCGTTAGCTGCGACTGTCCCTGCAATCCTATGTGTACAGATTGCGGCTAGTTAGCTTCATTTTTGGTCGTAATTCAAGTATATTTACAGTTTGAATTTCGTCACGCCACTTATACAACATCTAACTATATGTTTTATAAAGCTAACAACGGTGTCCGATTTCAAGTTAATGAATATTTGTGAATTCCAGAGGAATTCTAAGAGGAGGCTAGCTAGCTCTCATTGATAGAGCTCCATCCAGCCGCAAGGCTCTATCAATGAGACTCATGGATAGCGGCGCTTTATTTTCCCAATCGTTTGTTTAAATAACTCAACACATTATAATTACACACATTATAAGATTAACTAGAATCTGTGGTAAGAGAATGCTGGCGTAACAAGCTCGCTGACCGCTGACTCACATACACCGGGCATTTAGCTTTAGCTAGCAGGAAGAGGGGAGTTGCAGGCCCTGGAGCTCTGTCAGAGCAGCGGCGTTGGTAGTATCCAATAGCGTCGAACTGTTGACTTGCGGGTATGAGGTGCTGTGGGCTGCAGCAGCCGTGCCCGAGCTCAATCGAGCTCACAGCAGGCCGGGGTCTGTGGAGGAAGGCAGGCCAGGCGGGCGGGCGCAACACAGGCAGCACCAGCCTCTGAAGTCCGACACACAGTCGGACAAAATTTGCAATTAGACAAAAATTTCGTTAAAACGGCCCATATTTGACCTCTAAGTAGTTGATTTCTCGCATAAAAAGTCTCAGAAGTGAATTTAATGGTAAAATAGCATATGAACAATGTATACATTTTCTGAGATCTGCACGACCTAGATTCAGAAGATTAACTGATCTCAGGTCAGTTGTGTAGCCTATGCAAATGTTGGGGCGTGACCGTTCTCTTAATACACCCATGGCTGTGACAAAGGTTCCGGATTTTGAGATGCTTACGCAAGCAACTAGCTTTGTTGAGATTCGCCCGTTTTCAGCGGCAGTTTCAAAATATGAGATTTTCATAGTAAAGAGGTGTCAATGGGATTTTGAGCTTATATGTATGTCCTATTTACCCACCGAACTGTCGTTATTCAACTATGACAGGGTAAAATCGGTTTTGCATTCTATCACCCCTTTAACGTGGTTTAATGTATCTAAACAACGATGATCATCACCAGATTTATCATGGTTATATCTTGTCATGAACACTTAAGCCTGTCAAAAAAACTAAATCGAAATCCAACGATTATAGAAGTTATCTCACGTTAATATTTTCTTCATCAGTGGCCGTATTAATATTATTAATATGGCGAGGAAAAAGCTTACGTGGTTTAATGTACCTAAACAATGATCAGTGATTACCAAATTTCTCTCTCATATTGCTCCTCATAACCACTGAAAACTGTAAAAAACTCGAACCCAAAGTCCAATTATTATGGACATTATCTGACATTAAGCGTTTATGCAGAGCCTATGGAAAAAGCTTACGTGGTTGAATGTACCTAAACAATGATCAATCATCACCAAATTTCTCTCTCATATTACCCATCATAACCACGGAAAACTGTCAAATAATCTAACGCAAAGTCCAATTATTATGGACGTTATCTGACATAAAGCGTTTCTGCTTCAGGGCAGCGGAGCGGCTGGGGGTTGACTCTCCATGGTTCTCATTGGCTTTATAAGTCATAATGTGAAAAAGCTTAACGTGGTTTAATGTACCTAAACAACGATCAATCATCACCAAAAAAATCCTCTTCTATATTGCTCATCATAACCATTTAAAACGGTCAAATCTAACCCAATGTCCAAATATTATGGACGTTATCTGACACATTAACGTGAGATAACTTATAATCGTTGGATTTCGATTTAGTTTTTTTGACAGCCTTAAGTGTTCATGACAAGATATGACCATGATACATCTGGTGATGACTGATTGTTGTTTAGATACATTAAACCACGTTAAGCTTTTTCACGTTAAGCGTTTTAGAATGTCCCTTAGGACAAGCCGTGGGACGTCCTGCGGAGTAAATGGAAGGCGCTCAAACAGCGATACACGGCTCAAAAAAGAGTTGTCTCGCAGCGGTGCCGGAGGGAAAATATAAGGCAAGTTCCACCTTTTTGATGAGCTGGATCAGATCCTCAGGCAAAGGCCCATCGGAGCTTAGGCTATAGCTTGGCTTCTAATATTAACAACTACTTTTTCTAGCAAAACTTTGTTTACAAAAGTTCGCTTGAATCTTGTGCGATTCAGTGCAAAAATGAATGGAAACACCATAAAATGTCTCAAATCAATTCGATATACCAATTTAATCGCAAAACAGCATGTGACGTCATTACGCACAGGTTTTTATTCACTTTAAAGCTGTTTGATGGAAACACACTTTCAACAGCTTTATTCGCATGAGTTTTTTTACCGAACTTCAGATAATTCGATTGACAAGTGGATGGAAACTTAGCTAATGATGCAAGCTACCTCACCTCACGTTGAAAATGAACCTGTCGTTACCAGCAGATTAACCATACTGCTAAACGACCTCAGGGAGTGTAAATATGGGCTGTCCCAAATAAAAAATAAATACTTCAAGTAATAAACAGAAAAAGGTGCCATGGATTCTTTTAAAAAATAAAATAAAAAACTGGTTCAAAAGCACGTCCTCATCGGCAGAGACTGACCGAAAGAAAAAGAAAAATAGCACCAGTATGCTCTGAGTGGAGCAATAAAACTTAGAGTCAGTACACAGCCAATACAGTATTTAGTCTATAGACAAATCAACAGCAGCATAACACCTGCTAGATATGCAGCCTACTGCCGCAGAAATACAAACCAAACCAACGAGCGCATATGGATTCCAGAGTTAGTCACTCTCCGGGGCCGGATTCTTCTTAAGTCTCTTGTTGATTTGAAGTCCAGGGCCAGGTCCGGGTCTTCAAATCTGTAGGTCTGGCCGCTAGACATGGTGATGTGTAAAGTAGCCGGGTACCGGAGGCCGAATTTAATGTTAGCACAGGCATAGAGCTCCCTCTTCACCTGGACAAAAGCCGCCCTCCGTTTGGCCACAGTTGGTGTAAAGTCCGGGAAGATGTACACCCTCTTCCCTTTGTGTGATAGAGGGGAGCTCTGTCCCGCGCGGCGGAGAATAGCATTCCTCGCTTGAAATTGTGTCACACTGATGACCATTGGGCGTGGTGGTTCTCCCTCCTTCAGTTTAGCACACAATGTGCGGTGGGCCCTGTCGAACATTAACCCTTTAAGCGCCAAAGTCGCAAAATTGCGAAGGACGCGTACTGAATAAAACAGCTGTTTTCTCTGAATAGAGTGTTATGTCATTCATACTCCCCTCCACTAGTTGGCAGACATCCTGTACTTAGACCTTAGCTCAGAAATACGTCATGCTTCAATGCAAAATGTTCGAGGAAATCCCATCCAAACTTGACTTTTTTTGTCAAAAGCGACAAGCGATTTTTTTCTGGTGTTATTGGAAACTTTTGTGGCGTTTGGAGACTCGTGAAAGCACGTATCACTCTGCAATTACTGTGCTCAACGAGCAGCGGGTGCTGCTGTGAGCCCCTCCCCCGTCCGAAAGCCCTCGCAAAAAAAATAAAAATAAAACGCCTACTGTTTACATGAGTTTTGTGGTGTAGTAATAGTTCTAGTTTATGACGTTTACTTTTTCCCTGTTCATTTGATATGTGGACAAGATAACAAATGGATGGAGGGGGGTAAATCTGATGAAATAAGTTCAACTCGCTTTCAAAATATCAGGTATTTCATGGAAATTACATAATCCAATATGGCCGCCGCCATATGATGTCATAATATGCAAATTAGATGGGAAAATTTACTCCCTATATAAACGTTAGGTCATTCCCAATATTTGTTTCATTTACACTTTGTCTCTATCTCAAACCATTTTCAAGCCAGAGCCTTCTGAAATTTAGGTGTCAAAATCTAGTATTTTTAAAAATAAAACCCGGCGCCTAAAGGGTTAAACATTAAAGGTTTGGCAATAAACTCTGTAGGTTGGGGACCCTTGGATCCCTCGGGCAGACCCACAAGTCGAATATTATGCCGTCTAGAGCGTGCCTCCAATTCTTCACATTTCTTGCCCAGAGACTCCACCGTAGCAGATAGCTTAGCTATATTCACCTGAATGTTAGTTAGCTGGTCCGAATGCTCATTAGCGGAGCGCTCCAGGTCACTAATGGTTCCACTTTGCAGGGAGACTTTTTCTTGAAGCGGTTTGAGAGCAGTCGCCACCTCCTTCTTAACCAACTCCAATATGACTGACTCAAATTTAGCCACAATTTCAGTTCGTTGGTCGATCATTACCTTAACCCTTGTATTGTCCTTCGTGTCACGGGAACTTGTTTAGTTTATTCACTTTTTGTATTAGCCTCGCGGCCTCGTCCTTCGGGTCCCGGGGACCCTGGCTTATTGTGATTCTATGCATTTGCTACTAGCCTCGCGGCCTCTGTCCTTCGGGTCCCGGGGACCCTCGCTTATTCTATGTTATTCCATGTCACACGCTCGCCTCGTCCTTCGGGTCCCCGGGACCCTGGCCTACTATTTGAACACTTTGCCACGTCAACTATCGCGGTGGCAACTACTTGGCCCTAGGGGTCTCCGGGACCCTCGCCAAGTCAATGGCATGCATTTTTGTCTCTCGACGGGGATGATACGTCGTCGAGGACCATTCGATTTCACCGTTTCTCGACACGAACCTTTCGCTCTCCTCCTCGTCCTGCTCATCCTGCTCCTCGTCCTGCTCCTCGTCGTCTTGGCCCTCTTCTTCTTCTTCTTCCCTTTGCCGTACACCCTCTTGGGCTGCTGCTCCTCGTTCTTGTCCTCTTTCTTGTCCTCGTTTGGCTCGGTTGTCGGCGGCGTCGTAGTCCTCTTCTCCTGCGTCGTGGTCGGCGGCGTCGCGGCAGTCCTTTTCTCCGCGGCAGTCTTTTTCTCCGTCGGCGGCGTCGTGTTTGTCTCTGTCGTCTTCTGACGCACACCCGCCGGATGACCATTCGTCATCCTCGTCAGAATCGCTGTGGTCATCATCATCTTTTTCTTCTTCTTCTTCTTCTGTGTTTTTTTCTTCTATCTCTTCCACCTGGGGGAGATTGCGTGCTGCGCGTGCCTCTTGTTCCGCGTGTATGAGAAAACGATGCAGCTCCAAATTTAGAGACACACAATGGGCCATGCCGGCGTCGTAACCGGCTGCTGAACCGGTTACTGCTGAAGTACAAAGGTCCCAAAGAAGAAGAAGAAGCAAAGATGACAAAAACAAGAAGACAAATGTGAACAGTGTATATGTGTGTGTGTGTGTGTGTGTGTGTAATAAAAGTGTTTAGTAGGACGAGGATGAGGTTTGTTTCTTTTCCCCCTTTCCCTTACCATTTCTGTGTTACTACTACGAGCCAGGCCGGAGTCCCCCAAATACCATTGAATAACGTATGGGTCACAGAGACCCGAAGGCCAGGGCCGCGGTAGTGGAGAAATACCACGGAATAACATACGGGTCACAGAGACCCGAAGGCCAGGGCCGCGGTAGTGGAGAAATACCATTGAATACCATATGGGTCACAGAGACCCGAAGGCCAGGGCCGCGGTAGCAGAGAAATACCATTGAATACCATATGGGTCACAGAGACCCGAAGGCCAGGGCCGCGGTAGCAGAGAAATACCATTGAATACCATATGGGTCACAGAGACCCGAAGGCCAGGGCCACGGTAGTAGAGAAATACCATCGAGTAACGTACGGGTCACAGAGACCCTAAGGCCAGGGCCGCGGTAGCAGAAAATACCACGGAATACCGTATGGGTCACAGAGACCCGAAGGCCAGAGCCGCGGTAGCAGGGAAATACCACGGAATAACGTATGGGTCCCCGAGACCCGAAGCGCAACGCCAGTTCAATACAAAAAGTCAAATAAACTGAACGGGTCCCTGTGACCCAAAGGACAATACAAGGGTTAATGCTACGTAGCATCTCTTCATTAGCACCTGGTCTCTCAGGTGACACAGGCTCCGAGGGCTGGGATTGCGGCCTGTTCCAACCGGACTTCGCAGACTCATTTTTCGCCCGACAGCACGACATTAATGCGGTTCCGACTCTCAAGAAGCAGGTCTCCTAAAAAACGTTCAGTCACTTTGAAGTTGCAGACAGTATTAGAATGACATTAAAACTATATTATAATCACATTCCCGAGGAGCTACCGGAAAACGCGTCCTACGTCGTTCACGTCCCCTAGTGGAGGACCATTTCCTTAATTTGCCTGTATATAGTGGGCATTGTCACACACTCAACCAGTTCCCGTGAGATTTAATTTGCCTCTCTGTGAACAATGTTTTGCAGCCCATTAGTGGCTCCTAAAGGCGGTGTGCTGAACCCCTCTGGACAGGAAGTTTGTTCACACCTGCATGGGTTAGTCAGATGATGACATCTCGACCAATGAGGTGTCACTGCCAGCAGAGGTGTGAAGACAAACAAGCATCAGCTTGAACCCATCAACATATGATGCAATCATTACTGAATAGTGATGCGTTTTCAGTTGATATTGTGTATGACATGAGTACAATAATTTAATCAATTGGAATTTTTTAGATCTCTCATTATAAAAAGGGATTCAATTACCAACGTTGTGAGAGGGGTTGCTGCCAGTCACAAATCTACAGAGAATTGTCTCCCGATTCTGCACTCCTAACAACTCTAGTTTTTTTTAACTCACTGGTATTTTTGGTTTTAAGGCCCAAAACTTTCATGTTTTGTTAAGTCACACAGTTTCATCAGCATCCTCTTTTAGGACTCTCTAAAAACTCAGCAGCACATAGATGAAGTTAGAGACTAGCTGGTGAATATAGTAGAGGATTTAGCAGGTAAAGAGAGTTAGGGTTGTAGAGCTGCCGGAGCGCACCAGAAGGTGCAGGAAGTAAGTTCACGGAGTATAAGAGGCAGGTTGGGGTAGTGCAACACGGTCTCACAGCAGTTCGTGAAATGGTCACGTTATTTTGAATCTATTGATTCGTGTACACGGACACAATTATCTTATTTATTTTGTGTTGTCAGGACGTAATGGGAAGCATCCATACGGAGGTTGGGTTTAGGAAAAGCAGCACAGGGAAAGGGGACACGATCCCCGGTTTCTGCGCCACAACAATATGGAGCTAAAACAGTCTCAATAAAGATAAATGCACACACTACATTCACATATGTACACACAGGATTCATACATGCACACACATGATTAATAAATACACACACAGGATACACAAATGCGCACAAAATTCACAAATACACACACAAAATGTAAAAAGCACAGAAGAGTCACAAATGCATACAAAATTCAGAAATGCACATCCAATTCAGAAATGAAACAAAATTTCAGGTTCAACATACTTGGAGTTGACTGAACTAATTCTGATCAGCTGTTCTGGAACTCGGAGTGTCACACATCAGGCTCAGTTTTTTAAGCCTGCTTTCTGAAACAGGGTCCAGTATTCTTGCTTGTTTACTGGTTTAGGAAAGAAAAACAATTGAAGTGATTGGTATTTCTCATTATACGTTGTGAGCACCTACAGATCAATTATACTACATACAGTACATAGACCTGTCAGACCATATTTTATTACTAAATTATGCAAAAATGCAGGGAAATTTAAAGGATTCACGTATTATTTCCAGGTGGTGAACAGATTTGCTGCTTATTATTATTTATATCAGTTCGTGAAATGGTCATGTTATTTTTAATCTATTGATTTGTGTACACGGACACGATTATCTCATTTATTTTATTTATTATCCATACGGACGTTAGGTTAAGGAAAAGAAGCACAGGGAAAGGGGACATGATCCCTGGTTTCTATGCCACAACAATGGGACGGTTGGTGTCTGGGGGACGCCGACGCGCCACAACAATGGGACGGTTGGTGTCTGGGGGACGCCGACGCGCCACAACAACGGGACGGTTGGGGTTAAGATAAGAACACACGGCGGGACATGATCCGCGGTAGGGACGGTTGTAGTTAAAAGAACAACGGGGAAATGAAATGCTACACGCGGGACACGATGCCCACTCTCCGGAATGAAAGTCCTGTGTTTGACCCATCCACCACCCCAACCAACCTCCTTACGCGGATTTTCGGCGTTTCATACTACTCACTAAAGTTGTTGTCCTGTGAACACGAAACATGCTTCCCATTGAAATAATAATTAGTTTAAAAAACGTCTCGAGCAACACAAAAAAAACGACAAACGTGTACATGTACACAAATCAATGGATTTCAATAACGTGACCATTTCACGGAATGTGTGAAAATTCTGTGTGTCCACCACGGAAAACAATGTCAATGTAAAGTCAATGAGAAGATGATGTAGCATTAAGAGCGACTAGGGTAGCGAGTAGTATGTAAAGCCGAAATTCCGCGTAAGGAGGTTGGTTGGGGTGGTGGATGGGTCAAACAACACAGGACTTTCTACGCTATGGAACGTTCCACGCCTATGGAACAAATTGCCCCTCGACATCAGTCTTGCACCTACAATTTCAATTTTTAAATCTAAATTGAAAACATATCTGTATTCCCTGGCATTTTAAATTGTTTTCTGATGCTGTCTTTTGTCTTGTTGGCTGTTTTACTGTTTATTTGTTTTTGCTTTTACCCTGTTCAGCACTTTGGATAGCTCCGCTATGTTTAAATGTGCTATATAAATAAAATGTACTTACTTACTTACTTACTTTCACCCCGGAGGTCGGGTCGTGTCCTTTCCACGTTGTTATTTTCCGGCGTGTGGTATGTCCTTTCACCCTGGAGACTGGGGTTCACGTCCTGGCGTGTGGCGTGTCCTTTTCCCGTTGTTATTTTCCTAACCCCAACCGTCCCTTTCTTCTCGCGTGTCACAGAACCGTAAACCCACCCACGACCTTTTCCTGAACCCAACTGTCCTGTTGTTCCCCCGTTTTTCGGCGATCAGTGTTCATTTCACGGAATTCTTCCGTGGGTCCATCACAGAATATTTTACTTTTCCGTGAAACTGCCACAGATTTTGAGTTAAGGGGCCGTGTTCATTTCACATAATTCTGTGAGATCAGGTTGCGTTTCCAGTTGCAATTTGACCTTCACTTCTGCCAGAGTTCAATCCAATTAAACTTTTAAACAATTAAACTGCGATCTGGGATCTCCAGGGTGCTGGAAGTTTCCCTTTCATTGGGGAAATTTTTTATTGTTTGTGTCTTTTTAATTACTGCATGGCAAAAGAATAAAAGCAGAAGAGAAGGTAGAGAGGTACCTTTGGTTTCCAAATGGGGTCTAAAAGACAACACGTGGGGTAATTACTAGGAAGGGTTTGAAGACTTTAGGGGTTATGGGTTCGGAAAGCTTGAAACGTGATGTGTAGAGCAAGGAAGGAAGGACATTAGTGACCAACAGAGACTGAGAGGGAGGGATGAAGCCAACAGTAGAAAGAGATAAATCAGTTGTATGACAGAGTTTGAGGCAGAGAGCTGAGGCCTCTCTCCTTCCACTGATGATGGAGACACAGGACGGAGCAGAGCTCTGCTTTCCACAACTCTTCAACACCTCCTGCAGGAAGCTGACATCTCCTTGGTTTGAAGTGATGTTCATTCACATTTTGCTCTACTCCATCTCTCTGCTCACTGTAGCTCTCAACCTGCTCGTCATTATCTCAATCTCCCACTTCAGGCAAAGATTAATGTCTCAACAGTTGAAGTTTTAGATATATGAACCCTTTGTGTGAGTTTCAGGGTCCTGGTACTGTGCATGCTGGCTTGATGTCTCACTGTCAGGGCTTATTGGGGTGCTCGAAGGAGCCATTGATGATGTTAATTGTAATGTAACACCTGTTCTTCTCATACTGTGATAATCAAACTGACTGCTCAGAATAAGGCCTGTTTCTATGACGGATCGGGAAAAAAACTAATTGTTTCCATTGTTTCAGAAAAAACTAACATAAAATGTTTGTCATTTAGATATGAGGACTTGTTGGTTTAATGGTGCTTTTCTCTTTCCCTCCAGGCAGCTCCACACAACCACCAACATCCTCCTCCTCTCTCTGGCTGTCTCAGACCTTGTAGGGGGCCTCGTGCTGATGCCGGGAGAAATCTTCAGAAAAACATCCTGCTGGTTCCTTGGTGACTTTGTGTGTTTTCTTTATAATTATCTTTCATTTATCATTCCATACTCATCAGTAGGTAACATGGTGCTCATATCAGTTGACCGTTACGTTGCTATTTGTGACCCTCTGCATTACACCACCAGAATCACTGTCAACAGAGTTAAACTCTGTGTTTGTCTGTGTTGGCTCTGTTCTTTGTTCTACAGCTTTCTCTTTGTGAAGGATGAACTGACTCAACCAGGAAGGTATAATTCCTGCTACGGAGAATGTGTGTTGGTCATTGACTATGTCACAGCAGTTGTTGATCTTGTTTTGGACTTTATTGTTCCAATTACTGTCATCATAGCTCTGTATCTGAGAATATTTGCCGTGGCTGTGTCTCAGGCTCGTGCCATGCGCTCTCACATTACAGCTGTCACACTCCAGCATTCAGTGACTCCAAAGGCAAAGAAATCTGAGCTGAAAGCAGCTAGGAATCTTGGTGTTGTTGTAGTTGTGTTCATACTATGTTTCTGCCCATATTACGCTGTCTCTTTTGCAGGTGACAGCTTGGTGAATGCTTTATCTACAAATGCTCTCTTCTATTGTCACTCTTGTCTAAACCCTGTGATCTATGCCTTTGTTTACCCCTGGTTTAGAAAAGCAGTTAAACTCATTGTAACTCTTCAGATACTGCAGCCTGGCTCCTCTGAGACCAACATAATGTAGAGAGGCGGTGGAGGGACTGAGATCAGACTCGGCCTAAGAACATAGGAATGAATATATTAATGCTGTTCTGTGATCACTTATTGTAAACAGAATGTAAATATATGCTTTCCTGTCTAAAAGTAAAAATGCCAATGTTTCACTTTTGCTTGTTGTGTATTTTTCCTCTCTGATGCTGCATTTTAAAAGTCATACGCACCACATACTGTTTTTTAAGTCATCACATATTTACACATGTATGACACTAATAGAGTATTTTTTTAACCAGTAAAGCTTTTTTTGGGGGGGATAGGAAACAGTTCAACTGTACAGAAAAACATCAGCTGTGAACTGTAATTGTGTTTTACATAAAACTGTCTATACAAAAAGTTATTTAGTTACAAAGTTGTTTTAATCATTTCAGTTTAGTGTCATTCATATGTGATCCCTGTATAACATATCTTGTCTTTATGACAGAATTATTTAAACCACTATGAAGTCCTGTTGCGAGAAGTAAAAAAATAGATTATTTAATAAGGTTTATCTACAGTTCATCAGATCATTGCAGTCACATTTCCAGAGAAACATGTAATCATAGGACAGAGAAAGTTAAAGTTACACAAATGATGTAAAGTGTAATGGGTTGCAATTTTAAATCAGTTTTATTAGAAAAATGATCAGAATTATTGTCCATTTAATTTTACCTAGCATATTGATTTTTTATAAAATGACATGAAGTATGTTAATAAACAGAAGACATTCATAATGTAACATTATTTCTTTTTATTTATTTTTTTTTACAATAAGTGATATAATTTTGACTGGTCACAAAAACAATGAGACAATAATGACATGTTGAAAACTCCAGAACAAAAAACTACAGTAGCAGTATACGCTTACAAAAGGGTGGGTGGGGCTTGAGAGAATCTGTCTAGCATGTCTCTAAGAACATGGGTTATCAGGGGTGGCAAGCCTACAGGGCATTGATCAGTGAAAGAGACATAACACATAACCAGATGCTCTTAATGGCCACTAGGGGTGTTAAAGGCTGTTTTTCAAATTGTCTGGAAATCTCAGTGATAGGCGTTTCTGAGGTCTGAAGTTTCATTGAGTGTGTAAAAAAGACGGCCCTCTCATTCCGTTAAATGGGGCCATTCTGTTGACGCAGCAGAGCTTTGGGGCCTGCTAGCATCCAGTTGGCATCCCGGTCTGCCACCCAGTCAGTTAACCTCGGCCCTGCTGCTGATGTCCAGCATGCCACCCAGTCTGCTAGCCTCAGGCCTGCTGCTGATGTCCAGCCTGCCACCCAGTCTGCTAGCCTCGGGCCTGCTGCTGATGTGCAGCCTGCCACCCAGTCTGCTAGCCCTAGAATGGAAGGTTAGCCCTTCCATTCCCTGATCCAGTATCTCCAGAACACACAGATATGTATTGATATGACACACACAAGCATTTCTGTTGTCTAAAACCATTATCCTATGTCTTGGGAGTCAAACTGTCAAAAAATAACCATAACTTATACAGTGGACAAAATATCTACATTTCTTCAAAAAAAGAAGAAATGATTCATGACATTCACTGATGCCAATACTCAAAATAATAATGTCATATTTATTGATATCACACACACACAGCAATGCTACACAAGCATTTGTCGTCTAAAACAGAGCTCCTATGTATTTCTATTTCATCCTATGTATGAGTCATCCAGTACAAAAATAGACATAATTATAGCTTGCACACAAAACACACAAAACCAAATTCTCAAACTATATTCACAAAACACCTGACTCTGCTGGCAAAGTCAAACAATGCTTTCAGAAAAACAAGTTTATTTCATACAGTAAACACATTTTGCAATGACAACTGTGTTGTAGTTGTGTTTAACTTTTGCGGCATCACAGTGTGAAATGTATTTTAGGGAGTGAGAATGTGTTCAGGGTTTTGCCAAAAGAGTGATCGATTAGACAAATCGGTTTAGGCCACTGAGCATTTGGTTCAGAGAATGAGGTTTTGTGTTTTAGCAATTCAGAAAATCCGTAATATCAGAAATATGGGTTTCTTTCAACAAAATTATCCAAAAATTAACACGGATGCATGAATGTGCATTGTATGGAACGATAATGACAGGAGCAAAGCAGGAAGTAAGGTGACAAAGTATAAGAGTGCCAGATTTCAGGGTAAGGAGTTACAACAGTAACACGCTGCTCCACCATTGATGCTCCAGTATTAATATCTAATAATGTCACAAGAGACATTTAACGGGTTTTACTGCACTACTTTGAGTACATTTTGCTGTTAAAGGTCCCATGACATGGTGCTCTTTGGACGCTTTTATACTGTACTGTATCTAAAGTCTCTTTTATATAGGCCTTAGTGGTCCCCTAATACTGTATCTGAAATCTCTTTTAGATAGACCTTAGTGGTCCCCTAATACTGTGTCTGAAACGCATTATGTATTTCACAGCCTTCTGCAGCTAATAGAGATTCTCAGGTGTGTAAGATCACATATTTGCTTGTTGTTTTAGAGGCTGTTTTCTGTGCCCTCTCTATGGAATCAAACCTCTCTGATCTGACCAGGAATATGTGGTAGGGCGGCAATACTACCACGTCCAGACCCCCCGCGCCAGACAGCGTGGGTTAGAGCAACCCTCCAGCGGCGCCATGCCAAACTGGGTGAAAGCCCCTTCTTGCCGGCACCGGGGGAGTTACCCCCACCGGACATCTGTCTGATGACTTCACCGGAACCTACTAGACAAGAAACCAATAGGTTTAGCGGTGATGGGCTTTATTCAAGTAATGAGGATCAACTACAAGATCACTGTTGGCTGCTGTGTCGAGAACCTTCCCGGCCCACCAAGCCAAAGCTTATAGTAGGAGATTATTCAAATAAGGGTAAGCCGACCAGTGCATGACATTCCTAATATTTGCCTTGTCAACAGTATAGGGAAGGGTGCTACCTTACACTCAAGGACTTGTCAAAGTGAAAAATTTCAATATAGCCCTACCGGTATCGAGTCCTGATGCCGTGCGGCTTGAGGTTGAGGGGCTGGCCCCATACTCAAATCCCACAGCTGAGAGGGTGCTGGTGGGTGGGTGGCTAGTCACGGAAAGCACCGTGCCGCCACCCCAGACTAGGGGAACGGACACTAGGATTGGGCGCCGTAGCTCTTTATCCAGTAGCCAGCTATTACTTATCCTGTCAGCCTCGAACAAACGCACGCCCTTCCCTTGAGCAACCAAGGTCAGCCCACCTGTCGAACTCGACCTGGCGCCAGTCACACGGGACTAAGCGCTTGCGTTCAGGCGTCACAGCAGCTGGGTTTAGATCTTTCGCCCCAACCCCATCCCCAGGCGTATCCACAAAGGGATTCGAATCCCGATCACCCCCCCCCCTCGGAATCTCCTCCCCCGAACCACCAGCGCTCAGCCAAGCTCTAGCAAAGGAATTCCTATTGATCGTTTTTCTGGCGACGTGCAAAATCATTCCTTCTGGAGAATGGAACAACTTAAACAGACGCCGGGCCTGTATGGCTGGGACGTCCAAGACAACCGAATGATGCCCAATCCACCATCCGTTCTCCTGGAAAGCAAACCATCGGTCGTACACTTGGGCAGGTGCAGCCAGTTCTTTACTGCACCTCTGATGTCGCAGTCCACTTCCGTCAGGGTCGTCGCAGAGGTCATGCAGTGATCGGGCCGAGAAGAGGACCCTCGGTATAGCGTAGCCATTCAACAACAACACCTTATACATCGGGATCAAAGGCGCTTTGCCAATTGCTAGGATCCACTGGTGAACCCTTGCGGAGGGGTCCTCAGAGACAATACCAGTCCATGGGCTTACCTCGACTCCCAGGTATTTCACCCGGTCGTCGGGTCCAATCCAGCGGAGAGTCTCCTCGCACAACCCCCACGGTTCGCGGGCATTGATTGACAGAGGCTTCCCGACTATCTTTTTGAATAAAAACCCACAGCATTTCTTGGGCTGCACCTTAAGTCCGGTCAACTGACAGTATGCCTCCAGGATGGCAATGTTGGTGGCCATACCTTCCCAAGAGCCACTCAACAAGACTAGATCATCTGCAAACGCCATCGCACTAATGGCAGTGTTGCCTTCCACAACAAAGCCCAAGCCCTCACGTTCGAGAGTTCGGATCAGCGGATCCAGGGCCAGGTTGAACAACAGTGAAGACATGGAGTCACTCTGCTTGACTCCGACCCTCATGGTGATTTGTGCAGTCTCACCCTCAGCACATCTCACCCTGGTCACGATGTTCTCGTACGAGTCCTTGACTAACTCCACCAAATGTTCGTCTAACCCTTTCCATCTCAAAGCAGCCAGGAGATGCTCATGTGAAACGGTATCGAAAGCCTTCGCAAAGTCGACGAATACGACCGCTAGGGAGTGCCCCTCCGATTTGCTCAACCTCATTAACCCAGTAAGCAGCGAGAGGTTTTCCGAGCAACCAGCAGAGTCTATAAAGCCACGCTGGCGCTGATGGATAGGACATGCAGCCGTCATCCTAACCATCAAGATCCGCGAGAAGAACCTCAAAACAACAGACGCAATAGTGATGGGACGCCACTGGTTTACGTCCCCATATAAACCTTTGTCCGCGGTCTTCGGTATAAGTACCATGCGGCACTTTTTGAAATCCCTCGGCAGAGTCCCTGAGACCAACCAGGCGGAGAACATACGTGCCAATTTAAATCCCTGTGGATCCCAGTCCAGCAGATCCTTCCTGGAAATGCCATCCGGCCCTGGGGAGGTCTTTCTCTTCATGGACCGAAGATTAGTGCTGTCCTCCAAAAGTGTGATAAGGTTCCGGAAGACCGAATTTTCCGCACAGCCTAGACCATCAAACTGACCCATTCCCTTAAATGAACCAACATTACCCCACCTGCCTGTGAACCCAGCTGTGATCTCAGACAAAGGGACTGGGCATACCGTGCTCAGCTGTCCGTCCAGGACATATAACGCATGCTTCGTCATGTCGGAGCGAAGCAGTCGGTACAGAAAACGTCTGGTCCTTCTCCTTCTGTTGCACCTCCTGCCCACCCCTACGAACGGGGGCTCTACTGGCCCCAACCGCACAGCACTACCGGCCCTCTTTCTCCCCACCTTTCGGATCAGCAGGGAGGCTGCAGATGCGATTGCCCCCTGATGACAATCATCCTCCTTAGCAAGTACGTACTTAGAGCCCTCGGCAGCAACGCTCTCCCGAACCGCCTCCCACAACACTGCACCGATCTCGTTAGGCGGCTCGGGGAGCTCTCTTGGAGCAACCAACATCCGAGTCCGAGATGTTTCCAACCGTTGCCTGGCCTCTTCCTGCTCCTGAAGAGCCCTGCACACTGATCTGCACTGTAACCTGTTTCCTTGTCTTCCCGGGACTGAGGACAGAGGTCATTACCTCAACCAGGTCGGCCGATGGCATGGAGCCAGTCCCTTCAATCCCCTCGTCGCGATCAGGTTGGCTGCAGCGCGACGATGCCGGCTTTCCTCTCGCCGGGAAACCTCGTCCAGGTAAACTGATAGGTGTGCGTGCCGCTTGTGCAGAGAAAGACCCCTAACTGATGGAAAGATTCTGGCACAAACACCGCATAAGAACCTGGGCCCAGTCGCCAGACGGGGGCTGCCTCCCTGCCCCCCTGCCTCCCCCGCCGGTGCCGACGAGTCCGAGCATTCGCCTCCGGGAAAGGGACAAGCGATTGAGTAAGGGCCTCCCCGCCTTGGGATTAAACCCGATATTATGTACATCAAACGCGCCCTCCCCACGAAGGTTACCGCTCCCTACCCCGTTAGCCACAGGAGACCCCAAGACCTGGCCTCCCAGACCCTGAGAAACTCCTCTCTCCCTGACGTGTGCTCAAGGCCCCTCTAAGGGCTAATCTCCTCCGCCTCGAAATGGATAACCCGAGGCGACGTGGGGTGTAGGGTGGAGAACCACCCGGCAACACCCCAGGCGAAGAAGACTCACCACTCAGAGGGGGTGGGGATCCAGGCAAAGGTGGTAGCATGGCCATACTACCGCGCCCAGACCCCCCTTGCCAGACAGCCAAAGTCACAGCCAACCTCCACCTGTGCCAGGCCTGACTGGGCGAAAGCCCTGCCCGACCGACTCCAGGGGGGCTACCCCTCCCAAGCATCTGTTTGACGCACCAACTAGAACCTACTAGACGGCAAACACAGCAAGTTAGTGGTGATAAGAGTAATCAAAGTATTGCGTACCAACTACTTTGTTCACCGTTAGCTACTGTGGCGAGAACCTTCCCAGGCCCACATTCAAGAGTTATAATAGAATATACTAATCAAAAAGCCGTGGCCACCACCCAGTATTATAGAAGATATACTAATATATAAATAACTTATACTATTATGAGGGCAGTAATAGAATGTTTACCCGAAAATAGAGCACCTAAGTAGGGTTGTAGTTCCTTCAACCCCGCTCTACCTGGTATCTACCACTACTGGTAGACCTGAGTTAGTGCAACCCGCCCCGTGGAAACCATCCCCGAGGCATCAAAGAAAAGACCGGCCAACTGCTGCATCTTTCTTAATATGGTTCATGAGTCAATACAACCAGGCCCAATATACAGTGCCTTGCGAAAGTATTCGGCCCCCTTGAACTTTTCGACCTTTTGACACATTTCAGGCCTCAAACATAAAGATAAGTTAATACTTTGTAGCGCCACCTTTTGCTGCGATTACAGCTGTAAGTCGCTTGGGGTATGTCTCTATCAGTTTTGCACATCGAGAGACTGACATTTTTGCCCATTCCTCCTTGCAAAACAGCTCGAGCTCAGTGAGGTTGGATGGAGAGCGTTTGTGAACAGCAGTTTTCAGTTCTTTCCACAGATTCTCAATTGGATTCAGGTCTGGACTTTGACTTGGCCATTCTAACACCTGGATATGTTTATTTGTGAACCATTCCATTGTAGATTTTGCTTTATGTTTTGGATCATTGTCTTGTTGGAAGACAAATCTCCGTCCCAGTCTCAGGTCTTTTGCAGACTCCATCAGGTTTTCTTCCAGAATGGTCCTGTATTTGGCTTCATCCATCTTCCCATCAATTTTAACCATCTTCCCTGTCCCTGCTGAAGAAAAGCAGGCCCAAACCATGATGCTGCCACCACCATGTTTGACAGTGGGGATGGTGTGTTCAGGGTGATGAGCTGTGTTGCTTTTACGCCAAACATAACGTTTTGCATTGTTGCCAAAAAGTTCGATTTTGGTTTCATCTGACCACAGCACCTTCTTCCACATGTTTGGTTTGTCTCCCAGGTGGCTTTTGGCAAACTTTAAACGACACTTTTATGGATATCTTTAAGAAATGGCTTTCTTCTTGCCACTCTTCCATAAAGGCCAGATTTGTGCAGTATACGACTGATTGTTGTCCTATGGACAGAGTCTCCCACCTCAGCTGTAGATCTCTGCAGTTCATCCAGAGTGATCATGGGCCTCTTGGCTGCATCTCTGATCAGTCTTCTCATTGTATGAGCTGAAAGTTTAGAGGGACGGCCGGGTGTCGTAGATTTGTAGTGGTCTGATACTCCTTCCATTTCAATATTATCGCTTGCACAGGGCTCCTTGGGATGTTTAAAGCTTGGGAAATCTTTTTGTATCCAAATCCGGCTTTAAACTTCTCCACAACAGTATCTCGGACCTGCCTGGTGTGTTCCTTGTTCTTCATGATGCTCTCTGCGCTTTACACGGACCTCTGAGACTATCACAGAGCAGGTGCATTTATACGGAGACTTGATTACACACAGGTGGATTCTGTTTATCATCATTAGTCATTTAGGTCAACATTGGATCATTCAGAGATCCTCACTGAACTTCTGGAGAGAGTTTGCTGCACTGAAAGTAAAGGGGCTGAATAATTTTGCACGCCCACTTTTTCAGTTTTTTATTTGTTAAAAAAGTTTGAAATAGCCAATGAATTTCGTTCCACTTCATAATTGGGACCCACTTGTTGTTGATTCTTCACAAAAAATTACAGTTTTATATCTTTATGTTTGAGGCCTGAAATGTGGCAAAAGGTCGAAACGTTCAAGGGGGCCGAATACTTTCGCAAGGCACTGTAGCTGCCGTTTACCCAAGTTTGCTTAAACTTCACGTCCAGGAATCATCCAGAGCTACTAGACTTATTTCCTGCAAAGTGTCTTGGAATAATTCAGGTATAAACGCATATCGCTCAGTAATTAAGGGGACTAGTGGAGGCAGGCCCCACTGGCCAGAGGAACCGTCCACCCGAACACTCGAGTTTAACTGGAACCTGTGGTAAGAGAATGCTGGCGTAACAAGCTCGCTGACCACGCTCTCACTCACATACACCGGGCATTTAGCTAGCAGGAAGAGGGGAGTTGCAGGCCCTGGAGCTCTGTCAGAGCAGCGGCGTTTAGTGGTCCATTAGCGGTGTTACCGGTGACTCTGCGCGGGTATGGCTGCCAGCCGTAACGGAGCTCACAGCAGGCCGGGCAGCGAGGCAACAACCCAGGCAGCACCGGCTGCTTAATTCCGACTGTGAGTGAGAGCGCGGTCAGCGAGCTTGTTACACCAGCAATCTGTTACCACAGGTTCCAGTTACTCTTTTTAATGTGTGTAATTATAATGTGTTGAGTTATTTAAACAAACGATTGAGGAAATAAACGCCGCTTGTCCGCGAGTCTCATTGATAGCGCCTGCGGCTGGATGTAGCTCTATCAATGAGAGCTAGCTAGCCTCCTCTTAGAATTCCTCTGGAATTCACAAATATTCATTAACTTGAAATCGGACACCGTTGTTAGCTTTATAAGACATATAGTTAGATGTTGTGTAAGTGGCGTGACGAAATTCAAACTGTAATATAATCGAATTAAGGCGAAAAGGAAGCTAACTATCCGTGATTTGTAGCTAGGATTGAAGGGACAGTCACAGCTAACGAAACACTTTGTCTTCACAAATATTCATTAAATTGAAATCGGACACCGTTGTTAGCTTTATAAGACATATAGTTAGATGTTGTGTAAGTGGCGTGACGAAATTCAAACTGTAATATAATCGAATTAAGGCGAAAAGGAAGCTAACTATCCGTGATTTGTAGCTAGGATTGAAGGGACAGTCACAGCTAACGAAACACTTTGTCTTCACAAATATTCATTAAATTGAAATCAGACACCGTTGTTAGCTTTATAAGACATATAGTTAGATGTTGTGTAAGTGGCGTGACGAAATTCAAACTAATATAATCGAATTAAGGCGAAAAGGAAGCTAACTATCCGTGGTTTGTAGCTACACATAGCTAGGATTGAAGGGACAGTCGCAGCTAACGAAACACTTTGTCTTCACAAATATTCATTAACTTGAAATCGGACACCGTTGTTAGCTTTATAAGACCTTTAGTTAGATTTTGTATAAGTGGCGTGACATGTGTGTAACATGAGGTAACAGATTGCTGGTGTAACAAGCTCGCTGACGGAGCTCTCACTCTCACACAACGGGCCATTTAGCTAGCAGGAAGAGGGGAGTTGAAGGCCCTGGAGCTCTGTCAGGGCAGCGGTGTTGGTAGTCCCTGCTGTGGGCTGCCAGCCGTGACGGAGCTCCAAGCACTCATAGCAGGCCGGGGTCTGTGAAGGAAGGCAGGCTGGGTGGCGAGGCAGCACTGGCGGGCGGCGAGGCAGCACCAGCGGCTAAACTCCGACACACAGTCTTACCAAATTTGCAATTAGCCATCAATTTTCGTAAAACGGCCCATATTTGAGCTTTATATAGTTGATTTCTCGCTTAAAAAAGTATCAGAAGTGAATTTAATAACGAAATAGCCCGATAAACAATGTATAACTTTGCAATGAGACCTGCTGTCGAGTCTCCCATATGTTTCTATGTAGTTTGCTCAAACCAATCAGCGCGTAGCTCATTCTGAATATTCATCAGCATACCATATTTGGAAGAAAAGCTCTTGTTCCAAATAGAGCCATATTCACAGGGTAGTTAAGGGCCTAATAAAATATCATTCGGGCAATTTTCAGCCCAACCAATGTTACATACCCCATTAGGAGACCTTAAGGAACAGTGTAAAATACCCTATATAATCATTCTATCACCCCTTTAAACAATATTGCAGATGTTTTGGTCAACTGACTGGATGCTCTCGCTGTTTCC
Source organism: Perca fluviatilis (assembly GCF_010015445.1). Classification (NCBI taxonomy): domain Eukaryota; kingdom Metazoa; phylum Chordata; class Actinopteri; order Perciformes; family Percidae; genus Perca; species Perca fluviatilis. Next base: position 554,560 of record NC_053125.1, read on the forward strand.
CTCCTGCCCGGTTGTCCAAACGGCACGTGGCTCGCGTGAAAATAGACTTGGGGCCGCGTTACTTGTAACGCGTTACTCTAATCTGACCACTCTTTTCAGTAACGAGTAATCTAACGTGTTATTATTTCCAAACCAGTAATCAGATTAAAGTTACTTATCCAAGTCACTGTGCTTTACTATTTTTGTCATTTTCCTTAGTAAAAATATATATTTTTGCTTTCTTCTTGCATCTTGGGGAGTGAAGTCACGTATGCGACAAGTCACGTTTTCAGCATGAGGACAGGTCACGTTTTCAGCATGTGGACAGTTCACATGTACCACGCAGCGACACAAACGTAAACAACAATGGAGGGATGAGAGAGATGCGCGCTTTCTAGCTGGAAATACAGTCACTATTTAGAGTTTGTGTCAGCTAAAGACGGCAATATTAAGGTTGGTTGTACACTCTGTGCTGGTGGCGACAAAGTGCTATTTAGCTACGAAAACACTACGTCAAATTTGAAGAAACATTTGGAGTCGCAGCGCTGCAGTCAAACTTACAGAGCAAGTCCCAGCAGGTGGTGTGAAGCAGAGAGAAGGAGGCCCCCCACCACCCAAACAACAAAAGCTGGACATCGGTGCAAAATCAGTAAGTGGGGGAGAGTTGAAGAAGTTGGTCGGGCAGTAGACCTATGTTGTAGAGGAAATGCTGCCCTTAAACACGCTTGACTCGCTCTCTTTCGTGCCATATTAAACCAGATCCCTAGTACTGGCAACGCCGAGCTTCCTCACAGTAAACCGGTTGTCATTTTTATGTTGAGGCTGTGGGGGTGTTGTCGGCAGTTGCTGAATGTAACTAATAAAGTAACTTGAAATCTAACTTTGTTACTTTTAAAATCAAGTAATCTGTAAAGTAACTAAATTACTTTTATAATCAAGTAATCTGTAAAGTAACTAAGTTACTTTTTCAAAGTAACTGTGGCAACACTGCTTGGGGCATACCTCTAATGGAGCAGAGAGCCAATTCAGGGGGCGCGCTATGACGCAGCTGGTGGAATATCAAGCATTGACTTGAACGGCCGTGATTGCTTGTGTGGCAATACGCAGACGCGCCTGGTGAAAAATACCGGTAACTGTCACTTGACTGGTCGGCAGTGGGCTGTCAACGTATTTAAGTTAAATATGATCGTGTTATGAGAAAGCTTTGCATCAGATTACACACATGAATATTAAGGGAACAGGGTGTGTATCCTGTTGTGACCTCACATATAAGGGAAGCTTACTCGTTTCCAGTTGCAATTTGACCTTCACTTCCACCAGAGTTCAATCCAATTAAACTTTGTCACCCAAAACTGCGATCTGGGATCTCCAGGGTGCTAGAATTTTCCCTTTCATTGGGGAAATTTGTATTGTTTGTGTCTTTTTAATTACTGCATGCACTGTAAAAACGAGAACTTGAAATTGCTCATCTTACTTTGATTTTCAATTAAACAGAACAAAAAACACATAATTGCATTATAAACTTTGTTAAAGTAGTTACTTCAACTCACTGTATTAAGTTTATTGTGATAAGTTGGTCTCACTTCAAAATGTATGGTGGCGCCACTTTGAAATTGTAGTTAGACTCAATTTGAGGCCAGGTCAATTACTCTTTTCATGCTCCACGCTAAAACAGGGTTTCCTGGGCAGTTCTGCAAGGGTTTTCAGTTGCCTACCTTTTTTGGCCTGCTCTATGCCTTGAACTCCGATTTGCGAACTCGCAGTCAGGTGGTTCATTGGCTGGTCAATTCCCATGATGCAAGGCAGTAAATGGTTGTGTCAAACTTTGCTGAAAAGTTTGCAGTTTGTTCGAGAAATACAAATGTAACTTTATGAATTCGTTTATTAAACGTGTCTGCTTAGAATGTAATGTTTTGTTGCCTGGTAATTGTCATTGTTGTGCTGGTTTACATTTGTAACCATGAGGTAAGTGACTGTTACGTTTGATAAGAAGAGCTGGAGTTTTGCAGTGTTAGACTTTGAGCAGTAATAGGCTTCCTTCAGCCAGTATTCTGCGGTGCGTCACTTCACTAGTGGCCCTTTTATGTCAAGTGATGCAAGATCAGCAGCTTTAGATGGGCCCCTATTTTGCACCGGGGCTTTTTAGAAGTCGAAACTTTGTTTTACCACAACAAAGTTAATTATCTGAACAAAAGATAATTAGTTGACATGACTGTTTTTGAATTATTTAGTATGTGAAACTTAAGATTTTAAGTTTTTACATCTATGAAAGATAAATTATTTAAACAAAACATTATTAGTTGGCACAGCATATGAAAGTTAATTATTTGAACAAAACATTATTAGTTGGCTGAACTATTTTCAAAACGTAGGAGTTTGAGTTGGCCTCAAAACTCAAAAATCTAGTGCAGTAAGTTGCCTTGAAATTTTTAGTTTTCACAACATTTTCGTTTTTACAGTGTGGCAAAAGAATACAAGCAGAAGAGAAGGTAGAGAGGTACCTTTGGTTTCCAAATGGGGTCTAAAAGACAACACATGGGGTAATTACTAGGAAGGGTTTGAAGACTTTAGGGGTTATGGGTTCGGAAAGCTTGAAACGTGATGTGTAGAGCAAGGAAGGAAGGACATTAGTGACCAACAGAGACTGAGAGGGAGGGATGAAGCCAACAGTAGAAAGAGATAAATCAGTTGTATGACAGAGTTCGAGGCAGAGAGCTGAGGCCTCTCTCCTTCCACTGATGATGGAGACACAGAACGGAGCAGAGCTCTGCTTTCCACAACTCTTCAACACCTCCTGCAGGAAGCTGACATCTCCTTGGTTTGAAGTGATGTTCATTCACATTTTGCTCTACTCCATCTCTCTGCTCACTGTAGTGCTCAACCTGCTCGTCATCATCTCAGTCTCCCACTTCAGGCAAAGATTAATGTCTCAACAGTTGAAGTTTTAGATATATGAACCCTTTGTGTGAGTTTCAGGGTCCTGGTACTGTGCATGCTGGCTTGATGTCTCACTGTCAGGGCTTATTGGGGTGCTCAAAGGAGCCATTGATGATGTTAATTGTAATGTAACACCTGTTCTTCTCATACTGTGATAATGAAAAAAAAAAAAAAAATCATGAGTGTTTTTGGAATGATTGTTTCGATTGTTTCAGAAAAAACTAACATAAAATGTTTGTCATTTAGATATGAGGACTTGTTGGTTTAATGGTGCTTTTCTCTTTCCCTCCAGGCAGCTCCACACACCCACCAACATCCTCCTCCTCTCTCTGGCTGTCTCAGACCTTCTAGTGGGCCTCGTGCTGATGCCCGGAGAAATCCTCAGAAATACATCCTGCTGGTTCCTTGGTGACTTTGTGTGTTTTCTTTATAATTATCTTTCATTTTTCATTCCCGCCTGATCAGTAGGTGACATGGTGCTCATATCAGTTGACCGTTACGTAGCTATTTGTGACCCTCTGCATTACACCACCAGAATCACTGTCAACAGAGTTAAACTCTGTGTTTGTCTGTGTTGGCGCTATTCTTTGTTCTACAGCTTTCCCTTTGTGAAGGATGAACTGACTCAACCAGGGAGGTATAATTCCTGCTACGGAGAATGTGTGTTGGTCATTGACTATGTCGCAGCAGCTGTTGATCTTGTTTTGGACTTTATTGTTCCAGTTACTGTCATCATAGCTCTGTATCTGAGAATATTTGCCGTGGCTGTGTCTCAGGCTCGTGCCATGCGCTCTCACATTACAGCTGTCACACTCCAGCATTCAGTGACTCCAAAGGCAAAGAAATCTGAGCTGAAAGCAGCTAGGAATCTTGGTGTTGTTGTAGTTGTGTTCATACTATGTTTCTGCCCATATTACGCTGTCTCTTTTGCAGGTGACAGCTTGGTGAATGTTTTATCTACAAATGCTCTCTTCTATTGTCACTCTTGTCTAAACCCTGTGATCTATGCCTTTGTTTACCCCTGGTTTAGAAAAGCAGTTAAACTCATTGTAACTCTTCAGATACTGCAGCCTGGCTCCTCTGAGACCAACATGATGTAGAGAGGCGGTGGAGGGACTGAGATCAGACTCTGCCTAAGGACATAGGAATTAATATATTAATGTTGTTCTGTGATCACTTATTGTAAACAGAATGTAAATATATGCTTTCCTGTCTAAAAGTCTAAATTAAAAATGCCAGTGTTTCGCTTTTGGTTGTTGTGTATTTTTCCTCTCTGATGCTGCATTTTAAGAGTCATACGCACCACATACTGTTTTTTAAGTCATCACATATTTACACATGTATGACACTAATAGAGTATTTTTTTAACCAGTAAAGCTTTTTTTGGGGGGGGGATAGGAAACAGTTCAACCCAACACAGCAAAAGAGCTAATAAAGCTTTGTATTCATGTCACTATATTGGTGAAAGCATCATCTGATTTGTGTCCATTTAGTTGCAAACAGAAATTACAGGCCTGCTGGGCTCCTGTTTCACTGAGAAAAGATGCCCCTGAACAGCCACACTTTCACATCAAGTACAGAAAAACATCAGCTGTGAACTGTAATTGTGTTTTACATAAAACTGTCTATACAAAAAGTTATTTAGTTACAAAGTTGTTTTAATCATTTCAGTTTAGTGTCATTCATATGTGACTATATATAACATATCTTGTCTTTATGACAGAATTATTTTAACCACTATGAAGTCCTGTTGCGAGAAGTAAAAAAATAGATTTGATAAGGTTTATCTACAGTTCATCAGATCATTGCAGTCACATTTCCAGAGAAACATGTAATCATAGGACAGAGAAAGTTAACCCCTTGATGCCTGAATTTATTCACAATTATATAAGAAGTTTATTATGTGTGTTCCTGGCTCCAAGCTGATGCTAAATTAAGTTCAGATTGTTAATTTGTCTATAGCATATAGAATAGATATAAATTTAGGTATGATGCAAATTAGCGACAACAGGGATTTATGGTAAAATTCTTTACAAAATGGTAAAATTAATAAAACACATTTTCAAGTAATTGACAAATAAATGAATCTTGACAACAGCAAGAAAGAAAACACTCTCCTACTCCCTAACATTGACAGTAGTCTTTTTAGGGTTAAGGGTTAGGGTGAATTTCGCTTCCGTGAACTGGATGTAGTTCCCACTCCGACCGGTCCTACGAGAAACCAGTGCTTGCAAAACGTTCCTAGGTATGTATCAAATGTAAACAAACTGGCATTGGGGAAATACACATGCTATCTCGCCTGCAGTCGGAATGGAAGGGGTTTGATGCAAATTAGCAACAGTCGGCGTTAAGGGGTTAAAGTTACACAAATGATGTAAAGTGTAATGGGTTTTTAAATCAGTTTTATTAGAAAAATGATCAGAATTATTGTCATTCATTTAATTTTACCTAGCATAGTGATTTTTTATAAAATGACATGAAGTATGTTAATAAACAGAAGACATTCATAATGTAACAGTTTTTTTTATTGATTTTTTTAAGTGATATAATTTTGACTGGTCACAAAAACTAAGAGACAATAATGACATGTTGAAAACTCCAGAACATAAAACAAAACTACAGTAAAAGTAAAAGCTTACAAAAGGGTGGGTGGGGGTTGAGAGAATCTGTTTAGCATGTCTCTAAGAACATGGGCTATCCCCTGATAGCAAGCCTACAGGGCATTGATCAGTGCAAGAGACATAACACTTAACCAGATGCTGTTAATGGCCACTAGGGTTGTTCAATTCCTATTGTCAAAAAATAACTTATACAGTGGACAAAATAGCTACAGTTTTTCAAAAAAAATCCAGATGCTTTTGCCCTCATGATATTAACTGATGCCAATACTCAAAATAATAATGTCATATTTATTGATATCACACACACAGCAATGCTACACAAGCATCTGTCGTCTAAAACAGAGCTCCTATGTATTTGGAGTCATCCAGTACAAAAATAGACATAATTATAGCTTGCTAAGATACATTTCTTGAAACCCTCACCCATTTTTCCAAAAGTGTAAACACAAAACCAAATTCTCAAACTATATTCACAAAACACCTGACTCTGCTGGCAAAGTCAAACAATGCTTTCAGAAAAAACAGTTTATTTCATACAGTAAACGAAGACAACTGTGTTGTAGTTGTGTTTAAATTTGCGGCATCACAGTGTGAAATGTGTTTTAGGGAGTGAGAATGTGTTCAGGGTTTTGCCAAAAGAGTGATCGATTAGACAAATCGGTTTAGGCCACTGAGCATTTGGTTCAGAGAATGAGGTTTTGTGTTTTAGCAATTCAGAAAATCCATAATATCAGAAATATGTTGCTTTCAACAAAATTACCCAAAAATTAACACGGATGCATGAATGTGCATTGTATGGAACAATAATGACGGGAGCAAAGCAGGAAGTAAGGTGACAAAGTATAAGAGCGCCAGATTTCAGGGTAAGGAGTTACAACAGTAACACGCTGCTCCACCATTGATGCTCCAGTATTAATATCTAATAATGTCACAAGAGACATTTAACGGGTTTTACTGCACTACTTTGAGTACATTTTGCTGTTAAAGGTCCCATGACATGGTGCTCTTTGGATGCTTTTATAGGCCTTAGTGGTCCCCTAATACTGTATCTGAAGTCTCTTTTATATAGACCTTAGTGGTCCCCTAATACTGTATCTGAAGTCTCTTTTATATAGACCTTAGTGGTCCCCTAATACTGTATCTGAAGTCTCTTTTATATAGACCTTAGTGGTCCCCTAATACTGTATCTGAAGTCTCTTTCCCGAAATTCAGCCTTGGTGCAGAAATACAGCCACTAGAGCCAGTCCCACAAGGAGGAGAGATATCTCATAAGGAGCAAGATTCCAGATCGGCCCATCTGAGCTTTCATTTTCTCAAAGGCAGATTCAAAGCATTTCTAGCCAATGGGGGAACGCATATTAAAGCGCCCATATTATGCTCATTTTCAGGTTCATAACTGTATTTTAAGGTTTTACCAGAATAGGTTTACATGGTTTAATTTTCAAAAAACACCATATTGTTGTCGTACTGCACAGCTCTCTCTCACTGCTGCAGATCCTCTTTTCACCTGGTTTCTGTTTTAGCTACAGAGTGAGACCTCTTTTCATCTACTTCTTCTGTAATATCTTTGATTGCACTCGCACATGCTCAGTAGCTCAGATGTAGAGCATGTCAGCTAGCTAACTCTAGAGACAGTGAAAGAAAGCCTGTTTCTCCAACTTTGGTCAGTTACAAGGCAGGATTAGCTGGGAGACTTCTAAATGAGGGCGCACATGTAAGTAGTTCTTTTGTAGATTATGGTGAACTTGTGTGTGTTGTAGCAGTGCTTTGCTATTGAGAACGACGTAGCATGCTAGCGTTAGCGTTAGTGTTAGCCGGCTAACGCTAATGCTACGAGCTAACGGTTGTGGTTAGCCAGCTCATTTCGGACTGTGATGTCACAGTCACATATTTTGAACAGCTCACTAGGAGACTGAAAGCAGGACACATTCAGAAACCGTATCTCACTCAAAACAGCATGGATGGATTTTTTTCAAAGTTTGTATGTGTGTGGAAGCACCAGAGACACAAAAGAACACCCCAAATCCCAGAAAAAGTGTTTTTTTCATAATATGGGCACTTTAATGTTAAAAAAAACACAAAGTGAAATTTTCATGCCATGGGACCTTTTAATACTTATGTACGTTTACTAAAGAACTGCAGATATTTGAATGCTGGACTTTAACTTGTAATGTTTTTTCATTGTTGTACTTTTACTTAAGATATCAGAGTACTTCTTCCATCGCTGGCAAAAAGTCAGTAAAATGTTCTTGAATCACTTCAAAGCAGGTCCAACACAGAGAACACAACAACACCATTAACTTTATTCTGTTATTTCTATTGACTGTCCTCTCCTCAACTTACTTACTTACTTACTTACTTACTTACTTACTTACTTACTTCGTCCTGTTCCTCTCTCCTTTAGGAGCTGCAGGATCAGCTGATGGGCATCAATAAGCTGCTGACAGCCTGCAGATTATCTGGAAGGTACACAGGACATTTATGTTCATATATATTACACAAACTTTGGATTAAATATCATGTTGTAGTACTGTACTTGTTTAGAGATTGTGAACTACAGTAGCAAGGCCATTGAGTGTAGGATTTAAAAACAGTTCAACTTTGGCGCCATCCAATGGCAGCATCAAAAAAGGTGTGATCCTGGGCACAGAGAGATGCATGCCTCTGTTTCACAAATACACAAAACATGCAATGTTTTAAGCTTATTCTAGTTAGAATGTAATAAAGGCATTTTACCTTTTTTTCTAAAGAGAGTGGATTGGATTTTTTCTTGATGCTCACTGGATTTGTTAATGTCCTCTTACCAAAGAGCTAGCCTCGTGAGACCGTCCTGATCTGGCGAGCTCCAGTTTTCTACTCTCATATCAGTCTGGTATCATGAGATAGAGAAAATTTGGAGCCGTTTGCCAAACGGCCGACCAATAAGCGCTGGTTTTGAGGCGGGTTATGTGGTGATAGACAGATTGTTTATCCAATCAGGTAACCAGTATTTTCAGACAGCGGTAGCCCTAATTCTGTTAGCCGCTCGCTAATGCTTTTTTTTTCTCTTGGATCATTCTTTTGGAATATGGACCGGGAACCTGAAAGGGTGCCTTTTATTCATAAATTCTCGTTGCACAAACGGCAAATATCCTTTACCGACATGTTGCTTGCTTGCTGAGCTAACGAGCTATGCTTTGCCTGCAGCAGCAGGGGCTTGTGGTTGTATTTTCATATGCTTCGTTGATCTGATTGGTTGATTTGGCCCGTCTATCACCAACATAGGTGGTGATAGACAGATGGTTTATCCAATCAGCTAACCAGTATTTTCGCCCCTTCCCAAAAGTTCTCCAACGGAAAGTTCCCAGATGGATCTGCCGAGCAAATGCGAAGCGATCCATCTGGCGGAGTCAGGTTACCAAAGAGCACCATCTTATTTTCACAAAGACAAGTTCCAACAAGCTCTCCAGTTCTTCGTTTTTTACATAAAACATTGTGTACTTATACTTGTAGCAGAGATTTTCTACACTGTGGTATTTCCACCCATACTTAAGTAAAGTACGAGTACTGTCTTCAGAGAAGTGTCCAACGAATGTAGGCTAAAGTTCATCTGGGTTTCTTTGTTACCCAAAGCTTAAATACAAATCATATAGAATATGCAGATACAATAAGATGGCCATATACCTCAACTTCCTTCTCCACTGACAACCAGACCTCTTAAAAAAAGAGAGAAACTTTTCTAAAACAGGGAGCAGCCTGCCTCTGCAGGTGTCTGTTTCTGTCACTTGATCATTGAACAATTTTTTTTTTCTCCAAATTATATTTTTGATAGAGTCCAATAGTGTTTTGCCAACAAGTCTTCCAAACCATACGACCATATCAATTGACTGTTCCTACCCTCTACTACGACCCACGGGAGCGTTTCATAAATTAGTGTCCCTATTGGTGGCAGGAGATACATCCTCATATCTAAGATGGAGAATGTAACGGTCCCGGTTTTAAACACAACAAGTCATAACTACTAAGGCCACTAATGGGCGCCGCCACTATAAACGTAAATATTAGTCGTAATTGCTGCTGGAACAAAAAAACTCTGGGAAAGTTTTTTGGGGGAGGTCTGTGTTGATCTGTTGTGAAGGACTCAGACAGCCTCTCCAACACAAACTAAATATTCACGTTTAACCAGAAGCCCACGGACAAGATATGTGCCATCAAGAGGAAGGAGTTTCAGTGTGTTTGTGTCTCAGGGTGATGGCGGAGTTTGAACAGCTTCCTGCTCACCTGACGGAGCAGCCACACCTCTTTTCCATGGAGGACCTGTTGAGGGTGAAGAAGGGTCAGTTTATGGCTCAGGCCAGAGCGCTGCTACACTCTGCTATCGACCATGTTGAAAACTGTGAGGTCAGCACAGAAATCTACCTAATACATCCAGTATATTTCTATTACAGCATTTTATTATTGTTCCTTAATCTTCATAATGTATAGAGTATATATCTGCTTCCATGGGTTAGTTAGTTTGTGTTGTTGTGTGACTTTTGTGTTTTAATGAGGATGAGATCGGATTCACTATATACATAAACGCATTATGTATGTCACAGCCTTCTGCAGCAAATAGAGCTTCTCAGGTGTGTAAGATCACATATGTGCTTGTTGTTTGAGAGGCTGTTGTCTGTGCCCTCTCTATGGAATCAAACCTCTCTGATCTGAACCATTCTTTCCGACTTCTTTCACACAGTTGTGTCTGGCCAGAGGTTTTATCTGTGAGTTCTGCAGAGAAAGAGACATCATCTTTCCTTTTCAGAGAGACGCATGTAAGCGCTGTCCAGGTAAGCACTGACAGATGCTTGTTACCTTTAAAGTAAAGGACAGGGTTCCCCCCTAGAAAGGTTGTTTAGCACGGTGACTAGTGCTGTTTTTTTCCAATGAGGGCCCAGCTGGGGACAGTCACAGACCGATTGCAGCGTTAATGTAAAGCCCAATAGTTTCTGTGATAATGAGACATAGACAGATTCACAAAATTGAGAATTTAAAAACGCTACAAGACAGACTCCATAGGGCCCTACATTAAGTCAGTGCTAAAACCTAACCGGGGTTTAGGGTTAAGGGTTAGGGTTAGAATCTAACTGGAGATTCTTATGTATGATGACATCTAAGTTTCCAACCAAGCCAACCCAAAGTAAAAGCAGTTTAAAAATGTCTTAAAAATACATAAACTATTCCCAGTGACATAGGTGGGGGTTACCAGGGTTGCAATACCCTGATGGAGATATGCAAAATATAGGACTGATAGGGGCAAAAGGACAGCAAAAACTTCAAATAAAAATGGGCTTATTTCCAGAACTAAGCTTCTGTATGTTATTGGGAGGTGGGTAATTAGATAATCTGGAGTTTGTGGAGACCAAACAGAGCTAAAAGAGAGTGAAATATTGCACCTTAATTCATAAGTTGACAAACAGCTCAAATCCAAGTCTTATAACGGCCTATTTTGCACATCAATTTAAATGGTGATCTATCAGTGTTGTGAACATGATGTTTGTAAAAGAACTTGCTGTTAACTTTTATTTGAACCCTGGTCTCCTGGGCAAAAGTCCTGCATTTGTTTTACACATCCACCCCCCAATCGCCCCCTTAGGCAAAAATCTGGCAATCTTCTACTACATCTTACTTCCTGCTTTGCAAGCAGGGACATGATTATTGTAGTTATAAAATGATCAACTATATTCATTTTGCTTCTTGTTTTACAATGTGCAGGGCCTGTTTTCACAAACGCTGATTTGTGGAAAAGAAGTGTCCCACATGGGCATGGATCCAATCACGGAAAAAATGTCCAGATGGATCAGTGAAGTGACATCTGAACGGCTGCAGCTATGATTCATCTGCATAACTTTTTTCACTGTTTCACATAAAGCACTGATGCATTTCTGTACCCATCCCCTTTTTAAAATCAGGGAATACAAACTCACGTGTTCAACTGCAAATAATTCATGTTTCCTGTAGAAATTAAAGAGTGAATTCTTTCTCCAAGCTACAACAGACTTATGTGCAAAACCCTTTCAAATTGTCTTTTGTGTTTTCCTTGTTTTTTTGGTATGCTGTTTGTATGGTGTTTCTTAGAGTCACACTGATGGACTGCAGCCATACTCCCTAACTTTGATACCTCAACAATTCACAAAGACTTCGAAACCAAATCAGGCTTCTGTCTCTCGGTTTCAGATACTTTTTTCCTGCACTTCTGGTGAATTTTAAAGAATGAAAATAAATAAATGAATAAGTACACTGCAACATTTTAGGCTAAATTATAGAATAATTTGCCTGTCTGGCTTGAGGATTTCTCTCTCTTAGTACTCTCCATATTTCTTTCTGTCTGAGGAGGACTAGGCTCTCTTCCAAGTCACGTGCATGCCACAAAAAAAAACATTTGGTGTAGCTGTATTGTTGTCTGGATGGAAAAAGTAGACATTTAGAGTTGTATGGCTTAAACTCGCTGTGCATTGACAGAAACAGGTTGAGGTGACAAAAAGGAAAAAAGTTGTGAAAATGTGTCATGAATTGGGAGAAATACAGGGGAGTTGTGACCCTGGGTGGAAACAGGGAGAGGGCAACCAGGTACCAAATGGAGGTGAATTTTGCCATTGACGGGTAAAACTCTCGATCTGCCACGTTGGCTGGTAGCCAATGAGAATTGAGTGACTCAGGTGTTTTTTGCCACTTACTGTTGTCCTTTAACATTTCAACCATATGGCTGTCATTTCTGAGATTTGAGCTAAAAAATGTGGCGGCACATCACTGGGGGTGAAGAGGCTGGCTAAAACAAGCAACCGACAAAAAGATGAGAATCATTCATAGAAAACTAAAAGAAGACATTTTCATTACCAAGTGGATAGTTGGCGACAATGGCGAGGTTCGTGGCTAATTTACGACAGGACTTAATCGTACCCCAAATTGTATATGTTTACCAATCATGATGGCCACTCCTCTTGATCTAGAGCAGGGGCGTCAAACTCAGTTTCCCAGAGGGCCACACTGGATTATGAGAATCACACCAAGGGCCAGACATGTAGAGATTATTGACATGCTTTTATTTTTAGAGAAAAAGTCAAATATTTTGACTGTATTATTGCATGACTCATATACTGCAGTACTTACATTTTGGGCCTCATAAAGCCCCAAAAAGTTAGTCAAAAAAGTTCCTCAGCCAGTGACAAATACGTTGAAAAAAGTGCCAAAAAAGTTGGAAAAAGGCTGAAACAAAGTGTCAAAATTGTCTGAAAAAGTGACAAAAACATCGTAAAAAGCGCCAAAAACTTCCGAAAAAGAATTGAAAAAAGCGCATAACCTGCCGGAAAAGGCGTCAAAAATGTCGAAAAAGCGACAAAAACTAGAATAGATTGTGAATCTAAATTGAAATGTGAGCCGGATTTGGCCCTCGGTCCTGGAGTTTGACATGTGTGATCTAGAGTGAAAATTTGATTGAAACACCTGACCAGACCATTTTTTACTTAGACGTAAACTATCCTCTGAACACACATGGGTCTCCTGTAAACTTAGACTTCTCTTTATTGATCCCTTTGGGATGACTCTTGCAAGGAAATTAGATTTCCAGCAGCAGATTTTAGCATCACAGATAGAAAAAATACAGTATAAGAATAACAATAAACTTTTAGCTAAATATTTTTACAAAAATAAACAAACAGTAAAACAACAATGAACTACAGATAAATAAGGATAGATATATAGATATATAGGACTGTGTATGGTATTGTGTTATTATACAGTTAATACATAAGTGACATTTAGCATAAATTAGCAGTTAAGAGCAGTTAGAGTGTCCAGGTATGTATGTGAGTAGATTATTAATAATTTATTGCACAATGTTCTGTTCTCTGTTCTGTCCTCTTTACCCTATTTGCTCCTCCCCCCGAGTGAGAAGTTGTACAGTATGATGGCATGAGGGACAAAGGAACAGGCTCCTCTGGTTGCTGATGACGGTGTGCAGGGGGTGGCTGGCATTGTCAGTAATGTCCAGCAGTTTGTCCAGTGTCCTCTCTGCCACCGTCACCAGTGAGTCCAGCTTCATGCCGACCACAGAGCCGGCCCGCCTGATCAGTTTATCCAGTCTGGAGGTGTCCTTCTTGGATATGCTGCAGTTTGCTGCAGATGTTGAAAGACTGCAGTCTCCTCAGGAAGTACAACCTGCTTTGTGTCTTTCTGTACAGGTGGCTGGTGTGTGTTGTCCAGTCCAGTTTATTATCCAGTCACAGCCGAGGTATTTGTAGGATTGCACAGCCTCCACCTCAGCTCCCTCTAGCTGGATTAGTCGCAGTCTTGGTCTGGACCTCCCAAAGTCAATGACCAGCTCCTTCGTCTTAGAGGTGTTGAGCTGTAGGCAGTTAGTGTGACACCAGAGAGCAAAATCCCCCACCAGACTCCGATACGCCTCCTCTCTGTCACCCCTGATACACCCAATGATGGCTGTGTCATCGGCGTACTTCTGTATGTGACACAGCTCCGAGTTGTAACAGAAGTCTGAGGTGTACAGGGTGAAGAGAAGAGGAGCCAGCACTGTGCCCTGGGGGGCTCCAGTGCTGCTGACTACAGTGTCAGACGTGGTGTCCTTCAGCCTGACGTACTGTGTCCTGTCAGTGAGGTAATCATTGATCCAGTTTACCAGATAGGGGTCCACTCCCATCCTGTTCAGTTTGTCCTGAAGTATAGGGGGCTAGATGGTATTGAAGGCACTGGAGAAGTCCAAGAAAAGGATCCTCACTGTGCTGCTTCCCTTATCCAGATGGGAGTGGACTCGGTGTAGCATGTAGAGGGTGGCATCCTCCACACCACAAACTGCAGCCGGTCATGGGCGTGTTGTACCTGAGGTCTGAGGAGGCTGAGGAAGAGTCACTCCAACGTCTTCATCAGGTGTGAAGTGAGTGCCACCGGTCGGAAGTCGTTCAGCTCGCTGGGCCTGTTCTTCTTGGGAACCGGAACGATGCAGGATGTCTTCCAGAGGGTGGGCACTCTCCCTAGCTGTAGGCTAAGGTTGAAGATCTGTTGTAGTGGTTCAGCCAGTTCTGCAGCGCAGGTCTTTAGTAGTCTCGAACACACTTTATCCGGGCCTGCTGCTTTCCTGGGCCGGAGCTTCCTCAGCTGTCCCCTGACCTGGTCTGTGGTGATGTGAGGCAGGGATTGTGTTGATGTGGGAGAGGAGGAGGGGGGGGATTGTGGTGTCAGGGGGGAAGTGTGTAGAGGGAAGAAGGAGAGATGGCTGCGGTGAGGGTGGGGGTGGGGGGGACAAGGACGAGGGCTGGTTAAACCTGTTGAAGAAGTCATTCAGCTCATTCGCCTTCTCCATTGTCCCCCCTGTAGCTCTGGTCTTTGTGTTGTGACCTGTGATGGTCCTCACACCTTCCCAAACCTCCCACATGTTGTTCTCCCTCAGCTTCTGCTCCACCTTTCTCCTGTAGCTGTCCTTAGCTTCCCTCACACAGTGTTTCACCTCCTGCTGTGCTGCCTTCATGGCCTCCGTGTCCCTGCTCCTGAAGGCAGCCTTCTTCTTGTTGAGGACAGCCTTGACTACCCGTGTTACCCATGGCTTGTTATTAGGGTAACAACGGACAGTCTTGATGGGGGAGACCACGTCTGCGCAGAAGTTCAGGTAGTCCGTCAGACAATGTGTCATCCCCTCTATGTCCTCACCATGCGGGTTGATCAGCACATCCCAGACTGTGGTGTTGTAACAGTCTCTCAGGGCACTTTCCATATCAGGGGACCACCTCCTGATGATGCGAGTTGTCACCGGCTGTTTTTTGACCAGGGGAGTGTACAGTGGCTGTAGGTGAACCAGGTTGTGATCAGACTTCCCCAGTGGGGGGAGGGGATTCGCTCCGTATGCATCCCTCACATTAGCATACAGGAGATCAATTGTCCTGTTGTTTCTCGTAGAACAGTCTACAACCTGGTGAAAAACAGCCAAAGTAGAATCCAAAGTTGCATGATTAAAGTCCCCAGAGATGATCATAAAAGCCTCCGGGTGCTGTGTCTGCATCCTTGCTGTGACGGAGTGAATCTTCTCATAGGCAGTGGCTGCGTCCGCTCTCGGAGGGATGTAAACACAGACGGCAATTACGTCACTGAACTCCCTCGGCAGATAATATGGCCGCAGGCTAACAGCTAACAGCTCGAGGTCCTTGCAACATGAGGCTGTCTTTACGGAGATATGTCCTGGGTTACACCAGCGGTTGTTGACAGACATGATGAGTCCCCCACCTTTGCTTTTTCCGCTCGCTTTTGTGTCTTTGTCGGCTCTCACGGCAGTGAATCCCAGCAGGTCCACGTTAGCATCCGGTACAAGGTGGTTTAGCCATGTCTCCGTAAAGATGATCAAGCTGCTCTCACGGTGGAGCCGCTGGTTGTTCAGCGCCAACAACTCGTCGATCTTGTTGGGCAGCGAGTTCACATTCCCCATGATTACGGATGGAATCGATGGCTTGTAGCGCCTCCGATTCTGCGCTAGGTTGTCCTTCAGCTTAGCCCCAGCCTTGCAACCCCTGGGTCTCCTCCTCAGCTCCTCCGGGATAGGGTGCCGTAACCCGGCTCGTCCCTTTGTGCGCAGAGCCAGCAATTCCTCTCTTGAGTAAGTGAGAAAGCTGGCTCTTGGTTGCATTTTAAAGTTTGAAATATCCATAGGATATATATGAAACACACAATCTCTTCGCAAGAAGAGTAAAAAAAGTAGAAAGAAAGAGGATAAAATAGGTTAAAAGAGCTAATATCTGGAGAGCTACTGGAGAGGCAGCCGTCTCCTACAGCGCCCGAGAGATGGCATACGAAAAAAGAGAGATGACATAAAAAAGCAATATCTGTATTAAGCTGCTTTAAATGTGTCCTAAATTGTAAGGGACTGTTGAGGGACTTCACATTCCAACTTACACAGTTAACTGGATATTCAGAAGAATGCCTAGTACCTTTTTTGTTAGTCATACTAAAACCGTGTAAAATAATATACACAAATCAAAAGGGTCACACACGAGATACTGACAAGAAATAACCCAATGGTATACAGATCCAGTATAGTCCCACCCCCTTCTCCTACAAGAACCAGGAGAAAACATAACCTCACAACAAAAAAATCCACACATTAAAGTGCTTGTATTGGGGAACATAACTCTAGCCCCCAGATATAATCAGATAAGAAATATTCAAAAAAGAAAGTGATATAGTAGTATTCTCAACGTAAGAAAATAAAATGAGTGTAAATGTTGACCCTCCGAAATTAGTTAGTTGTAAACAAAGTGGTCTACAGCCATCCCCTAGAAAACATTTTCTGCATACAGACAATTTACATATTTCGGGATATAAAACAATTGTTACAATACAACCTGAAAAAATATGCAGGCCAAGGGAAACCAGCTCCACAGTCATTGACCATCATCAGTCGTCATGATAATATTCTTTTTCACATAAGCCATGGCCTTGTTTGGGTAAGCAAATTCTTTGTCTTCCTCACCGTGGGTGATACGAAGTCGTGCTGGAAAAAGTAATCCGTAGCGAACACCCTGTCGGTTACGAAAAAGTCTCCTCACGTCTGTGAACGCTGCCCGTGCCTTGGCCACGCTTGCAGTGTAGTCAGGAAGAATTGTGATATTCACATCCTTGAAACGAAGTGGAATCTCCGCACACTCTTGATAATACTGTAACTTAGCAACAATTACTCTTGGTTTACCGCCCGGGTTCTTTTGCCCTGGTGTGCGATGTGAGCGATCAATCAGTGGCTCTTTCCCGAGCTGTAGCACCTCAGTTAGCATCTTGGCAACTGCTATGGTTTTTTTTTTTTTTATATTTTATTTTCAAGTTTTTCAAGCTATACGTCACAGCGACAGAAAAGATAACACAAAACAAAATAACAAAAAAATAAAATAAAAACCAGAGCTGCCATATAAATTTAAAAGCGTGTCTTGAATGAATGTAATATTGCCGTTACCTACAGGGCCAAATGTTACAAAAATACAACTTGCAATACAGTCAAAGGCACATCTATGCAGAAAAGGGTTACATGTCTTTAAGATAGTCAATGAATGGTCCCCAAATGCTTAGAAAGCGGTTTAGTGTTTTAGAGTTGTGGAAGCGTATCCTTTCCATCTGGATAATCTCAGTCATTTCGTTGAGCCATTTTCGAAAGCAAGGGGAGGTGGGGGACTTCCAGTCCAGGAGAATAATTTTCTTTGCAGCAACCATGCCAAGCATTAGTGCTTGTTGTAACTCAGGCGAGAACCTGAGAGCATTCTCCGAGCACCCAAAGAGCGCCAGCTCTGGATCAGGGGCAATGTCCAAGTTATAAACCAAACTAAGCCACTGAAATACATCACACCAGAACTTATGCAGTTGAGGACATAACCAAAAAAGATGTGATAACGAGCCCTCTGCACCTCCACATCGGTCACACAGTGGAGAAAGTGATGGATAAATTCTATGCAGCTTTAGCTTAGAATAATGCAACCGATGAACAACTTTATATTGAATCAATTTATATCTAACCTTGATAGAGCATGTGTGAATTCTGGTCAAAGCTTCATTCCAGGTATCGTCAGACACCTCAAGCTCCAGCTCGTTAGACCAGGCTTCTCTGAGATGGTGAGTGGATGCGGAGGTGGAGAACAGGGATACAAAGCGAGATATTAGGTGCCTGGAGTCAGGAGGAAGCAGCATGAGGTCATAGAATGGGCAACTTGTTGGCATGGTGTCAAAGTTTTGAAATACGCCTTTAACATAGTGCCTGATTTGAAGATATCGAAAGTGATGAGAATTTGGTAAATTAAATTTTTTTGTCAGTTGACCAAATGAAGCAAAATGTTTGTCTACATATAGGTCTCTGAGGGCAACAAGTCCCCTCTCCCTCCAGTCTACAAACACCCCATCCGCCCGGGATGGTAAGAATGAGTGGTTGTGGCATATAGGACTGTGTACAGAAGTGTTCGGCAGCTTGCAAATGCTCCTTATCTGATTCAAGATCCTGAGGGAGTTTCTCAGAACAAAGTTGTTACCAATAAGTTTACAAGGAGACTCTGTCTTTGAAAAAATAAGGTGCAAAGGGAAGAGCCTTGTACCGCTGCGGCTTCAATGTTTACCCACAGGGGAGAGCTGTTAGGGGCCTCACCGGGCTGACCCTGCCGCCAGTACATCAAGGCCCTAGCATTAGCCGCCCAATAGTAATTCCTGAAAACGGGGAGACCAAACCCCCCCTCCTCTGTAGGCTTATGCAGGTGTGCTTTAGATATGCGATGCGCTTTGTACCCCCAAATAAAAGGAAAGACAATTGAGTCCAATTTCTTAAAAAATGCTGAGGTGAGAAAGATTGGCAGATTCTGAAATAAGTACAAAAACCTAGGAAGAGCCACCATCTTGACTGCATTGATACGCCCCACCATGGACAGTGGCAGAGTTCTCCATTTCTCTATGTTGCGTTTTAGCTTCAAGATCATATCAGCATAAGTTTAAATAATTGCTTAGGGTCACGGGGTATTTTAAGCCCTAGATACGTGAAGTGATCTTTCACTAATGTAAATGGCAGCGTGTCAAGAAATCTTGGGTCTGAACTGTCCGATAGGGGCATGAACTCGCTCTTTCCCCAGTTGATTGTATAGCCAGAGAGTTCGCCAAATGAGTTAATGAAATCAAGCAAAAGGAGAACAGACGCCTCTGGGTCCGAGAGATATAATAGAGTATCATCCGCGTAAAGACCCACCCGGCTTTCTACCTCGCCTATCTTAATGCCCTTGATGCCAGGGTGACTCCTGATCCCCACTGCAAGGGGCTCCAAGGCCACATCGAAGAGCAGGGGCGACAGCGGGTCACCCTGCCTGACTCCGCGGTGCAACCCAAAGGCCCAGATTTATCACTATTGATTAGGATGGAAGATTTTGGACAGAGGTATAACATCTTGACCCAAGTGATGAAAGAGTCCCCAATTCCAAATCTCCTAAGGGCTTCGAACATAAAGGGCCACTCTATTTGATCAAATGCCTTGGCCGCGTCAAGGGCCAAGACAGCTGCTTTCGAGTCACCTGATTGGTTGGCATATATATTATTCAGAAGCCGCCGCACATTACAAAATGAGAATCTACCTGGGATAAATCCTGTTTGGTCAGGATGTATAATTGAAGAGATGTGCCTTCCTAACCTGTTGGCTAGCACCTTCGTGACGGACTTCTGGTCAAAGTTGAGTAGAGCAATGGGCCTGTAACTTCCAGGCTCAGTGTCTTCCTTGCCTTTTTTTAACAAAAGGCATATATTCGCTTCATACAGCGACCCGGAAATGTTTTTTTGTTCACAGTGGAGTCTTTGATCATCCTAAGCAAGAGTGGGGCGAGTGTTTTATGAAATGCCTTATAAAACTCGCAGCCAAACCCGTCAGGGCCAGCTGCTTTACCAGAGGGAAATGATTTGACTGCCTCGACTAACTCATCTTCCGTGAAATCTGAATCAAGTTCGGACCTAGATGACTCATCTAATGTTGTCAGGCAGAGGGAGTCAAAAAAATTAGTGAGATCCGTACTAGTTGCTCTAGACTTAGCAGTATATAATTCTGAATAAAAATCCTTGAAACGAGTGTTTATGTCCTTAGGGTTGACCAGCAACTCTCCTGTTTTGGATTTTATTTTATAAATTGCACGGCCCGCCTGAGCACCCTTCAACTGTCTGGCCAGCAGCCTCTCTGGTTTATCACCTAACTCGAAGTGTTTTTGTTTAATTTTAAGTAGGAGTTTGCCAATGGTTTCACTGAGAATGTGATTATATTTGTATTTTAACTTCAAAATCTTGTTGTAATCTTCCTGTGACAGGGAGTCCCTATAGGACTGTTCAAGAGTTGGAAGTGCATTTTCAATCTCGGCCAGACAACGACGCTGTTCTCATATTTTTGAAGCCTCAAATGAAATTATATGGCCTCTCATGACAACTTTGAGGGTTTCCCAGAGCATCGAGTCCGACACATCACCTGTGTCGTTGGTCTCAAGGAACTCCCCTAGGCGTGCGGACATGTAGTCTATAAATACTTGTTCAGTCAGCAACCATGGATTAAAGCGCCAGCAATAAGTTTGTTTTGGCAGGGCGAGCTTCAGTTTTAAAGATACTGGGCTGTGATCTGATATCAATATATTATGGTATTTAGTCTGTACGATGTTGGATATTAATTTTGCATCCACTAAAAAGTAGTCAATCCTCGTGTACAATTTATGAACATGGGAAAAGTAGGAATAGTCCTTATCTGTTGGATGATGCAGTCTCCATATATCAATCATGTTTCTGGATTTAAGTAGATTATTCAATGTTTGGACGGACGCTATGGTGATTGGAGCACGGGAGGAAAGTCTGTCAAGATATGGATCAAGGTAGCAATTAAAATCACCACCCATAATTAAATTAGTAGTGCTGAGGTCTGGAACCAGGTCAAATACTTTGCGAAAATAATTTGGGTCGTCTGTATTCGGGCCATATATATTCAGAAAGGTGACAGGAAACAAATTAATGCTTCCAGTAATCATAATATACCTGCCATTTGGATCTGTGGTCGCCGAAGTAAGTTGGAATGGAATACTCTTACGAAAGAGAATGGCGACACCCCTAGCTTTGGAAGTAAACGGTGATTGATAAACTTGAGAAACCCAATTAGCTCTCAATCGTCGCTGCTCTGTAGCTTTTATGTGGGTTTCTTGGAGAAACACTATGTCTGCTTTAAGTGACCTTAAATGCGCAAAGACCTTACCCCGTTTAACTATATGCCCAAGACCGCGCACATTCCATGAGACCAGTGAAATAGTACTCATGTGTGCCTGATTCTCACAGTTAGGCCTCAACATGCAGGCTACACAAATGGAAAAAGAAAAGCAGTCTAAGACACACAAAAACAAATATCAACATGCAAAATCAGTTATTCTGGCAGCTCTGGACAACATAAAACAACACGAATAAACCCCACCTCCCTCCCCACAGAAACTTCCCCAAATGAAGCATCTTTTCTCCCCTCATATATAGACTGAGGGCCACCGGGCGCATGGCATGTAAACACAGCTCTAACCAACAGAACATTTCAACTAAACAAGCCGGGTGCTCCTCTACCGTTCCAAACTGTCAAAAATAGACATATATAAAATTCAAATGTTACCGTCAGTGATGGTGAAAACGTCCCTTATGCTCTATGCAAAAGTCCGTTAACGTAACATGGCTGTAACAATCCGGTCAGACTGTGTCTAGCCAGCTCCAATATCCCGCTGCAAGTTGCCGACGAACATCATCGCCTCCTCCGGAGAGGTGAATATCTTCTGAAGCCCGTTGTGTTGGAAGTGGAGCTTGGCCGGGAAACGCAGGCTGTGCTTGATTTTCAGTTCACGCAGGGCTGCCATAGCCTCACGGAATCCCCGTCGCTGCTCCATCACCTCGGCAGTATAGTCAGGAAATATGAAGACCTTGTGTGCGCCGTACTTGTCATAATCATCTCTTTTTCCTGATAGTGGTGGATCCGGGCGATGATCGTGCGGGGTCTGGTAGAAGGACCGGAGGCTCCTTCTACTGGCTTGGGCTGTAGAGAGCGATGGGCGCGGTCAACAATTACCGGCTTTGGGAAGTGAGTCTCGCCTAACAGTTTAGGAATGAGAGCACTTACAAATTCAGTCGGGTTTCCTTTCTCCTCTCCTTTGGGGATCCCCACAAACTTGACATTGGTGCGCCTCGAGCGGCCCTCCAGGTCATTCGTCTTGGCTTTGAGGAAAGCGTTCTCTTTCTGTAATTTGTTGATAGCGGTCTCCATAGACTGCAGGCGAGCGTCGTGGTCTGAGATCGTCTCATCTACTTCATCCATTCGGGTCGCCAGGCTGTTGTGTAACGACTGGAGAGAGGCGAACTTCTCATCTAGTAGGTCGAACCGGGTGTTGATGGTCTTCAGAATCGTATCCTGCATGTTTTTCAAGTCCTCCATAGAAGAAGTGTGCTGCTCACCGGGGACGTCCTCGCTAGCCATTACCACGCTGCTGCTAGCTAGCCTCGGCCTCAGCGGCTTGTCTTTCTTTTCTTTGGCTTTGGAGTTAGCGGTAGCCGACATTTCTTGGTCTTGAACGATCACGCAGGGATATAAAAACAAAGCTGGGATGTTATATTTGAGCAGACTTGGTTGAAGACGGCAAATTTAAACGGATATAAACTGAACGGAGAGGAGCTCTCGCAGAGACGTCTTACTCCCTACGCGGCACACTAGCGCCCCCAGGCAACTTCTATGGTTGAGCTGGAATCCGGTGTCTCGGGAACACTGAGAATCCGTACGTTGCACCTCCTCATCCCCCCCTCCATGTCCTCACATTTCACCTTTAGCTCCTTTAGCTCTGATTTCAACTCACCCACTGCACTCTGTAGGGCGACAACCTCATCTGACCAGGTAGATAAACCACCCTCAATATCATTGACACTCACTTTGTCTTGGTCTAACTCCGAGCGAAGCGCCGCAATGCTGTTCATTATTTCAGATTTCACCACTCGTAATTCACTCTTAAGAAAGTCAAAGTCTTCCGCAAGGGCATCCTTCAGTTCAGATTTAATCACCGCTGAAATATCAGACTTAAGTGCAAGAAGTATTTCAGACTTCAAGTCAGGCGTATCCATTTCGCTGGGATTTGGTGAGGGTGGAGCCGATTCGCTCATGGCCTTAGAAGCATTCCGGTCCGAGGAGGCGTTCGGCCTAGCGCCCGCAGGTCCCATGTACTTGTATTTTCTGAGATTTAATAATAATAATAATAAATTGAATTTATATAGCGCTTTTCATGGACTCAAAGTCGCTTTACAGGGCAGGGTAGATTATAAAAACATAACAAAACAAAACGAGCAAACAAAACAAGTAGAACAAAACAAGATACAGATGAAAAAGGGAGGGGGGCAGGTGGACTATGGGTAGGCTGAGGTGAGGAGATGGGTCTTGAGGCGGGACTGGAAGATGGTGAGGGACTCAGAGGTGCGGATCTCTTGGGGGAGGGAGTTCCAGAGCCTGGGAGCTGCTCTGGAGAAGGCTCTGTCCCCAAAACAGCGCAGGTTGGACTTTTGGATGGAGAGGGAGACCGGCTGAGGTGGATCTGAGGGACCGTGAGGGTTGGTAAGGGGAGAGGAGGTCAGTGACGGCTGAGGGGGCGGCCAGATGGTGGAGGGCCTTTATAGGTGAGGACCAGGATTTTGTAGGTGATCCGGTGGGAAATGGGAAGCCAGTGGAGTTGTTTTAGGACTGGAGTGATGTGGTGCCAGGATTTGGAGCAGGTAATGAGGCGGGCGGCTGAGTTCTGGACCAGTTGGAGTCGGTTGATGTTGGTAGAGCTGATGCCGAGGAGAAGTGAGTTGCAGTAGTCCAGTCGGGAGGAGATGAAGGCGTGAATGAGTCTTTCAGCAGCGGGGGTGTGAGAGAGGGTCTGATTTTGGCGCTGTGCGGAGGTGAAAGAAGGAGGTTTTAATGACTTGACGGATGTGAGGCTCAAGGGGAGAGGGTGGAATCAAAGATAACGCCAAGCCTGGGCCTGGGGAGATGGGGAGACAATGGTGCCGTCGATGGTGAGAGTGGGGTTATTGGTTTTGCTGAGTGTGGATTTGGAGCCGATCAGAAGGGAATCTTGTTTTGTCGCTGTTGAGTTTGAGGAAGTTGTGTTGCATCCAGGTTTTAATAGCTGACAGACAGGAGTTGATGTGGGAGAGGGGAGGATTGTGGGGGGATTTGGTGCTGAGGTAGATCTGGGTGTCGTCAGCATAGCAGTGGAAGTCCAGGTTGAAGTGGAGGAGTATCTGACCAAGAGGGAGGATGTAGATGATGAAGAGGAGGGGCCAAGTACGGAGCCTTGGGGAACACCTTGAGTGACTGTGGCTGTGGCAGAGGTGTGGTTGTGGAGAGAGATGAAATGGGATCTGTTGGAAAGGTAGGAGTGGAGCCAGCTGAGTGCAGTACCTTTGATACCGAGGTCTTTGAGTCTGGTGAGCAGGATGTTATGGCTCACAGTATCGAAGGCTGCACTCAGGTCGAGGAGGATGAGGATGTTGAGGGAACTGGTGTCAGCAAAGGTGAGGAGGTCGTTGAGGACTTTGAGGAGAGCGGTTTCTGTGCTGTGTAGGGGGCGAAAACAAGATTGGAGAGGTTCGAATAGGTTATTGGCATGAATATGGGTTTGTAGTTGTGAGGCGACTATGCGTTCCAGGGTTTTAGACAGAAAGGGGAGGTTGGATATTGGGCGGTAGTTGTTGAGAGAGGAGGGATCCAGACCAGGTTTTTTAAGGATTGGGGTGACAGCGGCAGTTTTGAAAGCAGAGGGGACAGTTCCAAGGGACAGTGAGGAGTTGAAGAGGTTAGTGAGGTAGGGGCATAGGACCGGGAGGCAGGACTTCAGAAGTGGAGTAGGGAGGGGGTCAAGGGAGCAGGTAGTGGGTTTGGAAGAGCTGATGAGTTTGGAGATTTCAGGAGGAGTGACTGTGTTAAACTGGGAGAGGAGGAAGTGTGGAGGAGGGGTCGGGAGGTCTGGAGGGATGGGGAGAGGAGGGTCCAAGGTAGGTGCTGGAGTAGATCCTGGAAAGTTTGTCACCATTTTCGTAGATTTTGGAGTCAACAAGAAGGTCCAATACTAATACTTCTGGCATCGAGTTTTGAAAGAATACTTTAAGAAAAAAAACATTAAATTAGGTAAGCATGCCGGAAGCCCTGCCAAACATGTCTTACTGCTTAGCCGCCATAGAGCGCCCCCAATGCAAACATTTTTTGACTACTTTTTGTTTTAAAGGGCATGCGCCCGTGAACACCCACAGAGGAAAACATAAATCGGCGCCTATGATTCAAACAATGTAGTCTTCAGCAAGTTTAAAGAGGCAAAGTTCATGTGAATGCCACAGTATGGTGTCTTAATGAGCAGAGCTAAAATTGAAGTGCCAAACTCATCTCCCAATAGATCAGTGTTTGATGGGCTAAATGACCATTTACTTTGTTGTGTATAGTGGGGATCGTCTCACACACACAAACAGTCAGGTCCCGTGAGATTTAATTTGTCTCTCTATGAACAATGTTTTGCAGCCCATTAGTGGCTCCTAAAGGCGGTGTGCTGAACCCCTCTGGACAGGAAGTTTGTTCACACCTGCATGGGTTAGTCAGATGATGACATCTCAACCAATGAGGTGTCACTGCAATCAGAGGTGTGAAGACAAACAAGCATCACCATGAACCCATCAACATGTGATGTAATCATTACTGAAAAGGACTGTTTTTACAGTTGATATTGAGTCTGAGAATGCAATAATTTAATCAAGTGGAATTGTTTTTATTTTTTTTAAACAAAAAGTGATTCAATTACCATGTGTATTGTGAGAGGGGTTGCTGCCAGTCACAAATCCACAGAGAATTATCTCCCAACCCTGCAGCTCCTCACAGCTCTACAGAGTGTTTTTAAGTCACTTGTATTTTGGTTTTAAGGCCCAAACCTTTACTGTTTTGGTTCACTATCACAGCTCTTATAATAATAATTCCATACATTTACAAAGCGCTTTATCATAGACACTCAAAGTGCTTCAGGGGGGACGACAGTCTTCCAACACCAATATGCCTTATGATGCCAGACACTCACCTCTCATCCGAGTCCATTTCAAGACTCTAAAACCCACTGTACCAAAGAGTCTGGTGTAGCTCAGCAGCAAAAAGACAGGTAGAGACCAGCTGGTAAATAAAGTGAAGGATGTAGCAGGTAAAGAGGGTTTTAGTGCTGCCAGAGTGCACCAGACTGTACGGAGGGGGCCATAGCAATTGAGCAAAGCATTAAATAAGGACACAAAGTATAAGAGCGCCAAATTCCGTGTAAGAAAGCAGGTTGGGGTGGTGGATGGGTCAAACAAACTCAGGACTTTCAGCCAGGAGACCGGGACTGTGTCCTGTTTGAAAATAAAAGTAGTGGGGCGTATTTGCTTGCCAACGATAGGGCGTCAATTCATATTATGCTCCTATGGGTAGTATTAGAGGGTAGGAATAAAAAAAACGATATTGTCATGTGGTTTGGAAGACTTGTTGGACCCTTTATTATCCTACTGGTTCTACTTCTGCATCTTTTGGTCCTGCAGGGTGGGTGGTTAACATCCAATGGTGTTTTTTAGTGCTTAACAACAAGACTACGCCAGCCAAATTCAATCAGACTGCAATGGAGAGGATAGATGGGAGGTGGGAAGGCCCGAGGCTTGCTGACTGTTAGGCTATGCTTGCAGGCCGAGAATCAGAATAGTTAAAAGTCCGCAGAGAATCAAGCAGGGCGCTAACAGTCAACCAGCTTGAATCCATAGTGGTGCTAGAGGGCCCATGGAAGCATTGGAGATCTGGGAGCATATTTCGGAAGATTCAGAGGAGACTGGAACAGGCTAAAGAGAGCCAGGTTCTGGAGTGGAGCTTTCATACAAACTCACGTGTTCAATTGCAAATATTTAATGTTTCCTGTGGAAATTAAAGAGTGACTTTTTTCTGTTTTACTGTTGTTTTTTTTCACATTTCAACCAAGTCTGTGATATCCTAGAATTGAGCTAAAAATGTGGCGGCACATCACTGGGGTTAAGAGGCCAACTGAAACAATCAACCGACCAAAAGATGAGGATTATTCAAAGAAAAGTAAAAGAAGACGTTTTCAATACCAAATGGGACAGTTGGCGACAATGGCGAGGTTCGTGGCTAATTTACGACAGGACTTAATCGTAATAACTTGACAACACTTAAATGTGTATTCTTAACAAGTTCAAGAACAATGCTGGTGCTTCCTTTGAGGCAAAACATTGTCTGGTAAAAAACCTGTGTGGCTGATGGCCAAAAAAGTTACCTTCAGGCCCTGCTTACAACCATATGGTACTAAAATGAAAAACTTCATTCAAACAATGTAGTCTTCAGCAAGTTTAAAGAGGCAAAGTTCATGTGAATGCCACAGTATGGTGTCTTAATGAGCAGAGCTAAAATTGAAGTGCCAAACTCATCTCCCAATAGATCAGTGTTTGATGGGCTAAATGACCATTTACTTTGTTGTGTATAGTGGGCATCGTCTCACACACACAAACAGTCAGGTCCCGTGAGATTTGATTTGTCTCTCTGTGAACAATGTTTTGTAGCTCATTAGTGGCTCCTAAAGGCGGTGTGCTGAACACCTCTAGACAGGAATGTGTTCACACCTGCATGGGTTAGTCAGATTATGACATCTCGACCAATGAGGTGTCCCTGCAATCAGAGGTGTGAAGACAAACAAGCATCACCATGAACCCATCAACATGTGATGTAATCATTACTGAACAGGACTGTTTTTACAGCCTCACAGCTCTACAGCAGCTTTTTAACTCACTGGTATTTTGGTTTTAAGGCCCAAACCTTTACTGGTTTTGTTCACTCTCACAGCTCTTACAATAATAATAATAATAATAATAACTCCATACATTTATGTAGCGCTTTATCATAGACACTCAAAGTGCTTCAGGGGGGACCACACTCTTCCAACACCAATATGCCTTATGATGCCCGTTGGACCCTTTATTATCCTACTGGTTCTACTTCTGCATATTTTCGTCCTGCAGGGTGGGTGGGGAACATCCAATGGTGTTATTTTTTAGTGCTTAATAACAAGTCAAATTCAATCAGACTGCAATGATGAGGATAGATGGGAGGTGGGAAGGCCCGAGTCTTGCTGACTGTTAGGCTATGCTCGAGGGCCAAGAATCAGAATAGTTAAAAGTCGGCAGGAAATCAAGCAGGGGGCTAGATGGTAACCTGTTTGACTCCAGAGAAGTCATAGAGGGCCCATAGAAGCACTGGAGGTCAGGGAGCAGAGGTTGGAAGATGCAAAGGAGACTGGAACAGGCTCAGGAGAGCCAGGTTCTGGAGCAGAGCTTTCATACAACTTCCACTTAAAGAATGACCCTTCTTGGGCAAACTCTGGCACCTTGTTCAGGAAGCACCATGCAGATGGATGGATGTATTACTGTTGGGAAAAGTATGAGGGTATCTAGTAGCATGTCTGGAAAGTTCCTTAAATCTGCACGGGCCTGGCGGAAGTGAGGGGGCTGATGGAACAGAATAAAAACTACTGAGGCAGCTGTTGAGACAGTGAGATGACCCGGCAAGTTAAAACTAGACAGGCTGTTCTCATCAACCATTCGTACATATAGCTACGAAAAGTAAAGCATGGTAGTTCATACGTATATTGAGGTGTATTTTCATCCTATTTCATCTGATCATTCTATATAACATGTATTTGAGCTTTATCTGAACATTTATGACTGGTATCTAAGATTCGACAGGAGACCTCGTATGAACTTTACTCTACTTTCAGAAGACACCTCTCTGGAAAACATCCTGCATGCTTATCAGTGGGCCCTCCAAAATAAGGCCAGTTGGCTTGTAGCCATTGGTCAAAGTATTGTTTCCTCCCCCATCTATGTTACACACAGCATAGTACATATGTACCATGTTCAAATAAAGAAAGCCAGAGGACCACTGGAGAATTGGGAAAACAGGTCCTCTCCAAGCTCTGCAGAGCTTGTACATGATGCTGATTTCTTGAATGTGAATAAACCTTTATAATCAAGAAACAGTGTCAGCGGATTCCTCTCCACATAGCATTACAGCATTGCTACCAACTACACCACAATTCTGGCGACGAGGATTGCGGGACGTGTTGCGGGCCGGTCTCAACGTTCCATCACGGGCACGGTCGACCTGATTTCCGCTCCATTGGCTGATAAGGTGAGTGTTTTCTCACAACTTTGAGAGCGCTGGTCAGTTCGTCTGTGTCTCTGTGTGTGTGCGTTGAGGGGGGCTGCACCGTTTCGAACCCGTGTGTGTGCCGTGCTGTGATTGCTGTGTGGTTGGGACTCCGTTTTAAATTTGGTAGGAAATAAGAAAAAATAATAAAGGACATAAGAGAAAATAGAGGAAATAAGGATGATAACGCCATTAATTAGTTGATAAAAGCCCTTGAATAAGGCGAGATTAGCTCAGGCCACAAAACCTGAAAATGACTAGGTGAAGTTTCAGGTCAGTTCTAGGAACTGGGGATGTAGAATAAACTGCAATGGAAATTACAGATTTCATGGGTTGACAAATTTATGTTTGAAGTAATTTCGCATTGTAGTCTATACCTCAAAAGGTAGCAAAAATTCAAGAAAAAGAAACGGCGGAATCATGCTTTAGGAAGGAAAAGGGGAATAAGGAAAAAAGGGAATAAGGTAATAGGGATGATAACGCCGTTAAATTGGTAATAAAGCCCTCGACGAGACCCTCTCGAGGCGATTTTAGGTGGGCCACAAAACCTGGATGATTACTAGGTTTCTAAAGTTCAGGTCAGCTCTGGGAGCTGGGGATGTAGGTCAACTCCAGTGTGGATTGCCAATCGTTTCATGGGTTGACGAATTTATGTCCGAAGTAATCTCGCATTGGAGTCTATACCTCAAAGGTAGCAAAAAAAAAAGAAAAAAAAAAAGGGGGGAACGGTGGAAATCTAGCATAGGGATATGGATAGGCTAAATGCACTTTTTGATGATTGGGTGTGTATGAGAGACAGAGTGTGTGTGTGAACAGCGGTACCTCTGTGGTATGTGATAAACTGTGTGTGCGTGGCATATGTCATGATGATATTCTGTTCATTATATATATATATATATATATATATATATCTGTTTCGGTTGGGAACAGGAGTTCTAGATACGATATTCTGGTTATTACGGTTAAAACTATGAGTCTCTTTTGAGAACGTTTCCAAAGTTTGTTAAAGAGTTATGAGTCTTTCTCTTGAGAGAACGTTTTTGAAAATCTGTTAAAACTATGAGCCCCCTTTGGAGGGAACGTTTTTGAATGTGTTAAAATGTATGAGCCTTCTGGAAGGATGTTATGATATATATGAGAGGATTTGTCTTAGATAAGAAAATAAGTATAGGTTGGCAGATTAGGGTAAAATAAGTGAAGAAGAAAAAGAGAGAAAAATAGACTATAGTCAAATTAAGAAGTTTCAAAGTAGGATTTGTGTTGTATGTTTTGTGTTGTTTTGTGTGTTTTGTTTTGTGTTGCTGAGTTGGGAGTGCGATTTTGGAGAGCTCATCTCTCTGGTGGATCGCACTGGTGAATGAACTGCGCATGTCTAGAATTTAAGGAATGTTAGGGTCCACAGACACTGGGGTGCTGCCGCCTGTGCTGTAAAGATGAGAAAGGGGGAGACTTTCAGACTTGAGGTGCAGTATTCTGTTTGTTAAAGTAGCGGTTGTTTGACTATGAAACTATTTGATTGAGATCCATTGAATCTATAAATGAGAGTTATGTTGACAGATATAAAAATAGAAAAATGTCATAAAACATCTAGAGAAATGGCATAATAATTTAAAATGTCTATGTCTAACTATGCTTGCTTTTGAAGCATGAAAAGAAAAAAATTGGGAGAAAGATTTGAGGATAAAAGTAGGCATAAACAAGGCTCAGGCCTGAAGAAAAAAAAAGGGGGAAGGAAAGAAAAAGATTAACAGCTGGCATAGGTGATTTGCGTCTGGAACCCAATATCAGTGATTGATCACCCTGGAATAAGAAAATTCCAGCCTCTATACCTCTATTGGAAGTAAGAGATTAGAGGACTGATTGATGGGCTCCAGGATTGTCACCTCTGCCATTCTAAAATGTTGGACCACTTGTTTTGAGTGGCGAGACATCTAAAATGATTTTACTTTGAATAAAATAATTCAAAATTTGATAATTTTATAAGGTTTTTGATATTGCTAAAAGTTAACGTTCCCTACTGTCACATGTGGTCATGTCATTGTGCTAAGGAAATGAGTGACATTTGTGAAGATGGGAAACAGAGCGAATGAATCTGATTTCTGTGAAGTTAATTCAATCCTAATGAAACATTAGACTGAGCTGGTTCATATACTTTGTATATTAAAGGGGTAACAATTGTTTCAAAAGATAGTTAGGAAAGTTGAGAGAAAATGGTAAGCGTATGTTGCAGAAAGGGAAAAGAAAGTTTTATGAGACAATGGAAAGAAAATAAGGCATAACTTTAAGGGAAAGTTAAGGGTACAAGAATGTACTAAGTAGGTTAAAGATAGAAAGAGAGCTTGTAGAAGTGACAGAAAGACAGGAAGGAAGAGATAAATGTATTTTTGAATTAGGATAATGGAGTTCATATTAATATTGTTGGTATAGAGATAACTGCAGTATTTGGGCTATAATCTACAGGAGGGTAAACCTTTAGATGAGAATGGTAAAAAATTGTTATATCACAAGCACCAAAACCTAGGAAAAAGAGACAAATTAGGTAATTTTCAGGAATGACTAATGGTAATTTCCAAGATGAATTGCTTTTAGATATTATTGTGATCTGACATATCATAAACTAAAAAAATGAATTAGGATTGGTGTAGATAAAACATATGTTTATGAAAATATGATGTTTTATTGTTGTTAAACTGCCCAACAAAAATATAGGCCTACAAGTTTGGTTGAAATGATTAGCTGTTTAAATACTTAGTTGATTGACAGAACTACTGTGATCATTTCCAGTTTAAAATGTGGGGACTTTTCTGTGTTGTTACTTTTAGTACTTGAAGTACTTATTTTATGATACTTTTCTTACTTAGGTAATATTTTTGTAGCAACATTTTGAATCAATGATGTCATAGGTTAGAATGTAGAAAGAGAATCAAGAAAACTAAAATACACGTATGATTAAAGTAAAAGTAATGCCTCTTGGAGGAGTTGTGTTTTGTGTTTATTCAGTGTACCTCGATGGATGTCAGAGCGGACCTGTCTCACTCCCCCAACGAGCTACAGAACCAGTGACGGACAATACCAGACCCTGAACTACATGACCTCAATCCAACAGACACAGTATTCAGCGTGCAACTTTGGCCCCACCCCCCCACATACTTGCACCAGAAACACATCTGGAGTTGGAGCAGCAGAGAAGGAGGGGTGACAGATTTGCAACTGCCCATGATTGAGTGGTTGAAGCGGACACCCAGATGGTTTTCAGGGCATGATCAGAGACTGACATTAAAGAAGCAACTCACTTTGTTGAACATTCACAGATGAACTGAAGTTTGAGGAGTTCAGACCAACTTCACCTGGACTCAGAAGATGTATGATGCTGAAAGTGATAAAGATCTTTACAGATCAGTGCTGACAATAGAACAAAGTGAGGCAGTGATCACTCAGGAGGGTGATTATTGCATCAGAGATGAAGATGAATGAATAATAGAGAGAAGACAAGCAGAAACGACCATAAAGATGAATCCAAACTCCAAAAGTAAGAAGAAAACGACACGTCTGGAAACTAAGGGAAAAGTGAGGTTCAGAAGGATGGAACTTGAAAATGATGATGATCAGAGTGATTCAGAAGAGATCATGGATGGATATGATCCTGTGATTAGAAGGAGGCTGGCCAGAGTGGAGAAAAGAGGTGATGAAGAATGGAGGAAACAAAGAGATATAAGAGATCACACCTCTGATGAAAGTAAAGATGAAGACAGTGATGAAGATTTGGAGAGGAGAGGAGCTACGGGATTTCATCCTGCAGCGTCTAGCATAGAAGAGATTAAAAGAGACATGGAGCGATTGGAAGAGCAATACGAGAAGCTGAAGATACAGAGAGACAAATTGCTGGAAAAAGGATCACAAAAAGTGGAGAGAAAGTCAAGAAAAGGGAAGACAAGTAAGAAGATGCTTCCAGTGATAAGTCGAGGACAGAATCTGGAGCATAAGCCTTTGAAGAGTACCGATATGTCAGATATTCTTGATAAGTTGCCTGTTCTTCAAGATGGAGCACATCCTTGGATTGCAAAGTTGGAAGAAATGTTGATGGGAACACAGTATGCCATAGGAGACATTAAGAGACTTTTGGCTAATCTCATTGGGGTTCCAGCTATGGAAGAAATTCTACAGAAAGCTAGACTTAATTGATATGTGGGAACTGCTGTACATGATCCTGAGTTGTTGGCCGCAAGTAGAGGTCGACTGTGGAGAGCA
This sequence comes from Perca fluviatilis, assembly GCF_010015445.1. Classification (NCBI taxonomy): domain Eukaryota; kingdom Metazoa; phylum Chordata; class Actinopteri; order Perciformes; family Percidae; genus Perca; species Perca fluviatilis. The sequence continues at coordinate 588,094 of NC_053125.1, forward strand.
TTGAAAGATATGTTTCCAACAAATGTGCATCCGGACAATATTCTAATTGAACCAATGGGACGAGAAGAAAAACCAAGAGCTTATGTGTTGAGAGCTTATCAGGTGTGGAGAAATATTACCGGAAATGATCGAGATGTGAGTCAGATGGAGCAGTCAATTTTGCGAGCCAAACTACAGAAGGGGCTGCCCGCACCAGTGAGGAGCAAACTGGAAGAGGTGGTTGGACTTGGAAGCATGGCAAAAAATGTCTATGCAGATCATGTAGCTCACCAAGTAGAGCTATATAGGAGAAAGGAACATGAGCAGAAAGAACAAGACCGAGAAACTCCCAGAAAATTCAATCAAATGCAGCTGGTGGAAGATAAGAAGGACGAGAAGCAGGCACTGGTTATGCAAAATCAGTGTTCACCAAATCAACAGTCACCATTAGTGATTCCAGTTATTTTATACCCACGGCCAGCTTCTGGACAGATGCAGAACTGGAGAGGAAGAGGACGAGCTGGAAGATATGATCCATATTTTATATCTTCACAAGCGTGTTTCAATTGTGGACAGGATGGCCACTTTGCCCGTGATTGCAATATACCAGGATGGAACTCTAGAGGAAATTACAGAAGAGGATACTGGGGACAGTTAATGTCAATTGGAGGACCGATGAACCCTCACAGGGGCCCGGAGCCAGGATTCTAGAGGTGCCCAGAAGATCTGAAAGGAGGTGTCATCAGGCCCGGAAAGAGATCCAACAATTGAGGACAAGGACAGTCACAAGTTGGTACAGATCCCCACAGATGAGCGTGGACATCAGCAGACTGACCAGAGAAGGAGGGGAGAGAGACCGTATTTGCTCTGACGCATCAATGCATAACGACGCATAGAAAGGAGGTAATGCACCGACAACACACATTTTGAAAATACGTATACTCTAAAGAAGTAACTGGTTCTATTTTTAAAATAGAGTTACTCCTATGTGAACACATCTATATGAAGGGTTAAGATAAGCCTCTAAATTAAGCAACTTGGTATGAAAATCTTACATTTTGTCAGTACCTGGTGATATATATTTTGAATGTGCCTCTATTATTTGAGTGTTGCACAGATAATTTATTGGGAAGTGATCTCATGTAAAATTTGAATTGGATTGATGTAAAGTTGATAAAAACAGCAGATTGAGAGTGCTGTTCTCAAAATTTCATTAAAAATAAGCTTAGAACAATTGTGTGACTATTAGTGAAAATAGCCTGACATTAACATCAGTAAACTGTTCTTGGATGTAGTTTGTAAATGCACCTTTTATCTCTAACACAAATAGAAGGGCAAGGTGTATCACAAGTGTCATTAGGACCATATGGAATGTATGAAAATAGTAACAGTAATGATGATAAGATAAGACAACTTCCACTCACAGATATATCTTAGTCAAATGAAAAGTTTTTACATTGGTTAAATTTGTTATTCATAGTGTATCAGTAATCTGTTCATATCATTCTCTCTAAGTACAGATTCACGAATGGAAATCAGTTATTACAGTCCAATGATGGATCAACATTTTTTGTCATTTATATAGAGGTTTAGAAATCTGATTTGAATTTCACTATTCTGCATAAGTTGTAGTGGTGTTACTAAAGCCTGCAGGATTCTAACCTGTAGAGTTAGACAGTAAAATAACTTACAAAGACTCCAGAGTGAAGCTCTGCAATTCATTGAATTTTGATAGAGATTACAATTTTGGCTTATTAATTACAGAAACAATGTTAAGGGAGAGGAACAATTGTTCTGCACATTACATTTGCGAGTAGACTTGGTATGAAGAGTTTAGGATAAGTTTCACAGTTTAAGATGTTACGCTGATGTGTTGAGGTGTTAGTTTAAGTGAAAGTCTAAATTTATATCTAAATTTATAAATTTATATAGTCTAAATTTCAATGATGGTTTGCATTGAGCAATGAGAATTCAGTATTGACTAATATATGTATGGTTATAATTTTATGATGTGGCAAGGTGACTACATTGCTTTATGCTAGTATGTTGCTGTGTGTAATGTTACTTTTCAGCCTCAGTCCAGTTTATACAGGAATGTCAAGTAGATGAGGTTGAAAGAAGGGGTATTTAACATAAGGAGATCTATTACACCCACTGTCTGTTAAATAAACAGTGAAGAGAGACAATGCACACTTTCGTAATCTAATAAATCTAGGAGTATTGATGGAAAGATATCCATTTTTATTTGCTTTTGCCGTCATTTTTACATTTCTTTGAAATATTGTGTAGTGTTTTTATTTATCAAAGGGGGAAAATGGAGTGTGATTCATATGTGATTAATTCACATTATTTTTGATTAATTCATATTATTTTTGATTTATATTCATGTTGTTTCGCAAAGATACTAGTTGGTGTTTTCTTTTCTTCCAGAGCATATGGGGTAATGTGCAGAGGGGATTCAGATTCTTGAATATGGACAATAAAATGGACTGGAGAACTCTGAACTAGGATACAATGATGAATGTTCAGATTCCATCGACATCACACTGGAAGTTTGACACTGCAAAGGAGCTGCAATGGATATATACTTTGTGTTATATTCGTTTTGTATTAAATTGTTTGAAGAATGTTTTGTTGTGGGATACACATGGAGACCTCAGATGTTTTTATGTTTTTCTTGACGCTTAGGGACAGCGGGGTCTAGGTAAGGCGAGGTCCTTTTACAGATCCGATGATGTGATCAGTCTGAATTGGGCTGTCATGTGTATTCGATTACACCAAGACATTACAGGAATTGATAAAAAGATTTCTAATTGATCTGGAGTACTGAGGTGGTCGCCTGGGGCAGAGGGGCCGTGAGAGAATTTTCCTGTCTAGATTGATTGATGGATATCTGGAAAGAAAGCTGCCAGACAGGTTTTTCGCTCTTACACTCCATAAAATGTTTGTTTACATTTCCTGACATTGTTCACACTCTATGAAAACTTGTGTTATTGCTAAGGTTATACTACAAGAAACATGATGTAATGGAAAGTGTTATTTTGTACCAATCTTACTCTTTTTGTTTCGAGACTTAATTAGTCTCGAAGGGGGGAAATATGAGGTGTATTTTCATCCTATTTCATCTGATCATTCTATATAACATGTATTTGAGCTTTATCTGAACATTTATGACTGGTATCTAAGATTCGACAGGAGACTTCGTATGAACTTTACTCTACTTTCAGAAGACACCTCTCTGGAAACATCTGGCATGCTTATCAGTGGGCCCTCCAAAATAAGGCCAGTTGGCTTGTAGCCATTGGTCAAAGTAGCTATACGGACACGTTGAGACACACTGAGCCATGCTCCCACAACTTATGTTGCTTTAACTTCTTTAACCAAGTACCTCTACTATAACTCTACTCAAAACGGAAGAAACTGCACCATCGTGCTAAATCATGCCTCCGAAAGCTGCAAAAGGCAGAATTGATCAGGGAGCTACAAGCCCAGACGACGGAGAAGTCCTGACATTGGCGTCCATAGCTACCTTATTAGAGGAGAACCGAAAAACCCTCACTGCTGACTTAAATGCCACCATGGTGAAACTCGAGAAAAAACTTGATTGCATACAAACTACGGTGTCTGATCATGCTGTGAAGATCAGGGAGCTTGAATTAAATGCTAACCTGTAGGACGAACGCCTAGTAGCTCTGGAAACAACATGTGCTAAGCTAACTGATAGCAATGCTAAACTAGTTGGTAAAGTTATTGATTTGGAATCCCGTTGTTGGCGCAACAATATCAGAGTGCTTGGCTTACCGGAATTAATAGAGGGACATAATCCAACTACCTTCTTTTCGGCGATGGGATTCTGGACTCTCCGCCGGAGTGTGACAGAGCTCACCGGACTTACGCTAGGAAACCACAACTGGACCAGCAGCCGAGTCCGAGACCGGTCATCATCCACCTTCACAAATTGTTGAAGTACCGGAACAATTTGATCTTCATCTATGAGGACTATGCTCCGGAGGTTTTGGATCAACGACATCAGTACCGTGAGGTAATGACTGAACTGTATAAACTCGGACTTAAGCCAGCCCTGCTGTTTCCTGCCAGGCTTACCATTAAACTTAAGGAAGGAGGTAGGAAAGGTCTCGCATCAGTTGCAGAAGCAAAAGAATATATAGCGTCTGTCCGTTAGACTAACGTTATTCTCCAAACATGTGTTGCATGATTGTACCTGACTGGTTAGCGTTCTAACCAGACTAACACACTGCCTTGGTTAACCTTTTTTTTTCTTCTCTTTTATTTTATTTTTCTGTAGCTTTGATGTGTGTTACTTTTCCCGAGTTCATTTACTCTTCCCTCAAGATATGTTATGGTATCTTTAATTAATTAATTGAATGTATTTTGTGAAAAAGGGTAGAGTATTTTTGTAATTCTGCATTTACATATTCTATTTACAGTTATATATTTTAAGATTATTACATTACTGTTTTTTTGTTTTTTTTCTTTTATTTTCTTTACAAGCTCTCAACATGTTGTGGGTGTAGAGCGAATGAAAGAGGGAGTAAATTTAAATTTACTTTCTATTGATAATAGGCGGGTGTTAACGTTATTTGTGTAAGCATGCGTGTATGTATGGATGGGTTTATGTGTATGTTATTTTTATGTGATCCCAGCAAACTTTTTGGTCAATCATCTTAAATATGATACTATTTTCCTATATGGCCTTCAATGACTTGAATTATGATGGAGAGGATGTAAAACATTGTATTGATATAGATAAGAATCTAAATTGTAAATATTACATTCCTGAACAATTAAAAAGCTTAAATGATATAACTAACTATTCATTTTTGCACCTTAACATTAGAAGTTTATGGAAACATCATGAAGCGTTAGTTACATTACTTTCAAACTCTGACTGTAGCTTTGATGTTATTGGTTGCAGTGAAACTTGGATTAATGACAGGACTTTCACTGATATTCTTAACCTCGATGATTATAAGCTAGTTTTTAAAAACAGGCCTGGCCGCACTGGAGGTGGTGTTTGTTTATATGTGCACGCTAGATATCATATGAATGTTTGTGATGACATTTTCTTAGATGAAAACCATTCTGATTCGCTTTTTATTGAGATAAATCTCACAAATGGTAAAAAGCTTATAGTAGGAGTTATTTATCGACCCCCTGATTCTGATCGGGATACTTTGAAGGTCAAACTGGAGGACACTTTATATTCTATAAATAGGAAAAACATAGACTGTGTCCTCTTAGGGGACTTTAATATTGATGTCTCCAAAGATGATGCTGCCAAAAGTGATTTTCTTAATACTTTACATTCATCATCCTTTTTTTGTACCATAAATCATTTTACCAAAGTAACACCTTCTACTAGGTCAACTATTGACAATATCATCACAAACATTCGAAATACTAGGCTAGAATCTGGAGTTGTGTTATTTGACATTACTGATCATTTTCCTATTGTATTATTTCTAGATTTGGCTAGTAAGACTAAATTACCACGGCAAAAAAACAAAATTAAATTAAAGTACTAAATGAAAGAACCTTGCAACAACTGAGTGAAAGCTTACAGGCCAAAACATGGGACACAGTCTATGACTGCAGTGATCCTGACACTGCATATGACAACTTATTAAATGAGATCACAAATTTGATTTGTTGTACTATTCCAGAGAAGAATGCTGTCTGCAGTGTAAAATGTCAACTTACTTAAAAATTCTTTAAAAACATTAGTGATATAATTAAGGAATAATTTTTACATAAAAAAAGTAAAAGTAACCATAAGCATCACAGGGTGACTCTAAGAAGTCGTGGAAAGTGTTAAATAAAGTCCTTAACAAGGGCCAAAACTGCACCGTGCTCCCAAATACTGCGGACATACACTCACATTTAGGTAATAACTTTATAAATGACATTGATTTAGCAAATAACTTTAATAACTATTTTGTCTCCATTGGGGAAAAACTCTCTAACAAAATAAACCAACCTCAAGGTATTTCTTTTGTGTCAATTCCTTTTTTATGAAGCCTACTGATTGCCATAAAATCATTTCAAACTTGCGAAGCACATACACTGCTGGTGAGGATGAAATCTGTAGTAAAATACAGAAAGCCATTGCACTTGATATCATGGAGCCACTTACTTATTGTATTAATCTATCAATTCTATCTGGAATTGTGCCGAAAAGGGCAAAAATTGCAAGAATTATACCAATATTTAAATCTGGGGATAAAAATGATATGACCAATTATCGTCCAATATCAATCTTGCCTACAATCTCTAAGGTCTTAGAGAGAGTAGTGTACAATAGGTTACATGGTTATCTCAATAAATTATATATCATTGCTTCATCCCAATATGGTTTTAGGAAAAGAAGTACTACATGTATGGCTGTGCTAGATCTGATTGAAAAGATTAATGATGCCATTGATAAAGGTGACTGTGGTATAGGCATATTTTTTGATTTATCTAAGGCATTTGATACTATTGATTTTGATATTTTATTGAATAAATTACATCATTATGGAATCAGAGGAGTAGCACTTAGCTGGTTTACAAATTATTTATTTGGCAGACAACAATATGTAAATATTAATGAACAAATTTCTATAAGCAAACCCATCAAATTTGGAGTCCCCCAGGGATCCATTTTGGGCCCTCTTCTTTTTATATTATATATTAATGACTTTGAAAATTCTACCATGATTTTACACAAAGTCTTATTTGCTGATGATACAAATTTATTTATGTCACATAAGAGTCCAGATGAACTACAAGAAATAGTAAATAGAGAGTTAAGAAATGTAGAAACTTGGTTTCGGTGTAATAAACTATCTCTTAACATCAAAAAGACAAACTACATTGTGTTTCATTCCAACAAAAATGAAATGAAAAATAGGCATGTTTGTCTTAAATGGGTGATAGAATGCAAAACCGATTTTACCCTGTCATAGTTGAATAACGACAGTTCGGTGGGTAAATCGGACATACATAGAAGCTCAAAATCCCATTGACACCCCTTTACTATGAAAATCTCATATTTTGAAACTGCCGCTGAAAACGGGCGAATCCCAACAAAGCTGGAAGTTGACGTCAACCTCCCAAAAACCGGAACCTTTGTCAGCCCATGGGTGTATTAAGAGAACGGTCACGCCCCAACATTTATATACCCACTGCGCAAAGACACGTCCAAACGACGTGTTGTCTACGTCGTTTTTGCACGTCCAATTTTGCTCCCCTGAAGGTGCAGACTGTGACGCCAGATGACGTCTTTTTTCTGACGTCTACCGAACATCCATTATTGACGTCGCAAGGACCGCTGTATAAGGGCTAATTGCAGTCCAACTGTGGTCATTGTGGAAGTCTTTTCTACGTCAAATTCAAACTAATTTCAGACATCATTTTTAATGCTTCTTAGCTCTGTGCATAACTGTAGTACCATTTCAGAAGGTGGCATACGGTTTCAGTTTATTTTCCTACAGCTTAATTTGTCTCAGCAGCAGATTATAACAGGCAACACTTACAAAGGTGTAATGCATTTCCAGTTCAATCCTGCTGCAGCTGCTGAGTCAGACGAAGCTACAGGGAAATTAACCATTACAGGAAATGGGTCTCCCACCTTCTGGAAAAATGGCACTACAGTTATACACAGAAGCTTATAAATAAATAATTCAATCCCCACTCATTTATTTCCATCTTTATTTTTGTTAATCACAGGTACAATGTTTTACTTTTGTCTGCCAAACTGTTCTGATGGATTAAAACACAAAATAAACATACAATTACACAGCCCACCTTGCTTGGGTCTGTACCATAACAAATACAATAAAAATAAAATAAAAATTAAAGTGCTAAACTGAATGTGCTTTGAGGTAAAACTCCAACCAGAACCAACTATACTGAACACAAAGGATTGACAAGATTCTCCGCAATGGATAATCATTGACTGTTGTCTGTCCTCAATCAACACTTCTTTGTGGTGATAAAACTACAAAGCCCACCTTGCTTGGCTCTGTACCACAACACAATAAAAATAAAATAAAAGTTAAAGTGCTAAACTGAATGTGCTTGAGGTAAAACTCGAACCAGAACCAACTATATTGAACACAGAAAGAATTGACAAGATTCTCCAAAATGGATAATCATTGTTGAGTGACTGTTGTGTGTCCTCCACCTCCACTTCTTTGCGGTGCATGCTTCAGGTGCTCTGAAGCATGCATTCTTATGAAGCCCTCTGTGGCTTTGTCATCACATTTCATGACTCCATCTGCACAAGTAGAAAAACATATTAGAAATATGCAAAGGCAATCTACAGTCATACACCAAGTCCCTGAATTTGTAAGTAAAAATATGTTGCCTGTGCATCCACTACCAATACTGGATGAATACGAAACTCAACAAATGTTGATAGCTATAGCATTACATTTTAAATGTCAAAAGGGAAGGACATTTTCTGTCCAATCAACTAATTATTTACAGATTGGTAAAAGCAAATTGTCTTTCCTTGGTCAACATATTGGCTTACCTTGTATTGCTCTATACATCTTTGTCTTCTCCAAAGCTTTCTTGCCCTTTCTCCCCTTCCCCTTCATGTTGAATTTTGCCATCAGGGAGTTACTGAAGAGCCTAAAAAAAAAAATTACATTTATAAATCAATGTGAATGATATGTAGGAAAAATTACTCAAGTCATAAACCCTTTAACCCCCTCAGGGCATTTAGATTTTTACATGTTTTTTTTTTTAATTCACCTTTTAAAAAAGGTACTTGCACATAGCATGATACCATGTGTATATCAGCTCTGTTATACTGAGGTCACAATCTGACAGAGCACTGTGTAAAGCGGTAATTGGGCCCAAATGAAAGATGTAAATGAGTTTCAGAAATTCTTCAGATCTATTGTGAAAACATAGCATATTCATATGGATGAATTGTCTTGGTGCTTGAATGGGTTTACTAAAGTGTTAGAATCACAACAGTAGAATAATGTGAAAGAAATTGTTGGCATTTTGACATACATGCACAAAAAACAATGACTTAGTACATACCAAGCTTTATGGGATCTATGCAAATAAAAAAAAAGCAAAAAAAAAAGCATTACAGACAAGATTAAGTTGTCTTGTGGTTTAAGACAAAACCATAGGACAAAACACTGACAAACTCCATGTTCCACCACATTTTGGACATGCAGTTGGATGCTTCGACCCCAGAGGGTTAAACTACATTGATAGTGTCTTCTAGGGTGGTCACCTCTTTTTATCCCTCTACAATGCCACTATTTGGGAAATTAGCTCATTTGCCATCTTCTCCAGAGTTAGACAATTGGATATTACCTTTCTCATTTCCATGCAGCCCATGTCCCAGTCTTCTAGGAACTACACCATCTATCCACACACAACTCCAGGGTTGCAAGGCAACCGGAATGAGAATATACTTCCAAGTCATATTATAAATTTCCACATTCACAACAGGTGAAAACTAGCCTTTTTGCTAAATCTAGCATATTTACAGAAATGTTAATATGCGCTGTTCCTGTCAAATAAAATAATAAATTAATTTAAAAATTAAATCTTTTGACCAACTTTTGCTTTGTCCTGATCATAAGTACTATAGGGATATTCCACCTTCTGTGGAAATTGGCCCTTTTGTGGAAATTGGCTCATTTGCAATCTACCTTAGAGTTAGACATGAGAATGCATATACAAGTTCTATTAAAAATAATAAAATGTTCAGACATTGAAAACCATAGAGCACCTGAACGTCAAACACAATTCATACTGTATGTAGGAACATACCTGTCAAGGACTTTGTGGACACAGTCTTTGGTGTTCTTCCCTCCGATTCTTGCAATTTGCAGCACCTGTTGGAATAAGTCCATGATAAAGTTGACTGATCCCTAGAGGAACCTAAAAGTGTGTGAGTGCACTGTATTGTGTTATGCTAGGCCAGGGGTCGGCAACCTTAGGCACACCGCGGGCCACCATGGGCACGCGGGACCTTAACCAATGGCACGCTGGCAATGTGTGTGCAAGAGAGTTATTGATGTGTTGAAATCATGGTTGAAATGCTGAAGCACTCTCTCATCCGCATGCCAAATTACAACTTTCACACTTGCCGACCTCATAGGTGCCGATACTGTGGGTGCTCCGGAGCTTGAGCACCCACGAAAAATACTGAGCACCCACGTGTGCCAGACTGCCAGTTTATTTTTACATTAATTTAATATTAAACATTGCAGCGGTGCTTAGTGGAGCGTCTGTCATAGTGTGATCGGTCATGTCGGTGGCATTGATTTATAATTTCCCACGAAGCTGATTAAACTTCTCATTCCCAATCCTATCTGTATCTGTGAGAAGTGGCGCTGTCCTGAGTTGAAAGAGAGCTTACTTTGCGGTGTGTGTGTTCGTGTCGGCCTCTGTCCATTTCCTAAGGTTCTGAAATGCAAACATTGTTGACTACTTTTTTTTTTTTTAAACTGTGTGCGCGTGTGAGCACCCACGCCTGTGCGCAACCTGTTATTTACGGTAGTTTGATTGACTTGTATCTCTGACTGGGAACAATACAAAGAGGATTACCAACGGCCGCTGGGGCAGATGAACTAACGTTAGTCTCGTTAGTTTAAGTAGGCTACATTTACACCTTCGTGAGTTAAAAGTCAATACTTATCAACGCACTCACCTGTGTAGACCGGCATAAACATGCAGAAAGCGATATTTCAATCTGCTCTGTCTGCTCAGTCTACTCTTGTCCACCGCACTCTTGTTTTACGCAAACACAGCTCTACTCTGCAAATAGCTAATTTTTACAAAACAAGCTAAAAGAAAAGCTGTCGGTTTGTAGTCTATTTATCTTAGTTTGCAGGGAATCTTGAAATTTGGACAAATTCTTATAAACTTAAGCTGTCTGAAGAAACCATCCTCTCCGCTGGAGCGGTAAATATGGATGCATTATTAGACCAAAATAAATACATGTGGCTACGTAATATGCACGTGAATGACACAATCGTTAGGTTAGTGTTCTTCATTCTTGATAATGATGCTGGTTGTGTTATTATTATTTTGCCACAGCACCGTTTCATTGAAAAGGAGGCATACAGGACCTGCTTATCAGTCCATTCGTCTTTAAAGCTGGGCTTTTCCACAACTTTTCGCTTCAGGCGCTTTGACAGTGATATTTTTGTCAGCCCATTTTCCACCAATCAGGACTGCATACTAAAACCATGTTTCCATAATATACAATAATAATAATAATAATAATAATAAGGTCCTGATTATTACAAATTCCCTGGATATTACATTTTGATGTGAGGTCATAAAAAACAAAAAATTAATGTTAACATGGCACACTTATAAACAAGAAATTTTGAAAAGGGCACTTCATATTAAAAAGGTTGTCGACCCCTGTGCTAGGCTATACATTACTTCCAGACTTGTGAAACCTACCAGGGTATCAAAGGCTTGTGCATCACAGAGGTCTTGCTCCGCTCTCTCGAAATCCTCCATGGTCTCCATCCTCTCAATGTGCAAGGCAGAAGAGGCAGGTTGTGCTCGTTTATGAAGATTACGAAGGTCGACCAACATGTTTAAGACCTTTTTCTGGTATACTGAAACACATTTGATTACAAGGATTACCTCCAATTAGAATAGCAAGGCTAGCTAGCTGGTTCACAGTTGTTTTTGTAATCCGCTTCAGTGTTTTTTAATACAGTAGTAGTTACTGTTGGAGAAAGGGAAAAAAGTTCTAACTAATGTTATCTGACATGATAGAAACCACCCTACAATTGACGGTAAAAAAACAAGCCACTACTATAACTGAAAAGCTGTTTGTGTGAACAGAGAACATTAGAGGAATAGAGAAGGTGGTACTATTAAAATGGTCTCTCTTGCTCAGTGTCCTGTCGTCTCACACTGCCAATAGATCAATACTTACCATCCCAAGGCAATGGGAATGTCCATCTTCCATTCTCAGTCACTGCATCTACACAACAGAAAGTCTTTTTTAGAAATTACCAAATGACAAAGCTTTCAACAGAATTGGGTGACTAATCGAGTCATTAGAAGAGAAATAATAAATCTGAAATATTGTAGCGATTAGGGGTGCATCGATACTACTCACTGAATTTCAAAGTGCTTTGATGAAAATTGCGGTCTTTAGACAACTCACCATGCCTTGGTCTGTCATAGGGGGCGCTGGTGAGATCACTGTGCTGTGATCTCACATTATGTCTGGACCTGGCAGGGGTCCTGGAGGGATCACTATTGCGTGACCTGCCATGTCTGGACCTGGCATGTCTGGACCTGGCAGCAGGGCTGGAGCAGTCACTGTGCCTTGACACGTCATGTCTGGACTTGGCGGTGTACCTCGAACCATCACTGTGCAAGGACTTGGACCTGGACCTGGAGACATCGCTGCGTTTGGACCTGATGCTGGATCCACCGCTGGACCTAGTACCATTTTATATATGGCATAATACACTGAAACAGACTAACCCCTATTGATTGGCCAACAGTAAGGTTGGGAGACGAAACAGTAGAAGTCAGCCGTTGCTGAAGCTGTGCCTTATCCTGTTTCTTTACCTGGAGCGATAGCCATCCCTGGCACAACCTCTTGTTGCATTACGAGATCCTGAAAAACAAAGAATGTTCTTACATTTCACAAGGCCTGATAAAATACAAGTCAAATAAAAGTGACTGTTTAAAGTGTGATGAGATGAATACTCACTGGATGGCGACCGGTATCTGTGCCGAGGTGCTGTGCTTGCATATTGAAAGTCTGAAAAAGACAAAAGAACATTCAAAGATGCAAAAATATTTAAATGATAAAAAGTGTGCATTAGCTGTAATGTATACTTACTGGGTGTCGATGTTTCCCATCCCCGAGATCCATTGGCACGCTCCACCAGGCCAGACAAGTCTGAAATGTGATCAAGACTTTAACTACTGTCTTGTGTGTAAAGAAATCATTACCAAACTTTCTCAAGCACTGAGTAACACTTTGTCCTGAATAGACTTGGTCTGTGAGATAACAGGGAAAGGGGAAGAACTGACAATGTCACCTGTCCCACCTCCTGTTGCTCCGACATAGTCTGGCAAAAAGAATATTTTATTATAAGCCACATTATGCGGCAAGATGCAAGACCCGAGTCAACACCGGCTCGGCTTTCGAGCGATGGCGGAGGCTAATGCAGCGTCATCTGGAGCTAAAAAGATATGAGATGGTTGCAGAGTTTCTGCTTGACAGGTACTTTAGGTACCTTCACTTTCACACCTCAAGTGTCAGGGGAGGAGGGGCGTGTCGGAGGTCAGGCAGGGGAAGTGGGTGGGACTTGAGGGTGGTGGAGTTGTTCATGGTCAAAGTACTGTGTGACATGCCAGAAAGGTAAGAATTGCTTTAAGTTTGTGCAGTGGGATAATTTGTGCAAATGGAAATGTAATTATACTCACGTGGAGCGGTCATCTCCCTACCACGAGATCTATCGGCAGGCTTCACTTGGTGGGTCGAGGATCGATGTCCAGAGTCTGAAACACATGAAACAACCAGTAACTATAATGTTGTGAATACTTAAGTCATTACTATGCTTAATTCACAAGCAGTGAGAAACTAGCCATCATGAATGGACTTTAACTTTGCGGAATGGGATGGTTGGTATAAGGGGAGAAGTACTCACGAGGAGTGGACATTTCGCTGCCCCGAGAACTGTCAGCATGCTCCGCATGGACAGACATATCTTCATCTTCAGAGGCTGAAACACATGAATCCACCTGTAACGATCATGTTGCGTATACATACATAACCATGCTTCATAAGTTGTCATCAGTACTCACAAGCATTGTGCATCATGTTGGGGTCCTGAATGGACTGCAGCTTCCTTGGTGGAGTAGGGCATTTGGGCAGATTGTCACCTATACAGAGGTAATATAAAGTAAAAATAAGCATATCAATTCCCAAAAAAAATGTTATATTAAAGAATTTGATTCATTTTGAAACTAGAATTATAAGTTTATTATAGAAAATCATTACCCCCAACATTCTCCACCTCATCTGAATCTGTTAATTCTGAAAAAAAAAAAGTTTATAAACACTGATGCTTAAAATTTGAGGCCCAATTTGTGTCAGATTACTAATTTATTTATTACTTGAGAAAGAGAAACATACCATTTCTTACAAAACCATCCGGAGGTCCTTTTTTAGTGCGTTTTCTCATCAATTTAATCAGCCCCTCATCATCCTCATCGTCCTCCTCTGCCTGACTGGTCAGGTTGTAGTTGTTGCATTCACAACGCTTAGCTAGAAGTCAAGACAATTCAGCTTTAAAAATATACATTATTTTGACTTGGATATACATTTAATTTTCTATTCAAACCAAAACTTACCTGAAGTCATTTTTATTTTGATTAATGGGAACGTCATCCAGTCATCCTGGGGGTTAATTTTGTCCCTTAGAGCTCTTTCCGTTTTTGTGGTGCTCATATTATGTGGCCATCTAAGGGTTCTCTTGTTCCTGTCGATCCAATTGTCAGGAACTACACCCTCCTCCTCTTGTTCACCCTCCTTCCAAACAGCCCTTGCGTACATGACCTGGAAAGGACAGCATATGCATGTTACTAGAAGTATTTAACATTTTCATTTAGCTTATGCGTTGAGTAGACCAGTGTTTCTCAAACTTTACAATTTCAAAGTCCCTCATAACTCTGAATGTACAACTGGAACCAAATGGACCCTTATGGTTGATTTTTACACTCAAGGTTACAGACCTGTAAGCTTACAATTTAGAACCCAATTAAGGAAGTCAGAGGGTCCCTGGAACCCATTTTGAGAACCACTGTAGCAGACAATCTTATACAAAGCGAATTACAGATGCAATAGCATAGAAAATGACATGAACCCTATTCAACAAATCACCAATTGTCTTGTTAGAAGAGACTACTCTGAGCTGGAGGTGGCAAAAATGAATATGCGACGACGATTCTCATTAGGAGTGACAAGATCACTAATGACTACATTAGAAGGTAAGCCCGGGTTAAATTCGTGCACAAAGCAAGAGAGGTGATGTTGAGAGGATTTGGACATGTGCAGAAGAGGGATGAGTGTTACATTGGGAGAAGGATGTGGCAAGAGGAGGGAGAGGTTTATGGATGTAGTGAGAAAGGACATGCAGGTGATAGAAGTCACCAAAGAAGATGCAGAAAATCAGATGGAAACAGATGACCCCTGCTGGGATCTAGCTAAAAGCTAAATTCAACCTTTAGTATTTGTGTTCCAGACCATGGCGAAGGGGTATGAGGATAGAACCACCAGTTTGTAGTGGGAGGCAGGCCACCTTGCGGAACAGATCCCTTTCACGCAGTAATCCATTTTTCATCCCGACCTGACCATTTCCTATGCACACAATATTCAGAAGTCCAGAGCTACATGGTTGGCGAAATAATGGTGAAGTATGACGCTGGTGCAGGATTTCACAATCAAAGGTACCGTCTGCATTTTTCTGTTTAACAAAAGCAAATCGGTCGTCTTTCAAGAGAAAACAACTGTCCCTTTCTTTAACAGAAGCAAACACTTCAGCGGGCATTTTGCTTACGTCCACTTCTGATTGTTCAATTTCTGACAAACGCCTGGTGACTTGTTCCAGGGGACTTCTTCCGCTCCTCACGTGTTTCTTGATTTGTTGCAGGTAGTTTTCAAATGGAAAACAGGAAATGTCATTTAAGGAAGAGTTGAAATGGCTGGCATCTTCATGGAGATGAATTAGTCCATGTATATTATATACAGGAAAGGTTTTGCCATACAGGTCAGCACAGCACATGACAAAGTGTTTGATTAGTTCATGAGCATATTGGAGATAGGCATTTCGAATCCTATCAGCTGACTCCGCAACTTCGACATGGCTACTGTGAAGGACAGGAAATGTTTGTATCTTTCAGGGGACAACACAGTTTTTAATACCACAGGTCCTGTGTAAAGCAAAACTCGCGGAAGTTCAGTGGCTTTCCAACTATCTAATTCATGTAAACCCGCGGGTTGCCGAAAGCAAATTCACTCGGCATCTTCCCTCTAAGTGCAATTAGTTTTTGAGAAATTGCATCCTTTTGTCTCACAGATAAACGGCAGATCTTTGGGCGGGGCCATGAATAAGTAAATTAACAGACGTCTAACTACTCCCCAAGCAGACCATATGCATATAATCTAGGACAAATGAGCTAACGCAAGGAATTCCTGCAGCAATGAAGGGGCTGACATCAGTTTGGTGGTTCCTGTACTCTCCTCTAGAGAAACCGTCATCTGTTCGAGAAGTGCATTCTTGTTCACTGAAAACTATTCTTCCCTCAACACGAGCACCTCTGATTAAACATCTTTCACAACTCTCATAAGAAGTATGACCCTTAATACATTTTAGATATGCCCTTGCTGGTGCGTCACAGATCACAGCATCAATATTTACTGTGTAAGTCTGGCCTTTATGAACTATACCATTCTCTTTGAGATGTTTGTACTCTGTCACAAAGTCTTTAAGATACTCCCTCAAGTGGACTTGGCTTCCTTTGTCCACTAAACATAGCTACAAGAAATGGATCAAAACGGCCACACTTCACCAGTATTGGCCAGAATTGGACACCACTACTTTTGAAAAGTGGGATGCCATCAACGTTTACACTGAGGTGCACATCATTATTCTCCATCTGACTTAGATAACGACAGATCCCCTTTTCTAAGCCGTAGTACTTGTACTGCCCGCCACATTTAGACTCTGTTGTGTTACGTTGTGGTGTAGCAAGGAGTGTCCGGCAATCCACAGGCAATAGGTGCCCTTGCTTCCTTAATATGGACAATAAACCATTAAGCGCCCTGTGTGTCAATTTGTGCTCTAAAGCCCACTGTCTCAGGTCGTCTTCAAAGCTGCTGGTCATCTCAGCTTCATCATTTGGTTCCTTTTCTGAGTCAGTAGACCAATAGTCCACATCAGTGTCAAAGCCAAAATCATCTGACGTCCCAGGAACACTGTCACTGATGAAACTGTGTGGCATCCCAGGCGCATCATCACTGCTACAACTACTTGGAGTCCCAGGCACACTGTCGCAATTATTTTGAATGCCCTGATGTTCATCATCGGTGTCAGAACACCGTAGAAGTAGATCGAGTTCTCTTTGGCGTTTTCGCCATTCTCTCATTCTCTTAGCCATCTGTAAACACAGCCGTGAGTTTAAGTTAGTTTTACTGTTTATTTGAC